>NC_141609.1:8597758-9197758 GCF_047967505.1 Dipteris shenzhenensis | reverse complement strand
ATTTCTTGAAAGCAAGTCTCATCACCGCACTGGATTTGGTAAACAACTGTACTGAGAGGAAGGGCTGGATACGTAGAACAACACGAGAGTTCTGCTGAGGGACGACGACTTACACCACTAACAGTAACGGCTAGGAGGGATGCTATAACCAAACGCTTCCTTGAGCACGGCTCTTCTGATCGTGAAGGAAAAAGCTGCAACGCGCAACTTGCAAGCTTCTCTTGAAGATGGACGGATTTTGCCAGCTTATGACAGACTCGACGGGATGACAATGACATAAAGTTTGTGATATGGTGACATAATTAAAGTTTGTCGTCCATATCACCGCTTCACCACCACAGACAAGCAGCCTCGGTTGGCAATATTTCCCTTTGCGCATTCCAACAACGATGGCCTCCGAACCAAACCTCGCTCTCTCAGACGCTGTGAATTTCTTCGATGCAGGTCTCACTGCTCTGGGCTTGGTAACGGCGTTGGTAACAACAATCTTGAGAGGAAGGCTGGATACGGAGAACAGCACGAGAGATCTCCTGGTCTTCAAGGAGGGACGACGACTTAAACTAGTAACAGTAGCGGCTGGGAGCGATGCTAACCAAACGCATTCCTTGAGCAAGGCTCTCCTGATCGTGGAGGAAAAAGCGGTAACGTGGGCTCAAGAGCTCTACTCTTACTATGGGGCAACGTCCGGGAAGACTATAGATCTCGTCCCAGGTCGGTGGCTACACCCGGACAATTATCCTCCTGGTGCAACCGTGGAAATGAGGTAGCTGAAGCCTCCATACACGTGTGCGTTTTATAAGGAGCGTGGTCTGTAAATTAGTTAATTGTAAAGCCTGCGATTCAGTTGGTTTACTTATTCCTCTCTGAATATTAGATAGATGCAAGTGTCCAGCGACAAAATGCAAGTGCCTCTTCTGGAAACGAGTGGCCGGCGTAACCGAGCATTTGGTAACGATTGGACTGGCCGGGGTCATCTTCAAACTGGACGACGAGCTGGATGCTGTCATATGTGCAGGATGCCGTCATAATGAGTGCCACGAATTCAACAATTCTGTGTACAGGCTAGACGTGAATATGGGTGTTGCTACCGTGGGTCCTCGTTTAGATTGGGTAGAGGAAGCGGATGTATTTCTGCGGAGCATAGCCGACCTATACATTGAAGAGGAAGGAAACAGCGGGTTGGTGATGTTGGAGCCGGCCAACGAAGATAGCGTGGAGTGGGCGACGACGATATTAGAAGCAAGTGTAACCAAAGACTCTGAGGAGCGAGGTAACGAGAATCCGTTCACTGTGAGCTACAGCAAGGCAGTTGAAGGCCTGCAGGAGTCGGCCTCGTCGACCGGCAGGGAAGAGTACCAGGATTCCTCATGGTGGCTATCAAGGTTGAGCGCGTTGGCAATAGCAGGCACGCTCTCGGCGGTGTTTCGAACGGACGCCTTCTCCAGCGTGCTACTGGCTAGGCGAGCGTTGCGCGGCTACGTAACAGACAGGACGGGAACAAAGCTCCCAGTTCAGAACTTCTGCAGTGTGGCGCAAAGCTACGGCAAAAAGCAAGCAAGCGGGAGGCCAATGGTGGTCCT
Organism: Dipteris shenzhenensis; assembly: GCF_047967505.1. Taxonomy (NCBI): domain Eukaryota; kingdom Viridiplantae; phylum Streptophyta; class Polypodiopsida; order Gleicheniales; family Dipteridaceae; genus Dipteris; species Dipteris shenzhenensis. Next base: position 9,196,178 of record NC_141609.1, on the reverse strand, counting down.
GAAACCAAAGCGAAGCGTAATCCTTAGGCTCCCAGAGAGGGTTTTATGGTTGGGAGCAGTGCTGGAAGGGGCGGTGCTTGCGGTATGGATGACGGCGGTCTTCATCACGCCATGGGTGCACCCGGCGGGCAGCAGCTACTTGAAAGGGCAGCCGATGTGGGCGAGTGCGGTGTGTGCGATTGTGGTGACTATGGCAAGCTTGTTGAATGCAGTCTACTACAAGCAGGAAAGCCAAGCTGAGAGGAGGCGAAAGTGGGTAGAAGTGGGAGGAGTTTGTGGGGTAGTGAATGCAGCGGTGGTGATCTTGAGCATAATGGAGGGGGTGGGCTTTGTGGGTGGGCATTGGTTCCAGGCAATCTTCCGGGGTTTGATGATGGGGGGCGCTTTGTTGCAGTGGTATCTCGGAGTGCAGGTTAGTGTTCACATAAAACATTTTTCTCAACAATAGAGGTGAAATGGAAAATGTTCAAGTTCTTTACAGCTTTTTTCGTAAACTTTGGTGCAGGAACAATAGAGGTGAAAAGGAAAATGTTGCAAGTTCTTTACAACTTTTTTCGTAAACTTTGGTGCAGGTGTTGGGGTCGCTCACAGCTTCCTTTCGAGGGGCCACCAATCGTCGCCTTGTGCCTTACGCCCTCACCTTCATTAGGCTTTTGGCCTTAGTTGTCGGCGCAGGCCAATGGGCTTGACACATGCACATCGCATGGAAAGACCACATGAATTCTTGGTTCTTAGAGCACTTCAACCTTCATAGCATTCAAAAGCTTCACATGAAGGATATTGAAACTCAAAAAACAAGGTAAATATTATTCATTAGGCCATTCTTCTTAAAAATAGATTGCGAATAAAACTCCAAAAATAAGTTCAATATTATTCATTAGGCCTTTAAGTTAGTGGAATCGGATTCTTGAAGTGGAAGTTACCAAAGAGAAGAATGATGATTTCTATGATATACCTTATTAGGAGTCTCATAGACCTCCAACAACACTGAATGTGCCATAGTGTAGGCCACTTGGCACTTGATTCAACGACTGCAACGAATCATTGGTGATAAGCTTGTCAATCCCGAGTGACAAGCTTGTAGGCTTTTTTGAGATCCACGGTCAATACCAATCGTCGCCAGTGACATAAGGTTGTAGGCTTTTTTGAGATCCACGGTCAATACCAATCGTCGCCAGTGACATGCAGGCTTGCATGTCATTCTGTTACGAAAGGAATCGAAAATGAAGCCTGCAAAGCAAGGCAAACTGCATTGATCAATGAGGGGCTTCAATAAATGTTTGTGCGACATTAAAGGGGACCACAACATTGATTTGTTAAATAGGCTAGTGACCGATGAAAGCCAATTAGTGAAGCTAATAATGATGGCCAAGCAGATGATCATCATGCTTGATGAATCCATTGATGCTGATCAATCTGCGAGGAAGGGTAATGGTAGCATGTATCGGTTTAACTCATGAAACCAAAGGCAAAATAGAGCACTAGAACAAAATCTATGCACAAGCGAAAAGTAGAGAAATGGATCTCCACATGCACTTCATATTGAGGAATGGCTTCTTTTGAGCAAAAAACTCCAATCTATCAATAATGAGCCCCCTTAAACAAAGAAAAGATGCACGCACCTCGAGTCTCTACATAATGTTATGTGTATTGCAGTGACAAATGAAACTCCCAAAGTCGAAAGTTAGTTAAAAACAATGTTATCACAACTGTCACTAGTGGCTTCTTGACCCTCGTAGCGTTCCTAACTTTGGGGATCATCAATCCTATACATAATGCTTTGTTTATGCATATTACGATGATGGATGAGACTCTCAAATTTGAAAGTTAGTTAAAATCGATGTTAGTGACTGTCACCATCGGCTTCTTGACCCTCCTAACGTCCCTAATTGGCATTGCCTCCTCCAATAGTGTTCGTAAGCTAGAGCCTCCACTATCCTGTAATTTGTAGAACCCTAGCATCATCCATTTGCAACTAGAACCTTCTAACTTTCAATCCTACACGATGAGCCAAATGCTCTCAATAACGATGCACCACTTTAGCAGAATTGTCTATAACTTTGTTATTGCTAGGGCTAGGGTAAAGAGTTCTAGTAGACAACTAATCGAGTAAATTGATTTTGAAAATGTGGCTAGTGAAAGTCTTTCGACCAATCAAGTTGTGGTTGAACTTTACAAATAGCTACACCCCAGCCCCAACCCTACATGCTTCAGAAGAAGAGAGCCTTGTTGAGGATTCATCTCAACATCATGTTTGATATTGTGCATATCAATAACCAAAAGAGTGCTAAAGAGACAAGGGTTGAAAACCCTAACCTTAACCCTAACCCTAACCCTAAAGGGGTTTGTATATATTCATTCTTTTCCACTAATATTAGTGTACAATTAGTCATTTGTGGTGTGCTCTCTAGCCATTCCATCTCTCCTCATCTCCAATGTTCTCCTCTCTCCTCTCCATATTTGTTCATGGTATCAGAGCTCATGGTTCTACCTTCTGCTGATGCGTCATTCGGAGAGAGTGAAAGAGATCGAGAGATTGTTGAGTGTTCTCTTCTAGTGAGAGAATTCTTCTTTGTTCAAGAGAATTTTGGTCCATTTTTTGCTCATGTGAGAGAGAGAGAGAGAGAGAGAGAGAGATCCATTCTTCACTTTAATTTATTGCTTTGAGAGAGAGATAGAGATCTTAGTGATAAAGAAATCTTCACTTCAATTTATTGCTTTGAGAGAGAGAGAGAGAGCTGAGATCTTAGTGATAAGATCTAGAGAGATACCTTCCATAGTGGTTTTCGACATCCTTGTCTATCAACTAGGCTACACTACAAGCCCGACAGCTATACTATGACACACAACAAGCAAGGAAAGGAAGGTTCCTACACAACGATGCCTTCTACAGCTCAGCGTAGCTCAATTGGACTGCAAACTACAAAGCAATGACTCATCACTAACATCCTTCAGCCTACTCGAGAGTACCTAGTAGCACATCCAATACGAGCTAGTGCTCGGACATGACTCAATCAATGACTTCATCAAGCTTAGACAAGCATCCTCTTGACCAATAGCAAATAACAACTCACAAGAAAGCAAATCTAAAGGTAGCACGTACCAGTCGACTAGTAGCTTGAATGCATAACACAGACTTGTCGATTCCACAAGTCAGGCCACGACCACAGAGCCTCCATATCTTCATATGACATGCCCTTAACACGTAGGCTTGCCACGACTACAGAGCCTCCATATCTTCATATGACATGCCCTTAACACGTAGCAAGCCTACGTGACCTCTTCAACAGGGGCGGCTACCTTGTCTTCAACCATCTACGTGACTTGCTCAGTGACTAACTATAGCACCATAGCCAAGAACTCAACGGGGCCAACTACAAGCGACTGGTTGGCAATCTTCAACGACTCTCATGGCAGACGGCGATAAGCTTCAACAACAATGTACAATGCCACGGACCTCAAGTAGACAAAGGCATCAACGAACAAATAAGCTCACATGCCACTGCAACATGGATGACTCCTACAACCCACAATCTCTCCACATGATACCACAATGATGCCACGATGAACCACTCTCTAGCCTTGATGAGAATTCTGAGGCCTGACAGAATCTTTGGATTCTCACAAAATCTCCAAAAGATTTCGATGGACGACATGTGGTAGAGCACAATTCAAATCTTTAGAGATAGGGTTACCCTTGAGTCCACAAATAGCCATGTGGCTTGCTACCTACCATGTGGACACGAGGTGGACACTACCACATCATCAACATATGCACAATTGCCACATCATCAATTAACCTTATCAATCAATGTCAGCAACCACACATAGTGCCATGTAAGCATATCTACCACATCACCACAAACCATGTCATAGGGCCACATCAATAAGTCCATGTCATCAAGTACCATGTCAGTAGTGTCACATCAGTAGAGACTTGGTATCGTCTATCTCCTTAACTTGCTCCACATCTTCAAAAGTTGTTCCTTGGATGTTCACAAAGCAATGCACTTTGAGAGCCTTTGGAGTTCGTTATTGTATATATCCAAATACCGTCCTCTTCCAGAACTAACCTAATCATAAATTGACACCTCTCAAACCTTTCTCCTCCCCTTGCTAGCCATTCTTGCAATCTTCTATCAACAAAAGAATCAAGGGAAACAACATCAGTAAAATGAGCAATCCAAATGGAGAGAGTTCATCTGGATAAGTTTGGAAGAGACTGTGGCTCTCTACCCTATTGCTTCTCGGTGTCTCTCTCATTTTATTGTCAATTGAAACTGCTTTCATAAAGTGCATGCACTATGGAAGTTGTACTGTGCTACAAAATGTATTTAAAATGTTTTCTTAAGAATCCACTGACAAATAAGGAAACTGATGCCCTTTGCTTTCTAGTATGCTCCTTGGAGGTTTTAATGTTTTTAAATTGTGCTTAAAATGTATTGTTGAGAGTCTATGTTACATAGATCATTTAAAATTTTTTAGTTTGCACAAAATCACACACGTCCATTGGGCTTCTCGAGCTATGATGAGCCAAAAGTACAAGAGTGGGTGCGTTGGGATGATGAAAGGTGTGTGAAATCATTCCTCCATATTTTTGTCTTGCTCGACACACACACATCCTCCATATGAAATTATGTACATAATCCCTAGAATGTAAGCTCAATAACTCTTTCTTAAAATTCAAACGCACAGTGATACCTTATCATTGATATCCTAGATAACTTTCTTGAATGAATTTCTTGATCATTCAAAAATCTCACAAATTTGTTGGATTGCCCAAAAGTCTCACTAGGAAATGCTCATAAAAAGAATTATCTCTAGCATGAGCACCCCTACTAATGAGTGATCTCAAGAAAACTCAGAGATGTTATTATGACAATTGGTTTATAAGGGAATGAATTGATGGAAAGGGAGGATGGAAGGGGTGAGAGTTGCCCTTAGCTATATACCTCTCTCTCTCTCTCTCTCTCTCTCTCTCTCTCCCCCATAGACCTGCAAGGTCTTTTGAGGATGTTTTAATATTTCTTTCTTTCTTTCCCTCCCTTTGTGTCCCTCATTGCTCTCTCTCTCCCTCTCTCTCTCTCTCTCTCTCTCTCTCTCACTCTCCCTCTCTCTCTCTCTCTCTCACACACACACACACACACACGATGATCATCTTGTTGCCTTGTTGCCCTTAGCTATCTATGTCATGGGCATTGATTTTACATATATGGCTTTTGTATGTTGTTAGCGGCTCCACTGTTTGGATCAGTTGTATCTGGGTTTTTTTTCAATCTCATAGTCTCTCGAAGACCTTAATTAACTATCTTATTTTTCTCTTTCTCAACTTAGAGGTGCAAATGAATAAATGCAATCTTAACTCTCTCTCTCCCATTCTCTACCTCTCTCTCTCTCTCTCTCTCTCTCTCTCTCTCTCTTTCCCACTCTCCATATTCCTCTTTCTATCCCCGTCCCCATCTCCATCTTTCCCTCCCTCTCCCCCTCCCTTTGTGTCCTTGACTACTCTCTCTCTCTCTCTCTCTCATAGTATATCTCTCTATCTATTTATACATCTATCAATGTCTCATGGCCACGTGCATTATTTGTGTCCCTGACTTCTCTCTCTCTCTCTCTCTCTCTCTCTCTATCAGTCCCCATCTCCATCTTTCCCTCCCCCTCCCCCTCCCTGTGTCTCTTTTCTCCCTTTATGTCCTTAACTACTCTCTCTCTCTCTCTCTCTCTCTCTCTCTCTCTCTCTCTCATAGTATATCTCTCTCTCTATTTATACATTTATCAATGTCTCATGGCCATGTGCATTATTTGTGTCCCTGACTTCTCTCTCTCTCTCTCTCTCTCTCTCTCTATTCATACATCTAACTCTGTCTCATGGCGAAGTGCTTTATTTACGTCACTTATTGCACTTTCAACTTCTCTCTCTCTCTCTCTCTCTCTCTCTCTCAGTCTCTCTTGCACACTCTAATTGCTATCTCTCTCTCTCACACTCTCTCTCTCGTGCACAATACAGATATAAAAATATCCACACAGATTTAAAATTACAAATATTTATCGCTTTATCATTCATAGACCATAGAGAGCCATCAATCTAGAGGTGAAAACTTAATAAATAATGTCTTAACAATAAATGAAACAACACTTTGTATTATTTATGATTTCTATTCATACATGAAACAATGCCTCATTGGCAAGTGCATTGTTGAAGGGTCAACATTTGCTTGGGTGTAGCCAATCACGGAACTATTTTTGGCACCATTTTGGGGCCGCGATGTGATGCGCTCTTGGGTGAATATTTGCATTTTGCGTGGACCTGCGCTCTTGTCAAAAAATTTTTCTTATGTCATGAGGGCACATTGGCATAATAATGAGACACAATCTATTTGTTTTGAACACTGCATAGCTCAGCACACGGCATCTCTGCACTACTTTGCGTAGTGCAGTCTTTGGCCTACGCTGCCTGATCACTTATCATCATGCAGCCTTTTGCCACCGCTGTAGCTTTGCCACTTGTCTTTGGGCACCGCACCCATGTAGATTATTAAAATTGAAGGTTGGCTTGGAGAGACCACCGCATTGGTTCTTGGTGTAATAATTAGAACAGAAGGAGATCTATGATAGCCACCATTTTGGTTCTTTGAGTTATATATTTGTGTACCAAGGAAAATGTATTCTGTTGTGCAACCGAGCAAAATGCAATTGACGATATGGCCCTTGAGGGGTCCCCTTTAGGGACAAGGGCCATATTGACATGCCATTTCTATCCAGTGGCATCCTAAATATTGTATAATGCATATTGATATGGCTCTTGCCCCTAGAGGGAAACCCTCAAGGGCCATATCATCAATTGCATTTCCATGCAAAATGCAATTGACGATATGGCTCTTCAGGGGTCCCCTTTAGGGGCAAGGGCCATATTGACATGCCATTTCTGTCCAGTGGCATCCTAAATATTGTATAATGCATGTCGATATGGCTCTTGCCCCTAGAGGGAAACCCTCAAGGGCCATATCATCAATTGCATTTTTTGAAAGTTTAATTGTATTTTTCTAGATGTATCTCCATGCAATCACGACGGTGGGATCGTTGGAGTTATTTTAATGCTATTTTGGTCATAAACTAAGGAAATTGTAGTCCTTCTTTCCTGGTATTTTAGTCTTGTTGCAATAAATATAAATGAGGAAAAAAGTATAATTTATCGAGTGAAAATTGAGCAAAAGTGATTACAATGTACATCTACGTCCAATAACAGGTTATATAAAAATTATCAACTTATACTGAGCAAAAATTGAGGCTCTTACATTTATAAAAACTCAGCAATTGATGAGAACCTTAAAGGCCAAAAGATTGTAGCTAGTGGCCATAACCATTCAAATATAAAATTTAACAACAATGCTGCATACGGATACCCTCAAATTGAACAAAAAGAGATTACATAAATGCCTTAGAGACCAAAACATTACATTCAGTGAGCCTTAGAGGCTAAAATATTACATCTAGCCATTGCTGCCTCATCTGAGCAAGAGGGCCCAGATCAGAATCTCTGGAATCTGTATATCCTACAGTCTCATGATCATGCAGGATCGTGGGACAGTGTGTCAAAGGCTTTCCAAAAGTCTACAAAACAAGTGTAGAATTTTTGGCCTCTCGACCTCACCTCCTCAATGATAGTCCTCAAGGTGAAGATGTGGTCTAGTGTGGAGTGACGTATCCGGAAACCTGCTTGCTCTAGAGCATGCTACCCATGTGTCTCTATATGGCTGCTGATCACCCTCTCCAGTGCCGCCGATCCATAGATCTTAGCCAGTGTATGGCCAATCATGAGAGTGCGATAGTTCCTAGTATCCATGGGGTCACCTGCCTTGTATATCGGTACAATGGTGGTGGTACTCCATGAGTGTAGGAAGCCATGACATATGGCGTGGTTGAACATCTGCACTAGGACCATTGGGATCACAAAGCATCAAGGGGGGTGGTAGTAGGCATGTTGAAGATGAGTGGGTGAGCAGTAGATGAGTGATGAGAGTTGCAAGAGGGAGCATGGAGAAAAGTAGATCAAGGGTGGAAAAGAGCTAGAGGAGGGGTGTGGAGCAAAGTAGAAGAGCATGTGAAGCAAAGTAGTAGAGCATGGGCGGATCAGAGCAACGTAGTAAAATGCCAAATGCCACGGATCTTATATATATTATAAAGTTCGAGCTGCCATGGGGGTTGGAGCCTGGGGTTCCATCCATATTAATTGCAAGCCACCGTGGTGGAACCTTAGGTGCCACCCTAGATAGGCTAGTAATCATGAAGAAGATACCATGTGATGCCACTCCGGTGGTTGGTAATTCACTACCAACCCAGTGGAATCTTAGCCACGATAGATGTAGCTGATGAGAGCCACCACCACCGGGTAGTAATTCCCACAAAGGTAAATCATAAAGCTCTAATCACTCATTACCATGCACTCTAGTTCTCTACTGAGCATGCAAGCCCTATGACTGGCAATTTTTAATGCACTCATAGTGATCATGCATGCTTAAGCCCGGTGGTGGGTGAGTGGTGGGTGTTAATTTTAACTGCCAGCCCGGTGGAATTGTAGCCACAATACACGTGGCTATAATCACTCGTTACCATGCACTCTAGTACTCTATTGAGCATGCGAGCCCGGTGACTGGTAATTTTTACTGCACTCGTAATGATCATGCATGCTTAAGCCCGGTGGTGGGTGAGTGGTGGCACGGTGGAATTGTAACCATGACAGACGTGGCTGATGATGATAGCCACCACCATCAGGCAATAATTTCCACCAATTTTGTAAATCATGAAGCCTAATCACCTCTAATCCCTCATTACCATGCACTCTAGTACTATCCTGAGCATGCAAGCTCGGTGACTGGTAATTTACTGCACTCGTAGTAATCATGTATGCAAGCCCGATGGTGGTAATTGGAAGTTGAGTAATTGTGGGCCACTGCGGTGGCTGGTAATTAACTGCCAGCCCGGTGGGTCTTAACAACCACCATAGATGTGGCTTGGAATCTTAGATGCCACCACCTCTAATCATTCATTATCATGCAAGTTAGTATTGCCACCTTGAATTAATCAAAATTCGGGCCAACCATTATGGTGGCTCTCACCTTAAGAGTAGTCGGGCTACAACCACTGCAGTGGCTCTCACCTTCATAGTGTAGTCGGGCTACAAACTACTATTCCATTCCCTTAACCATTTTTTCTTCTATCCCTATCAACCATTTCATTCTCCCTTGCAATCTCAAGCCTCCACTATTCCATTTCCTTCACTGCTTCATCTTCTATCCCTCTCGACCATTTCTTTCTCCCTTGCAATTGGAATGCAAACTCAAGGCTCCACTATTCCATTTTCTTCATTATTTCATCTTCTATCCCTCTTAACCATTTCTATCTCCCTTGCACTCTTCCTACAACTTCTATCCCCTCTCATAATGGACCCTGCACAGAGTCTCGGAGCTCCTCACACAATCTTTCCTCCCCCTCTACAGCACAATGTGAGAGCCCCTCCTTCCCTAATCTTGAAATTGTGACATATGAAAGCTTCTCTCTTGCTCTTCAAAAGCCCAATTTGGATGCTCTCCAAAACTTCACCAGGTTGGTACAGGAGGTGAATGTGGAGGGGCAACTAGTCTATCAAGGTTAGAAGATTACCATCAATGAAAGCGTGATTGAAAATGCTCTAGGAATTTTTAGAGGCAGTTTGCAAGCATACTTTTTTAGGAAGCAGTGGAAGAGACATGATATTCTAGATGTATACCCCAATGCTCACATTAGTAAAGATGGTGGAGTCAAGATTTCGAGCTTGCCAACAAACCTCCAAGATGTGCTAAAGAAGCTATTCACTTCTTTCTTGATACAAGAGGAACGTGCAAGTTCTAGTAGGTTCAAGCAGTAGGTTCAAGCAGTAGTAGAGCAAATGAAAGGATGTGATGTATCTTTTTCAAGGGCGATCTCCAAAAGCATGTTAACCAACCTAAAGAATTGTGTGGATGGCAGATCCCAATTGTCATCTCAGTCCACTAAAGTTGCCTGATGGCATCTACCCTCAAAGGGATTTTTGCGCAATACAATAAGCAGATGTCTCAAAAGGTGACTTTTCTACAAGAGAAAGCCATTGATGTAATAAAGGTAGTGCAACTTGAGAAAAGTCTCAGGGAAGGTGTAGAAGCCAAGGTAGAGTAGGCACAAGCGAGGGCCTTTTAGGCACAAGAGCAAGCTGAGGCCGCTACAAAATTGGTAGACATGGAAAGGCATAGAAGAGAAGAAGTAGAGAAGCGGATGGAGGAGCTCCGAGATAGTAGGCTTGAAGAAGTGAGAAATGACAGGGACATGGCAGACAAGGAGCTAGAAAAGATAAAAAAGGATCTTGAAGATCAGAGAGCCATAAAGGAGGGTCTTTACAAACGGCTCTGCAACATGTAGAATGCATTGAACATTGAAAAAGACCAGATGATGGAGGAGCTGAAAAGGGAGAATGCAAAAACCAGAAAGGTGATGCAGGAAGTGCGAGAGAGCTTCAAGACTAGGAAGGATGGGGTAGAGAGCAGCCAAGATGGAGAAGATAGCGAGGTAGCTCCCCAAGCTAGGAAAGATGTAGAGAGAGCAGCCATGGTGGAGCAAGTTTCATCCACCATGATGGAGGAAGCTCTAGCCACCACGGTGGAGCAATTTACAGTAGCCACGGTGAGGGTTGTTTTTTCAAAACACTGTTGGAAATCCAAAGAGTAAGCTACAAGACCTTGTAAGAAGATCATGATAGATGTATGCCCATGAAGATGTTTTCCAGCAATTTACGCAAGCTTCAACAGATGTTGAGGGATTCAAATGAAGTTGTTGTACAGAGTGAGCAAATGAGTAGAGGAGATGAAGGAGAACATTTGCAGCCTTAGGATGAGGGAGGAAGGAATCAAGAAGCAACTTCATCATGTACAGAGCAAGACTGTGGTATTGACAGCCGCAATAGTTAAATCGGATGCCTATCCTGCTTTGCAACAGGGTCCGAAATGCATGGTCTACCATACCCTCATCATAGATAATTATTGTATCCGATGGCCTGCGTGCTACCACCACGTGCACGTTTTTTGCTATAGAGCATTTGTGTATACAAAATCTAGCTACAGAGAATGCCATTTGCCATTGCCCAAGTCATGGGATAGATCAAATGTGCATGCCTACTACCACAGCTACTTATGATGAGAAAGTAGATGCTGGAGCTCAATTTGCCATTTGGGCAAAGGATCTTAAAGATAGGGATCTCAAATTGAAGGCAGCCAAGATCGAGCCTAACTATGAGGAAAAGGAGCCTAAAGGGAGGAACTAGCCTCCTTCAAGAAAGGAGCAAGAAGGGCCGAGCCTACAACCAGAAAGCTCAAATCAAGGAAAGAGGAAGCGACATGAAGGGAGGGGTCGGGCCCCCGTAGTAAGGAACCAGCCCCATTCTGGAAAGGAGCAAGGAGGGCCAAGTCTGCAATTAGGGAGCTCAACAAGGAGTCCTTGAGATGTAATCTGAAGTAAAGAAGTCTTTGAGATTGTAATCTATGTAATCTGTGTGTAATCTTTTGAATTGTTAATCTTCTCCAGAGTTTACTTGGGCACTTGGGCAATGTTTTCTCAGCTATGTGACTAGATAGTGTCCTTTGATCCATGCCAGCATGGTGATGATAATGAGACAAAGATTTTGATTTGACAAGTAATGTGAGACAAAAGATTTCAATTTGACAAGTAATGTGAGACGAAAGATTTCGATTAGATCACGAATGTGAGACTGAAAGATTTTGATTAGTGAACTAATGTAAGATGAAAGATTTCGATTAGACAACTAATGTGAGATAAAAGATTTCGATTAGACAACTAACATGAGACTGAAGAATGAGAAGGTTGGGTTCAATGAACTCAAAGATTTCGATTACCAAACTAACATGAGATTGAAGATTGAGAAGGTTGGGCTCAATGAAGTCTCTCCTTATTTAAGTACAGTGCAAACACAACTAAGAGCCCATTATGAAATCTAGCCCCAAAACTTTGTACACCGATCCAAACTCTGTACACTGATCCACCTACTCCTAATCCACCTACAATGAATATATGGAATACCCAAATAACTTTGGAATGATTTTGTTCTATCTGAAAACGATGTTGGATGGCATCCTCGTAGAAACAGACTCGAAAAATGAGAAAATTACCTGCAAGGAGGACATGCTTTAATGGTGGGTGTATTACTTGGAGTCGGCAGAGACAGTGAATATTAATTTCCCTAGCTATTGTTTTTCTTGCTCGTTTAAGGTATTTGCTCGGTATTTGTTAAGCTCATGATGCAGATCTCTTGTGGTAGGACATGATAGGCATGAAGATGTATAGAGTGCAAAGACCAGAATGAAGAGGACCCCCAGCGAAAGGAAGAGTTACTATGGGCGTATAAGTCGGCAAAGTCAAGCAAGTAGTGTGTAATCCGAGTGTGTGAAGAGGTCTACCATTGTGTATCAGACTACCCTAAAGAGGTGGGAGATGCTTGCCATAGAGAGGCTAATAAGATAGTTGGGAATCTAGAATTTCCTTGAAAAAGCAAAATGTCGTTGTGTTTTGAAACAATAAAAATCTTGCAGACATTTCTTGGATGTGGACTTTCTCATTGTGCTCATAACACCTGATTTTGTATCGACCTACTTCCGTTTTAGTACTTAAATGTTTTAAGTAACCGAGTGTTTTAAATCTAATGCTTAATGATAACCAACCTAAAGGGCACTAGCACTGTGCAACAAATTTTAGGATAACTTGGTAGTAGTGTAGGGATTACACGGTAGTAATATATAGGATAAGTTATCGCCAGCACGGTGGTTGGTTCACTACAAGGCATAGGTCCTTTTTCGACGAAAATACCGACCTTTTTTACACTAAAAAGTTTTTTTTTGGAGGGGCGCAAAGGTTGTTATTTACATCGTGATAAGCATCGAAAAAGAACGATCGCTATATAAGCGTCGCTATGTAGCAACATTGGTAAATGTTGTCGCTATATAGTGATGATTAACGAAAGCTTTAAAAAAACATTAGTGGGGTTTAATAGGCCATAGCAAGCCCTGTTTTTCCCCACTAATGTTTTTTATTTAGTAATTACAAAAGAATGTTTTTTATTACAAAATTTCTCTTGTGGAAAGGGTGATACAAAATCGCTCAAATGAATCGAGTGACAGAAGCATATACATGTCGATTGTTTGTTTCAAAATTACTCTTTCAAAAAGGGTGATACAAAATTGCTCAAACGATCCGATATACAAAAGCATATATATGGCGAAGTATATGTAGACTACTACTACTACTATTGCTCATCCGAATCGTCATCGTCATCGTCCTTGTCTTGCTGGCCTGATCCTTGGCCCTCATGAGCTACATCTAAGATCCCTAGCCCTCGCGAGCTGTGCTTGATCCTTGGCCCTCGTCGAAGCCGTGTAAGCCTAATCCCTCATCATCACCGCTCACCTCCGCTGATGGGACATTCGAGCTTTGATTCTAAGAGAAACCATATTAATTGGAAATTAGATTGGAACTTAATAAAACAGTTTAAAAAGTGAGATTACAAGTAGGATTATACTTATACCATGCGAGCAGCCACCAAACCATGGCTTTGTTCCTATGCGAAATGTGAGTCTTGTCTCTGTGTCTGTAGGAAGGCGACCCATTGCAACTTATTGTGGGCCCAATTTATGAGAGTTAGATAAAGTGCATGCAATATGTAGTAAAACAAATAGAACAATACATTAAATAAAAAGAAGTAGACTTACCACGATTGCCTCGAATGCCAACCGTCCACCTGCACCAAAGTGCGAAGTACCTACGGAGTCCAATCGTCTCCTCGCAGCCCTCCTCTGACCCTCAAACATTTCGAGATGGTCCCTGTTTTGCTTCTTGAAAAACTTCCAATCAGCTTTGTCTACCCATCTGAGTTTAGCCTTCCCCTTTGCGATGGAAGTATGCAAGGTTGACCTACGATGCTTCAAGACCAAACCCATTTGCTCTTGCATGTAATTCTCATTGAACTCCCAATTTGGGGGGTTAGGGTATTTTCTTTTCAATTCATCGATGACTGCCTACTTCTTTTGGTCATCTTGGTACCACCAGTCAGTAGCTATGCCACTCCTGAAGTGGTGGCTCATCAACTGCCTCATGGTGGCCATCACTGCTACACCCTTTTTATCTTCTATTATCTATCCAACAGCCGTGATTTGATAGGACAGGTCCTCGACCGGGTAAGGAGGACTCATGGTAGTGGTAGACTTAGAGCGAGTGGTGTTTGTGCAAGCGCTTCCGGAGCAAGGTTCTGGAGCAAGGAGTAGCAGTGGGAGTAGTAGAGGGCAAGGGACCTAACTAGTATTGGGTCTCGGGACCAAGTGGAGACTTGTAGGGATGTGAGTGTGCTGACTCATCTACATCTCCCAAGTCAGCACAACATAAGCGACCCCTCCTACTCTTCCTTCCCTTACGATGGGCATGCCCAGGTGATGACCCCTCAGTCGAAGGAGCTAGAGGGGATAGTTGGACAGTAGGTCTAGCCATCGGTGTAGGAGAGGGATTTACTGAGGTCCTCTAGGATAGCAGAGAGAAGAATATTGCTGCCTCCACATCGATCATCTATGCGACAAACTCGTCGGGACTCTCGACAAAGCCATGGGCTGCTAGCAAAGGAGTCCCCCGAGGGGTAGTCACAGTGCTACATCCAAGAGGAGTCGGGTCAAGTCGTAAGGGTAGGCCCCTGAGGTGTCACCTGAGTGGAATCAAAGTCCTCTGGAGAATAGAGATCATGATGTCTCCTCCTATGAGAGTTTTCATACTCGTCGGATGTGCGACATGATCCCATGTCTAATTTGGGTGGATTGGACAAACGTAGACACAAACACAAAAACAAAAGCCAAAAAACAAGAGCAGGGAAGAAGCGGAAAGCATATGAGGGAAAGCATATGCATAAGAGAAGGAGAAGCATAAGAGAAGCAAAAGAGAAGGAGAAGCATAAGAGAAGGAGAGGGGAAAAGAAGAGAAAGAAAAGGGGAAAAGAGATTGAAAGATGGGAAAAGAACCAAATATGCATAAGAGAAAAAAGAGAGAAAGCATATGCATAAGAAAAAAAGAGAGAAAGCATATGCTTATGCTTATGCATAAGCATATGAGCATACGCTCATGCATAAGCATAGGCATAGGGATAGGCATATGCTTATGAAAAGAAGAGAAAAAGACAGGGAAAAAGAAGAGAAGGAAAGAAGAAGGAGAAGGAGAAGGAGACATATGCTCATGCATAAGCATAAGCATAAGAGAAGAAAAAACATATGCATAAGAGAAAAAGAGAGAAAGCATATGTTTGAAAGAGGGGAAAAGAAGAGAAGGGGAAAAGAGATTGAAAGAGGGGAAAAAGAAGAGGGGAAAAAGAGATTGAAAGAGGGGAAAAGAGATTGAAAGAGGGGAAAAAGAAGAGAAGGAAGAGGGGAAAAGAGATTGAAAGAGGGGAAAAAGAAGAGGGGAAAAGAGCATAAGCATAAGAGAAGGAAGAGGGGAAAAGAAATTGAAAGAGGGGAAAAAAGAAGAGGGGAAAAGAGATTGAAAGAGGGGAAAAAGAAGAGGGAAAAAGAAGAGAAGGAAGAGGGAAAAAAGAAGAGAGGAAAAGAGCATAAGCATAAGAGAAGGAAGAGGGAAAAAAGAAGAGAGGAAAAGAGCATAAGCATAAGAGAAGGAAGAGGGAAAAAGAGCATAAGCATAAGAGAAAAAGAAAGAAAGCATGTGCTTATGCTTATGCATGAGCATATGAGCATAAGGAAAAAAGCATAAGCTAAAGACTTATGCATGAGCATATGAGCATATGCTCATGCATAAGCATAAGCATAGGCAAATACATATGCTTATGAAAAGAGGAGAAAAAGAGAGGAAAAAAGAGAGTAAAAAATAAGAGAAGGAAGAGGGGAAAAGAGATTGAAAGAAGGGAAAAAGAAGAGGGGAAAAGAGCATAAGCATAAGAGAAGGAAAAACATATGCATAAGAGAAAAAGAGAGAAATAGTATGCTTATGCTTATGCATGAGCATATGAGAGAAAGAGGGGGGGAAACAAAGAGAAAAAGAGGAAAAGAGGGGAAGAAGAGGGAATAAGAGAAGAGAGGGAAAGAGAGGGTTCCTACGCCCATCACTACAGCTAGCACATAAGGCACTAGCTGCAGGCCAATGCAAATAACAAAAATGAGAAAAGGAAAAAAGAGGAAGCACTTTCTTACCTGGAAAAGTCCCGCTCGGTGTTTCGTAGACTCTGGCCCTACAAAATAGAGGAAACATACCATTTTTCAGATAACTAGTTAGAGGAAGGAGGAGTTTAGAGAAGCAACTTCTCAAAGGGATTGGATTGAGGAGACAAGCATAAGCCTACAAACAAGGAGAAAGAGGAGGAAGAGAAATACCAAAAAGAGAAGAGGTGAGTCTTATTTCTTTTACCAAATCTCGTTTTTTGTCCTTAACCTCTGAAAATCAAGCATGAAAATTAGCACATAGCCTTAGCAATACAAGGAGAAACATGTTTCAACACTCACAAAATGAAATTTCACAAAAAATGAACCTACATTGCTTAAAGAGGCTCACCTTCTTGAAAAACTTCCTTTCACACAAGCAGAGAGGGAGAAGGGTGGAGAGGGAGCACAAGTGTTGGGAGAGGGGCTAGGTAGGGGTGAGGAGTGGGGAATAGAGAGGAGGAAAGTGAGGTTGTCAAATATAAGGTGGGAGGAGAGATTTTTGCTTTTCTTGCAATAGAGATGTGAAAGACGGCATCGCGCGGGGTTTCAGGTTTATGCCCCCAGCATCGCTATATAGTGACATTGGTCAGTCGCTATATAATGACGTTTATATCCAAAAAGCATCGCTATATAGTGACGAATAGGACAAAGTATTGCTATATAGTGACGGTTCAGGGCACTTATTGTCAGAAGAGAGAAAAGGAGCCCATGGGTGGCTATTTTTTGGATCTTAATAGATTTCCTTTTAGCTCATGTTGTGATTTTGGAAGTGTGTAGATGGAAGGGACGAGTGGAAGCTTGTCAGATAATGCACCAATGCCCAGGAGTGCAAAGTGGCTCACAGAGAGGTTGTATTGTCATTGCACTCATTGCAAGCGAGAAGTACGACATCAACGTCATATTGTCATGCGCCACTTGTGGATGTATGGGGAGGAGCCCGAACCAGCACCCACCGTTGGTGTTGCATGTGGTGATGGATCATCAGTAAGTCAATGCTATTTGAGTTCGTGATTAATATTAGATACCATTATGACACGAAACCTTGAGACAAGATCTTATATTTACACGAAATCTTGAGATAGGATGAGGGTGTCGAGGGTGCGCATATACCTTCACACTTTGAGTAAGACTATAGTCTCCCGGATGTGCCAAATGATGACGAGGGTATGGTGGACATGATGGATTCTATTTTTAGGGGCACTATATCACATGTACACGTGATGTCAGAGTCTGAGGTCAATATGCAAGAGTTGCAATCAACACAGTTGTACAAGGATGCTAGGATGTCTAAACTATGGGCTTGTCTCTCAATCTGGAATCTGCAAGCAAAGTATGGGTGGTCGGATATAAGTGTCTCGACCTTGATGAGGTTAGCTCCCGCATTAATTTGACTCATTATCTAGATATTGTTTGTTTTGAGAATCATCATTATTTGAAGCCTATGTATGTTTGAATTGTGACTCTCTTTTATCCTCTCTTTTCTTCTCTTTTCTCCTCTTTTTTTCTCTCTTATCTCCTCTTTTTCTCTCTTTTTTGTCCTCTCTTTTCCTCTATTTTCCTCTCTTTTCTCCTCTCTTTCCTTCTCTTTTTTTCTTTCTTTTATCCCCACTTTTTCTCTTTTCACTTTCTCTCTTTTTCTCTCTTATCTCCTCTCTTTTTCTGTCTTTTTTCTCCTCTCTTTTCTCCTCTCTTTTTCTCTCTTTTTTCTCCTCTCTTTTCCTCTCTTTTCTTCTCTCTTTCCTTCTCGCTTTTTCCCCACGTGAAGCTTCAATAGCCTATCATGAGCAAACAAATACGGACTTCTGTCACTCTAATTCAAAGAATGCAGGAGTTTGTAAATGTTTGCTCAATGTCAGGCTATAGGATTCTAAGCTTGCTCAATGTCTTACAAGTATTCTAAGCTATAGGATTAGTGACATGACTTCTTTGTTGCTTTGAAAGATGGAAAAAGAGAAAGAAAAGAAAAAAGAGAAAGAAAAGGGGAAAAGAGAGATGAGAATCATCATGTATGTTTGAGAATCGTCATTATTCGAAGCCTATGTTCTCTGCAGCTTCAGACTTAGACAACTTCTTGTTGGTTTGTGTGCGGCCACCCTCTTAGTTAATATTTTATAACTAAGCGAGGTGTGTATAAGGTCAATATGCGACCGTATCCCGTTGCATAGATCCCTTGTGTGCAGATCGGGGGGTCACGGGTTTGATCGGCTATGTGCGGGTCTGTGCGGGAGGTATCAGCGGTGGAATATATAGGTTCGATCGGCAGTGTGCATGTTGGGTGGCGAGACTCTTTTTGCCACGTGATGGCTTGTTAACTGGGAGCGGCGAGTTCCAAGGGGACTCGAGAGCGTGAGCCCTAGGTTCCAAGGGGACTCGAGAGCCTGAGCCCTAGGTTCCAAGGAGGTTAACTTTTAAAGGTCCCATCGGCATCCGACGGTCGAGATTCAAAGTGGAAGATCAATGGTGTGGTTCAAACGTGAAGATTGAGTGGTGAGGAGATCTTTCTTGCCTAATCGGATGATGATAGAGATGCGTCTGCGGGGCTTAGCCATTTCAGGGCCTCCTTGAAGAGTTGAGCCCGATCAAAGGTGCACGCGGAGTTATGCGGGTGTGACCAAGGGGGTCATCTGTGTTGTGAAGCCATCGATAGGAGGATCCCGGAGGGGACACACATGAGGGCAGGAGTGTTTAAGAAAAAGAGAGAAAATTTTGGGAGTAAACTCGACCCCCGTGACAAGTAAGATTAGAGCATCACTATGGATGCTTCACAAGTCGAAGGTGAACCACGTACGGAGGAAGGACCTGAAAGTCATGCCAGCTAGATGAAGACAAAGTTTCGTGAGCACGAGGCCATACTGGTGGATTGCGGGCGGGCTATGATCTTTTGCAACAATAGCTCTCTGATGCTTGTATTCAGATAACCTCCTTCAACCACAAAAAGGATGATGTTATAGCCGGCAAGGTAAATGTAAAGCCCAAGGAACCTGAAGTCTACAAAGGAGCTCGAGAGGTAAAGGTTATGGAGAACTTTGTCTATGACATGACATAGTACCTAGCCCTTGCAAAAATCAGCGAGCCACAGGAGCAAGTGCTACATGCATCTATGTACCTCTTGGATGACGCTAAGCAATGGTGGCAGAATTTCAAGGAAGATGAGAGACTACAAAGGAACACCTTTGCCATCAATAGTTAGGATGACCTACAGCATGGACTTCGAATGCAATTCCTCCCTGTACATATTGAGTGGAAGGCTTGTGATGCACTCAGTAGCCTCCACCATACCGAGACTCTAAGGGACTTCATCAAGGCCCACTCATCCTTGATGCTTCAAATCAAGGAGATGAGTGAGGCAGACTGTCTGTATCACTTCATCACCCGTTTGAAGCCCTGGGCTCATGAGTGACGAACTCATGAGGCAACAGATCAAGACCGTGGTAGAGGCTTATAAGGTAGCTGACCGACTCACTAACTAGCAGGAGTGACAACACACGTCCAAGGGAGGAACTGCACACTCGCGACCCCCTAGAAAAATGTTGGCTGAAGTGGTAAGCAAGTCTACAAGTAGACTAGACATGAAGAAAATGTCATTGTCACTATTATCAGTGACTACATTGATCTCCTCGATCTTCATTTTTCCTTTGTCCTCCCTTGGACTCTCGTCCTTATTATTTGCACCCCAATTTACATTATTTTTGTTATCCTTTTGCTCTCTTTTCAACTTGTAGCAATCCTTTTTCATGTGGCCCTTTTTGCCACAACAACCCTCAATGTTTTGTGCCCTAGATTTGCTATGAGACTTCCCTCTTTCTTGGGACTTCCCCCTGAGCTGTGATCTCCCCCTTTGCACATTTAAGGATGCATCCTTCTTGTTGCCATCCATAGAATTCCATCTAATCTCCTTGGCCAACAAGCTATCCACAAAATCATCAAACATCAGTACTCTACTAGGTGCAAAGGTATTGACAGTAGCTGTATGGAAGGTATCCCATGAGGATGGCAATGAACATAAGAGAAATATTTCCTTAGTGTCCACATTAAAATTCAGCTTCTGAGCTTGAAGCTGGCTAAAAATAATATTGAATTCATTCAAGTGAGAAGCAATGGAGACCCCTTCCTTCATATGTAGCTCAAACAACCTCTTCATGAGGTAAACTTTATTAGAGGTAGTTTCATTCTCATAAATAGCACATAATTTCTTCCACAAATCTTCCGCAGTCTGCTCAATTACTACAATGAAATAAACTGACTTTGCAAGATGAAATCTAATAGGACTTTGCTAATGCATCCAACTCATTCCAATCATCCTCATACATATCTACAGGCTTAGCTTCAATCCCAAGGGTTTAATCTGCTTCTTTTGAATAAGCACATCCCTTATCTGTTCTTTCCACAAAGAAAAGTTTGTTCCATCAAACTTTTTAATGCTAAAAAACTCCTTTTCAGACATGGAAGAGGATGCCATGATGCAAATAAAGCAAAATCCCAAATGCTAGTGCTTGTAAGAAAGAATCATACCAAATACCAGGCGTGCCCAAATATATCAACCAGAATGGGGGGTAATATCACCAAAAACTCAATGCTCAAGGCATCAAAATTTATCTAACTCATGTGCATATACTATGCATCCATATGAGCAAATCTGGCCCAAAAGAAAATGCCAACTGCAATGGCAAAATAATGGCAATCCCAATGCCAATAAATGCCAAAATGCCTCAAGTGTAAATGTTGTCCATGAGCATATGCATGAACAAAATCTCATCTAAGAGATCATAGCACAACCTGTGCATCCATTGCAAGCTGTCCCTTAGCATGTGTGCTAAACGTCCATCAATAAAGCATCCCACAAGGCAATCTCGGCTTATCAATGCATCCAACAAGGATCACAATGCATCTAAATGGCCTGTAAAGCATCCACTGCAACCCAATGCAAACCACAGATGAGCACACAAGGCTTAGACTACAACCAAAGAGACCTGCATAAGGTTTATCCAAAAAATCATGGTCCCACGGCAATGATCACTAGCGAAAATAGAAATTAGAATACCTCAAAACATGGGCATTACTGCATAATCAAACTCAACAAGACCATCTATAAATATGTCTCTTCTGTTGGAACTCCTAAATCCCAACCGATGAATGGGAAATGGGGAGTCAACCCTTACAATTGACCTATAATCAAAAAGTTAAAGGTTTGAACCTTTGAATGGATTTTTAATAGAGAAACAAATGATTCAGCATCTTAGAGAGACATAACTTCTCCAAATCTCCATGAAATCATGCAAGAGCTGACAGGTAAGGGTTTTTGTCCTCCGAAACGCAATGGAACATATGATTTTGGAAACCGTGGTCCTAATCATCGGGTCTAACACACAGAACAAAAAACGTTTTTGCAAATAGACCTATTTGTAAACACCACTAGAGTGCAAATGACGAGCAACACAGATGCTTTAGGATCTCTTGAGTTGGCTGAAATTGACAGATCTGCGAATGGTTGCTTCAAACTTGAGTTCCAACACATTGGTAAAAAAACATTTAAGTAAAGACAATGAGTCAAAAATCCAATGAAATGATCCCAAATTCAAGAATAAGGGGTTTTCAAACTCTCAAAGTGCAATGGACACCAAAAACAAGCAATGGTTGCCTCTACACATCATTTTGGACTCTCAGTCACCACAATCATCAAAAAACATATTTTTCCCCCAAAACCATCTATAGGCTTAAAAAAAACTACTCAGGGAACTTTCCGAAGGTTTTTACAAGGTCTGTACACACTAGGATGCAGGTAAAATCACACAATAGAGCTTCTCCTTCTTCCCTTAGAGCTGCAGTTGCAGACTTTGGGCTCTAGACTCACACCCAGGCTCAACCAAAACATTGGAGCTCTGATACCAGTTGAGAGTTCTCAACAATGGAAGCGAAATGGAACAAGGTGAGATAGGGAGAGCCAGAAGAGAGAGACACAAGTTTTAGTGGGTGCAAAACACCCGAATCTTCTATATCATTTATATATATATGCATTTGAGTATTGTACATAATTGGGGTTAAGGCACAGTGGCCTTTAACCCCCATAGAGACAATGTGTGGTGTGGCATATTCAACGGTAATCACCCCTCAAATGAGCACCCCCACCTCAGAGCAAGGAAAGCCCTCTATTACTGTGCACACTTCTATAGATAGGAGAACCATGATACCTCTTAGTGCTGATTTTTGAAGGTCTTTCCCCAATCGATCTACCATCCAAGGCCTCAATTGGCCTTGACAACCCCATCCAACCTAATGAATGCGCAAGGAGCCCCTTTAGACAATCAGGGCAATATAGGGCACAACATGCTCCATTACTACCACCCATACCTGCCCCACCTCGTATAACTCCAATCAACCAAGTTTTGGTGGAAGAACTACCTAATGATTGGGAAGAGCTTGAGCATGATCATAGACATCCTGAGTATCATCCTTAGGAGGAGGGAAGTGGCATCATAAACCACTACCTTTTACATGAGGATCAACATGTTCCAGTATATGAGACAACGCCCATGGTTGTGAGGGTAAGATACGTGAATTTCTTGGTGTGAAGGCCCCTGATCCAATGCTATACATGTCAAGGTCCACGTAGGGAAAGCGAATGCCCATATAAGGACATAGCAAACCCCCCTATGTCATGTTTTAAATGAGAAATGAGAGAGAGAATGAGAAATGAGAGAGAAGAGTAGGGAGGGAGAG
The DNA here is from genome assembly GCF_047967505.1 of Dipteris shenzhenensis. Taxonomy (NCBI): domain Eukaryota; kingdom Viridiplantae; phylum Streptophyta; class Polypodiopsida; order Gleicheniales; family Dipteridaceae; genus Dipteris; species Dipteris shenzhenensis. The sequence goes on along the minus strand of NC_141609.1, from coordinate 9,173,199 downwards.
AGAGAGAGAGGAGAGAGGGAGAGAGAGAGAGAGAGATTCAGAGAGAGAAGAGGGGCTCCTTAAATGAGAGAGAAGAGTAGGGAGGGAAAGAAAGAGAGAGAGGAGAGAGGGAGAGAGAGATTAAGAGAGAGAAGAGGGTCTCTTGGTAGCCATGGTTGCTAGAGGGAGGGAGAGAGTAGGGAGGGAGAGGGAGAGAGAGAGAGAGAGAGAGAAATGAGAGAGAAGAGAGGAGGGAGACTAAGGGAGAGAGAAAGGGAGAGAGAGAGAAAGAGAGAGAGGGAGAGAGAGGGAGAGAGAGAGAAAGAGAGAGAGGGAGAGAGAGGGAGAGAGAGAGAGAAGTTTAAGAGAATGAAACTTTTGGCAGAGAGGAGAGAGAGAAAGAGAGAAATTAAGAGAGAGAAGAGGGGCTCTTGGCGGTCGTGGCTGCCAAAGGGAGAGAGAGAATGAGAAATGAGAGAGAAGAGTAGGGAGGGAGAGAAAGAGAGAGAGGGAGAGAGACAAGAGATTTAGAGAGAGAAGAGGGGATCCTTAACTAAGAGAGAAGAGTAGGGAGGGAAACAAAGAGAGGAGAGAGGGAGAGAGAGATTAAGAGAGAGAAGAGGGTCTCCTGGTAGCCATGGCTGCTAGAGGGAGGGAGAGAGTAGGGAGGGAGAGGGAGAGAGAGAGAGAGAGAAGAGAGGAGGGAGACTAAGGGAGAGAGAAAGAGAGAGAGGGAGAGAGAGGGAGAGAGAGAGAAAGAGAGAGAGGGAGAGACAAGGAGAGAGAGAGAATGAAACTTCTGGCAACCACGGCTGCCAGAGGGAGGGAGAGAGAGAGAGAGAGAGAGAGAGAGAGAGAGAAATGAGAGAGAAGAGAGGAGGGAGACTTAGGGAGAGAGAGAGGGAGAGAGAGAGAGAAAGAGAGAGAGGGAGAGAGAGAATAAAACTTCTAGTGGTCGTGGCCGCCAAGAGAGGGAGGTAGAGAGAGAGAGAGAATGAGACTTCTAACAGCCGTGGCCACCAAGGGAGGGAGGGAGGGAGAGAGAGAGAGAGAATAAGAAATGAGAGAGAAGAGGGGAGGGAGAGAAAGAGAGATTAAGAGTGAGAAGAGGGACAGAGGAGAGAGAGAAAGGGAGAGAGGGAGGGAGGGAGGGAGGAAGGGAGGGAGAGATTAAGAGAGAGAATTCAGAGAGAGAGAGAGACATAGAGAGGGAAAGAATGACAAATCCTAGCGGCCAAGAGGATAGAGGGAGGGAGGTAGAGAGGGTGAGAGAGAGAGAGAGAGAGAGAGAGAGAGAGAGAGAGAGAGAGAGAGAGAGAGAGAGAGAGATGAAGAGAGAGAATGATAAATCCTAGGTAGAGAGAGAAGAGGAGAGAGAGAGAATTACAAATCCTAGAGAGAGATCAAGAGAGAATAATAAATCTCTAGAGAGAGAGGTGGAGAGAAAGAAATAATTACAAATCCTAGGGAGAGAGAGAGAGATGAAGAGAGAGAATGATAAATCCTAACGGCCATGGGAGGGAGAGAAAGAGAGACTTGAGATAAACTAAGAGAGAGAATGAGTGGGATGAGAAGAGAGAGGGAAAGACATAAAAGTTGTCAGAGAGAGAGAGAGAAATTAAGAGAGAGAATGAGGTGTCTTGACTATGGCTACAGAGAGAATTAGGAGTCGAGAGAGAGAGAGAGAGAGAGAGAGAGAGAGAGAGAGAAAGTTTAGAGGAAAGAGAGAAAGTTTTATATATTTACATGTTTTGTATTATACTTTTAAAAAATTATAAAAGTGTGAATTTATGGTTTGTTTTGAAGGTGAGATAATATTTATATATATATTCATCTTTTAAATTGAAAAATGTTAACTTTTCTTTAGGTACTTGCTCTTCATTTCTCTCACATGCAGGTTTAGCCTCTACATCAAAACCCCTTCTTTTGCATATTTAATCCTCTTAAACCCCAGCACATTAAAATGAACACAGAAAAAGAAATTATTTATTGCTTTTCTTCGCTTCGACGGTTGGTTTAGCATAGATTAGATTGCCTTAGAGGAGAGACAATTCTCCAAGTTGCCAATCAAAGCAATGCTCAAATTTTTCTAAGTAGTTCCTAATCATTGTCAGTCCCTTCGCTCACATGCGGTTTCACACTCATAACATGCTATTAAATAAGACCTTTTACCATTTACCAAGAAGTTTATCAGTGGGCAGATTGCATGAGCAGATAGCAGATATCAGTGGACATATTACATATATCAGTGGACAGATTACATGTCATGGGGCATATTGGAGCTTGATGATTATAGTGGTCATTTTATTTCATTGTAAATCTTTATTGGTTATTTTTATTGCATTTGTACAAATATTTAAGCTCATTTATTGTCATAAAAAACCTTGTAAAGCCTTCTAGGCTATTTTTCACATTTATTGCCATATGAAGCGCCTTGTAATAAACCCGATGATTCACTATTTAATGAGTATCAGTGGACTACATAAGTGGATATCAGTGGAACAGTTTTTAGTGGGTAGATTGCATTAGTTGGGTATCAGTGCATAGATATCAATGGATGGACAGATTACATGTCATCACGAAGATTGAAGCTTTATCATTAGAGGGCCAATCAATGGATGGATAGATTGCATGTCATCACGAAGATTGAAGCTTTATCACTAGAGGGCATTTTATTTCATTGTAAAGCTTTATTGGCTAATTTTCTTACATTTGTACAAATATTTAAGCCTTGTAAAGCCTTCTAGGCTATTTTCCACATTTATTGCTATAAAATACTTTGTAAAGCCCTACACACTATCACAAACATGCAGAACATGAGCGTAAACTTCTAGAGCAAGAAATGGTGGATGTCACTAAGGATGATGAAACACAAGCCTTGAGTGCACGGGAATTAAAAAAATTGAAGAAGATGAAGGTCGATCCACTAAAGTTATGCTAGAAGCTCTTGCTAGCAAACCACGATGTGAAATGCAAAAGGCTAGTACTGCAAGAGTCACGGTTCCAAGCAGTAGAAAAAGGCATCGTCCCACTGTAAAGAAAGATCATGTGGATGAAAACCGGTTAAAAGAAGAGAAAGATGAAGAAGACTCAGAACCCGAAGCTGAAGATGATTAGGATGAACTCACCTCAATCAAAAATCTCAATTTGCGTCTTAATGAAGCAGTAATGGATGATGATGTGGGATATATCTGGGGGACGTGGTTTGTGAATGCCAAAGATGTAGAAGTTGCAGCTGTCTTTACTAATAGTCGAAACCTTGATATATCCTATGCACTGCAAATATATGAGGCTTTGAGAGATGGAAAGAAACCTGTGGCAAGCAACATGGTCCTGCGTCCAATAATGTTTTGTCCAATCAAAAATAGCTTTTTGGATCAAATTACATTTACAGGGCCTACACATTTTGAGGAAACCTTCACTTGATTCTTTAAAGACACTCTTAAAAATATTCCACATGGACAAGGCCAAGAGCCACAAGGTGAGAATATGTTAAAGGAAGCAAAGAAGGAATTCCTCCTTAATTGCAGATTCCAACCCATTGATCATCAACATTGGGCTTATGCTGGTAATCAGATCACCAAAGAAGCAAAGGAGGTCAAAAGACTCACTTCAGAACAATTTGCAAAGATAACTTCATTCCATTGTTATCCTGCAACCATCTGTATATTCAAGCATGAGATCAAGTATTTGATTGAGTCTGAAAGACTTAATCATTATGTCCATGGAAAGCGTAAGATATCCTCAACATCAGAGGTCTTACAGAAGGCAAGGGTTGTATGGACAACATTTGGTTCTCCAAATCCTGATTTGAAGAGAAATGTCACAAAAGCAGATGCTGACACACTCACAAACTTCTATACTTCTTTGAGTGTAGTCGTGCCTAGGGGAACTCAAGAGCAAGAAGAAAATATGACAAGCCTCAAGGTGGTGAGAGACAGATATGCTGACTACACTTCCATCATATTTCATCCTGTTGAAGCGTTCAATGAGATGCTTGAAGTGTGCATTGCATGTGAGTGTGGAGAGTTGACTTATGAAGCTCCTTTGTTTGTCTCCGAAAAGTCAAAGGTAATGGATAAGGAGGAGTTGATAGCAAGGATGTGGAGGCCTATAAAGTACTTACCTGATAAGTATGCATCCATGGCAGCACAAAAACTTTTAGAGAAAGAATGGTTTTTTGGAAAGAAAGACAAAGACCACTGCTTGGAAGAATGCATCAATGTATAGGTGAGGCGTGATGCAGTGCATAGTGCCATTAAGTATTTGTTGTCAAAGAAACAAATCCCACTTAGTCATTGTAACATTGACTATAATGTGGTCAAGCATATAGATTCTTTGTCAACATCCAAGGTTAAGCTATGGGCAAACAGGTGGATTAAAAAGGATGAAGATGGGTCAGAAATAGTAACCTCTTACATGAGAAAAGAAATTCCACAACAGGTGGTTGCATATGTGGAAAGATTAATCAACGAGATAAGGATGCCGACAAATATGCACCAAAGCTTTCAATTCAATGTAGAGGTTACATCAGAGTTTGGAAAGCTTGTGAACTTCAAGGGAGTTTCAGAAGATGACTTCATTAAGAATGAATCAGCATGGGACAAGCCACAACTATTCTTCATCAATGAAGTTTCTAGCGATGATATCCATAACTTCATTGATAGAATAGTATATACCACCATTAGCAAAGTGGAAATTCACAACATTGTCATTTTTGTTGATAAACAAGACAAAGAAGCCATGCAGGTTACTCTAGAGCGAGCATATTCATCAGATGTGAAGATCCATAGTGGTATTTATGCAGCAAAGAGAGGCAAGAGAGAATGTGGCATAGCGATTCAATCTCTTGAATCATTCTTCTTGTGTATGCGGAGTCCCAACCCTGATCACTCCTTACAAAAGAACATAAGAGGGAATTCAAATAATTTGAGATTGATGCTAGAAGAGCAAGATATTCCCAGGTCCATACATTATCAAAAAAACAACTATGGAAGTTCGGCAAAAAGTGGGAGTCTCTTGCTTACCATGGTGGAGAATTTGCTACCGGCATGTTGGGAGGTCACCTTGTGCAAGATGGGATATTTATTTAAGGATCTCCTCAGAAAAGGGAACTCCACAAATATTATTGAAAACAACCATTTCATGGCCTATTTTTAGCTTCAAGCAGATCTAACCACAGGCTATAAAAAAGAGGTAGAGCACAAGGAGACTGATGACATGGATGATGACCTTGAAGATCATAATGTCCCAGTTGATGATGATGAAAAGATGGACTTACATGACCTGTTCAGAGAGAGGTTGGTGGATGAAGAGAAAGATGATGATGCCTTCTTTGATAATTATGGCTTGCAGGGTTATGTAAAAAGGTCACTACGACAATACTTAGCGGTATGAACTCTCTATTTCTCAACTAAATACCATTTTTAAAATAAGATTTAAATTTAAATATAATGAATCTAATCTCTCATATTTGTTTACAGGCAATAGAGGGAGAAGAAATGAATGAAGTCAATATGGAGGCACTCCCTTCTACTTCAGCAATGCAACCACCTCTGAATTTGGTTGAAGAATCCCATGAGCACAAGAGCTTTAAAGACACCATGGAAAAGCAGAATGACCGCAAACATAGAATACAAGCTATGACAGAGACCCATTCTGCAAATTTAGCTGCATTGGATAAAATGGAAAGCTCATTTGAAATTAGGATCGTTTTGAAACGAGAACCTCAATATTTGAGCTTTGGTAGAGAGGAGGTTTCAATCCTCTCCAATCCTTTAAAAGAGGTTAATGACAATGTTATCCTGGCCATTCTCAGGTAACGTTTGTTTATTTGTTGCTACTTCAATGAGTTAACATTTGTTTATTTGTTTATAGTTATATCTCAGTTTCCTAGTGCAGAATGCAAATCAATTCTATGAGCTAACGTTTGTTTATTTCTTGGTGCAGTGTAGTTATTTCTCAGCTTCCTAGTGCAGTGCAGAATCGTGTCTACATGGTCGATGCTCTCCTTTCTTCTATTCTTAGTTCTCCTCAAAAGACTATAGAAGATGTTTGTACCTGGTTAAGCCCTTTGAATTTAGATGGGGTGCGAGTCATCTTTATGCCTTATCATGAGGAGTAAGTATCAACTCCAACCTTATTTTTACTATTTCTTTGGCAAGTTTGTGTAAAACAATAATCATTTTTAATCTGGTCGTGTAGCTCACATTGGAGTTTGATTGCTTGGGACCTTGAAGTCAACTATTTATGGTTTGTGAATTCAATGGAAGGCTATCATGCCAACTCCCCAAGGTAATTATTCTCTTAATATTTTTGTTACTTTCTTATTTTGTATCTTATGATCATGACATATTAATATACTTCATATGTCATGATGGACAGTGCTGCATATCGGCTAGTATCTATTGTTAGAACAACCAGGGAGCAACAAGACAAAGTAGAATTCTAACAACATCTACCAGTGGAGTAAAAAGATGGGCACAGCTGTAGGTGAAGAGTTGCCTACAACTGCATGTTGCTTCTTAGAGAGATTTTTTATTTGGAGTTACCAATCAAAATGGAATCATATACAGAAGCCGATCTACTAGTGTTTCGGGCTGAGAGTATTCAGCATCTAATTGCTACCATTGGGAAACAATCTGAAAATATGACTACATTGCAGCATGTATAAAACCTTATCTTTATACTTGTATGCTTGTTCAAGCCTTTAATTGGGATGTGTAAATCTCATAACTTTTTTATATTTTCCTCCAAGAGGAGAAGAGACTGAGTCTAATGAAAGCATGCTATCTTTATACTTATATGATTATTTAAACCTTTATTTTTATTTGGGATGTGTAAATCTCATAACTTTTTAAAAATTTCCTCCAAGAGGAGGAGAGACTCACTCTAATGAAAGCATGTATGAAACCTTACTTTTTAAAATTTTGCTCCAAGAGGAGGAGAGACTCACTCTAATGAAAGCATGTATGAAACCTTATCTGTATACTTCTATGTAGTCTAATGAAAAAACCATTATTAATGTTGGGGAACAACCTAAAAATATGACTACATTGCAGCATGTATGAAATCTTATCTTTATATTTCTATGCTTGTTTAAGCCTTTATTTGGGATGTGTACATCTCATAAATTTTTTGTATTTTTATAGCAGGAGGATGTAGAAGACATAGCAAGTGAAGAAGAATACGATGTAGACTACTCTCTCAATAAGATGAGTCATGAAAATATGACTCTATTGTAGCAGATTGGAAGTTCATTCATCGCTATGTTGTTAATTCGACAACAACCTCATTTTTTTGAATTTGGTGAAGAAGAGATTTTAATCCTCTTTAATCCTAAGAAAGAGGTTAATGTCAAAGTCATTACAAGCATCCTCAGGTTTGATGCAGCCTTTTCCTTGGCTTTATACTTTGCTTATTTTGATTAAACCCAAGAAGCTAATACTTTTTTTTAAAATATAGTAATGTTATAGCAGATTTTCCTCAAAATATACAAAGAGTTTCATATATGCTCGATCCTCTTATTTCTGAAGTGCTTAGCAACAAAAAAGAAACCATAGAGGATGTTTGCAAGTGGTTGAAGCATGTTCCTATGAATGAGGCACGAGTTATCTTTACAACATATTATGAGAAGTAAGCATCAAAACCCTACTTGTTTTTTCTATTGCGTTGCTAGAATTGTCTCAAACATAGTAATTATTCTTTATCGATAATGCAGCTCACATTGGAGTTTGGTGGTCCTGGACATCTTTGCTAAGAAGTGCTTCTTTGCCAACTCAATGACATCCGTCCATGGCACTGTGTTAGGGTAAGTATAGACTACACTTGTTGTCACTTCTTGACATGTAGATTGATATGCAATGCACATATTCATTGTTGTTATATGTTTTGATGTGCAGATCGGCTCGAAAGTTGGTAGGTGCTATCGACACAGTAATGCGGCAACATGACTTGGCACAACAAATAGAGTATATAACATGTCAGGTATCACATCAAGAGGATAGCCACATCTATAATTGTGGATGGAGGGTGGGCTACAATTGCTTTTTGGTACTTGGTCAAATTTTTGAGATACAAAATGACACCACATTGTCAACATATATGGACTTGCATCTCTATGCATTTGTAACATGTACCATTCGAGCAATCATTAAGGGCAACATTATGGACCCTCCCACAAGTCAAATAGATAATGGCTCAGAGGAGTGCGAAATGAATGCTGTCAAAGAGTCAAAGGGGATAGAAGACCTCAACTCTACAAACATGGCTTCATTGGAAGAATTGGGAAGCTCTTTTAATGTTAGGGTTATGATTCAACATAGATCTCAGTATCTTGAATTTGGTGGAGAGGAGATTTCAATCCTCTCTAAAGCTTCAAATGAGGTCAATAACAATGTTATGATGGCCATTCTCAGGTTTGATACAAACTTTTTCTTTGCTTGATAATTCAATATTTTGATTAAATCTAATAAGCTAATATTCATTTATTTGTTGGTGCAATATAGTTATCTCATGATTTTGTAGAGCCATACAAAACTATGTGTATATGTTGGATTCCCTCCTTTCTCCTATACTTAGCGATAGCAGAAAGACGATAGCCGATGTTTGTAAATGGTTACAGCCTTTACATTTACATGGCGTGCGAGTCCTATTTATGGCATATCACGAGATGTAAGTATCATGGAAACCTTTATTTTCATCTTATACTGGCAACATTGTGTTAAATAATAATGGTTCTTAGTTATTCGTGTAGGAAACATTGGAGTCTAGTGGTTTGGGACCTTAAAGACAACTATTGTTGGTCTATCAGCTTGATTGCAGGCTTTCATGGCTCAGTGCAAGTGTAAGTATTCTATTAATCTATTGGTACTTCTATATTATGTACCTTATGTAATAGACACACTAAGTTTTTTTAATATGTCATGATGAGCAGGTCGATTGAGAAGTTGGTATCTGCTATCAGAGAAACAGGACAGTATAAAGACTCGCTAGACTTCCCAAATCATTTAGTAGTAGAGTAGGAAGATGGGCATAGTTGTGGGTGGAGAGTTGCCTATAACTGCATGTTGATTTTCAAAGAAATTTTCTCACTTAAGCCACAGGTCTCATCAGAAGACTCTTTGGAGCTCAAATATTTAGAGGAGGATATACAATTTTTTAGGGCTGAAATCATTCGAGACCTAATTGCTGCCATTAGAATACAACATGCAATTGAAGCAATATCAAAGCTTGCATTTAAGGAAGAGGAGATTGAGTCTACTGTGAAAGCATTGCACACTACAGAAGTAGAGACTCAGTGTACACCTATAACACCACAGCCTCCACTGGAAGATTAGAAGAGTTGCCATAGCCTCCGCTTCTTGCATTTAAGGAAGAGGATACTGATTCTACTCCAAAAGCACTACATATTATAGAAGAAGTAGAGACTGAGTGTTCATCTAGAGCACCACAGCCTCCATTGGAAGCATCAGAAGAGTTGCCATAGTCTCCACTAGAAGCATCAGAAGAGTTGTGATGCATGTATGATGTTGTGTTTGTATATATGCATGAGGAGCATATTCTCATGATGTTGTTTATTCCATGAATATTATGGTTGACATTTATTTGTTGTAATGTATGAATCATGATGTAGTTTTTGTTGATTATCTACCAATTTGTGACTTATTACTTAAGTGGCGTTTAGTCATGATATTTATATATTTATTTCATGCACACAATTTTATGATATGAATGTGTGATGATGTGATTATTTGGAAATATAGCCTTGTGTGATGAGAATTTTGATATGAATATGTGATGATGTAATATTTGTAATATATTTCACTCCAAAGTATCAATTCCCAATGCTCCACTCACTTAAAGTACAACATTCCCAATGCTCTGCAAAATTTTATTCAGTTGGACAGTCTCCACTCACTTAAAGTAGAGCATTCCCAATGCTTCTCTCACTTTATTCCAACCCTTATCCTTATCATAGCGAACACGTGCCTTAGTGCACTTGTATTCTTCCATCCTAGTCCTTCCATAGACACTCTCTTATTTCTTACATCCTAGTCCTTCTTATTAACTTGTATTCGTCTTTCACTCTACGTCTTCCCTCACTTTCTATCACTCTTGAAGGAGGGGCAGCTCACTATGCATCCCTCGCTATCGCTCCCTCACTCTCCTTCTCCCACTTTCCCTCTAAGACAATGACTAGTTACTACCCGACTTCATTTACTGAACTCAAATTCTGTCTTAGATCCCTTTTGTATGGACCAATGAAGGGAAAATCATTCGAGGAGGATATGTTACGCACATGGCTGCTTGATTTGAACTCAGTAGAAGAGGTGAATATCCCTAGCTTTCTTTTTCGCTTCTTTTAATCACATACTTCTTATGCTAACGAGTTAAATTTTCGTACAGGATATGGCGGTGGCTAGAAGCTGTATTGAAAAAAATGGTGAAGATGAGGAAAGGCAAGAGAGAAAAGAAGAGTTGTTGAATGCTTACAAGTCGGTGGAAGATTCGAAATAGGATTTGGTTACCTAGGAACAAATATTACCTAATGTTAGTATGATAATTAGCACTTGTTCTATCATTGTTAGCATTCACTTTTAATGATAGTTAGCATCGATTTTATGATAGTTAGCATTTAGCTTCGATGATAGTTAGCACCTATTTTATCATTGTTAGCATTTACTTTTAATAATAGTTAGCACCTATTTTATAATAGTTAGCATTCAGATTTAATGATAGTTAGCAACTATTTTATGATAGTTAGCCTTCAGCTTTGTGATAGTTACTACTTGTTTCATGATAGTTACCACCTGTTTTCTTAGTTAGCCTTCAGTGTGTTCACGATGGATAGCACTTGTTTTATGATAGTGAACCTATCATTTTTATGAGAGAATGCAATCAATTTTATGATAGTAAGCACCTATTTTATGATCGTTAGCATTCAATTTTATGATAGTTAGCTCGTATTTTATGATAGTTAGCACACTATTTGATAATTAGCCTAATGTCAGTATGCTAATTAGTACGTGTTCTATCATTGCTAGCATTCACTTTTAATGATAGTTACCACCTATTTTATGATAGTTAGCATTTAGATTTAAAGATAGTTAGCACCTATTTTATGATTGTTAGCCTTCAGCTTTGTGATAATTACTACATGTTTCATGATAACTACCACCTATTTTATTAGTTAGCCCTTACTCTGTTCATGATTTTTAGCACTTGTCTTATGATAATGAACCTATCAGTTTTATGGCAGTTAGCATTCAGTTTCATGATGGTAAGCACCTATTATATGATTGTTAACATTTAGTTTAATGATAGTTAGCTCCTATTTGATGATAGTTAGCATTCTGTTTTATGATAATTAGCCTAATGTCAATATGCTAATACCTATTCTATCATTGTTAGCATTCACTTTTAATGATAGTTAGTGCCTATTTTATGATAGTCAACATTGAACTTTAAAGATAGTTTGCATTGAAGCCTTTCCTTATTTGTCGAGTGAAGGATTAGATATACATGTTGTTGTGAATATTACATTCAGATATTTTTCTTGAAGGATGCACTCAACCACATTTGTTCTCAAAATTTTGGTCTCCATGGATGTGGATGCAAATGTAGATGTGAGGCATGTGTAGGAGATGGTAAAAGCATAACATGTACTTCTATAGTTCATACGTTCAATGGTGTCACACAGTTGTGGGAGCCTATAGTATGCCCAAAGAAGGAAGACAAATCCTTTCATGACAAAAAATGCTTGATGGGAAATGCAAAAACTTTGGTGTTAAAAAATTGTAATGCTACCCTTTGGAGACAAGAAAGATCGAGCAAAATATGACTGTGAAGCTATTTGAATATGTGGAGACTATGGACAAACAAGGAAACAAAGAGAAAAGGAAAGATCTTGTGAGCAAGGAGATGCAATGTTGGTCATTCCTTAAAATGTTGAAAACAAAGCTCAACCTCTTCATTACTCACAATTTCATCACTGGGCGATAGGCACAATAGTTCAAGGAGTGCATTCATAATTTTTCAAATTATGTGGTTCTATCTATGGTAGACTTTGCTGAGAACTATGCTTTTAAAGGCAAGAATGAGATCTAGTCTATGCATTGGCATTCTATAGAAGTTACCATATTTGTACACATAATGTACTATGGGAAGATGAATGAACTGATCAAAATCTATGCATTTTTTCATTTCAGATGATAGAATGCATGATGCATTGTTTGTGCAACATTGTTTCATGTTACACTTTCAATCATTGAGGGAACAATGTGTGGTACTTAAACAACATTGGGTGTGGTCAGATGGGGTTGCTTCATAGTTCAAGGCTTGTAGACCTTTTTCTTTTGTGGCAAGATATGCTAGTTTGACTTGGTTAGAAATGAGTGATTTTTTCTTAGCATTAGGACACCGCAAGGGAGAACATTACGGAGTAGGAACTATGGTGAAGAGAACATTGACACACAAACAATTGAATCCAAATGGAGCTATCTTAAAGTGTGCTACTGATGTAGTCACTTATTGTAGGGCCAATCTTTTAAAGGGGCATGAAGCTTGCTATCCTTCAAAATAGAGAAATTGTGCCCATGTTTTTTGGGAGGTTTAATTTAGGAAATGTGAATAGGGAGGAAAATGGAATTTTGTAGAAGTATCCCAAAATCATGATTTGTGCATATTGTTCGTGGTCCTAACCCATGGGACCCTAGAAGACTTGCCATGAGACATTTGGCTTGCTTTTGTTATGCATGCTGGAATAGATGCATGAACAAAGAACATGTTACTTCATGGGATTATCATACTTTGGAATCTTTGCCTAGTTCTGAACCTCCTGGTGGTGAAAAAGATGCATACGATGAGGTAACATATGACATACATCATAATGCATTAAGTAATGCTTTGCAGATTGGTAACACTTTTTCAATCAAACTAGATTTGGCAACCAATATAGAGGTAACTGACTTTTACCTCATCAAATATATTGCATAGAAGGAGGAGGCTAAACAAGACTATAAGGATGAATGGGAAAATCAAATTCCCAAACAATCATATGTCGGAAAAGGTTTGTATTACAAGAAAAGAGATGCAAGTGCCTTTCAAATATGCCCCCAGTTCACATACTATCACATCTTGTCTATTGTATCAAGATGCCCATGCAGCGTATCCCCCATAAAAGAAATATGTATTGTATCACATTGGATATGTATGTGGCAATCTATAATAGCATGCCCTTTGAGATCTAACTTTTTTTGGGTAATGCTTAACATTTTATAAGCTTCCATTTTTAAATGGTAAACTCTCTCTCTCTCTCTCTCTCTCTCTCACACCATCCACATGGAATGACATTGAGAAAATGTAGAAAGATTTTGCATCAACACTTGGGTGTGATGGTTACAGCACCATACTCATCAGTACTGCTTCTAGAGACAGGATGTAGGCCCATTTAATTTCATGCCTTCATGAAGGTAATGCAAAAGAGTCACAAAACCAAAGTTTTGTCCACTAGATGGGGATTGGATATCCACAACAACTGGTTCAATAGATGGAATGTTGGTGCTTATTTGCCTATGCCACCAAGATAGTCGACATACATCGCTTCTAGATATCTCATTTAGATACACTCCAAGATAAATGGTGGATAGAGGAGAAGAGAGAAAAGATAAAATATTATCAGGCATACATCAATCCCTCCTGTTGGTCTCTAGAGGTATGAACAAGAATATGCCTCCGCAAAGTCCTACATACACACACCCATCCCACTTGTTTACCACAGAAACTTAGCATAATTTCATACCGGATCACATACACTTGTGATAGAATGGGGTGGTTGGCATGTCAATATGCCCTTACCCCTAAAGGGGACCCCTCAAGGGCATATTTACAATATCCACTAGCATGTCAATATGGCCCTTTAGGGGCAAGTGCCATATCGACATGCCAGATTTAGTCTAGACTGAAGTATAGATAGCCAAGCAAGATGTCTCTTATAGTTTATATAGACATAGAAAGTATGCCACCTAGCATAGAACACATGCTAACATAAAAAACACTCACGTTAAGGATTTGCATTACTATATAGTGCTAGCATAGAACATATGCTAACTGATACAAAACCTATGCTAGCAAGCATAGAATAATATATACTCTAGAAGTTGACTAGCACTGAGAATATGCTAATTAGCATAGAGCATATGCTAGGTGGCTAGATAACATATGCGAATAGGCATATAATAAAATATGCTCTACAAGTTAGCTAGACCAGAACATATGCTAAATGGCACATAACATATGCTAACTAGCACAAAACATATGCTAACAGGAGTAGAATATCTCTAGAGGTTAACTTAAATAGAACATATGCTAACATGCATAGAACATAGGCTAACATGCATCGAACATATGTTAACATGCATAGAACATGTGCTGACATGCATAGAACATATGCCAACTACCATAGAACATATGCTGCCTAACATAGAACATATGCAATAGGTAGATGATATATTCTACATAACAGAGAATAAATGCTAACTAGCAAATGAATGTATGCTACCTAGCTCAGAACACATGCTAACAAGCATACAAGATATGTTGCCTAACATAGTACATATACTAACAATCAAAGAATATATACTAAATAGCAAAGAATAGATGCTATCCATTAATATATGCAGCCCATAGTTTTTAACTATTGCAAGCTGCAATTTCCAAAACAATTTATCAATTTCAATTTATGTGATGCAAAAAGAATAATAATCCCAGCACATGTAAATCATAGCATATATTGAATAAATAATGAGAATAACATTTACTCCAAAAATTAACTAGACTAAAAAATTGTACATTTTTATATTAGGGGAATTTGGACTCAAAAAGGGCCTCTTGGATTAATTCATTAAGATTTGTGATTAGCAAACCAGCCAATGGGAAGGCTTGGGCATTAAAAGAATGGAGGATTCCAAATCGGCCTCTCATTGGTGGAGATTCCTCCCTTGGCCCCCACTAGAGGCTTGAACTTGCCTCCCTCTTGTTGCCCCCACCACCTTCTGGAGCATTTACTCCCCCCCTTGACTTTTAGTTGGTCGCCATACCCTCCTCCCTCTCTTGGTAGGCCCCCAAATTCGTGAGTTTTTTCCCCTTTAAAAAAATTGAAATTTTCCAAAAGTGTCCCTACCACCCTAAACACCTCCCAGGAGCCTCCCCAAACTATCCCCATTGACTCCCCACCTTCCTCTTAGCCTCTTCCTCCTCTCAACCTCCTCTCATCCTCCTCCCAACCTCATCCCTCTCCTCAGCCTCCTCCTCTCAACCTCTTCCTCCTATCAACTTCTTTCTCTTTTCTTGCTCCCATTATTTCTACAATGGTAAAGCACTCCCCTTCCCCTAGGCCAAAGCTATCAATTCAATCTACCTCCCTCAAGAGTTTAGGCTAATGTCCTGGGTCACAATGCAACCATCTGAAATAGGTCCATTCAAGGTTTCTAGAAAGAATAGAGCAAAGAAAGAGAAGCATTGGAAGGGTCATATTGTTGGGTTTTGTAATACAAAAAAAGGACTTAAGGTGAAGGTTCAACATGTGTACATGGCTTGAGACATGAACTTGGACCCGGCAAGTCAAACTTTCTTTCCTTCAAAATGTATCTCTCTTTTACATTGTCCTTTTTTTCATTATGTCACTTCATTTGTGCATACTAATAATTTATATGTGTGTATGTGTTTTGAGAAAGGGTGTGTTGTGGAGAGAGAGAGAGAGAGAGAGAGAGAGAGAGAGAGAGGGGGGGGTGAGGGGGGGTGTTAGGGGGGGAGAGAGAGAGAGAGAGAGAGAGAGAGA
Organism: Dipteris shenzhenensis; assembly: GCF_047967505.1. Taxonomy (NCBI): domain Eukaryota; kingdom Viridiplantae; phylum Streptophyta; class Polypodiopsida; order Gleicheniales; family Dipteridaceae; genus Dipteris; species Dipteris shenzhenensis. The sequence goes on along the minus strand of NC_141609.1, from coordinate 9,157,382 downwards.
GAGGAGGGGGGGGGGATGTGAAGATGTGATCAAATATTCAATCATCAATGAAATTTACTTTCGGTTCAAAATCTCTAGGGTTAGTTGGTTCATGCCATCCATTATATTTTTTTCAAATCAATCTTCATCTACATGAACAAAGATCATGTGGGTATGCAAAGAGCTAGCAAAGGAATTTCATGATAATATTCTATAGCCAATGTGGGATATTAGGGAGGGTTTACAGAATGGAGACCATTGTTTATGTACACTTAAGAAAGTATAAAAAGTGGATGGCATGCATGTTCTTGAAGGTGCGAATGTGATGGACATGGAGGCTGTAGATTTGAAGGTTGAGGTGGAGGTCTTGGAACTAAGAGGGGCTGATGTTGGGGTTGAAGAAAATCTACTTGTTGAGATTATGGAGCTTGTCATCAATGGGGCAACCGTGGGTGAGGAGATCACAGAGGAGTAAGAGGATGAGATAGTTAAAGTGGACCGCTACAACCACCACAAGGTCTAGAATAGAGTTGTATGTGTCATTGAATGATTAGAGGTGGAAGCAAAATCTGTTCTGAGTCATTTCCTTGGGAAAATTATACTTTGGGAAGTAAAGAATATTTGGGTCCTTTTGTTGGAGCTCCAAAAAGTGGGCCCAATCCCATCGTTGTTCCATGGATATGTAAATGGGGTGGATCCACCGGTCGATGTGTGTGCTACAGTAGGAGTTCTAAAATTGCTCCTTCTTTAAAAAAGGGATGTGCCAATAGGGTTGAAGACGACGTTCAAGTCGATGAGGGCAATGGGCATATTGGGGGCTACTATTGGTGGTTACAGCCTGTGCACTTTGGATGGGTTCACCGCTAGTCATTGAAGGGTTGGGTAATCAACTAAGTGAGGGGGCGGACTTCCATAATTTCATAGAGATGGAGGCGAGAGCCTTTGAGCTCTGAGCCTTCTAGTGATGCATTAGGGCATTGTTGGGCAAGTCTTGAAAGGACTACAGATCGGGTTGCCATTGGACATCTTCAGGTGGGGTTGAGGGGGGTACTGGAGGGACATCATCGTTGTCCATGGGCATAGGTTCCTCCTCAGCAGTCCCTATGAGCAATGGATCAATGGGTGTAGGTTCAAAATTTGTCGGTTTTAGGAGTGTGTTAAGTGCCTCATCCGAAAGGTTGATAGGAGCATTGGAGGAAATGGACTGGGAGATCCCATGCTGTGCAGAGCTAGTATTGGAGGCATTAGAGGAATATTCCAGGAGGTTGGTGTGTGGGAGAGGGGACAGGATGGGATTGGTGGGTTGCTAGGGGAGGTGGCTATGGAAATTTAGTAAGGGGGAGGTGGTAGAGTTGAAGATAGTTATGGGTTCTTGCCCTTCCTCCTTGGTGACATCTTCAGGAGAGTAGGCTACGTGAATAGTTTCAAATGGCTAACCAAGGACCCAAGGAAGTCTTGGAGGGCCTATAGCACCCAATTATACAAAATGATTATTCCAAGGGGATGGTAGGCGGTGGACCGGTATGCAACTAAGTGCCCTTGCATTTGGATGGTGGAGGCCCAGTTGTAGGTCTTCATCCAATTGATGTCGGCTTGGAGGCTATCGAGAGTGCAGACCCATGGGCTAAGTTTGTTGGGCTTCGCTAACTGCATCACTTCATCATCCCGTGGATAGTTTGTGGACTCCATGATTACCCGTGACACCACACCTAGAAGTTTATGAGGATGGGGTGGGCAGCGAGGGTCTAAAGATCAAAAGGATGTAGGAGTGAGAGACTAGCGGGCTGAAGGTCAAGGGAGAAATAAGACATGGCAAGGATGGGGCAGCAATGGTCGTGATTGTGGTGGAGGATGGTTTGGAGTTCGTTGGGTAGAAGAGGGGCGGTGAGGTCTATGTGGAAGATCAGGTTCTTTGCATAGAGTATGTCGAAGTGCATTTGGAGTGATTAGGGGAACGTAAGTGGAATGTTGTGCAGAGACCTTTTGGTACATTTGGAACTCCAGCTGCTCCTTGTCTTCCAATGTTGATTTCTCTGGGCGGCCAGAGGTGTGCATGCTCTTGTTCTTTGCCTACTGGGGACGATGAGGGTGCACTTTTGTGCTAGGAGATCCTAGAGGGTTTGGATCCATCTATTGTACCCCTCCCTAAGTCTAGCTTGCTGTTCCTTGGCTTGTGGTCTGCATTCTTCTATGGCACAAAGGCTGGATTCTGCCTTATGCAACTGGTCCATGAGGGTCTAGACCAAGGATTCATTGGTAGAAAGCTCATCCTTGATCTTGGTGAGGGATAATTCAAGCTCTTTCAACTTGGCTTGATATTCCTTTACTCTATCGAGGGTGGTTTGGTAGGTATCTTGTGCAGTGACCATAAGCATGTGGCTGTCACGCACACTAAGTTGTGCTTGGAGGAGAGAGGATGACAATTTGGAGGTGTTCTCTTGCCTCCTCTACAAAATTATTCATGCCACCTATGGGAGCTAGGCCATCTCATCTAGTAGTAGCTAGAGCTCCATCTAATTGGTGTGTCTACTCAGTTGACATGGTGTTGTAGCTGCACGGGGTCTAGTACTGGGGTGCACTGGGACAAAGAGAATTTGGTGATGAAGGAGGCAGTCTCTTGAGGCTTGAGGTCAAGACTTGGGGAGTAGAGGGGGTGTCCTAAGTGCCTTGGGCTCCAAGGTAGAGGCCAATGCATACAGTATCATCGCCATGTAAGTCTTCGATGTTGATGGGGTCCTGGGTGGTGTCCTTGCCCTTAGAGAGTAGAGCAAAATGATCGAGACACGGTGCTACCTTCTTAGGAATTCCTGCATCTAGCTGTCCTCGTATTGGGCACGTAGCTGGCTGTCAAGGGGTGGCTGCAAGGGATGGTTGTAGGGAGTGGCACTTGGATCTATTCTTGGTCATTGGGTATGGCCACTGTCTCCTCTTCTTCTATGGGAACATGTCATGTGGCTGCTCTGTGGCTGCTTTGTCAGCTAGCCCATATCCAATCAGCAGTTGTTGTTGTAGCATGTGGTAGAGCACTGGCATATATAGCATGGGGTTGCCTAAGAACTCTCTGTGAGAGGTCTTTCTACATCTGGGTGTAGAAGTAGTCCGGTTACCTGTGGTGCTGTCAATCTTGCAAGGATGTTGGGCACGATTGATTGGTGGTGGTCCGTATGCTTGCCAGCCACACTAGATCACACATGCTGATTTCTCCAAGTATGGCTTGGTGATTTTAGAGAAGTGGATGTGGCCCTTGCTCTTCTTCTGGTCATAGTTATAGATTTGGCCAAGGGCCTTGTGCAAATTTTTCTTATGGGAGTACTTTTTTGCAATGATGGGGAGGCTGAAGTTAGCGTGCACCACATCCACATTGAGATGGTAGAAGTGGGCAGTGCATGTTGCATCACGAAGGATGCTAACATTGGTCTTTGTGTTGTAGGCCTGGAGGAATTCCCCGTGGAGTTTCATGTCGAGGTGATAAGGAAGGTAGCCCGCAACAACGAGTCCAAGGCCTATCAAATCTAGGGAGGCTTGTACCTCTAGCTCCTTGAGGGATTGGTATACAGCCGCGTTGTGGTAGTGGAGGGTGTAATCATGCCCCTTATTGGCATATTTGGAGTGGATTGTGCAACCATTGAGTTGTTGCAAGCAGCCAGGCTTCTCAGAGCGGCGAGTGCGTTTGGGACCTCACAATCTTATACTCCCCTTGTGTTGGAGCTGGGGTATGCTTCTTGGATGTCTTTGAGGGGGTGGTCTCAGCCCCACTACTGATGGTTTCTAGGATGTCTTTAAGGAGGTGGTATCAGCCCCACTACTACTTCTGCTAATGGTTCCTAGGAGGCCTATTGCATTTAGATTTCTTCCTCTATTTGCAGTTCCTATGCTCGAACATTAGAGGGCATCCGAATTGTCCCTAAGGGTGTACTCTTGAATTCAGAGGGGCTGGTGGGCTATGGATTTACGAGGTAGAGGACGAGTTTTGTCTCAAATTTGTTGTCAGGCTCCATGGGGAAAAAGGAGGGTAGTTGCATGAGAAGAGAGTCGATGGAGGAGGATCAGGATGAGGACATTAAGTGGGGGCTGGAAGAGGGTAGAGGGCTAGGGAAGATCTGGCATAATTTTGATAGAACAAATGATAGATATTGAGGTTGCTGTCCAATCACAACAACCTGAATATCAAAGTTGCTTCCTATTTCTTGTAGCTTGGATAAATCTTCAGAATTCTTAAGTGTAAGTCATGCCATCATCATATCCTCTGAGTTCCCATAGAAGCGAAGTAGTAGAGCCTCTATATCAGGAAAGTCTTTTGGTGATCCTTTTATTGTCATAAATATTTCACTTTCAGTTTTTCCAACAATCACCATATCAATTAAACTTGAAGGAAATATTGTGGCCTTCCTAACTTCAAATCCATGTGTAATGCTGGTAAAAGAAAAGTAAAGGGTCATACCAGGATATGTGTCCATGATTTCTTTTAGTAATCTTGTGAACCAAGAAGATCTTCCATGTCATTATCTCCAATCCTCTTATGTTCTACCTCTTTCTCATAGCCGACAGTTAGATCAGCTTGAAAGTGGAAGTGTGCCGAGAGTGTGCCATGCAAGCCTTTCTTTCAATAATATTCGTGGAATATCCTTTTCTGAGAAGATCTTCAAAAAGATATCCCATCCGTAATAGGGTGACCTCCCAATTAGGCGGTTGCAAGTATTCCAACATAGTAATCAAAAGACTTCCACTTTTTGGAGGACATTCATAGATTTTGGAGTGCACTTGATGATGAGAGGACCTGTGGATTTCTTTCTTTGCTCGAACATTAGAGGGCATCCGAATTGTCCCTAAGGGTGTACTCTTGAATTCAGAGGGGCTGGTGGGCTATGGATTTACGGGGTAGAGGACGAGTTTTGTCTCAAATTTGTTGTCGGGCTCCATGGGGAAAAAGGAGGGTAGTTGCATGAGAAGAGAGTCGATGGAGGAGGATCAGGATGAGGACATTAAGTGGGGGGGCTGGGAAGAGGGTAGAGGGCTAGGGAAGATCTGGCATAATTTTGATAGAACAAATGATAGATATTGAGGTTGCTGTCCAATCACAACCTGAATATCAAAGTTGCTTCCTATTTCTTATAGCTTGGATAAATCTTCAGAATTCTTAAGCGTAAGTCGTGCCATCATCATATCCTCTGAGTTCCCATAGAAGCGAAGTAGTAGAGCCTCTATATCAGGAAAGTCTTTTGGTGATCCTTTTATTGTCATAAATATTTCACTTGTAGTTTTTCCAGCAATCACCATATCAATTAAACTTGAAGGAAATATTGTGGCCTTCCTAACTTCAAATCCATGTGAACTCATTTCTTCTTGCTTCCCCTTTGCCGTCTATAAAAAATACAAAAGCTTGTGAGATTGATAAATTATAGTTAAATGTAATGCTGGTAAAAGAAAAGTAAAGGGTCATACCAGGATATGTGTCCATGATTTCTTTTAGTAATCTTGTGAACCAGGAAGATCTTCCATGTCATTATCTCCAATCCTCTTATGTTCTACCTCTTTCTCATAGCCGACAGTTAGATCAGCTTGAAAGTGGAAGTGTGCCGAGAGTGTGCCATGCAAGCCTTTCTTTCAATAATATTCGTGGATTATCCTTTTCTGAGAAGATCTTCAAAAAGATATCCCATCCATAATAGGGTGACCTCCCAATTAGGCGGTTGCAAGTATTCCAACATAGTAATCAAAAGACTTCCACTTTTTGGAGGACATTCATAGATTTTGGAGTGCACTTGATGATGAGAGGACCTGTGGATTTCTTTCTCCTCTAGCATGAGATGCAAACTCTTGGAAGTCCCCCTTATGTTATGTTGTAGAGACTGGTCAAGATATGGACTCCGAATGCATATGAGGAATGATTCGAGGCATAGGATCTTTAATCCACATTCTCTCTTACTTGTCTTGGATGCATACAAACCATTGTAGATCTTGAAATCAGAGGCATAAACTTTCTCAAAAGTATTGTGCCCATCAGATAGGCTTTGCATTGTTAATCAAGCATTAAACACCATTTTTGCCTCAATGTGGTGCACATCCATGCAAAACACGAGCTTAGGTGTGTTATCCAAACAAGTACTCATCAGATGGTCACACCACTTTGCAAGAAAGTCAATACCATATAGTTTGAGACGTGTGCAAAGTATTTTGTCCATCAAATATGAGTTTCATGCTCAATCACGCATTATACAATGTTTTCCTCCTAGCCATCAATAAAAGTGCTCCTAGGTGTGTTATCCAGACAAGTACTTATGGGATGGGAATGCCACTTTGCATGCACATCAATATCACCTGAATAGAGACCTGTGCAAAGTATTTAGGCAATCAGATATGATATTCATGGTTGACCAAGCATTAAACTCCGCTTTTGCCTTAGTGTCATGTACAAGCGTCAAAAAACATTGTCCAAGGTGTGTTATTCCAACAAGTACTTATCAGATTGGTGTGCCACATTGCATGCAACTCAATATCACCTAGGTTGAGGTGAGTGCAAAGTATTGTGCCCATTGGATATGCTTTGCATGCTTGATCATGCATTATATACTAATTTTCCCCTAGTGTTATGCACAATTGTAAAAAAACGTAGTCTTAGGTATGTTATGTGAACAAGTACTATCAGATGGGCATGCCACTTCACAACCAATTCAATACCATCTAAGTTGAGATGTGTGCAAAGTAATGTATCCATCGAATATGGTTAGTGAGAGTGCTCTCAATGGAAGCAAGAACGAAAGAGGGAGAGAGAGAAACAGAGAGCCACACAAGTTTTGGTGGGTGCAGAATCACCCTAATCTTCTTTTTCATTCATTTATATATGCATTTGAGTATTGTACATAACTGGGGTAAAGGCACATTGACCTTTAACCCCCACAACCTCCCACTTAAAGGACAATGTGCCTTTAAGGGAGAACAACCAGTGAGCATACTATCCAATGCCCATCAATACATGATAATACTCAAACCGCTGACTAGGTAGACTCTTCATCAGCATATCTGTAGGCTTATCATCTGTATGAACCTTGACAAGCTCTATGCGCTTGTCCTCAAGTACCTCCCTAATGAAATGGTACCTGACCTCAATGTGTTTGGTCTTTGCATGAAATACCGGATTCCGTGCTAGCTAAATAGCACTCATGGAATCACTATGCAATGTTGGTACACCTATATGAATCCCCAAATCTCCCACTAGCCGATCAAGCCATATAGCCTCCTTGCAACCCTTTGTGGTTGCAACATACTCAGCCTCTGTGGTAGACAAAGCAACGCAATTCTATGTGCGAGACATCCATGACACTGCACCACCTGCAAAGGTGAACACATAACTAGAAGTGGATCTCCTTCTATCCACATGCCTCTTGCATAGTCCAAATCTGTGTACCCAAGTACACGCATGCCTCCTTTACCAAAGCAGATGCACATCTCCTTGGTACCCTTCATGTACCATGAGCATCTTTTAAAAATGTAGGCCACCATAAACCTGCTTGCAAAATCTTCTTACCTATAATGTCTTTAGAAAAGTGTCCTCCTACTGGTCCTCCATGGGCTTCAGCTAGGACAGCTTTCTGTTCATGATCTTGGACACATCTTTTGATTACCTAGTCAATTCCTATCCTATATAAAACACCAGCAATCACTAGGAAAGGTCTGCTATGTAAAACAAGTTTCTTCCTTGATCCCTAGTTAATGTTTCAGGGATCAAACCATCAGTCAGAAAGAACAACATTTTATCATACCAATTTGGTGGTTCTTCAATTCTCACCATGAAAATGCCTGCATCAAGAAGTTCATCTGGTAGACCTATTGGAGCTTCTCTTGATATCAACCTACTCAAGTAATTAGCAATGGCATGTTGCTTTCCAGGCCTATGCACAATGCTATAGTCAAATTCTTACAGCAAGAGCATCCATCTGGCCAATCTTCCTATTAATTGTTGCAATTTATTCACTAAGTAAATGAGAGCTTGATGATCCACATGAAAATGCACTTTGTTGCCCAATAAATAATGTCTAAATTTGTGCAATGCATAGATCATTCCAAGTGCTTCCCTTTTTGTGACTTCATAGTTTTTCTCATGCTTGGTTAAGATTCTGCTAGCAAAGTAAATTGGTTTGAACCACTTTGGTGTTTTTTGCTACATAAGTACTGCACCTACTACTGCATCAGAAGCATCAACAAAAACCTCAAATGGAAGTGTCCAGCTAGGGGGTTGTAGTATAGGTGCTATCATCAACATTTTCTTTAGGATATTAAAAGCATATTGCTATGCATCACCCAAGATGTATGGCTCTGTTTCCCGTGTGAGTTTTGTGAGAGGATAGCAAATGTCAGCAAGGTATCTAAGAAATCTGCAGTGCCATTTAATCTGGCCTATGAATCTTTGAACTTGCTTAATGTTTTTGGGTGGTTTGGCATGTTGAATGGCTGAAACCTTGTTCGGATCTATTTCCATTCCATCTTGTGAGATAATGTGCCCTAGGAGAATTCCTCTCCTCATACCAAATGCACATTTGGCTAGGTTTAAGCTTAGACCAGCCATTCTACACTTGGCAAAGCATAAACTCAAGTGTTGTAGATGTTCCAGTTTTTCCCCAAATACTAAAAAATCATCTAGGAAGACTTTCATGAAATATGTAAGATACTCAGCAAGTACTTCCTGGATGGATTTTTGAAAGCTTGGAGGAGCATTCTTAAGAGCAAATGTCATAACATTAGAAGCAAATACTCCCCATTCACAGTGACAAATGCTGTCTTGTCTTTATATTCACGTGCCATTCTTATTTGGTTGTACCCCCACTGAAACCATTAAGAAAAAGTTATAGATTTCATGACCTGCTACAACATCTAGTAAGGAATCACAAAATGGTAGAGGAAAAGGGTCAGTTATGGTGGTAGCATTGAACATTCTGTAGTCTGCATGTATTCTGAGTTTTCCATTATTTTTGGGCACAGTCACAATAGGTGAAAGCCATGTAATATGGGTGAGAGGATATATAAAACCAACTCTCAATAGCTTATCAATTTCCTCTTTCACTTATTTTGCATAGTTGGGATTCATTCTGTATCTTCCTTGTATCACTAGGATAACATCTTGATCCTATGTTGATAGAACTTAGGGTCTACTCCTTTAGGATGGCCTGTGCAACTGATTTTTGATTGTCTTCATGTAACAAGTCATCTGGGTGGGCATGATTGTCACTTGTGATACTGTGGTTGATAGAATGTGCTTCTGACTATTTTTCGACCGTGTTTTGTTCTACCATGATGGCTTTGTTTGTTTATTTGAGCATGTATACTGGGAAAACAAGAGGATTTCTCCTAAGGAAAATTTCCTCCTCGTCTTCCTCAAATTTAGCTATCATGTTGATGCCCTTTGCTTGTAGTGGCTGAACTTCTTTTCGGAAGCTTATCTTTAAAGAGAGATTGATTTTAAACTTCTTTTTGCCTTTCCTAATCGTAATTATTTTTGATCCCTAGTCTTGTTTTACTTTGGCAGCTCTCAGCTATGGGTCTTCCCAAATAAGATGGAATAGGCACAATCTCTTTCCTCCATTCTGAGTACTACAGCTGTGAAGGATAGTCCCATAATAGTAATTTCATGTCCTCTTAGTATTCCAAGAGGTTGTATCCTCCTTTGGTCAGCCATTCTAACCTGAAATGGTGCTAGTGCAAGTTCATTGCAATAGAATTTCTTATATAGATCCTCAGAGAGGATGTTCACTCCTGATCCTCCATCTACCAGTACTTCAGGGTTCCTTTGCCTTTTATAATCCACATCTATGAGTGGGACTTGATAATCCACATCTTCAATGCTAGATGTGTAAATATCAGTTGTTTCCTCTTCATCACTCTGTGGGTGATTTGTGGGTTGAGGGGCATCAGTAAAATGCAAATTCTGACAAAATTGATTCTTCAATATTGGAACAAGATTCATAAGTTGATTCAATGCTATTTGAAATCTGGAATCCAAAAGCTCTTTAAACAATAGTGTGGGGTCCTCATGTTCATGTTTGGCCTTTTCCTGTATCTGACTTATGTTCTTCAGCGTGGTGTCTGTAATTGGAACTGCTTGTTCCTCTTTGATGTTTGTCAGCTTGTCCCTGTCACCATTATTTTTCTATTTTGCTGCGTCCAAGCTGGTTCTGGCTAGCAAATCATTTTTATCTTTTGAAATATATCTCTAGTTGGAAGAAGCTTATACTATTGTGTGTGTGTCTGGAACCTGGTTAAGTTGTATGTTGCCATGCTGAAGTTGATTAGTTGTACTTCGATGTTGAACATTTTCTATCGAAAGACTATCGGGCTGTGTTTGAAGTTGTTTGAGGTCTTACCCTTGTTATGGAGTTGTGGTGTTCTTGCTTCTATTGCTGCATTATTGTGAAGTATTTGTTTTAGAGATTGATTTCTGACCTGTGCCTCATTAGGCCAGTTCATTGGTTTTGTTGTCATTCTTGGTGCATCTCCAAGGCCGGCGGGCATGGGCTTTGTACCTTTATATCTGGTCACTACTAGTGCATGTATATTACCTTGACTTCTTTGATTTTGTTGATTGTAATCCTAATTTATAGGATCCAGGCACACCATGTGAACGTGGCTGCTACTGCTAATTCTGGTTACCTCTTGCATTATAATTGATGATGGGGATTTCTCTTTCTCCTCTCTACTTGCACCAAAACTCACAATGAGGTCCTTGTCTATGGCCTACCATGCCCCACAGTATGTGCATGCTTTATCCTAGTTTTGTCCTTGTTGATTTCCCCAATTCTGTTGATTGGGTCTTCTTGGCTGTGCATTATTGAATCTTTGTTGTCCTTGCCTGCCTACTGTAATTTGATTAGCTGCCACGGGTGGGGTTTGGTTGTTTGAGTTTTGTGCATGAGGAGGATTTCTCCCCCTGTAATTTGGATTATACTAGCATCTTTCTTTCTCATGATTTTCCTTCCCACAAAATGCACAAGTAACTTTGGGCAGGGGTGGGGGTGTTTTTAATGTTTCTAATTGCTCCTTGATCATTTGCTCTAACTTAGAGAGCTTGTCTGTTTTCTTCTTGCCTTTTGATTTTTCTTTGTTCTTGTTCTGTTTTTTCTTTTTCTTTGAGGTCTCTTCCTCTTCACTTTCGTCATCTGAAGTGTCATATTCTATAATATCACTTTTCTCATCTTCTACATCAGTATCTATTTCTATTTCAAAATCTGTGTCAGAGTCTAAATGCCTTTTCTTCTTTTGTTTTTTAACCTTGACTTTGTGCCAAGTATTTGTTCTACTCTTTGTGCAGCATCAACCATGTTGTTGAAATCATTTACTCCTCCAAGATGATCTCTGCCAACTACTACTATTGTCCATAATTCTTTGTTAAGTCCCTTACAGAAATAATCTCCCAACTTCTCATCAGTGGGTTGTTGATTGTTTGTCAACCTCTTGTTCAGATTTTTGAACATTTTTGCATAGTCCTCAACTAACATATGTTTTTGCTTCATATTTTGAAGCTTCTTGAGTATGTCTTTTGGGGTCTTTTATTTATGAAAACGGCTTAAAAATGTAAATTTCAATTCATCATAAGATGGAAAATTAGCTACACCATATTGCATAAGCCAAATCATTGCCTTACCATTAAAAGTTGTTGCAAATTGCTCTTTTTTGGTGAGGTCCACGAGTTGTTCGAATCCGCTTGTAGCCCATCTTGTTTGAAATTGTCCAACATGACTGCCTGGATCTTGTCCTTTCTTGCCATTGAATTTAGCTAACTTCACCAAGGGATTCTGCATTCTTGGCTATTGTTGTTGTCTTTGAGGTGGATCTTGTTGTCTCCTTTTTGGAGGTGGAGGTAGTGGATTGAAGTCAAGTTTCCTTTGAGCTTATACAAATAAGTGTGCTATGAAATTTGTCACAATACTCCTCTTGATTAATTCTTCAGCAGATGATTGCACCATCAATTGGGTAAGTTTGGTTTGTACTTCACTTATTTCTATACCATGCGCAAAATTGTCAAAAGAACTTGTTCCACTTGGTGTGTAATTTGGATCGTGGAAAATGTCATCTTGATCATCCGTTTGTGTGCTCGCTTCCAGTGTAGCACGGTTTCTTGTGAAATACACATAGCCAATTCGGTGACTTTACTCCTGAGAGTTGTCCGACATGGACCAAGGTACTCTCCATGTAAGAGAGAAATAGAGCACTGTAGTTATTGGCTATTGTTGAGTTGCCTCTAGTGCATTTTCATAAGGAATTTGCTTGCACTTTCTCGATCTTTTTGCCTTCAGTACGTGATTGTTCTTGTTTTGCAGTAGGATGCCTATCCATCCAATGATGATGTGTGGGCTTGCTGTACTATTCTTCCACACTTGTATGGTCAGAAAGGAGTCGGATTACAATCCGCTTCTTGCTAATTGATCGCTCTGAGGCACAGCTACGTAGGCACCACACTCATTGCAGTGTATTCACTTGTTCGAAGTGTTGTGGCAGCTATCTAGTTGATTTTTGTTTGATGAAGTCGATTATAGAGTCTACAAGGTATTCCGACCGTGGCCTAGCTTCAAGTGATTTTGAATGACTTCGCTTGTTGAACATGGTTGTGTGCCTTTTCTTCTTTGCGAGAAGTTGTCTTTGCAACAATGCGTCATTATGGATTTGATTTTCTTGGAAGTTGTTGCATTTGCTAGTCTATTTTCTTTGTAGTGGTTTTAGATCATAGCTTTTCACTCTTTTGCAAAATTGCTATGTAGCAGCAACTGGCAGTGAGAGTTCAAATGCAGTAGAGGATTGCCAATAGTGTTAGTGGTGTCTCCAAAAGACTAGAAAACACCTACACATATCCACACCTTGAAATGGAAATGTTAGGGTCAAACTTAAGTGTCTGACTAACGTCAAAAAGAGGAAAAGATAGTACAAAACATACAAAGAACTGAGACAACTGTGTATAGAGTAGAAATGCTACTAATAGTTTGTATTTCAGCAAATCACAACAACCACCCTAATACAGGAGATAATCAACTTATAACATCATTCAAATTCAATCGGGTAATAGTCCAAAATAGACATTGTTCAAAACAAGATGTGGTAGATAAGGCCACTACTACTGGCTATTAGGGGCAGTTATAACTGTCCCTACAGTTATAAAATTTTCCACTACTCATCACTAATGTAACTTCACTTTACTAGGGGTGTACTAACCCTCCTTGGGTGAGGTCCACATGGGTGGAGAGGTCACCCTCAACACACCTTCAAACACTTTGGAGCTACCGATCTTGACTGTGTGGGAGGAAACACATGACTCCTATAATGCAATAGTTATAGAGATGGAGTTTCCTAAGGTCCAAGAAACATTGGAGGTAGAGAGGGAGCATAAAGAATAGAGAGTTGAGACCCCTATGGCAGCCTTATCATCGGCACCACCTCCAATAATTGATGAGATCAAGAGCTCCATCAATATTTCTCAACAAAGATATGACAAAAAAGATGTTCTCCACATTATAAGTTCGTGATATTTTATCAATATGAATGATTTTATGTTCTTAGTTTAAGATTAAAAAAGATTACTAATGTTATCACAACTTTCAAGGTGTCATTGAAGCTCATACTTTTTGCAACACAATGTGGGGGTCACAGTGACAGCATCAGCATGGATGCAACACTAGGACACTACATGGTAATGTTCCATCACCCTACTATGCTTCCATCCTTCATTCTCTCCTTATGAGAAGAGGAGATGATAAAGTTTAGGGCACTTTCAAAGCTAGTCCCTATTTGTAGATGCATAGCTATGTGTATGCATATGATGAATGGATAGTTGTGGATAATTGGATGACTGTCCACTTCTTTTAAGAAGTGATGTGAAGAGCCTTTTAGGACTCTCTTGTATAGACAAGAGTGTGTTGGAATCCTGGAATGATAGATGGAGGATTCATGAGTACCTCCCTTGTCTTCCCCCTTTACATTTTCAGTTTGATATCAGAGCCAGTGTGAGCTTGGTTGGAGTTTGTTCATTGAGAGTGAGTGATAGAAACTATATTGGAGCACAGTTGAAAATTAGGAGGAATGTTGCCAAGAAATATTTCAAGTTGTGTACTGCCATTAGAGATTGGTGAATACTTAGCAAGGGAGCTGTGGAGATAAGTGCAGCATACTATCTATAGACAGGTCCCTGTGAAGCTTGCAATTAGAAGCCACAAGCAAGTGAAGAGAAGGCGATATCACTTATGAGACTAACTATTCTATGAGACAATATGAGATTGTAAAGGAAATGCAAGCTGAACGTTGCAAAAGGATGCTAGAAGTACTTCGAGATTGAGTGTAGCCCCATCCTCGATTCTCTGATCAAATCGTTGTCATATAAAAGGGAACATCCCTTACTTGATGCGCACTACATACTTTGAGCTAAGAAAAACAAAGCCCCTGTAGATTGGTGGTTGGTGGAGCACCCCTTCTCTGGAAAAAGAATTGAGAGTTGCAATTGTGGGAATAGATTTTGAGCTTCAATTAAATGCAGCAAACGTGCAAGATCATGAATGGCAGGGAACGATTCTTCTATTGGCTCGTTTGTACCTTTTGGAGGATTGATTAGTTTATGTTAAGGGGGATGGTTAAGTGAGGCACTTCAATCTTTTAACTGTGCTCAAGAGCAAGGGGTTTATGTATCCAACAATGGCTTGATGTGTCTTCTACAGAGATGATGATTTGGTGTCTATCACCTTGAATGGTTTAGGCCCTCAGTGCAAATCGTTGTATACTTCTATTTCCATGAGAGGCTATATGCCCAGTTTTGAGGAGGTGGTTGCATTATGCATGACGGAAGAGGTGAAGCTTGGTGGGCTCAAAGACTCCACAAGTAGTGGAAGAGACAATTTGTTCTATCATCGGGGTGGAAGAGGTGATTTTAGAGGGAGAAGTGGAACCCCAAGAGGCTGTGGAAGAGCCTCATATGCCTCAAAACACTATGGACAGAAATGAGTTTGCTCAAAGAAGACGTGGTTTCATGCCAAGAGGAAGGGGGAGAGATACACCTCATGGTAGAGGAAGAGCCACTCATAGTCCACAAGCTGGAAATTGTCACTTTTGTGGTAAATATGGGCACTTTGAAATAGATTTCTATGCCAAGCATAATGCCACATATAGAGGGCATGGTGGAAGACCACAATACAATCATTATGTTGGTGAAAGAGAGCATGCATATGAGCGTGGATATGGCAGTCATCTCTTTAGTATGGAGCGTGTTATGAGCATCATGCAAGAGCCCTCTTTTAGTGATGATTGGTGGTTCAGAGATTCTTGATAGCCACGAATCATATGATGCATCATGTTGAGTGGTTTGGCAAAGATGAGATGTTTGGTGATGAGTTTATTTCTATGGGAGATGATAATATGCACAAGATTACTCATAGTGGTGATATTCCCTTAAGAGATAAATATGGTGTGGAAAACACATTGGGAGATGTCTCATATGTGCCCACTATCACCAAAAATCTTGCTTCTGTTGGTCAAATGGCTGATGAAGATTATCAAGTGCGCTTTAACGATTTTGGATGCTTTGTAGAGGAGTTTCATAATGGCAAAGTGGGCAAGATTGTTGCTAAAGGACAAAAGAGAGGAAGATTGTTCACATTTGATGCAGGAAAGCCTCATTTATAGCAAGATATGTATGCCAATAATGGTCACAAACAAGATCACGAGGCTCAAGTTTGGCACAAAAGACTTGGGCACATCAACTATAGACGTTTGAAAGAAATGCAAGCAAAAGAATTGGTGAGAGGGCTTTCCACATTTGGTCACTTGGATTTCAATCATGTATGCCCTGCATGTCAATTTGCCAAACAAACACGATTGTCATTTCCAAAGAGGGGGAGAATGAGCAAATACATTTGGAAATAGTTCACTTAGATATTTGGGGACCAACGGATCATACAATGCCTGGGAGAGCAAGATATCAGATCACCTTTATAGATGATTATAGCCGGATGACATGGGTCTATTTTTTGAAAGCCAAGAGTGATGGTTTTCAAGTGTTTTTCCAATTCAAAATAATGATAGAGAAGGAGCTTGGATGCTATATCAAGTGCTTTCATACGGACAATGGTGGGGAATATGCGTCCTATGAGTTTGATGAGTTTCTAGATGCTCAAGGCATTAAGAGATGGGTCACTTGTAGATACACTCCTCAACAAAACCCCATTGCAGAAAGGAAGAATAGAGTGATTGGTGACATGGCTAGAGCATTGACGGATGAGATGAATATGCCTTTGCATTTTTGGGCTGAAGCGATGCATATGGCCATGTATATCATGAATAGAACACCCACAGATGCCATACATGGGTTGACAACTTTTGAAAATCTTTATGAGTACAAGACAACCTTGGCTTATTTGAAAGTGTTTGGCTACATTTGCTATGTGCATGTTCCAAGTGAGTTAAGGTTAAGGAAGAAATTAGAGCCAAGAGCTATCAAGTTACCATCACAACATGAGGAAGTGTTGATAGTGTGAGCCCATGGAGTGGTAGATTGAGGGGGAGTAAGCATGTGGAGAAAGGCAAGCAAAAGTTGAAGTGGAAGAGAGTATTGAGGATGACAATAATGATGAAGAGAGTGATTTACAGCTTGTGAAGGCTCAAGAGACCAAGCATGCTTCAAAGTATGTTCCGCCACATGCTAGAAAGTCAATGGCAAATACACAGCCCTTAAGAAGATCGAAAAGGGTGAGACATCCCATTGACATATTGACTTACAATGGATTTATGAGGATGCACTATGTATACATGGTTAGCAAAGTGCAACATGTTGAGCCATCAAGTTTTGAGGAGGCTATAAAATTTTCAGATTGGAGGGATGCCATGGATAAGAACAACACTTGAATACTTGTAAGTTGTGAAACTCCCAAAAGGAATTGTACATAAGGTCAAATATTTGGGATACCATTTGATCGCATAAAAAAATTGAGCTTGCATGTGCACGGATTTCTTCATCACTCAATCCTATCAAGTGTTCAATCGTTGTCTTACTGACAAGCATCAGAATCTCAGTCTTCAACTGCTCTTGTGTTGCCATCAAGGATGGGCGTGTAGTGATCTAGTGCATGCAACAATCATTTTGTAAGCTCTCAAACTTCAAAATAAAAAGCACCCAAAGTGACACATGCAAATTTGCAATGCTACTATAAACTAAACCACTCAAAAGCAACATGCAACATGAAACATGATTAACATTTCTAAATAACTTTCACATGACTTTCGATCCTTAGAATAAACTACTAACTTTCCAAGGCAATATTATTATATTCCACTACTATAGCAATCACTATGTGATCTACTATTATAGAGCCAATTTTGTAAAGGCACTATTGAGTTTCAATCTATCAGCTAGTGGAGGTAAGGATAAGAAACATATAATAGCATCACATAATCAAGATCATCTACATTACCTTTGCCAATCACACTTCCAATCTCCTTCCAATTGGGAAGAGTTTTATTGAGATGAATTGATCGGCTAAAGTAAGCCATCATTGGGATAAAACCCGGCTCTATTGACACCTATGTACATAGATAATTATGATATATAAGAAGATCGAAGCGGGGGGAACCGAATGGTAGATGCGACCCATCAGCCGACTTCAATCTTTACTATTACAAACATCAATTGAGGCAACGTGAATCTGATTGGCCGAAGCAAATCATCTCCTAGCCTGACTGCTAATACATAAACATGCATCTCTCCCTCTCTCTCTTTCCCTATCCCTCTCTCTCTTTTTACACTCCCTCTCTCTCTTTTACTCTCCCTCCCTCTCTTTTCCTCCCCCCCCTCTCTCTCTCTCTTTGACTCCCTCTCTTTCCCTCTCTCAAACAACCTATTGACAATCAGCCAAGGCGGGGTGAATCCGGCCAGGTGGGTCATCACCTAGACCAGCTGACCTACACTAAAGGCTATAGAAGAACTCACCCAAAGACTCAGGAGAGACTATGGGAGAAAGTGACAGGTATGCGCACGCCAGTAGTGGTGGGGTCTTTTTATAAGATTTTTTGCAGCTACACCGCACGGTACCTTCCCCCACCATGCAGTATGTCAATGTCCACAATTGCATATCATTCTGAGATCATTTTAAATTGGACAATCCACGATGGCACACGTGCCGATATGACATCTACCACATGGTATTGGTGGGTTATCGTGCGGTGTCTTATGGCACCCTAAAAAAAACCATGCGCTATTGATGTGGGACCATGTAGGGTAGCTCATCCCGCTTGGTATGGCTTGATACCATGTGGTAATCCAAACCATATACCATGTGGTAATATTACAAACCACGCAGTATGCTACCGGTTACATCTGGTGTAAAGAACCGTGTTTTTTGGCGTTTAGGGTGTTAGGCCACGTTCTTTAATTGAAAACTACGTTTTTTTTAAAAAGGTACTTTTTAAATCCCTGTCACTCGCTTCATGGTTTCTTCACACAAAAACGTCGACAAAAGTAGTAGTCAAAGTACTTATTCCACCACCCACGGCCCATCTTCCGTTATACTTCACATGCCACTTTCATCATTCAAATGACTTGTTATTGGAAAATACAAATTTGTGTAAAATAATTAGGGTGCATGACTTGTATGCTTGTTACACCACCATCTTTGAAGGAAGGTGATTGGATTCAGGTTTGGAGAGTGAATAAAGAGATGCTTCCGCCCAAAATCAAGAGTATATCGATTGTCTATGAGCTTTCTTATTAGGGTCAATTTCATATCAATCATCTCTTGGATCCCATGCATATCTCCAAGAATGTGGGGGGCTCTATTTAGGGACGTTTGGTTGGTCAAAAAGGCACAAGGGAAGCATGATATGATTTTAAAGTAATTAATAGCTTGTTCAAGTTGTGATTTTGAACCCGTGATGGTCAAATTATTCTCATGAAAGCACCATGGATCTTTACCAAGATAATGGGTAAAGAAGGACATTTCTTCTTTTTGGATAGTAAAATGACACATATAATTGCTTGAAAGGAACATTTACAAAAGACAATAAGCTTGTTTGCCTCAAGTCCCACGACTAGCATAAGTTCCTATAAGTATTCTCCATGTTTCAAAATTTGATATTAATGCTTGAGCGCCCTTAGGATCATGATGCATTGCTGTAAATTCTTTGATTTATTTCTTGGATAGTTTATCCTCCCAACTTTGGTGAAAGAATGCTTATCAAAAGAGATTTAAAAAGTTATCTACATGATCGTGGCATTGTGAGGTATTCTTGGGGGGTTCACCTCCAAAAAATTTAGTGTACCACGTACATTAAAAAAGGAGGCGTATTTTAATCCCACTTTGGAAAACTTTTAGCAAGATTACAATAACAGAGAGGTTTCTTAATTCAATTTTAGAAAAAAAAACTGCTAGTTTATAAGTAAAGAGGGGTGGTTTTATTGAGGAAACAAATTTAGCTAAGGGGTTTTTAAAATACCCCTTCAACGCAGGTGACACCTAGGATTTATTGGTAGTGTACCCCTTGAGGAGGTATTCTTAATATCATATCACATTATTGACTATCAAATTTTGAATCTCATTTTTTACATTTGAAAATAAATGGATCCCTCAAAAAGAGATCTCCTTAGCAAGCATTGGAAAGACAGTGTAGACTCCATCAATTGTCTGGGATTACTTAAGAAGAAGCTTGTTGTTGTTGGTAGTAAGCCTCATGGGGGTGTTTTCTTACTAAGGTTAAATCGTGGTTTTGTTTAGGTATCATGTGATTGGTTGCAGTTGCTGGTGGACTCATAGGGATTGGTCCATGCATGATGGAGATATGTGATTGGGTGGTTTAGTTGTTTGGTCATGCATGGATGACATTTGTCCAAAGGAATACTTGTCATGGATGGAGATGAACATTTTGGTGGAGACTTCTATGAAGGTGGCGAGTGACATTTTACAAACTCTTTTTGGAAGGTCGAGACATCTAGAGCTCTCTTATGAGAGTCGTTCTCTCTATCAAGCATGTCTGTCTTTATCTATAGGTTCGTTATAGCATCTGCTCATTACTAATGTCGTGAGTAGAGTCAATCCTCTGAATCTTTTTGATTTTGTATTGCAGCAAATAGCCCCATAGGGATGAGCTGCATTCGTATGATAGAATGCTTTCAATAAAGATATTTTTTGTTACTATTGTCATGTTGTGTTCTCTGAGGAAGAGTCACCTTTTGAGAAAATATCCTACTAAGCTTGAATATTTCATGAGAGCATTCTTATTTGTGTTCAAAGTTGATGCACTTCTTTGCATGCAAATTCCTACAATTGGTGTCAGAGCCTCATGGATGATTTTTCAAGTTAGTTTCGTTAAGAAGCTAAACTATTATATTGATGTCGCAAGTTTGTATGTTCTAATAAAAATTAACACTTGAAATATTCACAAGATTTTGAAACTTTATAGAAAAAAATCTAAAGTTTTGATAGGATTTACATTTTTACCTCAAAATTAAAAAGGGAATATATAAGTGTAGTACATTCTATCAATATTGTAAAACTAAAAAAATGATCTTAATTAACTTTTGCCAATATTTTATATAAAAATATAAGCATAGCTTCGATAAAAACATCCATGCAGAGCCTTATAGTTGAGAAGGCTTGTTGTCTGGCAAGGGTGTGGGAGATCTTAGTAAGCAAGAGGCCCGAGAAGATTGTAATCTTTCTTTCGTAAGTGACAATTCATGATGGAGTCTATGATAAAAGAGAAATCTAAATTAGCCAATTATAAAATTCCATGGATAAAACTTCTCTAGTTGGCAATTATCAAACAAGTTGTGGTTCATGCATAAGAACCTTTGGAGTGTGGTATCAGGCACGGAGAAGAAACCCAAGAGTAGTGGTCACAAAGTAGAAAATATCCCTGTGTGGGAACAAAAAATTGAACGAGCATTGGGTATGATGGGTCAAGCTCTCAGAGCATATTTCTTTGATCATTTGAATACTACAAAGACAACTATAGAGAATTGGGTGACATTCAAGACTCTATTTGGAGTCAAAATGAAACCTCGGGGGGTGCACTACCAAGAAACCCTATGTATCACGTGTGTTCAAGGGGTATTTTAAAAACCCCTCAATTAAAAAATTTCACCCAATAAAAACACCAATCTTTACTTATAAACTAAATGATTTTTTTCTAAAATTGAATTAACAAACCCCTCCTGTTATTGTAATCCTATTAAATTTTTCCAAAAAGTTAAATTAAAACACCCCTCCTTTTGAATGCACGTGGTACACTAAAATTTTGTGAGGTGAACCCCCCCGAGAATGAAACACTCTAAGGCCTTATTGAAACAAGAGCTATATGATGTACAGATGAGAAAATTTGAAGCATTAGATGTTGAGATATCGAGCTCCACTCGTGATATGCCAGGGTGACCGTTGTGCATTTATGTCATCGACTTGTTAGCTACAGATGCGGTCGGTACACCGCCCACGAATAATAGCTGGATGATAGCTATCCTTATCTACTCTAGTTCGTGGCTCAGTTAGTATGCCACCATAGTTAATTGAGTTTGGTTTGAGACCCACATATAGGGTTCTTTTATTTCTTTATACTTGAGTTCTTTTGGCTTTCACAACTAAGAAGAGGAAAACTGTTTTCAGCCTCCACCTGTGTGTGTATTCCCCCATTGTGCATGTGAGAAAGCCGCAAATGAGACTCCTTCCCTCTCTCCCACTATCGTCACATGGTATCAGAGCCTTGTTCATGGTAAGGAGCTCAAGAAAGCAAACCAAGTTCGCGGTGTCCTGGTAAGAGGACCAGTGTTGCTTTCCTATTTCGAGTTTGGGAGCAAATCTCTGTAGGTAGCATAGCCAAAAGTGCAAGAGTGCACTTTCTCAGATTGAGACGCCCTTCGTGGTGTGGCGAGAGGGCAGTATATGCTACGAGAGATGGCAAAGCCCTTAGTGACTTTATTTTTCTGATTCAAGGCCATTTTAGGGCCTGTTTTGAAGGCGGAAGTACTTCGCAGGCACTCAGAAAAAGGCCCTGTTTTTGTTGTGCGACCACTGCTCGGCTGGTCGGTGAAAAGTTGTTACAGAAATTGCATCGTATGCCTATGTGCAAAGATATTGGGAGTTGCAGAATCATGCTTGTTGCATGTTGATGCAAAATCATCACTAGGAAGTGACTGTATGGTCAAATACCACTTTCATCAGTTTTGCAGATCTGCCCGTGTGAGGCAAAAGTTGTGTTTTTCGCAGTGAGAATATTTTGCAGTGTTCTGTAATGGCGTCTGATTCTCTTTCACAGATTGTCACAGAAAAGCTTGACAAGAATAACTTCTAGGCATGGAAGTTTAGAATGACGAATTTCCTTATGGGAAAAGGCTATTGGGAGTTCATTACAGGAAATGAAGAAGAACCAGTTCTTCCTAATGTTCCCAATCAACAAGAAATGCAAGCATTTAAAGGATGGCATGAGAGAGCCAGAAAAGTTATGTATTGGCTATCTATCAGTATTTCGGATTCTATGATTGTGCATATTCAGGATGCAAGTACGCCAAAGGAGGTATGGGATACTTTGGCAAAAATGTACAGCACAAATATGCAAGCCAGGAAAATGCAGCTCAAATAGGAGTGGCACAATGTGCAGAGAGAAAATTTGAGCATAAATGACTACCACATGAAGGTGAAGAAAATTGCAGATGCACTTGCTTCCATTGGGTCGCCAGTGGAAGATGATGATCTAGTTTCTGTGACCTTGAATGGTCTAGGAAAGGATTATGCATAGTTCCGAACATCCATTGCCATCCATGAAAAATTTCCTGATTTCGAAGAGTTGTTTGCTCTTCTAATTTCTGAAGAGCAGAGAAATGGGGGTGCATCTTCTTCAGGAGGAACTTCAAAAGAAACTGTCTTCTACTCAAATGCTAGAAGAGGTAGAGGCAGAGGTAGAGGAGGCCGATCTGCAAGCCGTGGTAGAAATCAAAATATGCAGCAAACTCAAGAAAACCAGTCCTATCGAGGAGGACGTGGTAACTCTAGAGGTAAGGGGAGCCAAAGAGGCCGTGGTGGATGGCAGAGAGGCCAAAATGCAAACAACAATGTTGAATGCTACTACTGTGGTAAAATGGGTCATATGGCTAAGGACTGCTACAAATAGTAGAATGACATTATGAATGGAAAATTGCAGCAAGGCAATTATGCATCTTCTAGTAGATAGGGTGATGACAGAAATGAGCATCTATTTATGATGCAGCATATGACCAATTCTGTGACAAGTGCAGAAGAACGAACTGATGTGTGGTATGTTGACTCAGGTGCATCAAACCACATGACAGGTCATGTAGAATGGATGCAGGATGCAAGGAAAATGGAAAAACCAGGATTTGTGGAGACTGGTGATGATACTGCACATCCTATTGTGCAGATTGGTAAAATTCCTTTGTCGATGCAGGATGGGAAAAAGAAATACCTGTCTGATGTATTTCATGTCCCGAACATCACCAAGAACTTGGTTTCTGTTGGTCAAATGGTTGAGCAGGGCTTGCAGGTCAAATTTAATCTTGATGGATGCTTTATTGAGGATATGAAAAATAACGGTCGCTTGATAGCAAAAGGAAAGAAGAAGGGCATGATGTTTACATTGGATGCAGACATGCCCGAATTGAGTGCAGCAATGTTTGCACATGGGACCAGTGTAGTTGCAGATATTGATATCTGGCATAAACATATTGGTCATGTTAATATACAGTGACTTAAGTCAATGCAAGCCCAAAATATTGTTGTAGGATTGCCTAAATTCAAGGTTGCAGAAATGCATAACGTTTGTGAAGCCTGTCAATTTGGAAAACAGGTAAGGAAACCATTTCCTAGGCATGTTCAAGAGAGTAAAAAGCCATTGGAATTAATCCATTCTGATGTGTGGACTACTAAAGCTGCATCTATTGGAGGCTGTCACTATTTTGTCACTTTTATTGATGACTTCAGCAGAAAAGTTTGGGTGTATTTTATGAAAAAGAAAAGTGAAGTGTTTGGGCACTTCAAAGCTTTTAAAGCTATGGTTGAAAAAGAAACAGCCTGCAAATAAAATGCCTAAGGTCAGATGGAGGGGGAGAGTACCTCTCAAATGAGTTTGCAAGGTTCCTGCAAGAGCATGTGGCATATAGCAACAATATTCATGCAGTCATACCCCACAGCAAAATGGACTTGCAAAAAGGAAAAACAGGCATATTGGAGAGGTATCTCGGGCCATGCTAAATGAGAAAGATCTACCAGATTATTATTGGGCTGAAGCAGTTGCTACAGTAGTTTACATAATGAACAGGATTCCCACTGCAGCAATACATGGCATGACGCCAGAGGAGATGTATACTGGTAGGAAACCAGACATTTCTCATTTGAAAATTTTTGGTTGCATTGCCTATGTACATGTGCCAGATGAGTTGAGGTCCAAGTTGGTGGATCCAAAAGCTGAGAAGTGCATCTTTATTGGTTATTCTCTGTAGTAGAAAGGGTATAGATGCTATAACCCTTCTACTTGTAAGTTTACAATGAGCAGAGATGTTGTTTTTGATGAGATGAGCAGCTGGTATTAACTAGTAAATGTGATGATTGATGTAGATGCACAAAATGGTAATGCTGCACAGAATTCACAGCAGCAATCACAAAATATCAGTGGACCTGCAGTGTCCTCTAGCAGTGGTTCACATACTTCGCCATGGACAGGTAGATTGAGATCAGGAGAATCTCCTCAAAGCAATGCATATAGTGGTACGCAGGTATCACGAAAAGGAAAAGAGAAGGTAGATCAGCCCATGTTTGATGTGAAGGCAGGTCACTCTTATGTGGATGGTGAATCCAGTGGCTCAGAATAGAGCATTGATGATGAGTTGGGTATTCCTTTTGTTGTTACACCTGGAGTAAGGAAGACCAGGGATGTTTTGAGAGCACCTAGAAGTGAGCCTATTTTGTGCAAGTCTACCAGAGCTAGGTATCCTGTGGATAGGCTGAAATATGATGGGTTTACAGCCATTCACTATGCCTATATGGTCAAAGTGATACAGGAACCAGAACCCACTTCTTTTGAGCAAGCCATGGGAAATGAAAAATGGGAGAAAGCCATGGATGAAGAAATGGATGCCTTGGAAGCCAATGCTACATGGGAATTGGTACCTTTGCGTAAAAACAAGAATGCAATTGGCTATAAGTGGGTTTATAAGATCAAGCACAATGCAGATGGTTCTGTGAATAGATACAAGGCAAGATTAGTTGTCAAGGGGTATGCACAGACATATGGCATTGATTATGAAGAAACATTCAGTCCGGTTGCAAGGATGGCAACTGTAAGAGTAGTCATTGCTATCGCTACATCAAAGGGATGGTCTTTACATCAGATGGATGTAAAGAATGCCTTCTTGATGGTGATTTGCAAGAAGAGGTCTTTATGGAGCAGCCAGCAGGTTATGTTCATGCTATTCATCCTGAGTTTGTTTGCAGGTTGAAGAAAGCCCTGTATGGTTTGAAGCAAGCACCTAGAGCATGGTCTGACAAGATAGGATAGTATCTTGTCACTATTGGTTTTCAGATTTCCAAGGCAGATTTCTCACTCTATGTGAGAAAAATAGAGAAAGGGATTATGCTGCTTGTCATTTATGTTGATGATTTGATCATCACAGGTGATAGTGATGAAGATATCCTTCATGTAAAAATGCTATTGAAGCAGAAGTTTGAGTTGAAGGATTTGGGAGAGCTGCGTTATTTCTTGGGCATTGAGGTGATTAGATCACCAAGTGGGATACAGCTCTTACAGAGGCAGTATGGATTGGACATGCTGTCCAAATATGGGATGACAGGCTGTAAGCCTATTTCAGTTCCTTTGGAGCAGAATGTGAAGCTGAGCACAAATGCAGGTGAGCTTTTGGAAGACCCTACTATGTACAGACGCATAGTAGGAAGTTTGATTTATATGACTATTACCAAGCCAGATTTAAGCTATGCTATTGGATTGGTAAGTCAGTTTATGCAGGCTCCAAGGAAACCGCATTTGGATGCGGCTAGACGCATACTCAGGTATGTGAAGTCCACATTGCAGTATGGACTATTTTATGAGGCTGGGGTTCAGATACAGTTGCATGCATACACTGATGCTGATTGGGCTGGTAGTATTTCTGATAAACGATCTACCAGTGGATATGTGTTCTCTTTTGGGAGTGCTACAGTCACCTGGAGCAGCAAGAAACAGCCTACAGTTGCCTTTGTCGAGCACAGAGGCTGAGTACAGGGGTGTAGCAATGGCTGCATGTGAGGTAGCTTGGTTGCATAAGCTACTTTATGATATGCATCAGTCTACAGATGGGCCAGTTGTCATTTATTGTGACAACATGAGCGGTATACATTTGGTAAATAACCCAGTCTATCATGCTAGAACAAAGCACATTGAGATGCATTATCACCATGTGCGGGAGAAGGTTTTACTAGGTCTTATTAATCTAGTTTATGTCAGCACAGAGGATCAGGTAGCTGACATATTCACGAAGGCATTGGGCACAGAGAAGCTGCGCAAGTTCAGAGACTTGCTTGGTATGCAAGAATTGGGATTGAGCTCGAGGGGAGTGTTGAGATATCGAGCTCCCCACTCGTGATATGCCAGGGTGACCATTGTGCATTTATGTCACTGACTTGTTAGCTGCAGATGCGGTTGGTACACCGCCCATGAATAATAGCTGAATGACAGCTATCCTTATCTACTCTAGTTCGTGGCTCAGCTAGTATGCCACCTTAGTTAGTTGAGTTTGGTTTGAGACCCACATATAGGGTTCTTGTTGAGTGAGGAGAAACAAGAAGAGGCTTTACAACCTATAGGTGAGCATGCATATGCTACCAAATAAAAGAGAAAAGTATTGAGGGATGCAAAGGAAGATGTGCATGGATGTTTTTACTGTGGAAACCCAAGGCATATAGAGAGAAATTGTATAAAGAAGCAGAAAGATGAAGCAGAGACGTGTGAATACTGATGCATGTGTAGCAAAGGAGAACCTTCAACAAGTGAGGTAGCTAGGTTTGTAGCTAGTGATAGCTATGATGAGTAGTGGGCTTTTTAAAGTTAGTAACATGTTTGGAGAATTGTCTAGTTATGGAAATTATTGAGGTGGTTGGATTTGCAAGGTGAGTAGGCCACGTTGTAGATGTTCTCTTATGTTTGTTATGCTAGTCTTCTTCTCTCCCATTTAGCTTCTAGGTGGGATTGTTGGCAGTAAGCCTCATGGGGGGGTGTTTTCTTACTAAGGTTAAAGTGTGGTTTTGTTTAGGTATCATGTGATTGGTTGTAGTTGCTAATGGACTCGTAGGATTGATCCATGCACAATGGAGACATGTGATTGGGTGGTTTAGTTATTGTCTCATGCATGGATGACATTTGTCCAAAGGAATACATGTGGTGGATGGTGGTTAACATTCTAGTGGAGACTCCTATGAAAGTGGCTAGATGGCATTCTACAGACTCTCTTTCTAGAGGGCAGAGATGTCCAGAGCTCTATTATGAGAGTCGTTCTCTCTATCAAGCATGTCGGTCTTTAGCTATGGATTTGTTAGAGCATCTGCTCATTCTTTTTGATTTTGTATCATAGTAAAAAAAGCCCCGTAGGGATGAGCTGCTTTTGTCAAATAGAATGCTTTCAATAAAGAGGTTTTTGGTTATTACTGTCATCTTGTGTTCTCTGAGGAAGAGTCATCTTTTGAATTGGTATCCTATGTGAGCTTGATTATTTCATGAGAGTATTTTTATTTGTATTCAAAGTTGATGCACTTCTTTGCATGCAAATTCCTACACCTGTAACCATAATGACAACTCAAATGCACTTGCTTGTGCACATAGTAGAGGAGGTTGCCATTTTAGGAAACATTCATAGTCATTGGATGTTTTTCCTCAAATGGTTTGAATAATGGAAGAGGGTTGGCTTGTGCAAGACTCATTGGTATATATCACTGAGTTTCTTGCATCCATGGATCCTCGTTTACCATTCTTTTAGCATAAGTGATGATGATGATCATATCATGTTGTAGGTTGCTCAAGAAAAAGGGAATTGAAAAAAGATGGGCAAAGTATTGAGGCAGAAAATCTTCAAGTTTTGTATCCTCAATAGCAATGACTTGCAAAAGTGAATTCAAAGGTATGAAGAGGCCAAAACAAAAAGAGTAAGTGGGAGGATGAGACTTATAGTATAGAATAGGAGTCAACAATATCCACATGACCTTGCTTTTCTCCCCAAAGACATGTCATGTGATTGACTACAAGAATCTCTTCGTAAATCTAAAGACAATGGCCCAAATAGTAAGAGAGAGAGAGTGGGATTTTGCATAAGGATGTGATCTATATGTAAGCTTCTTCCTGTTTTATTTGCTTAAGTTAATCATGGTCATAATTGAACCTAAATATGTATCCTCATTGTTTTCATGATTTTCTTTTGTAGCATAAAAAGTGCAATGCCACATGGTTGATATTTTTGTATGGAACACATTGATTTGAAGAGAGTCACATTTGATTGTAGAGTCATTGCTAGCTTCATATAAGATAGCCGAGCAAGCACATATGATACCAATGTTCTTTCCTTATAGTTAAATTATTATGGGACCATATGTGAAATCTTAGAAGTTGGGTTTAGACTATTTAGTATTTTTATTCTTGATGTAAAATGATTTAGAACTATCTACAATGGCCCCCATGCAATGATTAGGAAAGGTGCTTCTGATTTTTTTGCCATAGAGTCCACCAAACTCTAGACCAATGAAAGCAATACTTTTGTTCACCCTGAACAATGTGAACATGTATGTACTATTGAATTAAGTTATTGCCTTTGTATTAAAATAATTATAACATATATGTTCATACATACTTAAGTGAAAATGAAATAATTAATGGCATTTTCATCTTGAACACAACATCTAGATCATTATCATCCAAGATGGTGGTATGTGGTGCAAGTTTCTCCTCAAAGTAAAGCAACTTTTGAAGATCAGGTTCTGGATAAAGAGATTCTAATTGATCTAGTTAATGTCCATAGATCTAGGGAAGAAGATGAAGTGCACATTGTGAAAAAGGTGGAAATAACAACAAAGAAGTTAAAGAACATGACATTGGGAAAGAAGCAATATTGTCTCATGAATCACATGATTGTGATATTATCGAAGAGGGTAAAGAGTATCAAGTCATATATGATGTAAATGGTACTAATTGATTCTTTTCCCATGGAGAGTGTTTCTTATCCTTGGCCCTTTCACTCCCATACTTGTAATACATCAAAATTTGTATATTAAGTTCAGATTCATGATATTTTAGTATTTTGACCTCAAATTTGGTGTATATGTTCGTAAATTCTCTATCTTTAAATTGGTAAAAGTTACATATCAAAATGAATTTGGATCCTATTGTAAACTTTTCTCTGTAACTTTTTAAGGAGTGCTACCATGGTATGGGCACCCATAACGAGACCCATATTCCAATTTGTATATCATGTTATATTATGATATATGAGTATTTTGATCCCAAACTTGGTGTACATGTCCTTAATATTTTTATCTTCAAAATTATCAAAGTTGCATGTCAAACTAATTTTTGGTCCTACTAAAAACATGTCCTATTATTTTCATTGATGATGCTAGCATCAGTATACAGCTTATTGGTATGCTCCTCAATATATTTATCAATATACATAGAGCATACCAACAACCATCCGGATACACATAACGATGCACATACTGATGAGTTTGGTGACTTAAAATTGTTTTGAGCTACGCTTTTTTTTTTTCTAAGGCATAGAAATTGTCGGGGGGAGGCACCGAAAATGAGTTGCCGTGTTGTAGTGACTTTGTTTTTAAACATACAAAGATTCACATATTGAATATAAAAGGGTTAAACTTTATTAATGAAAAAATATAGATAAGGGACTTTTAAATTAGGCCTTGAACACACGTGATACAAAGGATTTACATTTAATGACCCCTTGAGGTAATGTTGCGTTGATCCCATGAGTTATTCTTTGACCTCTATGTTAACATCTCTCTCTCTCTCTCTCTCTCTCTCTCTCATGTTACTCAAAGTATTCTCTATATGTTTCTATTCAATTCTATCATGCACTTCCATGAGCAACTTCCTACATTAGCATTTGCCCATTTATAACAACACTCAAATGGATTTGGGCACTCTATTACTATAACAATTCAAGGGGCTAGCATTGAGGTTACTAAATCACTACTACACACAGATCCTATTGCGACGTTTACATACCGATGTTTAGTGCCCGCTTAGCGTTAATCGTCGGTATGAAAAGCGGGTTTCCTAAATCGTCGTTATATAGCGATTGTTGCTAAAAGTCACTATATAGCGACTTTTAAAAGTCGCTATATAGTGACACTGATACAAAATATTATAGCGACGTTTTTACAGAGAGGTTTTTTTTTTTTAATAGGCCTTAAAAGTTAGTTTTTTCCAATGACAAATTTTTTTAAATTTTCATACATGTTTGAGCTCATAGAGAATAAAAAAATGAGAGCATGTACATCAAGCCTTTGAAGCTCATATATTCATGTCCAAGTTTGAGATGAGAAAAATCAAATAAGAGCATTTACATCAACTGTTTCATCTTGAGCCAAGTCTAAGGCACCAAGCAAGTCTATCTCCAACTCTATACCGAGTTGATCTCCTATATCATCATCGTACTCTAGCATCGTACGTTCACCTAAAAGTATTTGATCATCTTCTTCAATAAAGCTTAAGTGTGCTGATTGATCTTGATGATTGTTGTCTTCTTCGTCAATATCGTGATCTCCATCCTCCTCCCGTGTGATGTCATTATGCGCATCTACCTCTTGGCTCATATGGTGATCTACATCTTCTTCGCTAGATGCTAAATTCATCAATTGGATCCGGCATTGGTAGTGGCATCTCCATATCCACATCTCGATCTTCAAAAATTTGCTTACTTCGTGGTGCAACTTGGATCACGTACCACCATCTTGGATCAGAACGATCCGGATGAAAAACCACCTATATTAAAGATGGGTGCCAAATGTCATCAATTATATATATGAAATTATGCTCAAGTACATGTATCAATGGACTTTAAAAACGAAAGCTTCGACTAATCAAATCATTAGTATGCACCTGCTCACAGTGCTCGGGAAGAACAAAAGTATCACTTTCATCGATCCAATGTTTGGTGGAGTCTATTGCAAAGAGACCACTACTATCTTTTCTCACTATCACATGGGGACCGTTGTAAGTAGTTCTAAACCATTTTACATCAAGAATGAAAATAGTAAATTGTCTGAAATCAATTTCATAGATGTCGCGTATGGTTCCACAATAATCCAACTGTGAGGAGAGAAGATTGGTATCTGAAGCACTTGCTCAGCTATCTTGTGTGAAGTTAGCCATGACTCCACAATCATATGTGACTCTCTTTGAATCGATGCGTTCCACGTGAAAATGTCATCCATATGACCATAATGCACTGTACTTTTTGTACTGTAAAAGAGCATCATTAAAACAATGAAGATGCATCTATTTTATAGCATATATTACCACAAATAATTACTTAATTACGTCAAGAGGTAAGAAACTTACATGCACCATACATCCAAATGATAACTCTCGCTCGCGCTCGTTTATTGTCTCTCCATCACATTCAGCTTTACGTAGAGCCAGTTGTAGCCAATCAAGTGACATGTGAGTAGGGAGAAGAGCCAGATCTCGTGGATATGGTTGTGATTGCCTGTACATTACTCTGAATCTCGTCCTTGTATTTATTCTTTTTGCTTTGGCCACTTCATATCTCTCAATCCACTTCTGCATCTCAGGGATATTGAGGATACAAAACTTATTGAATTTCTCCATTTGCTCTTCGCTCATCTTTCTTTCAATCCCTTTTCCTTGGGGAACCTCGCCAATGATGCGATTATCATCCTTGTTGTGCCAAGCTTGCGGCATATCAGGATCCGTGGATGCAAGAAACTCTGTGATATATACTAATGACTCTTGCACAAGCCATCCCTCTACCATGCTTGCTTCCGGTCTTGCTCTTTGTCTTATAAACCCCTTTAAAGTTTTCATAAACTGCTCGAGAAAAAACATCCATCGACTATGAACGGTACCTGCTATAGCCACCTCATCAACTATGTGCACAAGCAAGTGGACTTGAGTTGTCATAATGCTCGAGGGAAAGTGCTTCTCAAGCAAGCATACGGCTTCGATGGATTCCACCCTAGCCTTCTCGATGCTCGATATAGAGATCTCTTTTTGAGATATCCACCTATTTCACATGCGGAAGGTATCGAGCATGACCTTCATAAACATTTTTCCTCATATGTTTGGAGTAGCATGCAAGCGATTTTAGAGCCGGCAGGACAAGCATGGTACCCACTTGTAACAAGTCCTGCACGCGTGCATGAATGTGTTAGTACAAGACATGCGTGCAAAAGAGAGTAAAAAAAGCATAATCCCTCATTGTACATGTAAAGACACAACCACATACCTGCGCACTCTCCATATCCTGGGTAGTCATGCATGGTCCACATCAGGATACCCCTGACAAAAATATCATTGTTATGTCTAGGAGCTCTGGAAATATCAAAGACCTGCACTCCTCTCCATAATATCTGTAACTCCTCTATCAAAGGTGCCATGTACACGTCCATGTTTTTTGCCTTGTACTTTCCTGGCACAAGTAGTGTAAGCATGAGGTGTCCCTTTTTTATTGTTAGCCATAGTGGGATATTGTAATTCACCATGACTATGGGCCATGTCGACCAAGATGTCGAGCGTAACCCGAAAGGATTCACGCCATCCATGGCTAGCCCAAGATGTAAGTTGCGTGGCTCCCTGGCAAAGTCCGGCCACTGATTATCTATGTGCTTCCAAGCTGCACAATCTGCAGGAATCCTCAATGTGTGATCAGTGGACCGATGAGATGCATGCCATGTCATCAACTCCGCTATGGATTTGCATCGGAACATGTGTTGTATTCTTGCAATGATGGGAAAGTGTCTCAAGACCTTTACCGGTATCCGTTCACCCTGCAAGTCATCTCTATATTGTTATTCCCCACACTTTGGACAACTAGCCAAATCTCCATGCTCATGATGAAAGAGAATACAATCATTACGGCAAGCATGGATGGTATCATAATCCATACCCACCGTTGTTAGCATCTTTTTCGCTTCATCTCTTGATGCAGGCATGGTATTTGGTGCAGGCAACATCTTCTGGAGCAACCTATGACAAAGACACTATCCAAATGATGATTCTCAAAACAAACAATATCCAAATAATGAGTCAAATTAATGCAAGGGCTAACCTCATTAAGGCTGAGACACTTGTATCCGACCACCCATACTGTACTTGTAGATTCAAGATTGAGAGACAAGCACGTAGTTTAGACATCCTAGCACCCTCGTACAATTGTGTTGATTGCAACTCTCACATTTTGACCTCAGACTCTGACATCACGTGTACGTGGGATGTAGTGCCCCTAAAAATGGAATCCATCATGTCGACCATACTCTCGTCGTCATCCGGGAGACTATAGTCTTGCTGAAAGTGAGAAGGTATATGTGTACCCTCGTCACCCTCCTCATCCTGTTTTAAGATTTTGTGTAAATATAAGATCTTCTATTTCCTGGTATACAATAAGATTGCGAACTTAAATAGCTTTGATAATGGGGGGTACTGGTTCCGGCTCCTCCCCATACATTCGCAAGTGGTGCATGATAATATGACGTTGATGTCATACTTCTCACTTGCAATAAGTGCAATGACAGTATAACCTCTCCGTAAGCCACTTCGTGCTCCCGAGCATTGGCGCATCATCGGACGAGCTTCCACTCGTCCCTTCCATCTACACTTATAAAATCACAACATAAGCATGAAGAGGAGATATTAATAGTTATAAAATAGCATGTTTGAGCTTCTTTTGATGCCACATCAAAAAAGTGACTGTAAGCGTCACTATATAGCGACCTTTTTCTCTGTTCTGTCGCTATATAGCGATGTTTTTAATTAAAAACGTCGCTATATAGTGACAAATAAGCGTCGCTATATAGCGACGCTGTGGGTTAAAACCTGAAACTCTAATCACGTGGCGTTTTCTTCATCCTATTCCCTAATCTCTCAAGTAAGCAAGCCAATATCTCCTCCCACCTATTTTTGACGACCTCCCACCTATTTCAAGCAACCTCCAACTCTATTTTCCACTCCTCACCCTTCTCCTACCTCTTGTACTCCCTCTCTATCCTTTTCCCTCTTTGGTTTTTTGAAAGGAAGTTCTTCAAGAGGTGAGTTTGTTTCAACAATGTAGGTTGTTTTTTTGTTAGCTTTAGTTTTGTGAGTGTTTCTTCTTGTATTGCTAAACTTGTAAACTAGTTTTCATGCTTGTTTTAAAAGGATTGAAACAAAAAACGAGATTTCAAGAAAGAAAGAAAACTCACCTCTTTTTTCTGTATTTCTCTTCCTTCTCTTTCTCCTTGTCTCCTCAATCTCCTCCTTTCCTTGTCTCCTCAATCTCCTCCCTTCAAGAAGTTGCTTTTGTAATCTCCTCCTTCCACTAACATCTTATTTGAAAAAATGGGTTGTTTTCTCTCTTTTGTAGGGCCAGTCCACTACACCGAGCGGGACATACTATTTCAGGTAAGTGCTTCCTCTTTTTTCCATTTATTATTTTTGTTATTTGCATTGGCCTCCTGCAGCTAGCACCTTAAGCGCTAGCTGCAGTGATGGGTGTAGGAACCCTCTCTTCCCCTCAAACTCTTTCCTTCTTCCCCCTTCTCTTATTCTCTTTTTTCCCCCTTCTCTTTTTTCCCTCTTCTCTTATTCTCTCTTTCCCCCTTCTCTATTTCCCCCTTCTCTCTTTTCCCTTCTCTCTTTCCTTTCCCTCTTATTCTCTATTTCTGCATAGCATGAGAGCATGAGCTTCTCTCTTTCCTCTTATGCTTCTCTCTTTCCCTTCTCTATTTCCCCCTTCTCTCATTCGCATAAGCTCATGCTCATGCATGAGCATAAGCATGACCTTATGCTCATGCATGAGCATGAGCTTATGCTTAAGTTTCCCCCTTCTTTATTTCTCTATTTCTGCATAAGCTTATGCTTATGCATGAGCTTATGCGGAAATAGAGAATGAGAGAAGCATAAGCTCATGCTTATGCTTCTCTCATTCTCTATTTCCGCATAAGCTCATTCTCTATTTCCGCATAAGCTCATGCTTATGCTTCTCTCATTCCCCTTCTCTATTTCTGCATAAGCTCATGCTTATGCTTCTCTCTTTCCCCCTTCTCTATTTCCCCCTTCTCTCATTCTCTATTTTCGCATAAGCTCATTCTCTATTTCCGCATAAGCTTATGCTTATGCTTCTCTCATTCCCCCTTCTCTATTTCCCCCTTCTCTCATTCGCATAAGCTCATGCTCATGCATGAGCATGAGCTTATGCTTAAGTTTCCCCCTTCTCTATTTCTGCATGAGCTCATGCTTATGCTTCTCTCTTTCCCCCTTCTCTATTTCCCCCTTCTCTCATTCTCTATTTTCGCATAAGCTTATGCTTATGCATGAGCTTATGCGGAAATAGAGAATGAGAGAAGCATAAGCTCATTCTCCTTCTCTATTTTCGCATAAGCTCATTCTCTATTTTCGCATAAGCTTATGCTTATGCATGAGCTTATGCGGAAATATAGAATGAGAGAAGCATAAGCTCATTCTCTATTTTCGCATAAGCTTAAGCATAAGCTCATGCTTATGCTTCTCTCATTCTCTATTTCCACATAAGCTCATGCTTATGCTTCTCTTCTTCTCTATTTCTGCATAAGCATAAGCATAAGCTCATGCTTATGCTCATGCATGAGAAGCATAAGCATGAGCTAATGCTTAAGTTTCCCCCTTCTTTATTTCTCTATTTCCGCATAAGCTTATGCTTATGCATGAGCTTATGCTTATGCATGAGCTCATGCTTATGCTTCTCTCATTCTCTATTTCCACATAAGCTCATTCTCTATTTCCGCATAAGCTCATGCTTATGCATGAGCTTATGCGGAAATGCATAAGCTCATGCATAAGCATGAGCTTATGCGGAAATAGAGAATGAGAGAAGCATAAGCTCATCCCTAGCCTTCTCTCCTTCTCTATTTCCGCATAAGCTCATTCTCTATTTCTGCATAAGCTTATGCTTATGCTTCTCTCATTCCCCCTCATCTCTTTCCCCCTTCTCTCATTCGCATAAGCTCATGCTCATGCATGAGCATAAGCATGAGCTTATGCTTATGCTTATGCTTAAGCATAAGCATAAGCATAAGCACAAGCACAAGCTCATGCTTATGCTCATGCATGAGCATGAGCTTATGCTTAAGTTTCCCCCTTCTCTATTTCTCTATTTCTACATAAGCTTATGCTTATGCATGAGCTTATACGGAAATAGAGAATGCTTATGCTTCTCTCATTCTCTATTTTCGCATAAGCTCATTCTCTATTTCTACATAAGCTCATGCTTATGCTTCTCTCATTCCCCCTTCTCTATTTCCGCATAAGCTCATGCTTATGCTTCTCTCTTTCCCCCTTCTCTATTTCCCCCTTCTCTCATTCGCATAAGCTCATGCTCATGCATGAGCATAAGCATGAGCTTATGCTTAAGTTTCCCCCTTCTCTATTTCCGCATAAGCTCATCCTTATGTTTCTCTCTTTCCCCCTTCTCTATTTCCCCCTTCTCTCATTCTCTAATAAGCATAAGCTTATGCGGAAATAGAGAATGAGAGAAGCATAAGCTCATGCTTATGCTTCTCTCATTCTCTATTTCCGCATAAGCTCATTCTCTATTTCCGCATAAGCTTATGCTTATGCATGAGCTTATGCGAAAATAGAGAATGAGAGAAGCACCTTCTCTATTTCCGCATAAGCTCATTCTCTATTTCCGCATAAGCTTATGCTTATGCATGAGCTTATGCGGAAATAGAGAATGAGAGAACTTCTCTATTTTCGCATAAGCTCATTCTCTATTTCCACATAAGCTTATGCTTATGCTTCTCTCATTCCCCCTCATTTCTTTCTCCGTTCTCTATTTTTCCCTTCTCTCATTTGCATAAGCTCATGCTCATGCATGAGCATAAGCATGAGCTTATTATGCTTATGCTTATGCTTAAGCATAAGCATATGCTCATGCTTATGCTCATGCATGAGCATGAGCTTATGCTTAAGTTTCCCCCTTCTTTCCGCATAAGCTTATGCTTATGCATGAGCTTATGCGGAAATAGAGAATGAGAGAAGCTTATGCTTCTCTCATTCTCTATTTTCGCATAAGCTCATTCTCTATTTCCGCATAAGCTCATGCTTATGCTTCTCTTTGTCCCCTTCTCTATTTCTGCATAAGCTCATGCTTATGCTTCTCTCTTTGCCCCTTCTCTCATTCTCTATTTCCGCATAAGCTCATTCTCCATTTCCGCATAAGCTTATGCAAATGCTTCTCTCATTCCCCCTCATCTCTTTCCCCCTTCTCTCATTCTCTATTTCCGCATAAGTATAAGCATGAGCTTATTCTCTCTAACTCTTATTCTCTGTTTCCCTCTTCTTCCTCTTCTCTTTCCTTTCCCTCTTCTTTCCTTTCCCTCTTCTTTCCCTCTTTCCTTTCCCTCTTCTTTCCTTTCCCTCTTCTTTCTTCTTGCCTATGCCTATGCTTATGTTTGTTTTTTTGTTTTTTGCTTTTGTGTTTGTGTCTATGTTAGACATGGGATCACGTTGCTCATCCGACGAGTACAGACAGCCTTGCAGGAGGAGAGCTCACGATCTATATGCTCCAAAGGACTTTGATTCCTCAGGCGACTACCCCAAGGACTACCCCTGGTCCGACTCCTCTCGGACCTAGCACTACGACTACTGTTCGACTCCTCTTCCACGTAGCACTGCGACTACCCCTCAGGGAACTCCTTTGCTAGCCGTGCATGGCTTTGTCGGGAGTCCCGACGAGTTTGTAGCCCAGATGAGCGATGAGGAGGCAGCGAGATTCTTCTCTTTGCTATCTCAGAGGACCTCAACAATTCCCTCCCCTACACCGACGGGTGGATGTACTACCCAGCCATCCCCTCGTGCCCCTTCGACTGCGGGATCATCACCTACGCATGCCTCTCACAAGGGAAGGAAGAGTAGGACGGGCGGCTCATGTTGTGCTGACTTGGGAGATGTAGACGAGTTAGCACACTCACACTCCTTTAGGTCTCCACTTGGTCCGGAGACATAGTATCAGTCAGGTCTATTTCCCTCTCCTACTCCCACTGCTACTCCTTGCTCCAGAAGTGCTCACGTAGCTTCCACTCCTTCAGACTCTGCTACCGTCAGTCCTCCTTACTCATCAGGGGATCTCTCCTATCAAATCACATCTGTCGGAGAGATAATAGAAGATAAAAAGGGCAAAGCAGTGATGGCCGCCATGAGGAGGTTGATGAGTCATCACTTCAAGAGCGGCATAAATACCGATTGGCGGTATCAAGATGCCCAAAAGAAGTAGGCAGTGATCGATGAGTTAAAACAAAGATACCCTAATCCGCAAATGTGGAGTTTAATGACGATTATATGCGAGAGCGCATGGGTTTGGTCTTGAAGCATCATAGATCAACCTTGCGTACTTCCATCACAAAGGGGTTGGCTAAACCCAGCTGGGCAGACAAAGCTGATTGGAAGTACTTCAAGAAGCAACATAGGGACCATCCTGAAATGTTCGAGGGTCAAAGGAGGGCTACGAAGAGACGGCTGGACGTCGTAGGTACTTCGCACTTTGGTGCAGGTGGACGGTATGCGTTCGAGGCAACCGTGGTAAGTCTACTTCTTCTCATTTAATGTATTCTTCTATTTGTTTTACTACATATTACATGCACTTTAGCTAACTCTAACTCTCGTAAATTGGATCCACAGTAAGCTGCGATGGGTCGTCTTCCTACAGATGCAGAGACGCGATGCGCATTTTGGATAGGAACAAAGCCGTGGTTCATTGAGCAAGAGGCAATGGAAGCGACGGTCGATTGGGCTGAGGTGGCTGCTCGCACAGTATAAGTTTACTCCTACTTGTAATCTCACTTTTTAATTTAAGTTCCAATCTAATTTTTTATTTATATGGTTCACTCTTAGGGTCAAAGCTCAAGCGTCCCATCATCGGAGGCGAGCGATCAACAAGGCCAAGGATCAGATGCAGGTGGCAAGGACGAGGGAGAAGACGCAGGTGTCGAGAACTAAGGAATAGGCCAACAAGATGAGGATGATTCAGATTCGGATGAGTAGTAGTGGTAGCAGCATTTTGTATATCCGCTCGTTTGAGCAATTTTGTATCGCTCTTTCGAAAGGGTAATTTTGTTACAAACAATGTTGTATATATCCGACATGTATATGCTTTTGTTGCTCATCATTTCACAAGAACGATTTTGTATCACCCTTTTCGCAAGGGAAATTTTGTTATAAAAAAA
Source organism: Dipteris shenzhenensis (assembly GCF_047967505.1). Classification (NCBI taxonomy): domain Eukaryota; kingdom Viridiplantae; phylum Streptophyta; class Polypodiopsida; order Gleicheniales; family Dipteridaceae; genus Dipteris; species Dipteris shenzhenensis. The sequence goes on along the minus strand of NC_141609.1, from coordinate 9,117,975 downwards.
CTTTGTTTTGTAATTACAAAAAAAAAAGAGGATTAGTGGGGCTAAACAGGGCCAAAAGGAAGCCCTGTTTAGCCCCACTAACCCTTTTTTTTACTTCTGTTAATCGTCGCTATATAGCGACGTTTACCAGTGTCGCTATATAGCGATGATTAACAGTGTTGCTATATAGCGATGTTTTAAGTGTCGCTATATAGCGATGTTTGCCGATGCTTTATAGCGACGGTCCTTTTTCGATGCTTTTAGCGACACTTATAGCGATGTTTGTGCCCGTGAAAAAAAAAATTTAATGTAAAAAGCGTCGGTATTTTCGTCGAAAAATGGCCTATGCCATGTAGTGAATCAAATTAAATTCTATCATATGCCTTCTTGGGTGGGTCTCTATGTTGAGCTTAGACCATTAAATGTAGTACTAGAATGGATGCTCTCGGCTCTCTCTACTTGGCATTGAGTTTACTAGCTTGAACTCAATGCATCAGGCACCTACATGAGCTAGTCAAGCCTAGCCATTTGCTATAGACCTTGAATGAGCCTAGACCCTCTTTAAGTATTAATGTTCATACGGTTAGTACTGAGATCGGGGGTCCTCTAAGGTATATGTAAGATATCATGTGCAATCATTAGAAGATGTTCCTTACTTAGACAATTTATAACTCTTTTATAGAATTACAATTAATAAAAGGCATATTTACAAAAAAAATAACAAAATTTATGAAGGATTGGGATAAAGCACCCATGTATGATAAGGGAGCTTATAATATTTTCCCTTGAGCACATGTAGCATTTTTTGGATAGATAGAGTACTCTTTGAGAGCTTCCCAAACTGCTGGCATCATAGAGCATGACATATAAGTTGATTACCATTGCATGGGATATTTCTATAAACATCAATTGAAGTTTTAAAATTTGGCATCTTTTGTGAAATCTTGTCAGAGTAGAATGCATGGTGGATAGCCTAGTAAAATGTTTTATGTTATGGGTCCATAGAAATGACCTAGGGGATGTAGTATGTAAAAATCCTACATAGCATTCAAGGAACCAATACAAGTACACTTATCTTATATTGAGTATTTTATCCTAATCCTTCATAAAATTGTATTTTTTTTATGAAATCACTTTTATAAGCTCAATTCTATAAAAAAGTGTAAAGTGTATATTAGAAAAACCTATTATAATGATTGCACATGCTATCTTACATATTTTTTAGTGGACCTCATAGAGAAAAAGAATGCTTTGACCAAGTCCTTAAGCTACCCCCAAATACTTTGATGTCAAAAAAACAATGGCTTATGTATATTATTTTCTTCACTTTCTTTATCGTTATCATACTAATATTATTTTTTAAAATTCTGGATAGGTATCATTTGATGTGAGATTTTGTTGCTTTTTACTAATATGTGATCATGTTGAGAGTAGTGTATGTTTCCAATAGATCTCAAAGATTCATAATAAAGGAGAAAAACTATAGAGGACTTAAATGAATGGATGCTAGATTTGTAATTGGTTGTGAAAGGTACGATGCAGGAGATTATGAGAGTATTACTAGGTAATGTGAAGATGACTATGGTAAAGGAGATTATGAGTTGTTAAGGATATATGGTGATGATTGATTATAAAAAATATATGGTGAAGGAGAATATGAGCACATTAGAAAAAAATTACCCCTTAATGTGTTTATTATCATTGAAATTGAGAGAAAGTGGCTCACATATTTTGACCTTATATTTAGAATATCGATTAATTTAGTATAAAATCTAGCAAATATGTATGTTTTACAATGCAAAAATGGCCTGAATTAGAGAGAGTCTTTATTACGATTGGTTGGAAAAAAAGTTGATTAGTTTAGAAAGAAGTTTTTTGCTAGCACAGATTATGAGAGTGTTATCAAAGTGATGTGTGCTATGTAAAGGAGATTATGAGAATGTTATCAAAGTAATGTGCTCAAAGGAGAGGAGATTAAGAGAGTGTTAGGAACTTGGTAATATGGTGAAGGAGTAGAGGAGATTATGAGAGTGTTATGAAGGTAATATGGTGATAAAGAGGAAATTATGAGTTGTTAAGGATAATGGTAAAGGAGATTATGAGTTGTTAAGGATAATGGTGAAGGAGATTATGAGTTGTTAATGGTGAAGGAGATTATATGAGTTGTTAAGGATGAATGGTGAAGGAGATTATCATGAGTTGTGAAAGGATAGATGGTGAAGGAGATTATGAGTTTCGAAAGGAAAGATGGGTTAGTTTCATTGTAATTGCTATGGAACAAGATGCTTCATTGCTATGTAATTGCCATGGAACACCATTGTATAGTCAATTTCATTGTAATTGCTATGGAACAACCCAATCGTAGGATAAATGGTGAAGGAGATTATGGGTTGTTAATGATAAAACGGTGAAAGAAGAGGTGTTGAGGATAAATGATGTTAGGAGATGATGAGAGTGTTATCAACGTAATGGTAAGGATGTGTATAATTTGTCGTTGTTGCAAAATGAACAAGATGAAGAGGTGGATGAAGATGAAGAGGACGACTCAGTGCGGAGCTCTCGAGCAGTGTCGATGAAAACGAAGCAAGATCACATGCATATTGCGTCCATGGCCATAAACTACATCACCCTGCTCCTCCTTTCAACTTTCATCCGTCTTCCACCGCCCCCTTTGTCTGTTCCTCCCCTCCTCCCTTGCCTTCATCTCCCCCAACTGCCTCTTCCATTACGCACTCCCTCATTCTCCTCCCTGCATAGCAATGGCCGCCAACGTTTCTTTAGATTGCTCTCCTATCACACAACCTACTTTCACCCCGTTCGCAGACCTTTAACACGATGTACATCCCTTACTCAGAAGACTCGGCTGCCTGCGTCTGCAAACTTGCACATCATTCGAGATTTGTGCCGGTCTAGGGTGCCTGCCTTGTCCTTGTAGCTGCTTCAATAGAGCTCTGTTCTGCTTGCAACTGTATTGCTATCTTCTTGGCATACCTACAGGCTAGAAGGATTACACCGCACAGGGCATCCAGATAGCTTCTTTTCTTCGCAATTGCAGGATGTTCGATTTTTCCTCAGAGTCAGCACAGAGATGGGCGGGGCAGGAACTGTGACAACGAAGAATCCCGCGCATGAGGAGAGTTCGCCGGGGCCAGCAATAAAACCCAGATTATTTGCCATCATTTTCGTAGTCCTCCTTATGGCAGTCCTGATAATTCTCATAGTGGTCAGGAGAAAGGGGTCCCTGCATGTCATTGATCAGGTACGAGAAAGAACTGGCAGCTCTGCAAAACGTCGCAAGCCAAACGGAGGGAGAAACTATTTATGGGGGCACACGGGAGAGATTATGTTTTGCGACAGCAAGAAGCAGGGACTTTACTCACTGAGATTCGTTCTGAAGTCTTCGGTTGAGATGCTGGGAAGGGGGCGTCTCGGAGCAACATACAAACTGATCGTTGGACATGGGTCTCTGATAGCTTTGAAGCGTCTAGAGATGGTAGACATGAAGCAGAAAGAGTTCGAGCAATATGTGAACAAGCTGGGCAAGCTGAACAAGAAAAATATCCTCTCCGTCCAATCTTTCTACTACAACAAGGGCTTGAAATTTGTTATTTACGATTACTTGTGCCTGGGAAGCGTGGACTCTCTTCTTCAAGGTATGGCCAGCTGCAATCTCATCTCTTCGACTGTACATTGAGAAACTCTGCACTCGATCTTTGCAAAGCTTCGGAAGCTCTTCTGTTATATCTCTGTTGCAGCTCGGACTCCGGAGAATCGGATATCTATACAGAGCAAAAGATTGCCCTGTGAACATCAATAGCATCGTTTTGCGGTAGACATTCCTATATTCCCCGCCCATCTGATTCTCTCTGTCGCTGTTCAAATCGCAGGTGGAAAACTTTTAAACCACACACCCCTTGATTGGCAAACTCGGTGCAACATCGCCTTCGACGTTGCAAGCGCCCTCCGACACCTCCACAAACGTCACATAATACACGGAAACCTCAAGTCTAGCAACGTCTTCTTGGATACAAATTTTCGCAGTCTTGTCTCCGAGTATGGGCTTGTCCAGATGACCTCGCCTGCTCTTGCACATTGCGCTACGGTGGGCTACAGAGCTCCCGAGCTGGCCGATGCAACGGCTCCCACCCGGGCATCGGACGTTTACAGTTATGGTGTGTTTCTCTTGGAGTTGCTAACAGGAAGGCGTCCTTGTTCCCATCCATTGCAGTCCTCTTCCAGTTCCGGCCCGCTGGGCATAGTTGATGAGTTACTGCCACAATGGGTGAAGAAAACGATGCTGGAGAAGCCGCAGGAAGACGTGTTCGATCCGGAACTTAGATCAACGCTCAAGTTGTTTGACATGGTAGTAACGCAGCTGCTGCACGTTGCTGACACTTGCGTTTCGACGCCTGCGGATGCAAGGCCTCGGATGAAGAAGGTGGTGGATATGCTACGAGACATCATGAAAATTCCGGTTGCCTCAAATTGTGAGACTCCGTCAGATTCTGAATCGCATTCGCATACCATAAGTATTAGCAATCATATGCCATCTGGTCATGCTTCTGATGAGGAGTAAGTAATTAACTTGGCGTATGGAGCTCAACAAATTCAACAATCGTTGGAGCACCGAATACTTACAGAACGGCATCGTAGAGACATTTCAAACTCCTTACAGCATATAGCTTATCAGTATCTTCACAATCATCCGGGATAGATACATTTTCAAGCTCTTTGCAGAATATTAGATTGCACCATCTTTGTAAATACATCTGCCTAGAGATTTATATACTGGTCAATACTCTGGCATGTCTTGAACTGAATTGCAGTTTTTCTCCTCTGCTTGGTACTACACATAGGCTGGAGGACCTGCGGATCTAGTTGTATTAATACTTCTGCAGGTTTGCATATTTGCATAATATTATTTTCCATGTAAGTACAAATCGCTACTCACGTATGCCTCCGAGTAAGATTGTTTAATCGTTTCGTGTCATCATAAGACAACAGCTCCTGCAGCTGGAAAGTTCCCAGCTCTTGTAGTTGCATGCTGGCAAGCTCCCATCTCGTGTAGTCGCATTTTATGACGATGTCTCTTTGAAACGTACGGTTAGTCCCACTAGGACTTATTTTAGATCTCGTTTTAAATTTAGGTCCCCCAATTGAAAATAAATACAAATCATTATTAGGTAAGAAAAATTTGAGAAATAGTTCGCCGTTCGCCCCCATCGAATGAAACGTAGTGCTTCCTTTGAAAAAAATTCAAAATTCCAATTAGAATTAGAAGACGTGAGGGGAAGTGAGAGCTACCCTTAACTCCCCTAAATACCTCTAGGGACTTCAAAGTCTGCCTCCCTCTCCCTGCCACCCACCCACCCACCACCTTCTCTCGCCCCGCCTCACTCCTCCTTGCGTCAGTCCTTATGAATTGCCCGAGAGTTCTCTCTCTCTCTCTCTCTCTCTCTCTCTCTCTCTCTCTCTCTCTCATAGGTAGCCTATATATAGTCTTTGCTACCTTTCTTTCAATTATACTTTAGCCATGCCTTCCTTTGACCCACTCAACCTACCTTGCATGCATTCATGTTGCTACCGACTCATGGCTTTGTTTGCTTGACATGTTGTTTCTGTTGTTGTCTTCCACATTCACTTGTGTGTACGTTGGATCCATGGAGCCAACATATTGGTCAATATTGCACATTTTATTGCCTTGGAAATGTAGTATTATTGCACCTAGCTACTTATCTCATATACTCACCTCACGTTCCATTCTATTCTCTTTACATATGCAACATTGTCAACATGAGTGTCTATTAGATGCAATAGCCAATCAGCCTCCTATAAAATTTATTAGTTAGCTAATTGGCACATGTCTTGTCATATCCTTCACATGTGCAATATTTGTTCAATGCACAAGCTAGTTACTTATCTTTGTTGACTAGCTAGCTTATCTTTGTTGACTATGCATACATTAAAACTCAAATTTTATATCATAGCACTACATAATTTTATTTTTTAGTATCTCATCAACATTAATGCTCATATCATAACTCGCACATTCCCATGGGTGTTGGCCCCATTAAAGATTGTAGGCCTCCTAAGAGAGGGTAAGCATACCTCTTTTCAAACAACATGAAAGCTTACCTCCCTTCCCCACTCATATAGGACTCTTAAGTGCAACCATGAGCACTTGCATGGTACATGCAAATAGTGGGTGGTATATGTGAAAAGCATTGCGTGCTAAACCCAAACACTATGCAGTACAACAAAATACATGTGCCATAAATACGTATACCACGTAGTAAATTTAGTGCCATGTGACGATAACTTTGGATGCGTGTCGATGACTTTGGACATGTGTGCAAACCAACATTCTTCAAATACCGCACCATAAATAGATTTATCATGCAACATTTATGTGCAAATCTATAAAAGAGCCTCTTCCTACATTTTTCCTCATTCATTGCCAAAGTCTGCTTTCCTATCATCATGGTCGGCTTTTTTTTCGTGAGTTTTTTATTTTTTTAACGTGTGTCAGTCAGGCTAGGTGATGGCTCGCTTTGGACTGCCAAAATCGCATCGCTTTGGCTGACATGTAGGATGAGAGAGAGAGAGAGAGAGAGAGAGAGAGAGAGAGATGCATGTTTGTGTGTGTCAATCCGGGCCAGGTGATGGCTCGCTTCGGTTGGGCAGAATTGCCTCACCTTGGATGACATATGATGCACGTGCATGTGTGAGAGAGAGAGAGAGAGAGATGCATGTTTGTGTGTCAGTCGGGACAAGTAATGACCCGCTTAGGCTGATCAAAATTGTCTCGCCTTGACTTCCATATTTCCCTTATGATAAATAAGAGTGAAGCTGAGTGATTGCTCCCTTTCACTAGTCAGAATCTCCCCACTTCAATCTATTTATTTATCTATATGTACTATGTATATAAGAGTAAGTACAGCTGGGTTTTATCTAGATGATGGCCTGCTTTTGTCGGTCGGTTTGTCCTAATACTAACATTCCCCCACCACAGGTGTGATTGGTAAAGTTGACCTAGATCATCTTAGTTACGTGATCTTGTTACATGTTTCCTATTCTAGCCTCTATCACATTGATAAGTTGAATCTAGATAGCAACTTTAGTAAGATTTTTGTTTTGTTAAAAATACTTCACATTACGATAGTCACACGTGTTGCATATTTTTGTGAGTGGGATGACAAAATATGAACAGGGGAGAGAAGAAGGGTGGAAATGAGGAGAGAGGGAAAAGCTAGAAAGCACACCACAAACATTTGATCAATTGTACGCTAGAGTTACTTGAAAATGTAGAATATATACAAACCCTTTTAGGGTTAGGGTTAGGGCATCTAACCCTTTCCTTTATAGCACTCTATTGGATTAGTGCTATGCGCATATCTAACACATGATGTTGCTCATGGTTTCTCAACACCTCCCCTCAAGATCAACATCATGAACTAGGCCTTTCCTCAAGATGATGCTTCTGGGGAATCGAAGAAGGACTGCAAACCGCTCAGAATTAAAAGACGATGGATATCCATTTTCAAATAAATGCAAAGAATGCACCATTTTTAAAGAGGAATGAATCCTCCTTAGCAAGTGAAAGTGATTTAGTAGCTCTCAAAATCAAGCAAAAACACATATGGATTTGTGGTTAGAAGGGAAAATATATCCAGTAGATCCACAAACTTTTCAAACTCCTCAATTCCATGGATTGAGCAGCTTAATAAAGTTCCTATGTAAGGGTGAGAATGGTTTGTTAGGATTTTGTCGAAGGTTGATTGGTCATCCTTCACAACCAATATCAATCTTTGCTTAATGAAAGAGACAAAAGCATCACAATGTTGGAGCTTGGAATCAACATTTGGTATTATCTATGCAAGCTACAAGTGTTCAAATGTCTGCATATGATGGCATAGAGAAGAAAAATCAGGAATTACAGGTCACTACAAGGCATAGGCCATTTTTCGACGGAAATACCGACGCTTTTTACATTAAAATTTTTTTTTTTCATGGGCGCAAAGGTCGCTATAAAAGTCGTTAAAATCGTCGAAAAAGGAGCGTCGCTATAAACCGTCGCTATATAGCGACGCTGTAAATCGTCGCTATATAGCGACGATGCAAACGTCGCTATATAGCGATGATGCAAACGTCGCTATATAGCGACTCTGTTAATCGTCACTATATAGCGACACTGGTAAACGTCGCTATATAGCGACGATTAACAGAAGTAAAAAAAAAGGGTTAGTGGGGCTAAACAGGGCTTCCTTTTGGCCCTGTTTAGCCCCACTAATCCTTTTTTTTTTTTGTAATTACAAAAGAAAGTTTTTTATAACAAAATTTCCCTTGCTTGCAGGGTGATACAAAATTGTTCTTGTGAACGATGAGGAAGAAATGCATATACATATACAACTGTGTTTGTAACAAAATTACCCTGTGAAAGGGCGATACAAAATTGCTCTAACGAGCGAATATACAAAATGCTACTACCACTACTAATCCGAATCCGAATCCGAATCGTCTTGTTGGCCTGTTCCTTGGTCCTCGGCACCTGCGTCTTCTCCCTCGTCCCCGACACCTGCGTCTTGTCCCTCGTCCTCGGCACCTGCGTCCGATCCTTGCCCCTGTTGATCGCTCGTCTCTGATGATGGGACGCTTGAGCTTTGACCCTAAGAGTGAACCATATAAATCGAAAATTAGATTGGAACTTAAATTAAAAAGTGAGATTACTTGTAGGAGTAAACTTATACCGTGCGAGCAGCCACCTCAGCCCAATCGACTGTCGCTCCCATTGCCTCTTGCTCAATGAACCACGGCTTTGTTCCTATCCAAAATGCGCGCCGCGTCTCTACATCCGTAGGAAGATGACCCATCGCAGCTTGCTATGGATCCAATTTACGAGAGTTAGAGTTAGCTAAAGTGCATGTAAAATGTAAGTAAAACAAATAGAACAATACATTAAATGGGAAGAAGTAGACTTACCACGGTTGCCTCGAACGCATACCGTCCGCCTGCACCAAAGTGCGAAGTACCTACGACGTCCAACTGTCTCTTCGCAGCCCTCCTTTGACCCTCGAACATTTCGGGATGGTCCCTATGTTGCTTCTTGAAGTACTTCCAATCAGCTTTGTCTGCCCAGCTGGGTTTAGCCAACCCCTTTGTAATGGAAGTACGCATGGTTGATCTGCGATGCTTTAGGATCAAACCCATGCGCTTGAGCATATAATTGTTATTAAACTCTACATTTGGCGGATAAGGATATCTTTGTTTTAACTCATCGATCACCGCCTGCTTCTTTTGGGCATCTTGATACCGCCAATCGATATTTATGCCGCTCTTGAAGTGATGACTCATCAACCGCCTCATGGCGGCCATCACTGCTTTGCCCTTTTTGTCTTCTATTATCTCTCCGGCAGATGTGATTTGATAGGAGAGATCCCCTGATGAGTAAGGGGGACTGACGGTAGCAGAGTCTGAAGGAGTGGAAGCTGCGCGACCGCTTCCGGATCGAGGAGTAGCTGTGGGAGTAGGAGAGGGAAAGGGACCTGCTGACTGATACTGTGTCTCCGGACCAAGTGAAGACCTAAAGGAGCGTGAGTGTGCTGACTCGTCTACATCTCTTGAGTCAGCACAACATGAGCCGCCCATCCTACTCTTCCTTCCCTTGCGGGAGGCATGCGCAAGTGATGATCCTGCGGTCGAAGGGGCGCGAGGGGATGGCTGGGCAATACGTCCACCCGTCGGTGTAGGGGAAGGAATTGCGGAGGTCCTCTGAGAGAGCAGAGAGAAGAATCTCGCTGCCTCCTCATTGCTCATCTGCGCTACAAACTCGTCGGGAGTCCTGACAAAGCCATGCGTGGCTAGCAAAGGAGTCCCCTGAGGGGTAGTCGCAGTGCTACGTGGAAGAGGGGTCGGACCAGGGGTAGTCACAGTGCTAGGACCGAGAGGAGTCGGACCAGGGGTAGTCCTCGGGGTAGTCGCCTGAGAGGAATCAAAGTCCTCTGGAGCATATAGATCGTGAGCTCTCCTCCTGCGAGGCTGTCCGTACTCGTCCGATGAGCGACGTGATCCCATGTCTAACATAGACACAAACACGAAAACAGAAAACAAAAAACAAACATGAGCATTCTCATAGGCATAGGCATAGGCAAGAAGAAAGAAGAGGGAAAGGAAAGAAGAGGGAAAGGAAAGAGGGAAAGAAGAGGGAAAGATAAGAGGGAAAGAAGATGTAAAGGAAAGAAAAGAATGAGAATGAGGAAATAGAGAATGAGAGAAGGGGGAAAGAGAGAAGGACATAGAGAAGGAGCTTATGCGGATATAGAGAAGGAGCTTATGCGGATATAGAGAAGGAGCTTATGCGGAAAGAGAGAAGGAGCTCATGCGGAAAAAGAGAAGGAGCTTATGCGGATATAGAGAAGGAGCTTATGCGGAAAGAGAGAAGGAGCTCATGCGGAAAAAGAGAAGGAGCTTATGCACATGCGGAAATAGAGAAGGAGCTTATGTGGAAAGAGAGAAGGAGCTTATGTGGAAAAAGAGAATGAGAGAAGCATAAGCTTCTCTCATTCTCTATTTCCGCATCTGCTTATGCGGAAACTTACGCATAAGCTCATGCTCATGCATGAGCATAAGCATGAGCTTATGGTCATGCGGAAATAGAGAATGAGCTTATGCTCATGCGGAAATAGAGAAGGAGCTTATGCGGAAAGAGAGAAGGAGCTTATGCGGAAACTTGCGCATAAGCTCATGCTCATGCATGAGCATAAGCATGAGCTTATGCTTATGCTTATGCTCATGCGGAAATAGAGAAGGAGCTTATGCGGAAAAAGAGAAGGAGCTTATGCGGAAAAAGAGAATGAGAGAAGCATAAGCTTCTCTCATTCTCTATTTTCGCATAAGCTTATGCGGAAACTTGCGCATAAGCTCATGCTCATGCATGAGCATAAGCTCATGCTTATGCGGATGCTCATGCTTATGCGGAAATAGAGAAGGAGCTTATGCGGAAAGAGAGAAGGAGCTTATGCAGAAACTTGCGCATAAGCTCATGCTCATGCATGAGCATAAGCTCATGCTTATGCTCATGCGGAAATAGAGAAGGAGCTTATGCGGAAAAAGAGAAGGAGCTTATGCGGAAAAAGAGAATGAGAGAAGCATAAGCTTCTCTCATTCTCTATTTTTGCATAAGCTTATGCGGAAACTTGCGCATAAGCTCATGCTCATGCATGAGCATAAGCATGAGCTTATGCGGATGCTCATGCTTATGCTCATGCGGAAATAGAGAAGGAGCTTATGCGGAAAGAGAGAAGGAGCTTATGCGGAAAAAGAGAATGAGAGAAGCATAAGCTTCTCTCATTCTCTATTTCCGCATAAGCTTATGCGGAAACTTGCACATAAGCTCATGCTCATGCATGAGCATAAGCATGAGCTTATGCTTATGCTTATGCTTAAGCATAAGCATAAGCATAAGCTCATGCTTATGCTCATGCGGAAATAGAGAAGGAGCTTATGCGGAAAGAGAGAAGGAGCTTATGCGGAAAAAGAGAATGAGAGAAGCATAAGCTTCTCTCATTCTCTATTTTTGCATAAGCTTATGCGGAAACTTACGCATAAGCTCATGCTCATGCATGAGCATAAGCATGAGCTTATGCTTATGCATATGCATAAGCATAAGCATAAGCTCATGCTTATGCTCATGCGGAAATAGAGAAGGAGCTTATGCGGGAAAAGAGAAGGAGCTATGCGGAAAAAGAGAATGAGAGAAGCATAAGCTTCTCTCATTCTCTATTTTCGCATAAGCTTATGCGGAAACTTGCGCATAAGCTCATGCTCATGCATGAGCATAAGCATGAGCTTATGCTTATGCTCATGCGGAAATAGAGAAGGAGCTTATGCGGGAAAAGAGAAGGAGCTTATGCGGAAACTTACGCATAAGCTCATGCTCATGCATGAGCATAAGCATGAGTTTATGCTCATGCTTATGCTTAAGCATAAGCATAAGCTCATGCTTATGCTCATGCGGAAATAGAGAAGGAGCTTATGCTCATGCGGAAAAAGAGCTTATGCGAATGAGAGAAGGGGGAAATAGAGAAGGGGGAATGAGAGAAGCATAAGCATAAGAGAATAAGAGGGAAAGGAAATAGAGAATAAGAGGGAAAGGAAAGAGAGAAGGGAAAAGAGAGAGGGGGAAAGAGAGAAGGGGGAAAGAGAGAATAAGAGAAGAGGGAAAAAAGAGAAGGGGGAAAAATGAGAGAAAGAGAAGGGGGAAGAGAGGGTTCCTACGCCCATCACTGCAGCTAGCGCTTAAGGCGCTAGCTGCAGGCCAATGCAAATAACAAAAATATTAAATGGAAAGAAGAGGAAGGACTTACCTGTAAAAGTATGTCCCGCTCGGTGTAGTGGACTGGCCCCACAAAACAGAGAGTATGTCCCGCTCGTTGTAGTGGACTGGCCCTACAAAAGAGAGAAAACAACCCATTTTTTCAAATAAGATGTTAGTGGAAAGAGGAGATCACAAAAGCAACTTCTTGAAAGTAGACAAGGAAAGAGAAGATTGAGGAGACAAGGAAAGGAGGAGATTGAGGAGACAAGGAGAAAGAGAAGGAAGAGAAATACAGGAAGAAGAGGTGAGTTTCTTTCTTTCTTTCTTGAAATTTCGTTTTTTGTTTCAATCCTTTCTAATCAAGCATGAAAACTAGTTTAAAACTTTAGCAATACAAGTAGAAACACTCACAAAACCAAAGCTAACAAACAAACAACCTACATTGTTGAAACAAACTCACCTCTTGAAGAACTTTCTTTCTGGAAACCAAAGAGGGAAAAAGGAGAGAGAGGGAGTACAAGAGGTAGGAGAAGGGTGAGGAGTGGGAAATAGAGTAGGAGGTTGCTTGGAATAGATGGGAGGTCAGTGAAAATAGGTGGGAGGAGATTTTGGGTTGCTTACTTGAGAGATTAGGAATGGTTTGAGCAAAACGCTGCGCGTTTCGGCGTTTCGGGTTTTAACCCACAGCGTCGCTATATAGTGACGCTCTTTCGTCGCTATATAGCGACGTTTTTAATTTAAAGCGTCGCTATATAGTGACGTTTTAAATTAAAAACGTCGCTATATAGCGACGGAACAGAGCGTCGCTATATAGCGACGCTTACTGTTTATTTTTTTGTGTGGCCTCTTGTGAAGCTCAAACATGCTATGCCTATAATTGTCAATATCTCCTCTTACTATATAGCCTTACTATATAGGATTTTTTGTTTCAATCCTTACTATATAGCGACGTCATTCTTTTTATATAGCCTCAAGAGAAGCTCAAATTAAACATGCTATGCTCATAATTGTGTACATCTCCTCTTCATGCTTATGTTTTGGTTTTATAAGTGTAGATGGAAGGGACGACATCCGATGATGCGCCAATGCCCGGGAGCACGAAGTGGCTTACGGAGAGGTTATATTGTCATTGCACTCATTGCAAGCGAGAAGTACGACATCAACATCGTATTATCATGCGCCACTTGCGGATGTATGGGAAGGAGCCAGAACCAGTACCCCCCGTTGGTGTTGCACATGTTGATGGATCATCAGTAAGTCAAAGCTATTTAAGTTCGCAATCTTATTGTATACCCGGAATTAGAAGATCTTCTATTTACACGAATGAGCTTATGACAGGATGACGAGGGTGACGAGGGTACACATATACCTTCTCACTTTCAACAAGACTATAGTCTCCCAGATGATGACGAGGGTATGGTCGACATGATGGATTCCATTTTTAGGGGCACTACATCCCATGTACACGTGATGTCAGAGTCTGAGGTGAAAATGCGAGAGTTGCAATCAACACAATTGTACGAGGGCGCCAGGATGTCTAAACTACGTGCTTGTCTCTCAATCTTAAATCTACAAGTACAGTATGGGTGGTCAGATACAAGTGTCTCGGCCTTAATGAGGTTAGCCCTTGCATTAATTTGATTGACTCATTATTTGGATATTGTTTGTTTTGAGAATCATCATTTGGATAGTGTCTTTGTCATAGGTTGCTCCAAAAGATGTTGCCTGCACCAAATACCATGCCCGCATCAAGAGACTCAAGCGAAAAAGATGCTAACAATGGTGGGTATGGATTATGATACCATCCATGCTTGTCGTAATGATTGTATTCTCTTTCGTCGTGAGCATGGAGATTTGGCTAGTTGTCCAAAGTGTGGGGAGCAACGATATAGAGATGACTTGCAGGGTGAGAGGATACCGGTAAAGGTCTTAAGACACTTTCCCATCATTGCAAGAATACAACACATGTTTCGATGCAAATCCATAGCGGAGTTGATGACATGGCATGCATCTCATCGGTCCACTGATCACACATTGAGGATTCCCGTAGATTGTGCAGCTTGGAAGCACATAGATAATCAGTGGCCGGACTTTGCGAGAGAGCCACGCAACTTACATCTTGGGCTAGCCATGGACGGCGTGAATCCTTTCGGGTTACGCTCGACATCTTGGTCAACATGGCCCATAGTCGTGGTGAATTACAATATCCCACCATGGCTAATAATAAAAAAGGAACACCTCATGCTTGCACTACTTGTGCCAGGAAAGTACAAGGCAAAAAACATGGACGTGTACATGGCACCTTTGATAGAGGAGTTACAGATATTATGGAGAGGAGTGCAGGTCTTTGATATTTCCAGAGCTCCTACGCATACCAATGATATTTTGGTCAGGGGTATCTTGATGTGGACCATGCATGACTACCCAGGATATGGAGAGTGCGCAGGTACGTGGTTATGTCTTTACATGTACAATGAGGGATTATGCCTTTTTTACTCTCTTTTGCACGCATGTCTTGTACTAACATATTCATGAACGCGTGCAGGACTTGTTACAAGTGGGTACCATGCTTGTCCTGTTTGTGGACCCGCTCTGAAATCGCTTGCACGCTACTCCAAACACATGAGGAAAAATGTTTATGAAGGTCATGCTCGATACCTTCCGCTCGACCATCTCGCACGTGGAGGTCAGCTTGATCCACCACCATCATATTTGAAAGCAAGTGATTGGATTCAAGCTTGGAGGGAGAATGGAGAGGAACCTCCTCCTGGTATGAAGAGGCTATCGATCTTTCACGAGCTTCCTTATTGGGGTCAGTTACAAATCAATCATCTCTTGGATCCCATGCATATCTTTAAGAATGTGGGGGCTACCATTTGGGCACACTTGGTTGGTTCCAAGGACTCAAGAGGAGTGCGAGAAGACTTGCGTGCTATGAGTAGGATGTCTCGTTTGTGGCCCCAAGTGCATGCTTTAGGAAAAGTTGTCCTCCCGAAAGCAACGTGGATCCTCTCTACGAGGGAGGAGGCAACGATCAAGGCAGACATTGCCTCTTTTCAACAAACACCGACAGGGTACATGCATTGCTTGAAAGGAGCATTTTCAAAGGACAATAAGCTTAGTGGCCTCAAGTCCCATGATTGGCACAAGGTCTTACAGGTATTCTAAGTAGAATTAGTGTACCGATAATAGTGATGCATTAGCGTAATTATTATTATGTTATATTGTTGACATGATTTCATTGTTGCTTTGATAGTTCATCCTTCCAATTACAATAAAAGGGTGCTTACAAGAAGATGTTAGAAATGCTATATTCAAGATCTGTGGTATTGTGAGGTATGCTTACTATTAATTCGCATTATGTATTTTCTTCATGGACATGTGAAATAGGTGGATATCTCAAATATCTTACATATGCATGGACATGTGAAATAGGTGGATATCTCAAAAAGAGATCTCTATATCGAGCATCGAGAAGGCTAGGGTGGAATCCATCGAAGCCGTATGCTTGCTTGAGAAGCACTTTCCCTCAAGCATTATGACAACTCAAGTCCACTTGCTTGTGCAGTGTGCACATAGTTGATGAGGTGGCTATAGCAGGTACCGTTCATAATCGATGGATGTTTTTTCTCGAGCGGTTTATGAAAACTTTAAAGGGGTTTGTAAGACAAAGAGCAAGACCAGAAGCAAGCATGGAAGAGGGATGGCTTGTGCAAGAGTCATTAGTATATATCACAGAGTTTCTTGCATCCACGGATCCTGATATGCCACAAGCTTGGCACAACAAGGATGACGATCGCATCATTGGCGAGGTCCCCCAAGGAAAAGGGATTGAAAGAAAGATGAGCGAAGAGCAAATGGAGAAATTCAATAAGTTTTGTATCCTCAATAGCCCTAAGATGCAGAAGTGGATTGAGAGATATGAAGTGGCGAAAGCAGAAAGAATAAATGCAAGGACGAGATTCAGAGTAATGTACAGGCGATCACAACCATATCCACGAGATTTGGCTCTTCTCCCTACTCACATGTCACTTGATTGGCTACAACTAGCTATACGTAAAGCCGAACGTGATGGAGAGACAATAAACGAGCGCGAGCGGGAGTTATCATCTGGATGTATGGTGCATGTAAGTTTCTTATCTCTTGACGTAATTAAGTAATTATTTGTTGCAATATATGCTATAAAATAGGTGCATCTTCATTGTTTTAATGATGCTCTTTTACAGTACAAAAAGTACAGTGCATTATGGTCATATGGACGACATTTTTGCGTGGAACGCATCGATTCAAAGAGAGTCACGTATGATTGTGGAGTCATGGCTAACTTCACACAAGATAGCCGAGCAAGTGCTTCGGATACCAATCTTCTCTCCTCACAGTTGGATTATTGTGGAACCATACGCGACATCTATGAAATTGATTTCAGACGATTTACTATTTTCATTCTTGATGTAAAATGGTTTAGAACTACTTACAACGGTCCCCATGCGACTGTGAGAAAAGATAGTAGCGGTCTCTTTGCAATAGACTCCACCGATGAAAGTGATACTTTTGTTCTTCCCGAGCACTGTGAGCAGGTGCATACTAATGATTTAATTAGTCGAAGCTTTTGTTTTTTAAGTCCATTGATATATATATAATTGACGACATTTGGCACGTGATTTTTCATCTTCAATATAGGTGGTTTTTCATCCGGATCATTCTGATCCAAGATGGTGGTACGTGATCCAAGTTGCACCATGAAGTAAGCAGATTTTTGAAGATCGAGATGTGGATATGGAGATGCCACTACCAATGCCGGATCCAATTGATGAATCTAGCGAAGAAGATGTAGATCACCATATGAGGCAAGAGGAAGATGCGCATAATGACATCGCACGGGAGGAGGATGGAGATCACGATATTGACGAGGAAGACAACAATCGTCAAGATCAATCACCACACTTAAGCTTAATTGAAGAAGATGATCAAATACTTTTAGGTGAACGTACGATACTAGAGTACGATGATGATATAGGAGATCAACTCGGTATAGAGTTGGAGATAGACTTGCTTGGCGCCTTAGACTTGGCTCATGAAACAGTTGATGTAAATGCTCTTATTTAATTTGATTTTTCTCATCTCAAACTTGGACATGAATATATGAATTTCAAAGGCTTGATGTACATGCTCTCATTTTTTAATTCTCTATGAGCTCAAACATGTATGAAAATTTAAAAAATTTTGTCATTGGAAGAAAATAATTTTTAAGGCTTTTAAAAAAAAAAAAACCTCTCTGTAAAACGTCGCTATAATATTTTGTCTCAGTGTCGCTATATAGCGACCTCTAAAAGTCGCTATATAGCGACTTTTACTAACGTCGCTATATAGCGACGTTTAGCAAAAGTCGCTATATAGCGACGATTTACGACACTCGATTTTTATACCGACGATTAACGCTAAGCGGGCGCTAATCGTCGGTACGTAAACGTCACAATAGGATGCGTGTGTAGTAGTGGGTAAAGGTTCAAACATTAGATGCTCAATGGGGAGAAAGCACTATAAATGCAATTCATTTATAGATGCAAAATGCAGCTTTGAAGGATGAGATCAAAAAGTTAGAAAAAGCATTATCATTGATGAAGGATACTCCAATGGGTCCAAGACTACGTAAGAGGAAATTGTGTCCAATGGATGAAATATCCAAGAAAAGTAGTCACTAGAAGCATCGAGTGAGAGCTTGTACGAGTGTTTCAGAACTCATGTCTAGCTAGGATGAACACTATGGTGCTATGGGTGAAGTGTTTACATAAAAAATGTTGGAGTGTGTTATACAACATCCCAAATTCAAAAGTCCAAAATCAGAGATAACATCTGAGTCAATGAACAAAGTTGTGGAGCATTTCAATGCAACTAGTGCACAGGGAGTTTGTGATACCGCAGGGATAAGTACAAGGGCACATCGGCTCATATTTAAGAGCTTAAAAACAACATGTCTTTCTGTGGGAGCAAAATTTAAAGCCCCGCTTCCTAAACTGACTGATGTTGATAAGGCTAGGCATGCACTCAATTTGGGTGTACTTGACTTAGTCGGTGAGCCCCATCATGTATGTAGTACACTAACATTGAAAGCAAAGGCTGGAGAGTCCAAAGAATTGGAATTGATAATCAACAATAACTTGGTGATGGATATAGAATACTGGACCTTGAAGTTGAGCTTGATGATGTAAGACAGTTCAGTGTCAGTGCAATCAGAATAGGAGATTTGGTGATTGGCTACCTTTGAGGTATGATGGAAATTTGAATTTTAATGCAATAGTGTAAAAAGATTTAGAATCTTTTAAAATAACATGTGAGTTTTTTTTGCAGGTGCCAAAAGAGTCACATTCAATTTTGAAGTGGTTTTTTGACCAAACTAATATCCCAAGTGTGATCAAAGGTCATAACAATGGTGAGCTACTTGAAGTTAAGGGCTATGGAGTACCTGCAAAGGGTGGTAAAAATAATCAAAAGCAATGGGCCTCTGTACATCATTAATGCATATAACTTAAAGCCCCAACAAGAGAGTGAGAGGATGATTGCAAGAATTGAAAAGGTTCTTTGAGATATGGGACTACACTCTAGGTAAGTAAAGATTACAAAAGATGAGAAAAGAACTGGAAAAATAGGCAATGTTCCTTGTAAGCCAAGCTTTGGTAGTGTCTGACAAAATATGTGTTCCTTAGGATCTATGGAGTGCTCTAAGGTGGATGGAACCTATGTGGAAACATGATGAAGAGAATGCTCATGACATGTACCTCAAGTCAATTAGGTTCCAAGATAGATTAGCTTGGACTCATAAATAGAATCTTGAGTGAATGTGCATTTCTCTTGTGCTCAACAATACATGATAGGCCTCTTATATAGAGAGTGCCCTTTGAATAGTCAACATTTGTGGGATCCTCTCATCCACATCTCTCCTTGTGGATATCCTCAATCCACATCTCCACATCATGTAGTAGTCCACATCCTAGGGTGTCTACTTTGATTCTTTCCTTGGCACATACCTTAGCCTAAAATTATGTGCTCATGGCACCACAACTCTCAACACCTCCCTTGCTGCCATGATCCTTTGGCTACTGCAAGGTGGTCAGATGTGAGTTACAAATCCATCACCTCCCCTTATGCATGCATTGCTACTTAATGTGGTCAAATGTGGGTATTATAAGATCAAATCCTCCCTTGGATGCTTACATGGCTATTCTCAGGTGGTCAAGTTTGATTTACAAACGTATCGGCTGAAGGTGGCAAGGATGTAGGCTTCTCAATATACGTTGTTGATGTCATTGTCTTCTTTGCTTGATGTAGCTTGAAGCATAATCTTTGTTCTACCATGTGCCTTGATGCTTTATGTGTGGATGCCATGTTTCGGGCTATGGTCATCTCATGCACTTGAGCTTTTGGCATGCTTATGACAGCGATGTGTGCATTCATGCTTTGATTTGTCATTTGATGCAAAGGTCTTACCAATTGATTTCTTTCAATATTGGTAGTGTCTAATTTCTAATAATGATTCTGACCTAAAAGTGCATAGAGCTCAAAAAGACAATCACTTTTCCTTTTTGGAGTGTGTGTAAATTCTTCCTAGATTGGAAGTTATGGCTTACCGAAGTTTCTGTGAAGAAGAGGTGGCCTGATGTGGCACAGGGATTCATATGTTGAATTCCAAACTGTGCTTCGTAGGGGCTATGTGCTTAGGTGGCACTACTAACTGTGCATGCTTATGTAACATTCTGCCATGTGTCAGTCTTTTGAGCCAAATTAGTTAACCCAAGGTTATCAAACTTAACTATGGTTCAAGTAGCTAAATCTAGCCCCATTAACTAAACCACCTCTAGCCATGGTTGTCTTTTAATCTAACCACAGTTAAATCCTAACTTGACACATGTCAATCAATGGAAGAAGCATTTGGAATTTCTGATGGAGATTTCTGCCGTTTGGAGATCTCTGTTGTAGGGCGCTGCCATTGATTGTGATGCCGTTTGGAGCTCTTTGGAGAGGAGTCCGAGTCGTTCCACCTCCTCCCCCCTCCAAGCCTCCTTCCAAGAGCTCCTTCTTTGTGACACGTGGCAGGCTCCTCTTCCAAGCTACCATGTGTCCTCTCTTTTTTTTTTTGGGTGTCCATGGTTAATCTGGAGTGTGGGCTGAGCAGGAGAGTTGGCTGGCTGCAAGTCTGAAGCTAAGGAGAGCTAGGAGCTGAGGCGGGTTGCTATGAACCAGAGATTGTTACGAAGCTCTTAGATGAGGGATATCTTGTTGTTGGAGCGACTGGAGCATTCAAGAGCTTCTTTTTGGCATAGTCTACATCAAGAGAGTGGTAGTTGCTTTGTTGTTGTGTTGGCTGTCTGAGCGTCGAAGGCTTTGGGTGTTGGAGGCCGGTTGCCTTGCCGCTACTATTGTGGTGTGTCAGGGCTGGCTGCTAGGTAGGTGCTTTGCGTTGTTGTAGCCTTTGCATAGAAGGAGCCTTCATTGTTGTAGCTGAATCATTGGACTAGGAGCTAGTTGCGCTAGTGGAAACCATGAGCCGCTACTCATTGATGGAGTTGCTTTGTAGTTTGTGGAGGATCTCGTTGCCTACGTTGATGCTATTGGTTAGAGCTTGGAAGGAGATGCACTGGTTGAGCATCGAGATTGCAGAAAAATTGCGGGGTTGAATGCTGGCTCCATTCGATTGTTTTATGTCAGGGATAGAGAAAAGCACATGAATGCATTTTTCCTACAAGATGGCGTGCAGATGCGAGACTGCAGCTGCAATAGCAGATGAGAGCTAATTCGACTTTAGTAGATCTGAAGCTATGGCAGAAGTAGTCATGGGATCTGGTGATGGCACTGCTAGGCAGATTACTGCACAATCCTATGTTTCTATGAGTCACTTGCTCTCATGGATTGCCCGTAGGGTGCTTGCGCTATAGGTTGGCTATAGTAGAGAGGCTTTGGAGAGGCTAATGTAGAAGCTGTCGATGGAGTAGGTTGAGTTGCTACTTGCCTTGTAGAAGGACATGCTTTCCAAAGGCATTATTGAAGCAGATGGAGAGGCACTATTAGAGCTGTTGTTTGGAGGCTTAGAGTAGCTTACCTTGGAGGCCTTTTGTGTAGCCATTGTGGGAGTTGCATACAGGAGCAGTGAAGAGCTCGAAGCAACTAGAGTGTGCTACTCATTGCAATTGTTGTGAAGCGTAGATGTGCTCTCTTTTCCAAGTTCTCTATGAATAGAAGTGTCTCTTTGGAGACTCAACACACACTCTCTCTCATTGAGAAGACGGAAATTTCAAGATCTCTCCTTCACAAAAAACATCAAGAAACCAAGAAGGATCTCTCCATCTAAAACTAAAAACTAACCTAGGAGAACACATGAGCTCCTAAGGCATTTCTATAAGTGATCTAGGAGACTAGACCTAAGCTCTGATACCATGACAAAATATGTGTTCCTCAGGATCTATGGAGCACTCTAAGGTGGATGAAACCTATGTGGAAACATGATGAAGAGAATGCTCATGACATGTACCTCAAGTCAATTAGGTTCCAAGATAGATTAGCTTGGACTCATAAACAGAATCTTGAGTGAATGTGCATTTCTCTTATGCTCAACAATACATGATAGGCCTCTTATATAAAGAGTGCCCTTTGAATAGTCAACATCTGTGGGATCCTCTCATCCACATCTCTCCTTGTGGATATCCTCAATCCACATCTCGACATCATGTAGTCCACATCCTAGGGTGGCTACTTTGATTCTTTCCTTAGCACATACCTTAGCCTCTAATTATGTTCTCATGGCACCACAACTCTCAATAGTGTCAAGGCTTTAAAATTCCTTTCTGCAAAGAAGAAGAATGACAAGCTCAAACGACCTAATGAGTTTGATGTATGGATAAAGTTACACAATGCCTGTTGTGAACGAGGGGGTAAGGGACAAAAAATATTGGAAAAGGCGCGAGTGTGGTTAGCTCTTGAAAGCTTGGTACCTTTACTACTACAAAAGAAAAGACTCAAAGATGATGATGCACAATGTTTCATCAATGTTGTGAATGACTTAAGCTGGAATATGGAGATAGCTTGGGGAAAGAATCACTCCACACAATACATGGTAATCTCTAACTTGGACATTGAGATGTGCATATTGAATGGTCCTATATTTACTAATTTGTTTTTCTATTTGGCAGCACATTTTATATGCTCATGCACCATACATGGCATGGAATTATGGAAGCATCGGAGTGTGGTCCAATTAGGGCATGGAAAGATTGCATTGGCAAGCATGGTGTGCATATAATAGAGTGCCCCAACACGAGGTGGTAGAACTAAGTCAAGCCCAATTGCTCAATTGAATGGTGGTACAGGCGTATCAAAATAAGAGTAGCTACAACACTAGTATTCAAAGAGTCCTTAGTGTCCCATGCAGTGCAAGATATTAACGCAGAACGTCGAAGAAGAATATAAAACTCATCAAATTCAAGACAAAATCATGCAAGGTGGCATGCAACCCATCGTAGACAAGGGCGTATATGGGTGGAGATGATGGTGTAGACTCTTCCAATGTGGATGCCCATGCATAAGTTTCATAATTTCTTTGTAATTTTAGTTATGTGATTTGTAGTAAAGCCAATGTAAAATGGCGATGAGTTGTAGTACAAATCGAAAATTTTGAGTTATTGGATGTTAATTATAAGTATTTAGCTCAAGGTTGCACCAATTTTACTTTTTTAAGATGTTTTATTAAAAAAGGTATTTTTAAAAATTACGGTTTTGGGCCCTATATAAAAGAATGGGCCCTCATTTTCATTTCATTGTTTAAAGAGCTCTCTACTATCACACCACCTCCCACGTGCCCCTGACATTTCCACCCTCGCCCTTTCTCTTGCACACTCTCTCCATCCCCCCCCATGGCTAAGCCCAAGATCAAGGCACCATGGAGACTGGCACAACAAGATCCACCTCCAGCCTCAAAGACATAAAGTGATAGCCTCCCACCCGATGATCCTTGCCGAAGGGAGAAACTGCCATTCCAGAGGCCAGATAGGGATTAAGGAGTAGGCCTGCAGAGACAGAGGGACAAAGGAAGGCACAAGAGGATCAATCTATAGAGGCCGATGACTTAGAGAGCACAGAGGAGGAACGTGAGGAAGAGGAATAGCGAAGGACAGAGTAGAGGACTAAGTCAAGAGCAGAGAATCAAGGTCCATGCCAATGGGGGAGAGGACTCG
This sequence comes from Dipteris shenzhenensis, assembly GCF_047967505.1. NCBI lineage: Eukaryota > Viridiplantae > Streptophyta > Polypodiopsida > Gleicheniales > Dipteridaceae > Dipteris > Dipteris shenzhenensis. The sequence continues at coordinate 9,094,461 of NC_141609.1, read as the reverse complement.
AGCTCCAGGTCCAAGGCAAAGAGGCCCTCAATATCCAGGAAGAGGCCCTCCACATCAAGGGCAAAGAGGCCCTCCTCCAATGAGGTGCTCCAATGAGGTGATACAGATTCAACCCGGGGACGATAGCACTTTGAGAGATAAGAAAGTTTCAAAAGTCCATCAATCTGCTCATCCTGATGGCAAGCTTCGCAAGGGTGGTACGTGAGGTCATGCAGGATCTCAACAATAGCTTCAATGTCCCGGTATTATAGGTGCGGAGTTGTGGAGGCTCCCCGGCATATTTCTAGAGACTCCTTGCTTGCCATGGAGCATGCAGCTGAGGCCTACCTAGTAGTCCTCATGGATGACACCCAGCTGGCTGCCATGCATAGGAAAAGAGTCAAGGTGACCACCAAAGACGTGCAATTTATTGTCCATCATAGGAAGCCCAAGGGCACTTAGGGATGTTGTATGCTCCACCTTGGACGATAGTTAGAGTTCATGTACTTTGCCTATGGGCGTTAGTCTTGTATCAACTCTTTTCAACATAATAAAATGTATTTTTTTGAATTGTCTTTGTATGTGCAATCTCAAATTTATTTTCATTGTATTTGCAATCTATTAATTTACTTACATGCAATCTCAATTTACTACGAAATACTTTTTGATGACGTATACAACAATAAAATGAAATAATAAACATCAAATCTCAATAGAACATGCAAAAGGAAATAATACTCAATTTTACTTAACATGGAAAAGGAAACAATGTTCCATAGTGGGAAGATAAAATAATTTGAAAATGGTATTCTTTATTAACATAGACTACTATTACAAAGAGAACCCACTTGAATGCACAAGCTACTCTAGTCTACGGTTCTTCCTGCTTGGCTCTGATCCCTTTTTTGCTTGCTGAAGTAGAGAGGGTTGCACAATTTCATTCTCTATAACCTGGGGATCTGTAACACCAGCTAGCCCTGCAATAGCTATGATACTTTGGAGAGGACAGGATCGTGTGTCCGAGAACAAAAATAAAGCTACACTATGCCTAAGAAAAGCAAAATGATCTGCAGTAGGATGGATGGGCCTCATCTTCACCATCCGACTAAGGACCCTGAGCTTCATGGTATCTAGCTTTCCATTCGACGATAATTGTCGATAGAAGATCAAAATGTGTTGAGCCACTCTATTGATGTAGTGGTCGTCGATCGAAGCCATCCCCCCACCAGAAGACCCTCTAGTTCCACCCTTGCATCTAGTATATTCATCAACCCATAAGATATCCTGCAACCAACATATGACATCAAAACCCGAAGATTATATAGATTAAGAGAACATTTTTCAAGAATTAATAAGAAAAAGGGTCTTTCATGGATGAAAAATAATATGTTTAAAAAACCATATTTGGGAGGCCACTGAGACATCAGTTACAATGATTTGTATGATAAAAAACCCCGTGCAAACCCTAACTCTAACATCAGAAACTGGGCTCTGGCGCACAATGTTAGATTTAAAGCTTATAGGGGATTTTTTATCATACAAATCATGCACATGTTATAGAAACTGGGGCTCTGGTCACACGATGTCAGATTTAGGGTTTGTAGGGGGGTTTTTGTCATACAAATCATGCACATGGTTGCTAATGTCTCAGTGGCCTCCCAAATATGATTTTTTAAACATATTATTTTTCATCTATGAAAAAACCCAAAACTAATTGTACTCCCTATGGCCTGAATAAAAACCATAAACCTGTTATTTTCCCTATGTTACAAAACCATAACCCTAATTTTTTCCACAAATGGAGTGGTAGGGGCAAGTGGCAGTGGCAGTGGTAGGATGTCCTGGGTTTAAAATCATAAAATTTGGTTGGGTTTTGTACCCTAAACCCTAAACCCTTTTTTTCAACTCCCTAAATCATATTTGGGAGGCCATTGAGACATCAACATGATGAAACTGGGCTTTGGATACACGATGTTGGATTTAGGGTTTGCAAGGTGTTTTTTGTCATACAAATCATGCACATGGTTGCTAATGTCTCAGTGGCCTCCCAAATATGATTTTTTTAACATATTAATTTTCATATGTGAAAAAACCCTAAAAACTAATTGTATTCCTTATGGCCTAAATAAAAACCATAAACCTGTTATTTTCCCTATGTTACAAAACCATAATCCTAATTTTTTCCACAAATGGAGTGGCAGGGGCAAGTGGCAGTGGTGGCAGGATGTCTTGGGTTTAAGATCATAAAATTTGCTTGGGTTTTGTTCCCTAAATCCTAAACCCTATTTTTTTATTCCCTACTAGTTGAAGACAAAGCAATGATTTTTGTTGATAAAATGGAACCTAGAATTATACTGATGATTTTGAATCACATGATGAAGATGGAAAAGCTACATACCTTTTCTACCTCATCGCGGACTGCATCAGCTACTATGGTGTCCACAACTGGACTCCCTTTTGTGGTTGGTCTTGAACTTCATGCTGGCTTGAGGTGCCAGCTTCTTCATCTCACTCCCCAAATAATTCCCTCTGCAAATTCATGAACTCCTCATCAAACATGTCATGTGCAATCTCATTGATTGCTGGATTTACTAGAGCATCAAAGTCAATGACATCATCAAAGGTGTCATTTGAGAGCTGACATAGCACCTCATCCTCTCAGAGACTGGTTTCTTCCATCACTTCCAATAGGGTAAAGTATTCCTCATCCTCAATCCTAATTGGATCAACCAAAGCGAGGTGTGGCTTAGTTGCTGCCTCATCTGAATTATAGGTAGAGGATGGATATACATGAGTCGGATATGATGATAATTCAACTTGCTCCTCATCTAGGTTAATAGTATGCTCCTCAAGCTCCAAGTCTAGGTTTATTTCACTTGTTGATGGACCTGCTCCACCACTTGTGGATGTAGAAGGACCCTTGGGTTGCTCATCACCAACATCCTCATCAAACTTGCTAGTTGTAAGGAGAATGGTAAGGGCTGCATCTCTCTCGATCAAATAAATTAGGGAAGGTGAATCATCCTCGATGGGAATAGCGTACTCACAGAGAGAGATAGGGACATTATCCATGGCCCTACATAGTGTCTTCTTGAAGTTAGCACTCTAGTCAAAAGAGCTCAAAATATCCAATGAAACCCACTGGTGAGGGGAGTTAGCAATTGTGACAGATTGCCCATGGATAAGTCTATCAAAAAACTGAAGAGAGGGATTATCAGCAGGAAGGAGAGCTCTCAAGTGAGACTCAAGATGGAATGCCTTAGAGAAGATAGGATGAACTTGATCTGCAGAGGCATGGGAATCAGTGGATGAAATCCACAGGTCAAAAGCCTCTCTAGGGGAAGCCATGAGTGCAGGAGGATGCTAGGGAAGATGAAAGAGGAGGCTATGGAATGCAAGGTTACTCAAGAGTGGGAAATTGAGAACATTGCAACTGTGAAGACATGGGAGTGAGTTCAAGTTTTCCCTCTATGTTTAGATGGAGTGATAAACAATGGAGAGACAAACGACTCGCCACAGTTTGGGGAGAGTTTTGAGGACCTCACTAACTGTCTGGAAGAGGGGGATAACTTTGCAGTTGTCAGATATTCTAGGGAGAACAAGGAAGATGACCCATACTTTCTATTGCAGTGCACAAAACCTAAGTACAAGGTTCAGGAAACATTTAAGGATAATTGGGGAACAACCTATGCAAAGTGGATGTAGTAGTCGAAGCTTTTTGGTACAAAAAAGCATCCAAGAGAGGCTATAATTACGAACTGCTACATAAGTGTCCACAAACATGTGTGTACTCTCATCTAGTAAGAGCTATTAAGTTCTAGATGATGCAACATGTGCCACAATGAAAGAAGGGCAAGAGTGTCTTCAAATTGGATTTAGACATGCATGAGCACATCTTGGGGTGTCTTGGAGTGGTAGACGAGGACAACTGAGATAGTACTAAAAAAATGTATATAGTCTCAATGCAAGGAAAAAATATATCCACGTGTCCTATAAAATGGAATTTGTATTTGAGACTGCTTCTTTTTAGTATATCCCACAGTGCTAGTTTTATTAAATTGTTTTTGGAAATCCCAAATGGTAAATCCCATGCTTGTTTTTTGTATATTCCAATAACCACTGTGCTAGTTTCCCATAATGAATCCACACATCCTTCAAATCTATTCATCTTGTAATAATAGATGCAAACCACCATGCTGGTGGCTGTTAATATCCTAGTGCAAACCAACCACCGTGTTGGCGATAACTTATCTTGCACTACTACCGTGCTATCCCTACACTACTTCTGTGCTATCCTAAAATTTGTTGCACAACGCTATGCTAAAACAGTGCCCTTTAGACTGTTTATCATTTTGTTAACTGCCGTTAAATTTCATCCCATGCTTGTTTTTAGTATATCCCAACAACCACCGCGCTGGTTTTCCATAATGAATCCACACATCCTACAAATCCATTCATCTTGTAATAATAGAATCAAACCACCATGCTGGTGGCTGTTAAAATCCTAGTGCAACCAACCACCGTGCTGGTGATAACTTATCCTGCACTACTACCATACTATCCCTACACTACTGCCATGCTATCCTAAAATTTGTTGCATAGTGCTATGCTAAATCAGTGCCCTTTAGACTATTTATCATTTTGTTAACCGTTAGATTTCATCCCATGCTTGTTTTTAGTTTATCCCAATGACCACCGCGCTGGTTTCCCATAACGAATCCACACATCCTACAAATCCATTCATCTTGTAATAATAAAAGTGAACCACCACATTGGTGGCTGTTAATATCCTAGTGCAACCACTACTATACACGGGTCCTATTGCAATGCTTAAGCACTGACATTTAGCATGCGCGGGGCACTAATCATCAGTAACCAAAGCGAGATTCATTAAGTGTCGCTATATAGTGATCTTTAAAGAGTGTTTCTATATAGCAACACTTATTAGACTTGTAAATGGTCGCTATATAGCGATACTTATTAGACTTGTGAATGGTCGCTATATGGTGACACTAATACAGTTTCCTATAGCAACGTTTTATAGAAAGTATTTTTTCCCATACTGACTTTAAAAGATAGTTTTTCCCAATTATATTTTTTTTTTCTTTTCATACATGTTTGATCCTTTGAGAGAATAAAGGTACAAGAGCATGTACATCAAGCCTTTGAAGCTCATGTATTCATGTCCAAGTATGAGATGAAAAAAATCAATGAAGAGCATTTACATCAACCGCTTCATCCTAAGCCAAGTCTAGCATGCCAAACAAGTCTATCTCTAACTCTATACCAAGTTGATCTCCTATATCATCATCGGACTCTAGCATCGTACGTTCAACCTAAGACTTGATCATCTTCTTCAATAAAGTGTGGTGATTCTTGATGATCGTCATCTTCTTCCTCAATATCATGATCTCCTTCTTCCTCCCATACGATGTCATTATGCGCATCTTCCTCTTGGCTCATATTATGATCTTCATCTTCTTCGCTAGATCCATCCGGATCAATTGGATCCGACATTGGTAGTGGCATCTCCATATCCACATCTCTATCTTAAAAAATTTGCTTACTTCGTGGTGCAACTTGGATCACGTACCACCATCTTGGATCAAAACAATCCGGATGAACAACCACCTATATTGAAGATGGGTGCCAAATGCCATCAATTATATATATATAATTATGCTTAAGTATATGTATCAATGGATCTTTAAAAACAACCAGCTTCGATTAATTAAATCATTAGTATGCACCTGCTCACAATGCTTGAGAAGAACAAAAAGTATCACTTTCATCGGTCCAAAGTTTGGTGGAGTCTATTGCAAAGAAACCGCTACTGTCTTTTCTCACTGTTGCATGGGGACCGTTGTAAATAGTTCTAGCCCATTTTACATCAAGAATGAAAATACTAAATCGTCTGAAATCAATTTCATAGATTTTGCGTATGGTTCCATAATAATCTAACTGTGAGGAGAGAAGATTGATATCCAAAGCACTTGCTCAGCTATCTTGTATGAAGTTAGCCATGACTCCACAATCATACGTGACTCTCTTTGAATGGATGTGTTTCACGTGAAAATGTCATCCATATGACCATAATGCACTGTACTTTTTGTATTACAAAAGAGCATCATTAAAACAATGAAGATGCATCTATTTTATAGCGTATATTGTCACAAATAATTACTTAATTACGTCAAGAGGTAAGAAACTTACATGCATCATACATCCAGATGATAACTCTCGCTCGCACTCATTTATTGTCTCTCCATCACGTTCGGCTTTACATAGAGCCAGTTGTAGCCAATCAAGTGACATGTGAGTGGGGAGAAGGGTGAGATCCCGTGGATATGGTTGCGATCGCCTGTACATTACTTTGAATCTCGTCCTTGCATTTATTATTTCTGCTTTGGCTGCTTCATATCTTATCACAACTCAAATTCATATCTTATCACAACTCAAACATACATAGGCTTCGAATAATGACGATTCTCAAACATACATGATGATTCTCATCTCTCTTTTCCCCTTTTCTTTCTCTTTTTTCTTTTCTTTCTCTTTTTCCATCTTTCAAAGCAACAAAGAAGTCATGTCACTAATCCTATAGCTTAGAATACTTGTAAGACATTGAGCAAGCTTAGAATCCTATAGCCTGACATTGAGCAAACATTTACAAACTCCTGCATTCTTTGAATTAGAGTGACAGAAGTCCGTATTTGTTTGCTCAATGATAGGCTATTGAAGCTTCACGTGGGGAAAAAGCGAGAAGGAAAGAGAGAAGAAAAGAGAGGAAAAGAGAGGAGAAAAAAGAGAGAAAAAGAGAGGAGAAAAAGGAGAAAAGAGAGGAGAAAAAAGACAGAAAAAGAGAGGAGATAAGAGAGAAAAAGAGAGAAAGTGAAAAGAGAAAAAGTGGGGATAAAAGAAAGAAAAAAAGAGAAGGAAAGAGAGGAGAAAAGAGAGGAAAATAGAGGAAAAGAGAGGACAAAAAAGAGAGAAAAAGAGGAGATAAGAGAGAAAAAAAGAGGAGAAAAGAGACGAAAAGAGAGGATAAAAGAGAGTCACAATTCAAACATACATAGGCTTCAAATAATGATGATTCTCAAAACAAACAATATCCAGATAATGAGTCAAATTAATGCGGGAGATAACCTCATCAAGGTCGAGACACTTATATCCGACCACCCATACTTTGCTTGCAGATTCCAGATTGAGAGACAAGCCCATAGTTTAGACATCCTAGCATCCTTGTACAACTGTGTTGATTGCAACTCTTGCATATTGACCTCAGACTCTGACATCACGTGTACATGTGATATAGTGCCCCTAAAAATAGAATCCATCATGTCCACCATACCCTCGTCATCATTTGGCACATCCGGGAGACTATAGTCTTACTCAAAGTGTGAAGGTATATGCGCACCTTCGACTCCCTCATCCTATCTCAAGATTTCGTGTAAATATAAGATCTTGTCTCAAGGTTTCGTGTCATAATGGTATCTAATATTAATCACGAACTCAAATAGCATTGACTTACTGATGATCCATCACCACATGCAACACCAACGGTGGGTGCTGGGGCTCCTCCCCATACATCCACAAGTGGCGCATGACAATATGACGTTGATGTCGTACTTCTCGCTTGCAATGAGTGCAATGACAATACAACCTCTCCGTGAGCCACTTTGCACTCCTGGGCATTAGTGCATTATCTGACAAGCTTCCACTCGTCCCTTCCATCTACACACTTCCAAAATCACAACATGAGCTACAAGGAAATCTATTAAGATCCAAAAAATAGCCACCCATGGGCTCCTTTTCTCTCTTCTGACAATAAGTGCCCTGAACCGTCACTATATAGCAATACTTTGTCCTATTCGTCGCTATATAGCGATGCTTTTTGGATATAAATGTCATTATATAGCGACTGACCAATGTCACTATATAGCGATGCTGGGGGCATAAACCTGAAACCCCACGCGATGCCGTCTTTCACATCTCTATTGCAAGAAAAGCAAAAATCTCTTCTCCCACCTTATATTTGACAACCTCACTTTCCTCCTCTCTATTCCCCACTCCTCACCCCTACCCAGCCCCTCTCCCAACACTTGTGCTCCCTCTCCACCCTTCTCCCTCTCTGCTTGTGTGAAAGGAAGTTTTTCAAGAAGGTGAGCCTCTTTAAGCAATGTAGGTTCATTTTTTGTGAAATTTCATTTTGTGAGTGTTGAAACATGTTTCTCCTTGTATTGCTAAGGCTATGTGCTAATTTTCATGCTTGATTTTCAGAGGTTAAGGACAAAAAACGAGATTTGGTAAAAGAAATAAGACTCACCTCTTCTCTTTTTGGTATTTCTCTTCCTCCTCTTTCTCCTTGTTTGTAGGCTTATGCTTGTCTCCTCAATCCAATCCCTTTGAGAAGTTGCTTCTCTAAACTCCTCCTTCCTCTAACTAGTTATCTGAAAAATGGTATGTTTCCTCTCTTTTGTAGGGCCAGAGTCCACGAAACACCGAGCGGGACTTTTCCAGGTAAGAAAGTGCTTCCTCTTTTTTCCTTTTCTTATTTTTGTTATTTGCATTGGCCTGCAGCTAGTGCCTTATGTGCTAGCTGTAGTGATGGGCGTAGGAACCCTCTCTTTCCCTCTCTTCTCTTATTCCCTCTTCTTCCCCTCTTTTCCTCTTTTTCTCTTTGTTTCCCCCCCCTCTTTCTCTCATATGCTCATGCATAAGCATAAGCATACTATTTCTCTCTTTTTCTCTTATGCATATGTTTTTCCTTCTCTTATGCTTATGCTCTTTTCCCCTCTTCTTTTTCCCTTCTTTCAATCTCTTTTCCCCTCTTCCTTCTCTTATTTTTTACTCTCTTTTTTCCTCTCTTTTTCTCCTCTTTTCATAAGCATATGTATTTGCCTATGCTTATGCTTATGCATGAGCATATGCTCATATGCTCATGCATAAGTATTTAGCTTATGCTTTTTTCCTTATGCTCATATGCTCATGCATAAGCATAAGCATAAGCACATGCTTTCTTTCTTTTTCTCTTATGCTTATGCTCTTTTTCCCTCTTCCTTCTCTTATGCTTATGCTCTTTTCCTCTCTTCTTTTTTCCCTCTTCCTTCTCTTCTTTTTCCCTCTTCCTTTTCCCCTCTTTCAATCTCTTTTCCCCTCTTCTTTTTTCCCCTCTTTCAATTTCTTTTCCCCTCTTCCTTCTCTTATGCTTATGCTCTTTTCCCCTCTTCTTTTTCCCCTCTTTCAATCTCTTTTCCCCTCTTCCTTCTCTTCTTTTTCCCCTCTTTCAATCTCTTTTCCCCTCTTTCAATCTCTTTTTCCCCTCTTCTTTTTCCCCTCTTTCAATCTCTTTTCCCCTTCTCTTCTTTTCCCCTCTTCTTTTTCCCCTCTTTCAAACATATGCTTTCTCTCTTTTTCTCTTATGCATATGTTTTTTCTTCTCTTATGCTTATGCTTATGCATGAGCATATGTCTCCTTCTCCTTCTCCTTCTTCTTTCATTCTCTTCTTTTTCCCTCTCTTTTTCTCTTCCTCTTCTCTTCTTTTCATAAGCATATGCCTATCCCTATGCCTATGCTTATGCATGAGCATATGCTCATATGCTTATGCATAAGCATAAGCATATGCTTTCTCTCTTTTTTTCTTATGCATATGCTTTCTCTCTTTTTTCTCTTATGCATATTTGGTTCTTTTCCCATCTTTCAATCTCTTTTCCCCTTTTCTTTCTCTTCTTTTCCCCTCTCCTTCTCTTATGCTTCTCCTTCTCTTTTGCTTCTCTTATGCTTCTCCTTCTCTTATGCATATGCTTTCCCTCATATGCTTTCCGCTTCTTCCCTGCTCTTGTTTTTTTGCTTTTGTTTTTGTGTTTGTGTCTATGTTTGTCCAATCCCCCCAAATTAAACATGGGATCATGTCGCACATCCGACGAGTATGAAAACTCTCATAGGAGGAGACATCATGATCTCTATTCTCCAGAGGACTTTGATTCCACTCAGGTGACACCTCAGGGGCCTACCCTTACGACTTGGCCCGACTCCTCTTGGATGTAGCACTGTGACTACCCCTCGGGGGACTCCTTTGCTAGCAACCCATGGCTTTGTCGGGAGTCCCGACGAGTTTGTCGCATAAATGATCGATGTGGAGGCAGCAATATTCTTCTCTCTGCTATCCTAGAGGACCTCAATAAATCCCTCTCCTACATCGGTGGCTAGACCTACTGTCCAACTATCCCCTCTAGCTCCTTCGACTGAGGGGTCATCACCTGGGCATGCCCATCGTAAGGGAAGGAAGAGTAGGAGGGGTCGCTTATGTTGTGCTAACTCGGGAGATGTAGATGAGTCAGCACACTCACATCCCTACAAGTCTCCACTTGTCCCGAGACCCAATACTAGTTAGGTCCCTTGCCCTCTACTACTCCCACTGCTACTCCTTGCTCCGGAAGCGCTCGCACAAACACCACTCGCTCTAAGTCTACCACTACCATGAGTCCTCCTTACCCGATCGAGGACCTGTCCTATCAAATCACGGCTGTTGGATAGATAATAGAAGATAAAAAGGGTGTAGCAGTGATGGCCACCATGAGGCAGTTGATGAGCCACCACTTCAGGAGTGGCATAGCTACTGACTGGTGGTACCAAGATGACCAAAAGAAGTAGGCAGTCATCGATGAATTGAAAAGAAAATACCCTAACCCCCCAAATTGGGAGTTCAATGAGAATTACATGCAAGAGCAAATGGGTTTGGTCTTGAAGCATCGTAGGTCAACCTTGCATACTTCCATCGCAAAGGGGAAGGCTAAACTCAGATGGGTAGACAAAGCTGATTGGAAGTTTTTCAAGAAGCAAAACAGGGACCATCTCGAAATGTTTGAGGGTCAGAGGAGGGCTGCGAGGAGACGATTGGACTCTGTAGGTACTTCGCACTTTGGTGCAGGTGGACGGTTGGCATTCGAGGCAATCGTGGTAAGTCTACTTCTTTTTATTTAATGTATTGTTCTATTTGTTTTACTACATATTGCATGCACTTTATCTAACTCTCATAAATTGGGCCCACAATAAGTTGCAATGGGTCGCCTTCCTACAGACACAGAGACAAGACTCACATTTCGCATAGGAACAAAGCCATGGTTTGGTGGCTGCTCGCATGGTATAAGTATAATCCTACTTGTAATCTCACTTTTTAAACTGTTTTATTAAGTTCCAATCTAATTTCCAATTAATATGGTTTCTCTTAGAATCAAAGCTCGAATGTCCCATCAGCGGAGGTGAGCAGTGATGATGAGGGATTAGGCTTACACGGCTTCGACGAGGGCCAGGGATCAAGCACAACTCACGAGGGCTAGGGATCTCAGATGTAGCTCATGAGGGCCAAGGATCAGGCCAGCAAGACAAGGACGATGACGATGACGATTCGGATGAGCAGTAGTAGTAGTAGTAGTCTACATATACTTCCCCATATATATGCTTTTGTATATCGGATCGTTTGAGCAATTTTGTATCACCCTTTTCGAAAGAGTAATTTTGAAACAAACAATCGACATGTATATGCTTCTGTCACTCGATTCATTTGAGCGATCTTGTATCACCCTTTCCACAAGAGAAATTTTGTAATAAAAAACATTCTTTTTGTAATTACTAAATAAAAAACATTAGTGGGGAAAAACAGGGCTTGCTATGGCCTATTAAGCCCCACTAATGTTTTTTTTAAGCTTTCGTTAATCATCACTATATAGCGACAATATTTACCAATGTCGCTATATAGCGACGCTTATATAGCGATCGTTCTTTTTCGATGCTGATCACGATGTAAATAACAACCTTTGCGCCCCTCCAAAAAAAAACTTTTTAGTGTAAAAAAGGTCGGTATTTTTGTCGAAAAAGGACCTATGCCTTGTAGTGAACCAACCACCGCGCTCGCGATAACTTATCCTATATATTACTACCGTGTAATCCCTACACTACTACCAAGTTATCCTAAAATTTGTTGCACAGTGCTAGTGCCCTTTAGGTTGGTTATCATTAAGCATTAGATTTAAAACACTCGGTTACTTAAAACATTTAAGTACTAAAACGGAAGTAGGTCGATACAAAATCAGGTGTTATGAGCACAATGAGAAAGTCCACATCCAAGAAATGTCTGCAAGATTTTTATTGTTTCAAAACACAATGACATTTTGCTTTTTCAAGGAAATTCTAGACTCCCAACTATCTTATTAGCCTCTCTATGGCAAGCATCTCCCACCTCTTTAGGGTAGTCTGATACACAATGGTAGACCTCTTCACACACTCGGATTACACACTACTTGCTTGACTTTGCCGACTTATACGCCCATAGTAACTCTTCCTTTCGCTGGGGGTCCTCTTCATTCTGTTCTTTGCACTCTATACATCTTCATGCCTATCATGTCCTACCACAAGAGATCTGCATCATGAGCTTAACAAATACCGAGCAAATACCTTAAACAAGCAAGAAAAACAATAGCTAGGGAAATTAATATTCACTGTCTCTGCCGACTCCAAGTAATACACCCACCATTAAAGCATGTCCTCCTTGCAGGTAATTTTCTCATTTTTCGAGTCTGTTTCTATGAGGATGCCATCCAACATCGTTTTCAGATAGAACAAAATCATTCCAAAGTTATTTGGGTATTCCATATATTCATTGTAGGTGGATTAGGAGTAGGTGGATCGGTGTACAGAGTTTGGATCGGTGTACAAAGTTTTGGGGCTAGATTTCATAATGGGCTCTTAGTTGTGTTTGCACTTTGTGTTTGCACTGTACTTAAATAAGGAGAGACTTCATTGAGCCCAACCTTCTCAATCTTCAGTCTCATGTTAGTTTGGTAATCGAAATCTTTGAGTTCATTGAACCCAACCTTCTCATTCTTCAGTCTCATGTTAGTTGTCTAATCGAAATCTTTTATCTCACATTAGTTGTCTAATCGAAATCTTTCATCTTACATTAGTTCACTAATCAAAATCTTTCAGTCTCATATTCGTGATCTAATCGAAATCTTTCGTCTCACATTACTTGTCAAATTGAAATCTTTTGTCTCACATTACTTGTCAAATCAAAATCTTTTGTCTCATTATCATCACCATGCTAGCATGGATCAAAGGACACTATCTAGTCACATAGCTGAGAAAACATTGCCCAAGTAAACTCTGGAGAAGATTAACAATTCAAAAGATTACACACAGATTACATAGATTACAATCTCAAAGACTTCTTTACTTTAGATTACATCTCAAGGACTCCTTGTTGAGCTCCCTAATTGCAGACTTGGCCCTCCTTGCTCCTTTCCAGAATGGGGCTAGTTCCTTACTACGGGGGCCCGACCCCTCCCTTCATGTCGCTTCCTCTTTCCTTGATTTGAGCTTTCTGGTTGTAGGCTCGGCCCTTCTTGCTCCTTTCTTGAAGGAGGCTAGTTCCTCCCTTCAGGCTCCTTTTCCTCATAGTTAGGCTCGATCTTGGCTGCCTTCAATTTGAGATCCCTATCTTTAAGATCTTTTGCCCAAATGGCAAATTGAGCTCCAGCATCTACTTTCTCATCATAAGTAGCTGTGGTAGTAGGCATGCACATTTGATCTATCCCATGACTTGGGCAATGGCAAATGGCATTCTCTGTAGCTAGATTTTGTATACACAAATGCTCTATAGCAAAAAACGTGCACGTGGTGGTAGCACGCAGGCCATCGGATACAATAATTATCTATGATGAGGGTATGGTAGACCATGCATTTCGGACCCTGTTGCAAAGCAGGATAGGCATCCGATTTAACTATTGCGGCTGTCAATACCACAGTCTTGCTCTGTACATGATGAAGTTGCTTCTTGATTCCTTCCTCCCTCATCCTAAGGCTGCAAATGTTCTCCTTCATCTCCTCTACTCATTTGCTCACTCTGTACAACAACTTCATTTGAATCCCTCAACATCTATTGAAGCTTGCGTAAATTGCTGGAAAACATCTTCATGGGCATACATCTATCATGATCTTCTTACAAGGTCTTGTAGCTTACTCTTTGGATTTCCAACAGTGTTTTGAAAAAACAACCCTCACCGTGGCTACTGTAAATTGCTCCACCGTGGTGGCTAGAGCTTCCTCCATCATGGTGGATGAAACTTGCTCCACCATGGCTGCTCTCTACATCTTTCCTAGCTTGGGGAGCTACCTCGCTATCTTCTCCATCTTGGCTGCTCTCTACCCCATCCTTCCTAGTCTTGAAGCTCTCTCGCACTTCCTGCATCACCTTTCTGGTTTTTGCATTCTCCCTTTTCAGCTCCTCCATCATCTGGTCTTTTTCAATGTTCAATGCGTTCTACATGTTGCAGAGCCGTTTGTAAAGACCCTCCTTTATGGCTCTCTGATCTTCAAGATCCTTTTTTATCTTTTCTAGCTCCTTGTCTGCCATGTCCCTGTCATTTCTCACTTCTTCAAGCCTACTATCTTGGAGCTCCTCCATCCGCTTCTTTACTTCTTCTCTTCTATGCCTTTCCATGTCTACCAATTTTGTAGCGGCCTCAGCTTGCTCTTGTGCCTACTCTACCTTGGCTTCTACACCTTCCCTGAGACTTTTCTCAAGTTGCGCTGCCTTTATTACATCAATGGCTTTCTCTTGTAGAAAAGTCACCTTTTGAGACATCTGCTTATTGTATTGTGCAAAAATCCCTTTGAGGGTAGATGCCATCAGGCAACTTTAGTGGACTGAGATGACAATTGGGATCTGCCATCCACACAATTCTTTAGGTTGGTTAACATGCTTTTGGAGATCGCCCTTGAAAAAGATACATCACATCCTTTCATTTGCTCTACTACTGCTTGAACCTACTAGAACTTGCAGGTTCCTCTTGTATCAAGAAAGAAGTGAATAGCTTCTTTAGCACATCTTGGAGGTTTGTTGGCAAGCTCGAAATCTTGACTCCACCATCTTTACTAATGTGAGCGTTGGGGTATACATTTAGAATATCATGTCTCTTCCACTGCTTCCTAAAAAAGTATGCTTGCAAACTGCCTCTAAAAATTCCTAGAGCATTTTCAATCACGCTTTCATTGATGGTAATCTTCTGACCTTGATAGACTAGTTGCCCCTCCACATTCACCTCCTGTACCAACCTGGTGAAGTTTTGGAGAGCATCCAAATTGGGCTTTTGAAGAGCAAGAGAGAAGCTTTCATATGTCACAATTTCAAGATCAGGGAAGGAGGGGCTCTCACATTGTGCTGTAGAGGGGGAGGAAAGATTGTGTGAGGAGCTCCGAGACTCTGTGCAGGGTCCATTACGAGAGGGGATAGAAGTTGTAGGAAGAGTGCAAGGGAGATAGAAATGGTTGAGAGGGATAGAAGATGAAATAATGAAGAAAATGGAATAGTGGAGCCTTGAGTTTGCATTCCAATTGCAAGGGAGAAAGAAATGGTCGAGAGGGATAGAAGATGAAGCAGTGAAGGAAATGGAATAGTGGAGGCTTGAGATTGCAAGGGAGAATGAAATGGTTGATAGGGATAGAAGAAAAAATGGTTAAGGGAATGGAATAGTAGTTTGTAGCCCGACTACACTATGAAGGTGAGAGCCACTGCAGTGGTTGTAGCCCGACTACTCTTAAGGTGAGAGCCACCATGGTGGTTGGCCCGAATTTTGATTAATTCAAGGTGGCAATGCTAACTTGCATGATAATGAATGATTAGAGGTGGTGGCATCTAAGATTCCAAGCCACATCTATGGTGGTAGCTAAGACCCACCGGGCTGCAGTTAATTACCAGCCACCGCAGTGGCCCACAATTACTCAACTTCCAATTACCACCATCGGGCTTGCATACATGATTACTACGAGTGCAGTAAATTACCAGTCACCGAGCTTGCATGCTCAGGATAGTACTAGAGTGCATGGTAATGAGGGATTAGAGGTGATTAGGCTTCATGATTTACAAAATTGGTGGAAATTATTGCCTGATGGTGGTGGCTATCATCATCAGCCACGTCTGTCATGGTTACAATTCCACCGTGCCACCACTCACCCACCACCGGGCTTAAGCATGCATGATCATTACGAGTGCAGTAAAAATTACCAGTCACCGGGCTCGCATGCTCAATAGAGTACTAGAGTGCATGGTAATGAGTGATTATAGCCACGTGTGTTGTGGCTACAATTCCACCGGGCTAGCAGTTAAAATTACCAGCCACCACCACTGGGCTTAAGCATGCATGATCACTATGAGTGCATTAAAAATTGCCAGTCATAGGGCTTGCATGCTCAGTAGAGAACTAGAGTGCATGGTAATGAGTGATTAGAGCTTTATGATTTACCTTTGTGGGAATTACTGCCCGGTGGTGGTGGCTCTCATCAGCTACATCTATCGTGGCTAAGATTCCACTGGGTTGGTAGTGAATTACCAACCACCAGAGTGGCATCACATGGTATCTTCTTCATGATTACTAGCCTGTCTAGGGTGGCACCTAAGGTTCCACCACGGTGGCTTGCAATTAATATGGATGGAACCCCAGGCTCCAACCCCCATGGCGGCTCGAACTTTATAATATATATAAGATCCGTGGCATTTGGCATTTTACTACGTTGCTCTGATCCGCCCATGCTCTGCTACTTTGCTTCACATGCTCTTCTACTTTGCTCCACACCCCTCCTCTAGCTCTTTTCCACCCCTGATCTACTTTTCTCCATGCTCCCTCCTGCAACTCTCATCACTCATCTACTGCTCACCCACTCATCTTCAACATGCCTACTACCACCCCCCTTGATGCTTTGTGATCCCAATGTTATTTGCCTTCTCATGTAAGGTGATTGCGTTGCACTCACCTGAAGTAGAAATGCTAGCACTAGTGGAGACCCTTCATTCCCACAGTCAATTCCCCACACATCTGCATGTCACCACCTTAGATGACATGCTCACAGAGGGCCTCTTTATGGCTATGTTGTATGGGTTCCTCCTAGATGTTGATGAAGGCCTCAATATTTTCAGAGCGGAGTACTCTCAACTTGTTGGGGGGGTCTATAATCCTACTTTGGCTCCCTAAAAATTTTTAATGCAACAAGCTCGATTGACGGAAAATTGAGTTGTGATATGTCCACTATGCCCAGGCCCACCACTTGTTCACTGCATAGAATATGCGGGCTGCACTCAGCCGGCTTCATAACCGGAGAGCACAGGACCATGAGGGGCTACAAACTGAGCATTTTGATCATGGACAGGAGGTTTTGGCTTTGGTCCTAGTGCAGATGTTCAACCACGACATATGTCATGGCTTCCTACACTCATGGAGCACCACCACCATTGTACCGATATACAAGGCAGGTGACCCCATGGATATTGGGAACTATCGCACTCTCATGATTGGCCATACACTGGCTAAGATCTATGGATCGGCGGCACTGGAGAGGGTGATCAGTAGCCATATAGAGACACATGGGTAGCAAGCTCTAGAGCAAGCAGGTTTTTGGATACGTCACTCCACACTAGACCACATCTTCACCTTGAGGACTATCATTGAGGACGTGAGGTCGAGAGGCCAAAAATTCTACACTTGTTTTGTAGACTTTTGGAAAGCCTTTGACACACTGTCCCACGATCCCGCATGATCATGAGACTGTAGGATATACAGATTCCAGAGATTCTGATCTGGGCCCTCTTGCTCAGATGAGGCAGCAATGGCTAGATGTAATATTTTAGCCTCTAAGGCTCACTGAATGTAATGTTTTGGTCTCTAAGGCATTTATGTAATCTCTTTTTGTTCAATTTGAGGCTATCCGTATGCAGCATTGTTGTTAAATTTTATATTTGAATGGTTATGGCCACTAGCTGCAATCTTTTGGCCTTTAAGGTTCTCATCAATTGCTGAGTTTTTATAAATGTAAGAGCCTCAATTTTTGCTCAGTATAAGTTGATAATTTTTATATAACCTGTTATTGGACGTAGATGTACATTGTAATCACTTTTGCTCAATTTTCACTCGATAAATTATACTTTTTCCCTCATTTATATTCATTGCAACAAGACTAAAATACCAGGAAAGAAGGACTACAATTTCCTTAGTTTATGACCAAAATAGCATTAAAATAACTCCAACGATCCCACCGTCGTGATTGCATGGAGATACATCTAGAAAAATACAATTAAACTTTCAAAAAATGCAATTGACGATATGGCCCTTGAGGGTTTCCCTCTAGGGGCAAGAGCCATATCGACATGCATTATACAATATTTAGGATGCCACTGGACAGAAATGGCATGTGAATATGGCCCTTGCCCCTAAAGCGGACCCCTGAAGAGCCATATCGTCAATTGCATTTTGCATGGAAATGCAATTGATGATATGGCCCTTGAGGGTTTCCCTCTAGGGGCAAGAGCCATATCGATATGCATTATACAATATTTAGGATGCCACTGGATAGAAATGGCATGTCAATATGGCCCTTGTCCCTAAAGGGGACCCCTCAAGGGCCATATCGTCAATTGCATTTTGCTCGGTTGCACAACAGAATACATTTTCCTTGGTACACAAATATATAACTCAAAGAACCAAAATGGTGGCTATCATAGATCTCCTTTTGTTCTAATTATTACACCAAGAACCAATGCGGTGGTCTCTCCAAGCCAACCTTCAATTTTAATGATCTACATGGGTGCGGTGCCCAAAGACAAGTGGCAAAGCTACAGCGTGGCAAAAGGCTGCATGATGATAAGTGATCAGGCAGCGTAGGCCAAAGACTGCACTATGCAAAGTAGTGTAGAGATGCCGTGTGTTGAGCTATGCAGTGTTCAAAACAAATAGATTGTGTCTCATTATTATGCCAGTGTGCCTTCATGACATAAGAAAAATTTTTTGACAAGAGCGCAGGTCCACGCAAAATGCAAATATTCACCCAAGAGCGCATCACATCGCGGCCCCAAAATGGTGCCAAAAATAGTTCTGTGATTGGCTACATCCAAGCAAATGTTGACCCTTCAACAATGCACTTGCCAATGAGCATTGTTTCATGTATGAATAGAAATCATAAATAATACAAAGTGTTGTTTCATTTATTGTTAAGACATTATTTATTAAGTTTTCACCTCTAGATTGATGGCTCTCTATGGTCTATGAATGATAAAGCGATAAATATTTGTAATTTTAAATCTATGTGGATATTTTTATATCTGTATTGTGCACGAGAGAGAGAGTGTGAGAGAGAGAGATAGCAATTAGAGTGTGCAAGAGAGACTAAGAGAGAGCTAAGAGAGAGAGAGAGAGAGAGAGAGAGAGAGAGAGAGAGAGAGAGAAGTTGAAAGTGCAATAAGTGACGTAAATAAAGCACTTCGCCATGAGACAGAGTTAGATGTATGAATAGAGAGAGAGAGAGAGAGAGAGAGAGACTATGAGAGAGAGAGAGAGAGAGAGAAGTCAGGGACACAAATAATGCACATGGCCATGAGACATTGATAAATGTATAAATAGAGAGTAGGTGATGCACTGATAGTGTTATGCTCTCTTGGATGAGATATTGTTGATGCATATGCCATGGACAGTGTTTATGCTTAAGCCATTTGGCACTTATTGGCATTTTGGATTGCCATTGCAGTTGGCATTTTCTTTTAGGCCAAATTTGCTCATATGGATGCATAGTACATGCACATGAGTCAGTTGTATCTTTTGATGCTTTGAGCTTTAAGTTTTGGTGATATTCCACTCTATTGTGGCATGCATATTTGGGTGCACCTGGTATTTGGTGTGATTCTCTCTTGCAGGCACTAGCATTTGGGATTTTGCTTTATTTGCATCATGGCATCCTCTTCCATGTCTGAAAAGGAGTTTTTCAGCATTAAAATGTTTGATGGGACAAACTTTTCTTTGTGGAAAGAACAGATAAGGGATGTGCTTATTCAAAAGAAGAGATAAAACCCTTGCAAGGGATTATAGCTAAGCCTGCAGCCATGTCCACAAATGAATGGAATGTATTGGATGCATTGGCAAAGTCTACCATTAGACTTCATCTTGGGGAGATAGTTTATTTCACAGTAGTCACTTAAAAGACTACGTAAGCTTTATGGAAAAAGCTGTGTGCTACATATGAGAAAGAGACTACCTCAAACAAAGTCTATCTCATGAAGAGATTGTTTAAGCTGCACATGAAGGAGGGAGTATCCATAGCTTTGCACTTAAATGAATTTAATATCATTTTCAGTCAGCTTCAAGCTCAAAATCTGAATTTCGATGCGGAAATGAGGGCAATACTTCTCTTATGCTCATTACCATCCTCATGGGATACTTTTTGTACTGCTATCAGTAACTCTGCACCTGGTGGAGTATTGAACTTTGATGATGTGGTCGGTAGCTTGTTGGCTGAGGAGATTAGATGGAAGTCAATGGAAGGCAACAAGCAGGATGCAGCCTTAAATGTGCAAAGGGATAGATCACAGTCCAGGGGGAAGTTTCAAGGAGGTTTCAAGAAAGAGAAAAGTGTGGTGTGCATTGGGTCTGCATTTATTTTGAAAAGTGTGAGACATGTGCCTAAGCTGACCAAGAGTCTCATTTCAATGGGTCAGCTAGATGATGCTGGTTTTCAGACCATCTTTGGTTCTAGGAGTTGGAAAATTCAGAAGGGTTGTATGCTTTTGGCCAGGGGTGCCAACTGTGGGACTTTGTACCCCTTGCATGTATTAAGGATGTTTGATCATGTTGTTGCAATAACCGAGCAGCCAAGCACTTCTTTATGGCATTGCCAGTTGGGCCATATGAGCCAAAATGGGATGAAACTCTGCTATAGCTCGAAGGAGTGATGTGTTCAAAGTGTTTTAGAAATGGCTAGCCTTGGTTGAGAACCAGTTAGGTAGAACACTTAAATGCCTATGGACTAACAATAGTGAGTATCTCTCTCATGACTTTCAGCATTTCTATGATACACATGGGATTAAGAGGGAGCTCACATCCCCTCATACTCCATAGCAAAATCTAGTTGCAGAAAAGAGGAACCGTACCATTCAAGAAAGGTTGCAGTGCATGCTTTCTAATGCAAGTCATTCTCGTGGTTTTTGGACTGAGGCAATGAAGATTGCAGTGCACGTGATCAATAGATCACGTAGTAAGAGTTTGGATGGTGGTATTCCTAAAGAGGCAGGGAGTGGCAAGAAGCCTCTTACTCTCATTTGCATATATTTGGGTGTGAGGCATATGCACATGTGCCAAAAGAGCTTCGAAAGAAGCTAGATCCTAAGTCTAGGAAATGCATCTTTCTGGGTTATGGTGAAAGTGGAGAGATGGGCTATCGTCTCTAAGATCTAGAAGCAAAGAAGATCATATGCAGCCATGATGTAGCCTTCAATGAGAAGAAGATGAATAAGGCACCCATGAGGGATGTGAAAATGAGGAGAATCACTTTCCAGGACGTGAATCCACCTGCATATGTTGATAGACAGCAAGCTGTCCATGCACCAAATGTGCAAGAAAGGGTACCAACAAGTACTCCCACAGGTATACAATCAAGGGTAGATTATGGATCATCTATTGGTGGAAATGATGAGCCAAATGTGGCTAATATATAGGTGGGACAGCAACCTGAAATGCCCTTGAGAAGATCATCTAGAGTGTCTAGACTACCTGATAGGTTTGTTCCAGGGGTAAGGCTATGTGATGCTTACTGATTGCAGGGAGCCTTCTTACTACAAAGAGGCTATGATGCGCGAGGATCAATGCAAGTGGGAGTATGCTATGCAATCAAAGATGAGTTCACTTATGAAGAATAAGACTTGGGACTTGGTTTCTTTGCCACATGGAAAGAAAGCATTGCCATGTAAATGGGTCTACAAGATGGTCACAAGTGATGATCTGCCTAGGTACAAGGCCTATTTGGTCACTAAAGTGTTCAAGCAAGAGAAGGGTGTGGACTTTGATGAGATATTCTCTCCGGTTGTGAAGATGACCAACTTAGATGCATGCTTAGACTAGTGGCAGTAGAGGATATGGAGCTTATGTAGATGGATGTCAAGACAGCTTTCTTGCATGGGGATCTGCATGAGGAAATTTACATGGTGCAGTCAGAAGGCTTTGAAGAAAAGGGCAAAGAGCATTTAGTTTGCAAGCTGAAGAAGAGTCTCTATGGTCTTAAGCAAGCGCCTAGAGAATGGTATCAGAAGTTTAATGCTTTCATTCGGTCCTAGGGTTTTAGAAGGAGTGAAATTAATCACTGCCTCTACACTAAAAGGGCTAAGGATATTAGCCTAATACTCCTAGCACTATATGTGGATGATATGCTATTGGCTAGCAAGAATACTTATGAGCTAGATGCATTACATGCCAAGTTGCATGAGGCCTTTGATATGAAGGATTTGGGACTTGTAGGTCATACTCTTCGTATGCGCATCACGTGTGATTGGAGTAGGAAACTCCTTTGGCTTTCACAAAAGGAGTATGTTACAAAAGTATTGCAACATTTCAATATGGAGGGGGGAAAGGTAGTGAGTACTCCATTGCCTCCATATGTGAAACTGAGTCATACAAATAGTCTCAAATCAGATGAGGAGAGGGCCATGATGGCCAAGGTTTCTTATGACAAAATATGAAGAGGGGAGAGGAGAAGAGTGAAGATGAGGAGAGAGGGCACAGCTAGAGAGCACACCACAAATGACTAACTGTACACTAGATTTAGTTGAAAAAATAGAATATATACAAACCCTTTTAGGGTTAGGGTTAGGGTTAGGGGATCTAACCCTTTCCTTTATAGCACTCTATAAGGTTAGTGCTATGCACATATGATCACGTGATGGTGCTATGCACACATGATCACATGATGTTGAGCGTGAACTCTCAACACCTTCCCTCAAGATCAACATCATGAAGTAGGCCTTCCCTCAAGATGATGATTCTGGGGAATCGAAGAAGGACTGAGCATTACATTCCATCACACCCCTTTAATGGGAATGTTATTCCTCTGCATCAAACCAAGAGCTAGTCGGTGTTTCTCGAATAGCTCTTTACCGAGTGGTTTGGTAAAGATGTCTGCAACATTTTCTTTGCTATCACAATGCTGCAGTGTGATGTCACCAAGTAACACTCTTTCTCTGATGAAGTGCTCTCTGACATCAATGTGCTTTGTCCTAGAGTGATATACTGGATTTTTGGCCAATGCTTGAGCCGATTGATTATCACAGTATATTGTTGTTGGCTTTGACTCATCAAAGTAATTTGTTTCTGACAATAGTCTTCTGAGCCATATAGCCTCACATGCACCTGTAGTGAGTGCTCTATATTCTGCTTCAGTCGAAGACAAAGAAACAGTTGGTTGTTTGTTTGACAACCATGATATAGCACCCTGACCAAGGAAAAATGCATATCCCTATGTCGATCTCCTGGTCTCATGATCTCCGGCATAGTCACTATCACAGTATCCATGCAACCATGGATGACTTCCTCTGTATTCTATCCCAAACTGTCTTGTACCTCTGATGTATCTCAAGACTCTTTTGGCTGCATTCTAGTGAGACTATTTTGGATTTGCCATAAACTGTGCTAGTGAGCTTACTGCATAACAAATATCTGGCCGTGTGATTGTCAGATATATAAGAGATCCAATGAGTTGCCTGTAGTATCTGTCATTGACTGTAGGCTTTTTTGAATCTTTAGTAAGTTTCAAACTCTGTTCCATGGGAGTGGCTGCAATCTTGCAATCTGCCATATGAAACTTCTTCAGGAGACTGTCAACATACTTGAGCTGACTCGTGAATGTGCTATCTGAATCTCTCCAGAACTCAATTCCAAGACAATAGTGCATAAGTCCAAGATCTTTCATGTCGAACTCTGCAAATAAGTCTTGTTTTAGTTTTCTGATGAAGCTATCCTTGCTTCCTGTCACAATCAGATCATCTACGTACAAAAGTGCAATAGTAATGTCGTCCCCTTGAACTTTGTAGTAGAGAGTGTGATCTGCATTGGACTTCATGTATTCCAGATCAGCAAAATACTTGTCAATTCTACTGTACCAACTTCTGGGTGCTTGCTTTAAGCCATAGAGACTTTTCTTGAGATGGCAAACCTTGTTCTCCTTTCCTGGTTCAACATAACCGGCTGGTTGTTGCATGTAGACTTCCTCGTCTAGATAACCGTTGAGAAATGCATTCTTGACATCGAGCTGATACACATTCCATTTACTGAGTGTCGCTAGTGATATCAAGAACCGTATGGAATCCATCTTTGCTACTGGAGCATAAGTCTCATCATAATCTTGGCCATATTGTTGTGCAAATCCTTTTGCAACTAATCTGGCTTTGTATCTTTGAATACTGCCATCTGGATTGTACTTCACTTTGTATACCCATTTGTTGGCTATGGCCTTCTTTCCTGGTGGAAGGTCGCATAATTCCCAAGTGTTATTTTTATACAAAGCGTCCATTTCTTCATTCATAGCAGTTTGCCATTTGGGCTTGTCTACTACGTCTTCGAAGTACACTGGCTCTTCTGTAGCCATGATTGTAGTCATAAGAGTGTAGTTGGTAGTTTCCACCTGAATTGCTTTGCCTTTCTGAGCATATGTCAATCTGGCTGGTGGTCTACTTTCCCTAGTAGACCATCTGAGCTGCTGTGGCTCTGCTTGGGGTGTTGCTGGCAATTCTTGCTCTTCTTCATCAATTTGTTCTGTAGATGACTGTGAAGTCGATGCTTCTATCTCCTATGTAGGTGAGGTTTTCCATTCTGATTCCTCATCGAAGATTACATCTCTGGAGATAATGACTTTGCGGTTGATGGGATCATACAATTTGTATGCTTTGCTTTCTTCACTGTAGCCAACCATGATGCATTTGCGTGACTTCGCATCCAATTTCCTGCGATGATCATCATGTATGTGGGCAGATGCTATGCAACCAAATATGCGGAGATGCCCAATGCGTGGCTTGTGTCCAGTGAATGCTTCATAAGGAGTCATACCTTGTATCGGTTCGATAGGAAGCCGATTAAGCAAGTAGTTAGCTGTAGCTATTGCTTCTACCCAATACTGATTCGGAAGATGCTTTTCACTAAGCATTGCTCTAGCACTGTCTGCTAAAGTCCCATTCTTCCTTTTAGCTCTTGCATTTTGCTGAGGAGTATCTGCACATGTGAATTGTCTTCAAATGCCATGATTTTTGCAAAAGTTCATGAATGCTGAAGACATGTATTCACCTCCTCTGTCTGATCTCATGACCTTGATCTTTCTGCCTGTTTGGTTTTCTACCATGGCTTTGAATTCTTGAAATCTGGCAAACACTTCAAATTTTTCTTTCAGAAAGTAGACCCAATAATATCTACTGTAATCGTCGATGAAGGTCAAGTAGTAAAGTGAACCATTGATGCTGCGGGTCTGGGCATAACCCCATACATCTGTATGAATCAAATCAAGAGTACCTCGTGCACGAGAGGTACTTCTGACAAAGTTGGTTCGCTTTTGTTTGCCGAAACAGCATGCTTCGCAAACTTTTCCAAGAAACTGTAGCTTCGGAATCCCAATTGCCATATTCTGATTCCTGAGATCAACAAGTACTTGAAGTTGACATGACCATATCTCTTGTGCCATTTTGCAGATAGTGGCATCTGTTGCATTTGAGCTGACATGGCATGCTTATCTGGTACTGTAGCTAGGATCCTGTATAAGCATCCTTCCTTGACACCTTTTGCTACTAGCTGACCTCTTTTGGATTTGTCTTTGATAGTGCATTCATCACCGTCGAAGATGACTTTGTAGTTGTGTTCCGTCATTTGACCTACTGACAAAAGGTTCTTGCTGAGCTTCGGAACATAGAGCACATCTTTGACTAATCCTTTTGTACCAGTGAAATTGTTCATAGGGATAACACCTGTCCCTTGAACTGGATTCGGTGTATTGTCTGCTGTGTAGATGACATTCTTTTGACCTTTTAATGGCTTCATTTCTGTGAACCATTCCTGATGATTTGTCATATGAGATGATGCACCGCTGTCGATATACCAAGGATCCTGTTCCACTTGGTCGACTTGATAGTTGAAATCCTCTTTGGGATTGGAATCAGTGTCTAGGTGCATTGTATCAGTCTGATGCAATTCCTCACTTGCAAGAAACATATTTCCATGTTCATTTGCAAAATGACTGTGACTAGAATGTCCACCACGATGATTTCCTCTTCCTCGGGAATTCCCTCGATTACTGCTGGATTGACCGCCTTGGTCGTACTGCTTCTTGCGGCAATCTCTTTCATAGTGTCCAAACTTGTGACAGTAGTTGCACTGGATGTTTGACACATTGGTGGATGCATTCCCTCGTCCTTGAAATCTTCCTCAGTTGGAATGATTTCCTCTTTGCTGATTTTGATGTTGCTGAGGATGATCTGATGCTGATTCTGATTTTGTTGATGATGACCACTTTTCTGATATGATCTACCTCTGTTTCTGCCTTTGCCTCTGCTTCTGTCTGAAGCTGTGAATGCCTGATCATTAGAATGACCTTTACGTGCTTGAATGTCCTGAGTCCTGAGTTCTTCACCAAGTAGAACTGACTGAAGTTCTTCCAGTGTTGGAATTTGCCGTTGGATGGCAATACTCTAGACTAGATTCTCATATCCTTCTCCTAGTCCATTCAGGATTACTTGAACCATTTTTGTGGGATTCATAGTCTCTCCTGCTGCTGCACGTTGATTGTTGTAGTCTTTGATGCGGAGTACATAAGCATGACCGGTTTCATTGCTATTGTGGAAACTCTGGTTGATCTGGTTTCTCAGGGTGAGAATCCTGGATGTGTTCTTGGACTCGTAGAGAGCTGCAAACATATCCCATGCTTCTTTTGATGTCTTGACTGTGTTGAGCTGTCCTAGCATGACATCTTGCACATTCTACTTGATCAGGTGATAGGCATACTTGTCTTTCTTATCCCATTTTGCTTGAGCTCGGGCAATGGCAGGATCTGCTACTGGTGCGGAAACTATTTGTGTAGATGTAGATCCCGTTGCTGGTGCTGTGACCTCGCTGTGACAACAGATGGAGTAGAGCTACTGGTGGCTAGATCGACCAATGGTCTAGGTATAAATCCATCGACATACTCCCATTTGTCCTGAAGCACAAGAATGGTCTCCATTCGGTATTTCCATGTACCATAATTGGAGTTGTCTAACTTAGCAGATGCCTCCAGATTGAGGTTGCTAGTCGACATGGTGCAAACAATGTACTCAAAAAGTGTCCTGAAAAACTCTCTATGAATACTGCAAATACACTGAAGATGCCAAGTGAAATCTTTGTACCGTCGGTGAAGATAGAACTGCAATATATAAAATCTGATCTGTGTTACAAGGCTTGTGGCAATGATGCCGGGAATAGCCAAGAGGCTTTACAAGGCTAAAAATGATGTGCACGATGCTGTGAGATAGCCAAATAGGCTTTATAATGGTGGCATGTGTGTGTGAAATCAAATGATATCTGCCCACTGAATCAATCTGCAATGCCTCTGAACTCTGAAGTCTGCTCACTGAACTAATGAACGTAAGGTTTCAGGTAATGTAATGATGTGAAATCGGATGTGAGTGTATGGACTGACTCCGAGTAGGTACTAGTCGAGAATTTCGGACATGGCTTAGATTGGCAACTTGGGGAAATTCAAAGCGTCCCCTCTATGGTGATCTAGTCTACTCTGATCTAGATCTAAACCAACCGTCGATCGATGAAAGAGCAGCAAATAATTCCTTTTCTTTTGTTCTTTTTAAGTGCTGGGTCAGATGCGTCGATGTAGAGGCAAATGTGTGTGAAGGAAGTGGTTTTGTCGGCGAGGCTCAAATGTGAGTGTAACTTGCACCGAAATGTGTGCATGATGTAACAAGCACGTAGAGCACAAAAAAATGAGCAACTTTCCTTTTTGGAGCACCCTCAAATTCTTCCTGGATCAAGAGATATGACTTGATCTAGGTGGAGGGGCAAAAGGAGTGCAAATGGTGCTCAATGATGATGTGTCACTGTGAGTCACATGCAGTGATGATGTGGCACTGTGCTTAGCAAGAGGTGTGCCAGTGAAGCTCTGTGCTGAGGTGGCAGGAGTGTGCACATGCAGTGTGTGCACAGTGTGCCTGGCAAGAGACTGTGCCTGCAGGGGTCAGTGCTAAGGTGGCACTGCTGATGTGGCAGAGATGACATGGCAGTGATGACGTGGCCTGGTGATGTGGCCTAGTGACGTGGCCTGATGACGTGGCCCGATGACATGGCCTAGTGATGTGGCCTGATGATGTGTCAGGTAATGTGGCAGTCAAAGATGACGTGGTAGATAGGATTGACACATGGCAATGATGACATGTCACTGATGACATGGTAAGTGATGTGGCTGATGACATGGCATTGGTGATGTGGCCAAATGACATGGCTGTCGGTGCTGACGTGGCAGATGATGTGGCACTTGGAGATAAGGTTGCCACGTGGCACACTGGAGACCTAGCCTACGTGCTATCTTATCTTACCACGTGTCGCTTGGAGAAGCTCACGGAACCTATTGAGATGCTGACGGAATCTTGAAGATTCCGTCGTCATTTCCGTTGGAGAGGCCGATTGGAGCTATGTTGAAGAGGAGGCCCTTCGTTGGAGGATCTCGTTGCAGGCTGCCCTAGTCGTTTGGATGGAGGCTTGTAGGGGGCCATTGATGGAGCTTGTGCTAAGGAGCCATCGGTGGGCTGGAGGCGATGCAGTCCGTTGGCTTGTTGGAGGCGCGCTTGGATCGCAGCAAGGCTTTGAAGGCGGCTATTCGTCCGTGGCATAGCTACTTGGTCGCTGCCATTTGGGTTGCTCTGCAGCTGGTTATGGAGCTGGCTCATGAGCCGCGACTAGAGATCCTTGGAGCTATTGCGATCCTGAAGCTGTCGATGGTCATTGGTTGCCCGTGTGTGCTTGCGAAGTGCTTGCGAAAGAGAAGATTCGTGGGCAAGGTCGTTGCAGTTCGGAGTAGCCACGTATGGAGAGAGCTATGAAGGGATAGTCGCTAGTCACTGGAGGACTCAGAGGTCACTAAAGTTGGCAGCTGAGCGTAGGAAGCCGTTGTGTGCGCTAGAGTAAAGAGCTAGCCGGTGAAGTCGCTAGTGCTTGTATGTAGTTTGTAGGGGAAGCAATGGCTTGCTCATTGATGTGCTGCAAAAGCGCTGTAGATAGGAGTCGACTGAGACATCCGAGATGGAAACGCTTCAATAGAAGTGGAGGCAAGTCGAGCTGCTACTTACAGGTCAAACAAACAAAGCTTCACGAGAAGCAACAGCAAGTTGAAGCAGTTGCAATCTTTCTCTTTCTCTCTACAAAGGTCCTCTCTCAATTCTCACAAAAAGAATAGAGACTCTTCCTCAATAGAACTCTCATGAAGTGTATGATCTCTCCCTATCTCTCTCTTAGAGTACTATCTATCTCTCAAGAACTAGATCTCTCACAAAACAAGTGAACGGAAATCTTCAACTCAATGGACAGAATTTTCTCTATCACTCAACGGAAGTGAAAGAACGCTCAATCTCTCAATCTCTCGATCACTCTCACAATGATCTCAATGCCTCAGCGGAAGGCAAGGAAGCTCTGATACCATGACAAAATATGAAGAGGGGAGAGGAGAAGAGTGAAGATGAGGAGAGAGGGCACAACTAGAGAGCACACCACAAATGACTAACTATACACTAGATTTAGTTGAAAAAATAGAATATATACAAACCCTTTTAGGGTTAGCGTTAGGGGATCTAACCCTTTCCTTTATAGCACTCTATAAGGTTAGTGTTATGCACATATGATCACGTGATGGTGCTATGCACACATGATCACATGATGTTGAGCGTGAACTCTCAACATCTTATGCATCAGCGGTTGGGAGTCTTATGTATGCTATGAACACCTATTTCATTAATTTTGGACTCTTGCACTGTCCAAATTTATTTTGTGAGATAATTCTGGATAAAACATTTCAAAAAAAGAGGCTCTTATAAAACAAAACATTGAGTCAAAAAGGAAGATTTAAAAAAATCAAATTAGAAAAAATGACATGAGATGTTAAAAATAGAGTACATCACATTGTTAAAAGAGACAAAAAAGTAAGATTTTAAAAAATCAAATTAGAAAAAATGGCGTGACATGTTATGAAAACTAGAGTACATTTCAAAAAGAGCACATCACATTTGTAAAGAAGTAGATCATATTACTCAAAGCCATATGGTGCCAAAAAACACCTTAATACAGTCTCTCTTAACATCATCTTAACATCACATTTGTACAAGAAGTAGATCATATTACTCAAAGCCATATGGTGTCAAAAAACACCTTAATACAAGGCCATATGGTGTCAAAAAACACCTTAATACAAAGCCATATGGTGTCAAAAAACACCTTAATACAGTCTCTCTTATCTAAGTCTAGAAGATCTCATCATTGGTCTCTCTTATCTTCTCAACAACCCAATCCTTCACTGCCTCCACAGCTGTATCCTCAACATAATTACATGCGAAGAAGAAGTTTAAGCAATCACAAATTGTTTCTTTATAATTCCTGTGAGAGGCTCTTATTGTTCTCTCAGCATCCGCATCAAATCGCCCATGACGAGAGCTGCGATAACGCAGGTTACTTAAGAAATCTAATAGATCTTGTCGTGCTTTTATCATACGTCTTAGAAGTCTTTCACTGTCTGCTATCTTGAGAGTCTCCTCCCTCTCTGCGTGCCTTTGTGCAGCAAATTCCTCTCTCTCCATGTGTGTCAAAGGAGAACCTTGTCGAATTCTGGCCTCTCTCTGTGCTCCTTGGTCAGCAATCCATTCTTTGAGATTGTTAATTCCGAACTCCACGTCTTCGACAATGCCAAGGACATCCATGGGTGGGGAGATGATAAAGAAAGGGAGATGGACTACGATGCAAGAAAGAAGAGAGTGTCTGCGGAGGAAGAACTAGGATAGAAGATTACTTGGTTATCAAGATGGATGAAAGAAGACTCTGAGAGTGTTTGCGGAAGGACTAGGATAGAAGAATACAAGTTAATGAGAAGCACTAGGATGCAAGAAAGAAGAGAGTGTCTGCAGAAGAACTAGGATAGAAGAATACTTGGTTATCAGGATGGATGAAAGAAGACTCTGAGAGTGTTTGCGGAAGGACTAGGATAGAAGAATACAAGAAGAATACAAGTTAATGAGAAGCACTAGGATGGATGAAAGAAGAGAGTGTTTGTGGAAGAACTAGGATAGAAGAATACTTGGTTATCAGGATGGATGAAAGAAGACTCTGAGAGTGTTTGCGGAAGGACTAGGATAGAAGAATACAAGTTACTCAGAAGGACTAGGATGTAAGAAATAAGAGAGTGTTTGTGGAAAGACTAGGATGGAAGAATACAAGTGCACTAAGGCACGATGTGTTCACTACGATAAGGATAAGGGTTGGAATAAAGTGAGTGGCACGATGTGTTCACTATGATAAGGGTTGGAATAAAGTGAGTGGAGATTGAATGCTCTACTTTAAGTGAGTGGAGATGATAAGGATAAGGGTTGGAATAAAGTGAGAGAAGCATTGCGAATGCTCTACTTTAAGTGAGTGGAGACTGTCCAACTGAATAAAATTCTCATTACACAAGGATTTATTTCCAAATAATCACATCATCACACATTCATATCATAAAATTGTGTGCATGAAGAAATATATTACAAATATTACATCATCACATATTCATATCAAAATTCTCATCACACAAGGATTTATTTTCAAATAATCACATCATCACACATTCATATCATAAAATTGTGTGCATGAAATAAATATATTACAAATATTACATCATCAAATATTCATATCAGAATTCTCATCACACAAGGATTTATTTCCAAATAATCACATCATCACACATTCATATCATAAAATTGTGTGCATAAAGAAATTATATAAATATCATGATTATGCCACTTAAGTAATAAGTCACAAATTGGTGTATAATCAACAAAAACTACAAACACAACATCATACATGCATCACAACTCTTGTGATGCTTCTAGTGGAGACTCTGGCAACTCTTCGGATGCTTCCAATGGAGGCTGTGGTACTGTAGATGTACACTCGGTCTCTACTTCTTTTGTAGTATGTAGTGCTTTCGGAGTAGACTCAGTATCCTCTTCCTTAAATGCAAGCGGAGGCGGTGGCAACTCTTCTGATGCTTCCAGTGGAGGCTGTGGTGCTGTAGGTGTACATTGGGTCTCTACTTCTTCTGTAGTATGCAGTGCTTTCATAGTAGACTCAGTCTCCTCTTCCTTAAAGGGAAGCTCTAGTATTGCTTCAGTTGCACGTTGTATTCTAATGGCAGCAATTAGGTCTCGAATGATTTCAGCCCTAAACAATTGTATATCCTCCTCTGAATATTTGAGCTCCAAAGAGTCTTCCGATGAGATCTGTGGCATAAGTGAGAAAATTTCTTTGAAAATCAACATGCAGTTGTAGGCAACTCTCCACCCACAACTATGCCCATCTTCCTGCTCTACTACTAAACGCTTTTGGAAGTCTACCGAGTCTTTGTACTGTCCCGTTTCTCTGATAGCAGATACCAACTTCTCAATCGACCTGCTCATCGTGACATATTAAAAAAACTTAGTGTATCTATCACATAAGGTACATAATATAGAAGTAACAACAGATTAATAGAATACTTACGTTTGCACTGAGCCATGAAAGCCTGCAATGGAGTTAACAAACCAACAATAGTTGTCTTCAAGGTTCCAAACCACCAGACTCCAATGTTCCCTACATGAATAATTAAGAACCATTATTATTTAACACAATGTTGCCAGTACAAGATGAAAATAAAGGTTGCCATGATACTTACATCTCATGATATGCCATAAATAGGACTCGCACGCCATGTAAATGTAAAGGCTGTAATAATTTACAAACATCGGCTATTGTCTTTCTGCTATCGCTAAGTATAGGAGAAAGGAGGGAATCCAACATATACGCACGATTTTGTACGACTCTACCAAATCGTGAGATAACTATACTGCACCAACAAATAAATGAATATTAGCTTATTAGATTTAATCAAAATAAATGAATATTAGCTTATTAGCTTATTAGATTAAATCAAAATATTGAATTATCAAGTAGAGAAAAAGTTTGTATCAAACCTGAGAATGGCCATCATAATGTTGTTATTGACCTCATTTGAAGCTCTAGAGAGAATTGAAATCTCTTCTCCCCCAAATTCAAGATACTGAGGTCTATGTTGAATCATAACCCTAACATTAAAAGAGCTTCCCAATTCTTTTAATGAGGCCATGTTTGTAGAGTTGAGGTCATCTATCCTCTTTGACTCTTTGATGGCATTCATTTCGCAATCAATCATTGCTCGAATGGTACATGTTATAAATGCATAGAGATGCGAATCCGTATATGTTGATAGTGTGGTGTCATTTTGCATCTCAAAAATTTGACCAAGTACCAAAAAGCAATTGTAGCCCACCCTCCATCCACAATTATAGATGTGGCTATTATCTTGATGTGATACCTGACATGTTATATACTCTATTTGTTGTGCCAAGTCACATTGCCGCATTACTATGTCGATAGCATCTACTAATTTTCGAGCTGATCTGCATATCAAAACATATAACAATAGTGAATATGTGCATTGCATATCAATCTACATGTCAAGAAGTGACAACAAGTGTAGTCTATACTTACTCTAACACATTGCCATGGACGGATGTCATTGAGTTTGCAAAGAAGCACTTCTTCGCAAGGATGTCCACGACTACCAGACTCCAATGTGAGCTGCATTATCAATAAAGAATAATTACTGTGTTTGAGACAATTCTAGCAAATGCAATAGAAAAAACAAGTAGGGTTTGATGCTTACTTCTCATAATATGCTGTAAAAACAACTCGTGCGTCATTCATAGGAATGTGCTTCAACCACTTGCAAACATTCTCTATGGTTTCTTCTTTGTTGATAAGCACTTCCGAAATACGAGGATCGAGCATATATGTAACGCTTTGTATATTTTGCGGAAAATTTGCTATAACATTGCTATATTTAAAAAAAAAGTATTAGCTTCTTGGGTTTAATCAAAATAAGCAAAGTATAAAGCCAAGGAAAAGGCTACATCAAACCTGAGGATGGTTGTAATGACTTTGACATTAACCTCATTCTTAGGATTCAAGAGGATTGAAATCTCTTCTTCACCAAATTCAAAAAAATGAGGTTGTTGTCGAATTAACAACATAGCAGTGAATGAACTTCCAATCTGCTCCAATAGATTCATATTTTTATGACTCATCTTATTGAGGGAGTAGTCTACATCGTATTCTTCTTCACTTGCTATGTCCTCCACATCCTCCTTCTGCCATAAAAATATAAAAAAGTTATGCGATGTACACATCCCAAATAAAGGCTTAAACAAGCAGATAAGGTTTCATATATGCTTTCATTAGTGTAAGTCTCTCCTCTGCTTGGAGCAAAAATTTAAAAAGGTTTCATACACGCTTTCATTAGAGTGAGTCTCTCCTTCTCTTGGATGAAAAATTTAAAAAGTTATGAGATTTACACATCCCAAATAAAAATAATGGTTTAAATAATCATAGAAGTATAAAGATAGCATGCTTTCATTAGACAAGTTATGAGATTTATACATCCCAAATAAAATTAATGGTTTAAATAATTATAAAAGTATAAAGATAGCATGCTTTCATTAAACTCATTGTCTTCTCCTTTTGGAAGAAAATATAAAAAAGTTATGAGATTTATACATCCCAATTAAAGGCAATTAAAGGCTGGAACAAGTATACAAGTATAAAGATAAGGTTTTATACATGCTGCAATGTAGTCATATTTTCATGTTGTTTCCCAATGGTAGTAATTAGATGCTGAATACTCTCAGCCCGAAATGCTAGCAGATCAGCTTTTGTATATGATTCCATTTTGACTGGTAACTCCAGATCAAAAATCTCTCTAAGAAACAACATGCAGTTGTAGGCGACTCTCCACCCACAGCTGTGTCCATCTTTTTGCTCCACTGGCAGACGTCTTTTGAATTCTACTTGATCTTGTTGCTCCGTGGTTGTTCTGACAGCAGATACTAGCCGATATGCAGCACTGTCCAGCATGACATATGAAATATATTAATATGTCATGATCATAAGATACAAAATAAGAAAGTATCAAAAATATTAAGAGAATAATTACCTTGGGGAGTTGGCATGATAGCCTTCTATTGAATTCACAAACCATAAATGGTTGAGTTCAAGGTCCCAGAAGATCAGACTCCAATGTGAGCTACACGACCAGAATAAAAATGATTATTGTTTTACACAAACTTGCCAAAGAAATAGTAAAAATAAGGTTAGAGTTGATACTTACGCCTCATGATAAGGCATTAAGATGACTCGCACCCCATCTAAATTCAAAGGGCTTAACCAGGTACAAACATCTTCTATAGTCTTTTGAGGAGAGCTAAGAATAGAAGAAAGGAGAGCATCGAGCATGTAGACACGATGCTGCACTGTACTAGGAAGTTGAGAAATAACTACACTGCACCAAGAAATAAACAAACATTAGCTCATAGAATTGATTTGCATTTTGCACTAGGAAACTGATATATAACTGAACTGTGAATAAATAAACAAATGTTAGCTTATTGAAGTAGCAATAAATAAATAAACATTACCTGAGAATGGCCAAGATAACATTGTCATTAACCTCTTTTAAAGGATTGGAGAGGATTGAAACCTCCTCTCTACCAAAGCTTAAATACTGAGGTTCTCGTTTCAAAACGATCTTAACTTGAAATGAGCTCTCCATTTTATCTAATGCAGCTAAATTTGATTTTTCAATCAAATTTAGAGGTGGTTGCATTGTTGAAGTAGAAGGGAGTGCCTCCGTATTGACTTCATCCATTTCTTCTCCCTCTATTGCCTGTAAACAAATATGAGAGATTAGATTCATTATCTTTAAATTTAAATCTTATTTAAAAAATTGTATTTAGTTGAGAAATAGAGAGTTCATACCGCTAAGTATTGTCGTAGTGGCCTTTTTTCATAACCCTGCGAGCCATAATTATCAAAGAGGGCATCATCATATTTGTCTTTATCCACCAACCTCTCTGTGAATGGGTCATGTAAGTCCATCTTTTCATCATCAACAACTGGGACATTATGATCTTCAAGGTAATCATCCATGTCATCGGTGTCCTTGTGGTCTATCTCTTTTTCATAGCCTGTGGTTAGATCTGCTTGAAGCTGGAAATAGGCCATGAAATGCTTATTTTCAATAATATTGGTGGAGTTGCCTTTTCTTAGGAGATCCTCAAATAAATATCCCATCCTGCACAAGGTGACCTCCCAACCTGCCGGCAGCAAATTCTCCATCATGGTAAGCAAGAGACTCCCACTTTTTGCAGGACTTCCGTAGTTGTTTTTTTGATAATGTATGGACCTGGGAATATCTTGCTCTTCTAGCATCAATCTCAAATTATTTGAATTCCCTCTTATGTTCTTTTGTAAAGAGTGATCAGGGTTGGGACTCCGCATACATAGAAAGAATGATTCAAGAGTTTGAATCGCTATGCCACATTCTCTCTTGCCTCTCTTTGCTGCATAAACACCACTATAGATCTTCAAATCTGATGAATATGCTCGCTCTAGAGTAACCTGCATGGCTTCTTTGTCTTTTTTATCAACAAATATGACAATGTTACAAATCGCCACTTTGCTAATGGTGGTATATACTATTCTATCAATGAAGTTATGGATATCATCGCTAGAAACTTCATTGATAAAGAATAGTTGTGGCTTATCCCATGCTGACTCATTCTTAAAGAAGTCATCTTCTGAGACTCCCCTGAAGTTGACAAGCTTTCCAGACTCTGCCGTAACCTCTACATTGAATTGAAAGCTTTGGTGCATATCTGTTGGCATTCTTATCTCGCTGATTAATCTTTCCACATATGCAACCACCTGTTGTGGGATCTCTTTTCTCATATAAGAGCTCATATAAGAGGTTACTATTTCCGACCCATCTTCATCCTTTTTAATCCACCTGTTGGCCCATAGCTTTACCTTGGGTGTTGACAAAGAAGCTATATGCTTCACCACATTATAGTCAATGTTGCAATGAGTAAGTGGAATTTGTTTCTCTGACAGCAAATACTTGATGGCACTATGCACTGCATCACGCCTCACCTGTACATTGATGCATTCTTCCATGCAGTGGTCTTTGTCTTTTTTTCCAAAAAACCATTCTTTCTTTAAAATTCTTTGTGCTGCCATGGATGCATACTTATCAGGTAAGTACTTTACAGGCCTCCACATCCTTGCCGTCAACTCCTTCTTATCCATTACCTTTGACTTGCCGGAGATAAACAAAGGAGCTTCATAGGTCAGCTGTCCACGCTCACAAGCAATGCACGTTTCAAGCATCTCATTGAACACTTCAACAGGACGAAATATGATAGAAGTATAGTCGGCATATCTGTCCCTCACCACCTTGAGGCTTGTCATACTTTCTTCCCGCTCTTGGGTTCCCCTAGGCACAACTGCACTCAAAGAAGTATAAAAGTTTGTGAGTGTGTCGGCGTCTGCTTTTGTGACCTTTCGCTTCAAATCAGGGTTTGGGGAACCAAATGTTGTCCATATCACCCTTGCCTTCTGTAAGACCTCTGATGTTGAGGATATCTTACGCTTTCCATGGACATAATGATTAAGTCTTTCGGACTCAATCAAATACTTAATCTCATGCTTGAATATACAGATCGTTGCAGGATAATAATGGAATGAGCTTATCTTTACAAATTGTTCTGGAGTGAGTCTTTTGCCCTCCTTTGCTTCCCTTGCGATCTGATTACAAGCATAAGCCCAATGTTGACCATCAATGGGCTGGAATCTGCAATGAAGGAGAAATTCCTTCTTGACTTCCTTTAGCATATTCTCTCCTTGTGCCTCTTCGCCTTGTTCATGTGGAATATTTTTTAGAGTGTTTTTAAAGAATTGACTGAAGATCTCCTCGAAATGTGTAGGCCCTGTAAATGTTATTTGATCCAGAAAACTATTTTTGGTTGGACAAAACATTATTGGGCGCAAGACCACATTACTTGCCACAGGTTTCTTACCATCTCTCAAAGCCTCGTATATTTGCATTGCATAGGATATATCAAGGCTTCGGCTATTAGTAAACAGAGCTGCAGCTTCCACATCTTTGGCATTCACAAACCACGTCCTTTGACCCCAGATATATCCCACATCATCATCTGTAACTGCTTCATTAAGACGCAGATTAAGATTTTTAATTGATGTGAGTTCATCTTGATCATCTTCAGCCTCGGATTCTGAGTCTTCTTCATCTTTCTCTTTTTTTGACCGTTTTTCATCCACATTATCTTTCTCTACAGTGGGACGATGTCTTTTCTTACTGCTTGGAACCGTGGCTCTTGCAGTACTAGCCTTTGCATTTCACGTCGTGGTTTGCTAGCAAGAGCTTCTAGCATAGCTGCAGTGGATCGACCTTGATCTTCTTCAATTTTTGCTAATTCTTGTGCACTCAAGGCTTGTTTTTCATCATCCTTAGTTACATTCACCATTTCTGGCTCTACAAGTTTGCGCTCATGTTCTACAGGTTTGTGACAGTGTGCCTGTTCTTCTTGTCCCTGCATTGAAGTCTGAGCTTTTTGATCTCCTTCATGTGATGATTCTTGCATATGGAGAGCATATTCTGCATCCTGAAAGTATTCAAGCATTATCTTTGCATGCATCCTTTTTGCCATCACACTAGGAAATTGCTCCCAAGTATATGAAAGAGTCTCCAATGCCCTTTGCAACTCTGGAAACTTTGATGGTTGAGGAGGAGGCATCACAAAGGTCTTTGCGTCTCTCCTTGACACAATAAAATGCATACCGCCAACTTCAGGATCTGAACTCTTTGTTAAAATATCCACAAAGGTGTCTTTTCGCTGAATTATTATGCCTACTACAAGGCTTGAAGTCATATCTTTTTTGAAGAAAGTAGCATCCCATGGATCTTCAACACCATTGAACTCCCTTTTTGACATAAGTAGAAAGAGTCTCTTTTCCTTTTGATGAAGAAACCAGGCTCTTCTACCCATGTGATATCGAGTCCACCTACCAAAGCCATTGGGGCTATATTCCTTTCCTTTGAAATTCAAAGTGACATCAGAAACCCATTCTCTGATCTCAGAGTCATCTAGCATAGCCATCACATTAGCTGATTGCTCCATAATCCTACAAGAAAAGATAATGAAGAATTTAGATACATACAAGTAAAGTACAATATACAACCCTTGATACAATAAATGTGGAAAATAGCCCAAAAGGCTTTACAAGGCTTCATATGGCAATAAATGTGGGAAATAGCCTAAAAGGCTTTACAAGGCTTAAATATTTGTACAAATGTAAAAGAATTAGCCAATAAAGCTTTACAAGTAATATAAAATGTCGTTTAGTGATAAAGCTTCAATCTTCGTGAAGATTCATGTAATCTATCCATCCATTGATATCTGAGCACTGATACCCAACTGTTGCAATCTATCCACTAAAAACTGTTCCACTGATATCCACTTATGCAGCCCATGATATCCACTTATGCATCCCACTGATACTCGTTAATTAGTGAATGGTCGGGATGGTCGGGTTTATTACAAGGCGCTTCATATGACAATAAATGTAAAAAATAGCATAAAAGGCTTTACAAGGATTTTTATGACAATAAATGAGCTTAAATATTTATACAAATGCAATAAAAATAACCAATAATCATCAAGCTCCAATATGTCCCATGACATGTAATCTGTCCACTGATATATGCAATCTGTCCACTGATATCTGCTCATGCAATCTGTCCACTGATATCTACTCATGCAATCTGCCCACTGATAAACTTCTTGGTAAATGGTAAAAGGTCTTATTTAATAGAATGTTATGAGTGTTAAACCGCATGTGAGCGAAGGGACTGACAACGATTAGGAACTAGTTAGAAAAATTTGAGCATGGCTTCGATTGGCAACTTGGAGAATTGTCTCTCCTCTAAGGCAATCTAATCTATGCTAAACTATGCTAAACCAACCGTCGAAGCGAAGAAAAGCAATAAATAATTTCTTTTTCTGTGTTCATTTTAATGTGCTGGGGTTTAAGAGGCTTAAATATGCAAAAGAAGGGGTTGTGATGTAGAGGCTAAACCTGCATGTGATATAAATAAAGAACAAGTATCTAAAGAAAAGTTAACATTTTTCAATTTAAAAGATGAATATATATAAAAACATTATCTCACCTTCAAAACAAACCATAAATTCACTCTTTTATAATTTTTTAAAAGTATAATATAAAGTATGTAAATATATAAAACTCTCTTTACTTTCTCTCTCTCTCTCTCTCTCTCTCTCTCTCTACTCCTAAATCTCTTTGCAGCCATAGTCAAGACACCTCATTCTCTCTCTTAATCTCTCTCTCTCTCTCTATAACTCTTAAGTATTTTTCATTCCTCTCTCTCTCTCCCTCTCTCTCCCTCTCTCTCTTTCTCTCTCCCTCTCTCTCTTTCTCTCTCTCTCCCTCTCTCTCCCTACTCTCTCCCTCCCTCAAGGAGCCACGGTCCCCAAGAGAAGCCAAGGTCCCCAAGAGACCGGCTTCTCTCTCTTAATCTCTCTCCCTCTCTCTCCTCTCTCTTTCTTTCTCTCCCTACTCTTCTCTCTCATTTAAAAATATAATATAAAAGATGTAAATATATAAAACTCTCTTTACTTTCTCTCTCTCTCTCTCTCTCCTCCTAAATCTCCTTGTAGCCATAGTCAAGACACCTCATTCTCTCTCTTAATCTCTCTCTCTCTCTCTTTGACAACTCTTAAGTATTTTTCTCTCTATCCTCATCCCACTTATTCTCTCTCTCTCTCTCCCTCTCCCTCCCTCTAGCACATAAGTTTCATTCCTCTCTCTCTCTCTCTCTCTCTCTCTCCCTCTCTCTCTCTCTCTCTCTCTCTCTCTCCCTCTCTCTCTCTCTCTCTCTCTCTCCCTCTCTCTCCCTAAGTCTCCCTCTTCTCTTCTCTCTCTCTCTCTCTTTTCCTCTCTCCTCTCGCCACGTTTCATTCCCATAAACTTTCTCTCTCTCTCCCTCTCTCTCTTTCTCTCTCTCCCTCTCTCTCTTTCTCTCTCCCTCTCTCTCCCTACTCTCTCCCTCCCTCAAGTAGCCACGGCCCCCAAGAGACCCGCTTCTCTCTCTTAATCTCTCTCCCCCTCTCTCCTCTCTCTTTACCAGCTTCTCTCTCTTAATCTCTCTCCGCCTCTCTCCTCTCTCTTTCTTTCCCTCCCTACTCTTCTCTCTCTTAATCTCTCTCCGCCTCTCTCCTCTCTCTTTCTTTCCCTCCCTACTCTTCTCTCTCATTTAAGGAGCCCCTCTTCTCTGTGTGAATCTCTCTCTCTCTCTCCCTCTCTTAAGGAGCCCCTCTTCTCTCTCTTAATTTCTCTCTTTCCCTCCCTCCCTATTCTCCCATTTCTCAAATTTACAAACTTGAATATAAATAAAAAACTAATTAAAATAGAACTCAAAAACTCAAATAAGAAACTAATTTAAAAAGAATTGTAATGCCTTCTAAAAGACCACCCTCCTCAAAAACTTTAAGAATAAACTAATTGAAAAAGAATTATAAGTAAAGAAAAAGAATTACAATACGAATTTTAAGAAATAAAACTCAAAAACCTTAACAAGAAACTAATTGAAAAGAATTGTAAGTAAAGAAATAGAATTACAAGACGAATAAAAAAGAATGCAAGTACCTGGAAAAAGTGAAAAAAGTAAGGCTCGGCTTATCCTCTCTCTTCCGCTCTTGGTTGCTTCAATGAAACGAGGAGAGAGTTAAAACTAGTCCACTCCTACACATAAATTTGAATTTTCAAAAAAGAGAGGGAAATTTGAATTCATTATAAATTTGAATTCAAATTTGTGTTCAACATTCTTCTTATACTTTCTTCTTATACGTTCCTTTTGAATTCAAATTTATGTTCAACATTCTTCTTGATACTTTCTTCAACATTCTTCTCGATTCTCGTAAGTCCTTTTCATTCTCGTAAGTCCTTTTCATGTAAGTCCTTTTCATTCTCGTAAGTCCTTTTCATTCTTCTTGTAAGTCAAATCTTATTTTTCGTTCTTGCTCGTGATAGTAAGTCAAATCCTCCTCTCCCATCTCTCTCTCCTTCTCTCTCTCTCCTCTCTCTCCTCTCCTTCCCTCCATTCATCCCTCGACCCAATCCTCTCCTCCAACCTCCTTCCCTCCCCTCCCTCCACCGCCAAAACTCCTCCCTTCCCTCCGCTCCCCCTCCTTCCCCAAAATCCCCCTCCCCTCCTGCTACCCTTCCCCTCTCCCGTCGCCTAACCTCTTCCTCCCCTACCCCTTTTTCCCCCTACCCCCTTTTAACCTTCCTCCCCGCGCCCCCCCTCCCTCCTCCCCCCTTTAGCCGCTCCCTCACCCTCCCTGGCTGGCGGCCGCGGCCGCCAGCCCCCCCTCTTCACCCTCCCCCCCCCTCCCCCCCTCAGCCGCGCCCCCCTCCCTCCCCCTCTCAGCCGCGCCCCGCACCGCCTCCCTCCCCCTCTCAGCCGCTCCCCCCTCCTCTCAGCCGCGCCCCCCCCTCCCCCTCTCAGCCGCTCCCCCCTCCTCCTCTCAGCCCCCCTCTGCACCCACCCGCTTCCCTCCCACCCGCCGCGCCAGCCTCCCCTCCCACCCCGTTCCCTCACACCCACCTCCCTCTTCGCCCCTTCTTCCCCTCCCTTCCTCCTCCCTCCCGTCCCACCCTCTTCCTCCCCTCCCTTCCTCCTCCCTCCCCTCCCCTGAACCTTTCTCTCTCTAATTTCTCTCTCTTCAAATTTTAAAAAAGAAACTAGAAAAAAAAGTTTGCAAGTACCTGGAAACAGTTTGTAAGTTTGCTCTTTCTTGCTTTCTTGCTCTTCCTTCCTTGCTCTCTTGATCGTCCTTGCTTTCTTGCTTGAATGAAATGAGGGGAGAAAGAATGAATGAAGGAAGACTATATATAAGAAAAATTAGGTTTTCCTCCTCCTCTCCTATTGGCTTTCCATTCCTCCCC
The DNA here is from genome assembly GCF_047967505.1 of Dipteris shenzhenensis. Classification (NCBI taxonomy): domain Eukaryota; kingdom Viridiplantae; phylum Streptophyta; class Polypodiopsida; order Gleicheniales; family Dipteridaceae; genus Dipteris; species Dipteris shenzhenensis. Next base: position 9,051,465 of record NC_141609.1, on the reverse strand, counting down.
TCTCTCCTATTGGCTTTTCATTTATCTCCTCTCCCATTGGCTCCCATTACTCCCCCTCTCCTATTGAACCCCCATCCCTCATCCATTAGCCCTCCTCCCATCCATCCATTTCTTCTTCCTCCCCATTGCCACCACTCCCATCCCACATTTCCACCACGTCCCATTTTCCAAAATCCCATATTTCCCCATCTCACCCTCCTCTTTTTCATCCCCTATTAACTTCCTCACTCATTTCACTCCCTTATTAGCCTACTCCCCTATTACCTTCCCCTCTCCCATTCCATTCTTCCCTCCCCACTCTCACTTCCACTTCCCATTACTCACTTGCCATTTAAAAACTATTAATATATTATTATACTATTTTTTATACTAATTATCATACACCCTTATTACTTCCCTATCCTATTCCACTCCTCCCTCCTCATTCCCACTTCCACTTCCCATTACTCACTTGCTATACACATTTGCAAACTATTAATATATTATTACATGATTTTTTATACTATTTGTAAACTTACATATGGTCAAAATCACAGTTGTCAAAGCGATCCTATTGTGGTCATACAACAACTGTGCTTTTATTCAAGGGTATATTTATCCTCATCAACAAGCTTATTTACTCAAGGTATGAAGTGCATAATTTGTGCACTAGGTGTTTACTTTGTGCCAAAATTGTTTGCCACACACATACACACATATACATATACCGAGAATTTTCTAATATTATCGCATCTACATTTCTCCAATGGGCACAAAACTTTGTACACTCCTCAACCTAGGTCTTATTGACTTGCATACAAAGTGGTGCACCCATCTCATAAGTACTTGTTCGGATAACACACCTCCTATGTATTTTATGACGATTGTGCATAACACTAGGAACAAAATGGTGTATCATGTGAGACAGACTATGCAAAGCATATCCAATGGACACAAGACTTTACACGTTCCTCAACCTAGGCAGTATTGACTTGTGTGCAAAGTGGCATCCCCATCCGATAAGTACTTGTTTGAAAAATACACCTACGATCGTGTTTTTTGACGATTATGCATGACACTAAGGCAATAATGGTGTTTTATGCTTGATCGACAATGCAAAGCATATCCGATGGGCACAATACTTTGCACACACCTTCAACTAGGTAGAATCGACTTACATGCAAAGTGGCATGCCCATCCCATAAGTGCTTGATCCTATAACATACCTAGAAACGTGTTTTTTGACGGATGTGCATGACACTAGAGTAAAAATAGTATTTAATGCTCGATAGACCATGCAAAGGATATCCGATGGGCACAAAACTTTTCGTACGCCTCAACCTAGGTGGTATTGAAATGTTCTCAATGAGGCACACCCATCCGATAAGTACTTGGTCAGATAACACACCTAATGGCGTGTTTTTTTGTGAATGTGCATGTCATTAGGAAAAAAATGATGTATAATGCGTGATCGACCATGCAAATCATATCCGATGGTGACAATACTTTGCACACACCTCAACGTAGTTAAAACGGACTTGCGTGCAAAGTGGAGCCCCCATATGATAAATATTTATTTGAATAACACACCTATGGCCGTGTTTTTATATGGTTGTGCATGACACTAAGGCAAAAACGGTGTGTTATGCTTGATCGACAATGCAAAGCATATCCGATGGGCACGATACTTTGCACACACCTTCAACTAGGTGTAATTGACTTACATGCAAAGTGGCACGCCCATCGCATAAGTGCTTGATCAGATAACACACCTAGCAGTGTGTTTTTTTACGAATGTGCATGGCACTAAGGCAAAAATGGAATTTAATGCTCGATCGACCATGCAAAGCATATCCGATGGGCACAATACTTTGCACACACCTTCAACTAGGTAGAATCGACTTACATGCAAAGTGGCATGCCCATCCCATAAGTGCTTGATCCTATAACATACCTAGAAACGTGTTTTTTGACGGATGTGCATGACACTAGAGTAAAAATAGTATTTAATGCTTGATAGACCATGCAAAGGATATCCGATGGGCACAAAACTTTTCATACGCCTCAACCTAGGTGGTATTGAAATGTTCTCAATGAGGCACACCCATCCGATAAGTACTTGGTCAGATAACACACCTAATGGCGTGTTTTTTTGTGAATGTGCATGTCATTAGGAAAAAAATGATGTATAATGCGTGATCGACCATGCAAATCATATCCGATGGTGACAATACTTTGCACGCACCTCAACGTAGTTAAAACGGACTTGCGTGCAAAGTGGAGCCCCCATATGATAAATATTTATTTGAATAACACACCTATGGCCGTGTTTTTATATGGTTGTGCATGACACTAAGGCAAAAACGGTGTGTTATGCTTGATCGACAATGCAAAGCATATCCGATGGGCACGATACTTTGCACACACCTTCAACTAGGTGTAATTGACTTACATGCAAAGTGGCACGCCCATCGCATAAGTGCTTGATCAGATAACACACCTAGCAGTGTGTTTTTTTACGAATGTGCATGGCACTAAGGCAAAAATGGAATTTAATGCTCGATCGACCATGCAAAGCATATCCGATGGGCACGATACTTTGCACACACCTTCAACTAGGTAGAATTGACTTACATGCAAAGTCGCATTCCCATCGCATAAGTGCTTGATTGGATAACACACCTAGCAGCGTGTTTTTTTACGGATGTGCATGGCACTAAGGCAAAAATGGTATTTAATGCTCGATCGACCATGCAAAGCATATCCGATGGGCATAATACTTTTCCTATACCTCAACCTAGTTGTTATTAAAATGTTGTCAAAGAGGCACATCCATCCGATAAGTACTTGGTCAGATAACATACCCAAGGGCGTGTTTTTTTGCGGATGTGCATACCACTAGGGAAAAAATGGTGTATAATGCGTGATCGACCATGCAAATCATATCCGATGGTGACAATACTTTGCACACACCTCAATGTACTTAAAACAGACTTGCATGCAAAGTGGAGCCCCCATCTGATAAGTACTTATTTGAATAACACACCTATGGCCGTGTTTTTATATGATTGTGCATAACACTAAGGCAAAAACGGTGTGTTATGCTTGATCAACCATGCAAATCATATCCGAAGGTGAAAATACTTTGCACACACCTCAAACTAGTTGAAACGAACTTGCGTGCAAACTAGAGCCCCCATCCGATAAGTACTAGTTTGAATAACACATCTAGGACTGCGTTTTTTTACGAATGTGCATGACACTAAGATAAAAACGGTGTTTTATGCTTGATCGACAATGCAAATCATATCCGATGGGCACAATACTTTGCACACACCTTCAACTAGGTAGAATCGACTTACATGCAAAGTGGCATGCCCGTCCCATAAGTGCTTGATCCTATAACATACCTAGAAACGTGTTTTTTGACGGATGTGCATGACACTAGAGTAAAAATAGAATTTAATGCTCGATAGACCATGCAAAGGATATCCGATGGGCACAAAACTTTTCGTACACCTCAACCTAGGTGGTATTGAAATGTTCTCAATGAGGCACACCCATCCGATAAGTACTTGGTCAGATAACACACCTAATGGCGTGTTTTTTTGCGAATGTGCATGTCATTAGGAAAAAAATGATGTATAATGCGTGATCGACCATGCAAATCATATCCGATGGTGACAATACTTTGCACGCACCTCAACGTAGTTAAAACGGACTTGCGTGCAAATTGGAGGCCCCATCTGATAAGTATTTATTTGAATAACACACCTATGGCCGTGTTTTTATATGGTTGTGCATGACACTAAGGCAAAAACAGTGTGTTATGCTCGATCGACAATGCAAAGCATATCCGATGGGCACAATACTTTGCACATACCTTTAACTAGGTGGAATTGACTTACATGCAAAGTGGCACGCCCATCGCATAAGTGCTTGATCAGATAACACACCTAGCAGCGTGTTTTTTTACGGATGTGCATGGCACTAAGGCAAAAATGGAATTTAATGCTCGATCGACCATGCAAAGCATATCCGATGGGCACGATACTTTGCACACACCTTCAACTAAGTGGAATTGACTTACATGCAAAGTGGCATTCCCATCGCATAAGTGCTTGATCAGATAACACACCTAGCAGCGTGTTTTTTTACGGATGTGCATGGCACTAAGGCAAAAATTGAATTTAATGCTCGATCGACCATGCAAAGCATATCCGATGGGCACGATACTTTGCACACACCTTCAACTAAGTGGAATTGACTTACATGCAAAGTGGCATTCCCATCGCATAAGTGTTGATCGGATAACACACCTAGCAGCGTGTTTTTTTACGGATGTGCATGGCACTAAGGCAAAAATGGAATTTAATGCTCGATCGACCATGCAAAGCATATCCGATGGGCACGATACTTTGCACACACCTTCAACTAAGTGGAATTGACTTACATGCAAAGTGGCATTCCCATCGCATAAGTGCTTGATCGGATAACACACCTAGCAGCGTGTTTTTTTACGGATGTGCATGGCACTAAGGCAAAAATGGAATTTAATGCTCGATCGACCATGCAAAGCATATCCGATGGGCATAATACTTTACCTATACCTCAACTTAGGTTGTATTAAAATTTTGTCAAAGAGGCACACCCATCCGATAAGTACTTGGTCAGATAACATACCTAAGGGCGTGTTTTTTTGCGAATGTGCATACCACTAGGGAAAAAACGGTGTATAATGCGTGATCGACCATGTAAATCATATCCGATGGTGACAATACTTTGCACGCACCTCAACATAGTTAAAACGGACTTGCGTGCAAAGTGGAGGCCCCATCTGATAAGTATTTATTTGAATAACACACCTATGGCCGTGTTTTTATATGGTTGTGCATGACACTAAGGCAAAAACAGTGTGTTATGCTTGATCGACAATGCAAAGCATATCCGATGGGCACAATACTTTGCACACACCTTCAACTAGGTGGAATTAACTTACATGCAAAGTGGCACGCCCATCTCATAAGTGCTTGATCAGATAACACACCTAGCAGCGTGTTTTTTTACGGATGTGCATGGCACTAAGGCAAAAATGGTATTTAATGCTTGATCCACCATGCAAAGCATATCCGATGGGCACAATACTTTGCACATACCTTTAACTAGGTGGAATTGACTTACATGCAAAGTGGCACGCCCATCGCATAAGTGCTTGATCAGATAACACACCTAGCAGCGTGTTTTTTTACGGATGTGCATGGCACTAAGGCAAAAATGGAATTTAATGCTCGATCGACCATGCAAAGCATATTCGATGGGCACGATACTTTGCACACACCTTCAACTAAGTGGAATTGACTTACATGCAAAGTGGCATTCCCATCGCATAAGTGCTTGATCGGATAACACACCTAGCAGCGTGTTTTTTTACGGATGTGCATGGCACTAAGGCAAAAATGGAATTTAATGCTCGATCGACCATGCAAAGCATATCCGATGGGCATAATACTTTACCTATACCTCAACTTAGGTTGTATTAAAATGTTGTCAAAGAGGCACATCCATCCGATAAGTACTTGGTCAGATAACATACCTAAGGGCGTGTTTTTTTGCGAATGTGCATACCACTAGGGAAAAAACGGTGTATAATGCGTGATCGACCATGTAAATCATATCCGATGGTGACAATACTTTGCACGCACCTCAACGTAGTTAAAACGGACTTTCGTGCAAAGTGGAGGCCCCATCTGATAAGTATTTATTTGAATAACACACCTATGGCCGTGTTTTTATATGGTTGTGCATGACACTAAGGCAAAAACAGTGTGTTATGCTTGATCGACAATGCAAAGCATATCCGATGGGCACAATACTTTGCACACACCTTCAACTAGGTGGAATTAACTTACATGCAAAGTGGCACGCCCATCGCATAAGTGCTTGATCAGATAACACACCTAGCAGCGTGTTTTTTTACGGAAGTGCATGGCACTAAGGCAAAAATGGTATTTAATGCTCGATCAACCATGCAAAGCATATCCGATGGGCACAATACTTTGCACATACCTTTAACTAGGTGGAATTGACTTACATGCAAAGTGGCACGCCCATCCCATAAGTGCTTGATTGGATAACATACCTATCAGCGTGTTTTTTTACGTATGTGCATGAAACTAGAGCAAAAATAGTATTTAATGGTCGATCGACCATGCAAAGCATATCCGATGGGCACAATACTTTGCACACACCTTCAACTAGGTGGAATTGACTTACATGAAAAGTGGCACGCCCATCGCATAAGTGCTTGATCAGATAACAAACGTAGAAGTGTGTTTTTTAACGGATGTGCATGGCACTAAGGCAAAAATGGTATTTAATGCTCGATCGACCATGCAAAGCATATCTGCGATTGGCACGATCCTTCAACTAGGTGGAATTGACTTACATGCAAAGTGGCATTCCCATCGCATAAGTGCTTGATCGGATAACACACCTAGCAGCGTGTTTTTTTACGGATGTGCATGGCACTAAGGCAAAAATGGTATTTAATGCTCGATCGACCATGCAAAGCATATCCAATGGGTATAATACTTTTACTATACTTCAACTTAGGTCGTATTAAAATGTTGTCAAAGAGGCACACCCATCCGATAAGTACTTGGTCAGATAACATACCTAAGGGCGTGTTTTTTTGCGGATGTGCATACCACTAGGGAAAAAACAGTGTATAATGCGTGATCAACCATGCAAATCATATCCGATGGTGACAATACTTTACACCTCAACCTAGTGGAAACGGACTTGCATGCAAATTGGAGCCCTTATCCGATAAGTACTAGTTTGAATAATACACCTAGGACCGTGTTTTTTCATGGTTGTGCATGACACCAAGGCAAAAACGGTGTCTTATGCTTGATCGACAATGCAAAGCATATCCGATGGGCACAATACTTTGCACACACCTTCAACTAGGTGGAATCGACTTACATGCAAAGTGGCACACCCATCCCATAAGTGCTTGATTGGATAACATACCTAGCAGCGTGTTTTTTGACGGAAGTGCATGACACTAGAGTAAAAATAGTATTTAATACTCGATTGACCATGCAAAGGATATCTGATGGGCACAATACTTTTCACACACTTTCAACTAGGTGGAATTGACTTACATGCAAAGTGGCATTCCCATCGCATAAGTGCTTGATCGGATAACACACCTAGGAGCGTGTTTTTTTACGGATGTGCATGGCACTAAGGCAAAAATGGTATTTACTGCTCGATCGACCATGCAAAGCATATCCGATGGGCATAATACTTTTCTCATACCTCAACCTAGGTGGTATTAAAATGTTGTCAAAGAGGCACACCCATCCGATAAGTACTTGGTCAGATAACATACCTAAGGGCGTGTTTTTTTGCGGATGTGCATACCACTAGGAAAAAAACGGTGTATAATGCGTGATCAACCATGCAAATCATATCCGATGGTGACAACACTTTGCACACACCTCAACCTAGTGGAAACGGACTTGCATGCAAATTGGAGCCCTTATCCGATAAGTACTAGTTTGAATAACACATCTAGGACTGCATTTTTTTTCCGAATGTGCATGACACTAAGATAAAAACGGTGTTTTATGCTTGATCGACAATGCAAAGCATATCCGATGGGCACAATACTTTGCACACACCTTCAACTAGGTGGAATCAACTTACATGCAAAGTGGCACGCCCATCCCATAAGTTCTTGATCGGATAACATACCTAGAAGCGTGTTTTTTGACGGATGTGCATGACACTAGAGCAAAAATAGTATTTAATGCTCGATCGACCATGCAAAGCATATCCGATGGGCACAAAACTTTTCGTATGCCTCAACCTAGGTGGTATTGAAATGTTCGCAATGAGGCACACCCATCCGATAAGTGCTTGATCATATAACATACCTAGCAGCGTGTTTTTTGACGGATGTGCATGACACTAGAGTAAAAATAGTATTTGATGCTCGATTGACCATGCAAAGGATATCCAATGGGCATAAAACTTTTTTTATGCCTCAACCTAGGTGGTATTGAAATGTTCTCAATGAGGCACACCCATCCGATAAGTACCTTGGTCAGATAACACACCTAATGGCGTGTTTTTGTGCGAATGTGCATATCATTAGGGAAAAAATGGTGTATAATGCGTGATCGACCATGCAAATCATATCCGATGGTGACAATACTTTGCACGCACCTCAATGTAGTTAAAACAGACTTGCGTGCAAAGTGGAGCCCCCATCTGATAAGTACTTATTTGAATAACACACCTATGGCCGTGTTTTTATATGGTTGTGCATGACAGTAAGGCAGAAATAGTGTGTTATGCTTGATCGACAATGCAAAGCATATTGGATGGGCACAATACTTTGCACACACCTTCAACTAGGTGGAATTGACTTACATGCAAAGTGGCATTCCCATCGCATAAGTACTTGATCGGATAACACACCTAGCAGCGTGTTTTTTTTATGGATGTGCATGATAGGAGCAAAAATAGTATTTAATGCTCGATGGACCATGCAAAGCATATCTGATGGGCACAACACTTTTTGTACACCTCAACTAGGTGGAATTGACTTACATGCAAAGTGGCACCCACATCCCATTAGTGTTTGATTGGATAATGTACCTAGTAGGCTCATGTTTTTTTACGGATGTGCATGACACTAGAGCAAAAATAGTATTTGATGCTTGATTGACCATGCAAAGGATAACTTGGCATGTCCATCTGATGAGTACTTGATCGGATAACTTCTCCCACTAATAAATTAAGTACTAATTAAAAATTATAATAAATAAGTAGATTATTAAAAAGAGACTAATATTTATGTAATTGTTGCCACTGCAGCTTGCTTGCGAAGGACTCTCACAAAGGAGATGGCTATAGATTTTGTTCCAGGGATGGATGTGATTTTATGTAGAAAAAGAGAAGTAGTTGCATTTGCTACAATCCATGATAGTGATCCCAATTCACTTTGCCACTTTCGAAGACTTGGCGAAGATAAGGTAGCAGTTACTGTATCAAAGATTCTTAGCGCACATGTTGAGCTAAAGTATAAATGTGGAGATATGGAAACACTTGGAGATGTTATGCCCTACAATACATCCAACAAATCATTTATAGCATGGGACAAAGATGAGACTTATGCAACAGACATTATCAAGAATACAAAGTGCACCACCTTGGATTTTACTATAGGGGACATTTTACAAATGAGATCATTTGCAAATAAGATTGTAGCAGAAGGTGAAGTATTGGGATTTGAACAAGTGGAGCAATGGTCATTTGCGCAGATGAGGATTCTAAAAGTCACTGATGATGGTATGGTTGATAACATAACATCCTTATGTGATCCCTACTATGAGGTAGGCAAGAATATGAGATGGAGCATGCAATTTTTAAACATGAGAAAGAGGCACGTGGTTTTCAATGATAAAGACAACGCATACTACAATATCAAAGGACCTAAAAAGCGTGCCCATGTGCCAGGCTCTATCACTTCAAATGTGGATGATTTCAATATACTCAATTATAGAAGTGACATCTTATCTGGAGTGGATGAGTTCATTGGTTCCAAGAAACAAAATGATTTTAGAAGCGAAGCCTTATCTGGGGTGGATGAATTCTTGCACAGTGAGAAGGGCAAAGGTTTCAATAGCGATGTCTTGTCAAGTGTGGATGAGTTCATGCATATTAACAAACCTGGTGTCAATCAAGGTTGTGGATTTGTGAAAGCCATGCAAGATGTCCCAATGAGTGATGTTCTCTCAGGAGTGGAAGAGTTTCAAGGTTCTCAATACTCTCGTAGAATCTTGAATTCATTGAATGGTCCTAAGAGTATGTTAAAAATGAGGATGAGATCAACAGAGGATTATTCAGTATTTAACTTTGATTGTGATATGAACAAGGATGCAACGACCAATCATGGATGCTTGGTTACAAACAAATGTGAGGAGAAGAAGTGCATAAATACAGATAACAATGTGTACGAGGAACGAAAACGGTCATACATATGCATGAAGAGAAAGAGAATCCAGGCAGATCCACAAAAGCAACCAAAGAGGAAGAGAGTAATGAAGGAGGAGAACATGTTAAATGCATTGGGATATCTATGTTGCAAGCGAAGATGTATGCGCTTCATTGATCTTGCAGACATCAGGGAATGTAGAGGACACGTGTGGCAAAGAAGGGGAAGCGAAAGAAATGAATACCTTCTCACAAGTCTCTCTTGCTTTCTTCAGAATGGCAATAAAAGGCTAAGTTCAAGACAAAAGGTAAAACCTCTCGTAAATGGAAAAAGGATTTGCAATAAGGCATATCGCAATATTACTGGATTATCCCATGGTACATATTGGGATTTAGTCACCAAGGCAAAGGGCGGCAACAAATTTAGCATTCACGGTAATAGAGGAAGGTCCAAATCAAGAATCTCAACTGTCAGGGCAGCAGCAATTTTACAAGACTTGATACATGAAAATGCTTTGCCTCAACCCCATATATCTACCAAACTCCCTAACGGTGACGCGATCACTGAAATGCACCTTCCAATGGGCTTGACAAAGCTCGAAGTATTTGACTCTATTGCAGAAAAGCAAAGGCAAAGAGGGGATGCTGTAGCTTCTTCTCATACTTTGTATACTCTTTGGAAGAAGAACTTTGGATATGTTAAAATCCCAAGGAGGCAAAAAATGTCAAAGTGCAATGTCTGTGATGATTTAAAGCGAGCGATTGAGAGTGCAACATGTCCAAATCAAAGGGAATTATACAAAAAAACCGAAAATCTCATCATGACCTTATTCGACATTCCAGACAAAAATATGCATTTTGGAAGGAGCAAGCTATTTCGCATCCTGATGACTACATGTGTCTTATTGTAGATGGCATGGATCAGAATACAACAACATTGCCTCGTTTTGTTGCCACTCCACCTAAATTACAAGGAAAGCACTTTCTAAAGACACATCTATGTGGAGTGTTAGTGCATGGAATTAAGTTCTTTGCAGATATATGGATTGATTCCTTGCATCTACATGATAGCAATCAAGTTGTAACATCTATTGTGAAGGCAATTCGCAATGTACATGCAGAAAAAGGTCGCCTGCCACCGACTTTGAGAATACAAGCTGATAATTGCTGGCGAGAAAATAAGAATGTACTTATGTTTGCCTTCTGCTCCATGCTAGTTGCTCATCGAATCTTCAATGAGGTCGAATGTGGATTTTTGTATGTTGGGCATACACATGAGGATATCGATCAGGTTTTTAGCACAGTCTCAAGGGAGCTTAAATGCAAGGATGTGGAGACAATAGATGACTTGGTAAGAAGATGTGGCAGGCAAGTTGGTGGTCGTAAGGAAAGTACAGTATGTGAGAGGCTCGAAAGAATGTATGATTGGAAGAGCTTCATTCTACCTTTCATACAAACGGGTGGTGATGCATTGACAGGTCATACCAATCCACACTACTTTCGTTTTTTTTTTTAAGATGAAAAACCCGTAATGCAATGGCAACAGTATTCTCATGATACAAAATGGGAACCTGAAGAACCTTACAGTCTCTTAACTTCAATTCCCAGCAAGGAAAGGTATCCAACATGGGCTCCTATACAAGAATTTAATGAGAGGTCTAATTGTGAAATAGATGGATTAAAAGCATTTATTACATACAAAGAGGAAATGCTCCAGAGATATCCTGATTCGAAGCCTGCTTGGAGAGAACACACTACCACTGTAATTAACAAGACACGAAATTTAATAAAGGACCTTGAGAGAATGCGAGGCTCAAAGGATGTCAAGGAAGAATGCAATATGTTTTGGCCAAATGTTCATAACGATTTGCGCCCAGCTCCAGTCTTTGAAAATGATTTTGTATCATTACTCCCACGTCCATATTGTGGACCGAAGAAGAGAGAGTTTATGCCACAAGTAGATATAGAGGTTGATTGTTTTGTTGTGGTTCGGCCATCGGATGATGAATATGAGAATGTGAAGTTTTGGGTTGCAAAAGTAGTTGACGTGCAAAGAGATGACCAAGGGAGAGCTACAACATTTACAGCGGTATGGTATGAGCCAAAGGGCAGGAAGGAGAATATGGATAACAACACATTATATACTATAATGAAGGAGTGGGTCCCAAATGATGAAGCAGTCTCTCAAGTTTCGACAGAGACAATCATAGTGTCTTGGCATTCAAGGGCAAAGAAATCAAAGAAGCACATGGGATATGAGGTAGAAGGAAAAATAAAAATACCACAGCAAACTATTTTGCATATACACGAATTTTTAAGGATGCTCGCCATGGAGGAAGTAGAAGGAGATAGCGCAAATGAAGAATGTCCATGATTAAAGCTTTGTATTGAAGTCCATTGATTCAGAAGGATTTTATTTGGGTACTAGGCAAGGAGCCAATCCAAGACAATTATAATCAGAGTCATCACCTCGTATGTCAAATGAGAGTCAAAATATGCACTGGATGTCACCCAAGGGTCAAGGCTTACCAAGACAATAGGGAGTTAATGCAGATGGCACCTGGCAAGGGACTATCACATTGAGCAATAAGACAGAGCAATAAGACAATGGGGAGTCAATGCACCCAAGGGGCAAGGCTTGGCAAGATAACTTGTGGGAGTTAATGCAGATGGCACCTGTATTTTGCACTGGATGTCACCCAAGGGTCAAGGCTTGGCAAGACAACATGGAGTTAATGCAGATGGCACCTGGCAAGGGACTATCGCATTGAGCAATAAGACAATGGGGAGTCAATGCACCCAAGGGGCAAGGCTTGGCAAGACAAGCCTAGGTCAAATTATGCAGATGGCAACTGGCAAGGGACTGTCGTGACATTGAGCAATAAGACAATGGGGTGTCAAATTATGCAGATGGCACGAATTGAGGCTCTTTAAGAGCAACAATTTAAATTGTAAACATATGTTCAATCTATATCATTTTGGATATAAAGACTGTAGCTAAGAGCAACGTCTCTCAATGTAATCATATACATAAAGCTACAATTGCTATTATCCCTCTTTGGTCTTATGGCATCATGTCTTCTTTCTATTTATTAAAAGTTTTGTTAAATTTTATGCATATTGCCAAGTGACAATGTTATTTTCATGAAATATTTAAGTCTCCTTTCATGGATTTATAAATTTATCACGTCAATGAAAAACGTCAAGGAAAAATATTTAAAATAATTAAATTAACAAATAACTTAGATATAGCTAGAATTTCTAATATAGGATTATTTCAAATTCTTGCATGTTGGTGTAAAAGTATAGATTGAAAAAACAATATTTGTATGTGAATATGATAGAGCCACAAAGTGAACTTTTGATTTGGGAAGGAAAAACGTCAAGGAAAAATATTAAAAATAATTAAATTAACAAATAACTTAGATATAGCTAGAATTTCTAATATAGGATTATTTCAAATTCTTGCATGTTGGTGCAAAAGTATAGATTGAAAAAACAATATTTTTATGTGAATATGACAGTGCCACAAAGTGAACTTTTGATTTGGGAAGAAACATTTTAGAAAGTAAAATTTTGATTTGGAAAGGATATTTTCATAAAGTAAAGTTTTCATTTGGGAAGGATTTTTGGGCTTCGTCCAAAAACAACACAAAAAGTCCAAAATTAATGAAATAGGTGTTTATGATAGTTACTAGACCAGACATTGCATTTGCAGTGGGAGTTGTTAGCCGGTATAGGTCTAATCCAGGAAAGAGACATTGGAGGCAATTAAGTGCATCATGAGGTTCATGAAGGGTACCAAGGAGATATGCATCTGCTTTGGTAGCGGAGACATGCGTGTACTTAGGTACACAGATTCAGACTATGCAGGGCATGTGGATAGTAGGAGATCCACTTCTAGTTATGTGTTCACCTTTGCAAGTGGTATAGTGCCATGGATGTCTCGCACACAGAAGTGCGTTGCTTTGTCTACCACAGAGGCTGAGTATGTTGTAGCCACAGAGGGCTACAAGGAGGCTAAATGGCTTGATTGGCTAGTGGGAGATTTGGGGATTCATACAGGTGTACTAACATTGCATAGTGATTCCATGAGTGCTATTTAGCTAGCACGGAATCTGGTCTTCATGAAAAGACCAAACACATTGAGGTCAAGTACCATTTCATCAGGGAGGTACTTGTTGAGGACAAGCGCATAGAGCTTGTCAAGGTTCATATAGATGATAACCCTGTAGATATGATGATGAAGAGTCTACCTAGTCACCGGTTTGAGTATTGTCATGTATTGATGGGCATTGGATAGTATGCTCACTTGTTATTCTCCCTTAAAGGCACATTGTCCTTTAAGTGGGAGGTTGTGGGGGTTAAAGGTCACTGTGCCTTTACCTCGGTTATGTACAATACTCAAACACATATATAAATGAATGAAAAAGAAGATTACGGTGTTCTATACCCACCAAAGCTTGTGTGGCTGTTTGTTTCTCACTCTCCCTCTTTTGTTCTGCTTCCATTGAGAGCACTCTCATAAATGTGGGTCCAAAGCTTAACTTATCTAGGACCATGAGGATAAAGTCCCATCTTATGTAGTCATATGCCTTATCGAGGTCTAGCCCAAACAAAACGCAACTTTTCCTTATCGTTGTTGCATATCTAGAATTGAATTGATATTCAAAATATTGAAAAAGATCTCCAAAATATTGACAAACCCATCTTGTTTTCTGTCAATGACTTGCATACAAACCTCTCTGATACTAAGGGCAAGTGACTTTGCAATTATCTTATATGAAGAGTTTAGCATGGTGATGGGATGCCAGTCCCCCACTTGCATACGACTTTGTCTTTTAGGAAATAGTTTTATGAGACTTGTATTGACAGGGTATTGACATCCATGGAGAGGGTGCCCTTCATCATTGAGGCATTAGCCATAGCCACAAGGTCCTTCCCCAAAACATCCCAAAAACTCAGATAAAACTCAGTTGTAAGGCCATCTGTACCTAGAGCTTTCTCCTTCTTCATCATGGAGAGTGCTTCCCACATTTCCTCCCATGTGAATGGGGCATCCAGTCTCCTCCTCTGTGCTTCGGAAACCCTTGGCTGTAGCTCTTTCATGGTACCATCTAGGGCCTTCTATAAGACTTCATCTTGTGTATCATGGGCACCCACCAAATCCCTCAAATGTTTAAGGAAGGTTTGTGCGATGTGACGAAATTCGATTTGCACTTCAACTTCACTATCCATTATCCTATCGGTAGTTTCACGCTGTATTTTCCTCTTGGCTATATGGAAAGAGCAGTTTTTAAGGGCAATCTCCTACTTTCAACCAAAGCTACCTGCACTATGTACACATGCATTCCTTGCTTACTCGATCTCTTTGGAGGCTATTTCTTGTTCTATCTCTGTAATCAATGTAACTACATGCATATCTATAGGGGACATACTAAATGCGGCCCTAAGAGATTCCCTCCCTAATCTTAACCCGGTCTTGCACCTTCCATATCTTGGCCTTATCCCTTCGCTCCCATAGCATCAATTCATGTACCACAGCCCTTATGGCAAATCCCATTTCAAGCAAGGGTCCTCGGTCTGTGTAGTAGCTTCAGTTGGGAACATGTGTGTCTTATACATGCAGAGAACGTAGATGATGCAAGATACTTTTTTTTAAACTTGAACGAAATGTCATGGGATTGACCCATAGCTATAGGAAAACAAAAATTCCAAAGTACCAGGATATGATTAGATAGACAAGACTTGGTTACATATTCACCTTTCAGAGTGGGCTCATCGTGACCATCCCTCACATAATGCATAAATTTTGTCCAGTCTTCCTACCTCCCCCTTTCTTCTGTTGTTCTAGGAAAATCCATCCAACCCAGCCAGGTTGAGTTCCAAGCAGTCAACAAGTCCAAGTTGAAGGCATAGCTCCTCCCACTTCTCATGCTCGTTAGAGTGAATGGCCTTGGATGGATGAGAACGATCTTCACAATCCTCTGTGAAGTTCCAATTGCCACCAAATAGCTAATTATCATTGGAGATAATAGAGCTTAATGACATCTAGTAGTTTGCTTATGATTCAGTAAAGTTGGGTGCATAGACACTAAGAGCATTGAACTAGAAACCCTCTACAATAACTGCAACATCTATGTAGCATCCCTCATTATGACAAAGTAACTCCTTGGCTGAAAGAGCATTCTTCACCAGTATTGTAGAGCCACCCTTACCCATAGAAGATATGTCTAAGAAGAGTGCACATTATTTAAGAGGGTAGGATTGGAACCCACAATGTTGTATTTCCCACATGTGAGCCCTACCACTAAGCTATAGTGTGGAAGAGTATATCTAGTGCTAACTAAAATATTATAAATGGTCCCTCTTCCCCCTTCCCCTTTAGTAATGCCTTCTTCTTTGAAGCCCCCTTCAAATGGTCCCCATTCCCCCTCCCCCTTTAGCAAGTGCCTTCTTCTCTAATGTTCCCTTCTTAAGTGGTCCCTCTTAATTAAAACTCCACTTTCCCCCCTTTATCCCTTAGTTTAATCATGCCCTTTCCCTCTTCCTTTTCACCCCTTTTCTCATCCCAACAACTAATTAATGGGAATTTCCCATTTTTCAATGTATGGGGGACATACTTGTAGCCAATGACTTAAAGAGGTAAAAGAGCTACCCCTCTCCTAATGACTTGAAGAGAATCAAGGAACCTTGAGTTCATTGAGAGAAGCATACCTAGTTTTGTAATGGTGTTTTTTGGCCTGCCATGAGAAAGGCCTTAGTTAGCAAACGTGATAGGAAAGAAAAACTCATTTCTTTTTTGTTTTAATGCTCCCAAAGTATTCGATTGGTACGTGTCCTACAACTCAATGCAAACTTCAAAGTAATAAGTGGTAGCATTGTATTAGCGCATGCAGGCTTTTGTTTGCATGTGCATAGAAATCTTCATGAGGTGGAGTGTTTCGTGTGGTCATTCATCTTTGCAGACATAAAGGCTCCCAAGTTGCACGTCTATCAATTTATCTTGTCACACAATCAAAATCTCTACTAATATTTATTTCGTAGCTCCGTGTGAAGGCATTGAAGATATTCAGGTGAAGGCATCAAAGATATTGTGAACTTGATTTCTAAAGGTGAGTTTGTAGAAGGCTCCACTTGCTATTAAAGTAATGTTTGCTTGAATTACTTAGCACTACATGCAACAATTCAATACTATACCATTTCAAGCAAGAGGTTTCGTCTGGAGATATGAATTAGTTAGCACCGCATGAAACAATTCAATATTGTGCCATTTCAAGGAAAGGATTTTGTCTGGAGATATGAACACCGCATGCAACAATTCAATACTGTGCCATTTTAAGGAAGGGATTTTGTCTGGGAATATGAATGGTGGATGGTTCATTACTACTACGATTTTCTTACAGATTCGTTCTGAGATCTACTTGAGGGAGGTAGTGTCTACCTAGACCCATTATAAAATGATCGTGGTGTGTTGTAGAGCCATCAATGTATGGGGGGACATACTCGTTCAACTTTATTATATTCTTATTTGTTTTGGACCATAGAGGTTGGGTCATTGTTTGCTTGGGTGTAGCCATTTTTGGTGAGGTGGTGAAGACAGTGGGAGAGAAGTAAGGAGTCTCAATATAGCTTTCTCTCATACACAATGGGGGAATACACACAAAGGTAGAGGTTAAAAATAGTTTTCCTCTTCTTAGTTGTGAAAGCCAAAAGAACTCTCTCTCTAAGTACAAAAGGAATAGGTGAACCCTATATGTGGGTCTCAAACCAAACTCAACTAACCTAGGTGGCATACTAACTGAGCCACTAACTAGAGTACATAAAGATAGATGTCATCCAGCTATTATTCATGGGCGGTGTACCAACTGCATCTGCAACTAGCAAGTCGGTGACATAAATGGATAACGGTCATGCTGGCATATCACAAGTGGAGCTCGATATCTCAACACTCCCCCTCGAGCTCAATCCCAATTCCTGCACACCAAGCAGGTCTCTGAACTTGCATAGCTTATCTGCGCCTAATGCCTTCGTGAATATGTCAGCTACCTGATCCTCTATGCTGACATAAACTAATTCAATAAAACCTACTAGAACCTTCTCCTACACATAGTGATAATGCACCTCAATGTGCTTTGTTCTACCATGATAGACTGGGTTATTTGCCAAGTGTATACTGCTCATGTTGTCACAATAAATGACAACTGGCCCATCTGTAGACTAATGCATATCATAAAGTAGCTTACGCAACCAAGCTACCTCACATGCAGCCATTGTTGCACCCCTGTACTCAGCCTCTGTGCTCGACAAGGCAACTGTAGGCTGTTTCTTGCTGCTCCAAGTGACTGCAACACTCCCAAAAGAGAACACATATCCATTGGTAGATTGTCTATTAGAAATACTACCAGCCCAATCAGCATCAGTGTATCCATGCAACTGTATCTGAACCCCAGTCTCATAAAATAGTCCATATTGCAATGTGGACTTCACGTACCTCAATATGTGTCTAGCCACATAAAAATGTGATTTCCTTGGAGCCTGCATGAACTGACTTACCAACCCAACAACATAGCTCAAATCTGGCCTGGTAATAGTCATATAAATCAAACTTCCTACTATGCGTATGTACATAGTAGGGTCTTCCAAAAGCTCACCTGCATCTGTGCTCAACTTCACATTCTTCTCCAAAGGAACTGAAATAGGCTTATAGCCTATCATCCCATATTTGGACAGCATGTCCAATCCATACTGCCTCTGCAGCCTCTACAAGAGCCATATCCCACTTCTGGATCTAATCACCTCAATGCCCAAGAAGTAACGCAGCTCTCCCAAATCCTTCATCTCAAACTTCTACTTCAATAGCATTGTCACATGAAGGATATCTTCATCACTGTCACCTGTGATGATCAAATAATCAGCATAAATGACAAGCATCATAATGCCTTTATCTGTTTTTCTCACATAAAGTGAGAAATCTGCCTTGGAAATCTGAAAGCCAATAGTGACAAGATACTATCCTATCTTGTCAAACCATGCTCTGTGTGCTTGCTTCAAGCCATACAAGGCTTTCTTCAACCTGCAAACAAACTCAGGATGAACAGCATGCACATAACCTGGTGGCTGCTCCATATAGACCTCTTCTTGCAAATCACCATGCAAGAAGGCATTCTTTACATCCATCTGATGTAAAGACCATCCCTTTGATGCTGCCATAGCAATGACTACTCTTACAGTTGCCATTCTTGCAACCGGACTGAATGTTTCTTCATATCAATGCCATATGTTTGTGCATACCCCTTAACAACTAATATTGCCTTGTATTTGTTCACAGAACCATCTGCATTATGCTTCACCTTATAAACCCACTTGCAGCCAATTGCATTCTTGTCTTTAGGCAAAGGCACCAATTCCCATGTAGCATTTGCTTCCAAGGCGTCCATTTCTTCATCCATGGCTTTCTGCCATTTTTCTTCTCCCATGGCTTGCTCAAAAGAAGTGGGTTCTAGTTCATGTATCACTTTGACCATATAGGCATAGGATACTTAACTCTGGTAGACCTATACAAAATAGGCTCACTACTAGGTGCTCTCAAAGCATCCCTTGTCTTCCTTACTCCAGGTGTAACAATAGAAGGAATACCCAACTCATCATCAAGGCTTTGTTCTGAGCCACTAGATTCACCATCCACATAATTTGTGCATCTACATCATCAATCACATTTATTGGCTTATACTAGCTGCTCATCTCATCAAAAAAAACATCTCTCCTTACTGTAAACTTACGAGTATAAGGGTTATAGCATCTATACCTTTCTGCTGCAGAGAATAACCAATAAAGATGCACTTCTCAGCTTTTGGATCCAACTTGGATCTCAACTCATCTGGCACATGAACATAGGCAATGCTTCCAGAAACTTTCAAATGAGAAATAATTGGTTTGCACCAATATACCTCTCCTCTGGCATCATGCCATGTATTGCTGCAGTGGGAGTCCTATTCATTATGTAGACTCCTATAGCAACTGCTTCAGCCCAATAATAATCTGGTACATCTTTTTTGTTAAGCATGGCACGAGATAACTCTCTAATATGCCTATTTTTCCTTTCTGCAAGTCTATTTTGCTGTGGGGTATGACTGCATGAATATTGCTACTCTATGCCATGCTCTTGCAGGAACCTTGCAAACTCATTTGAGAGGCACTCTCCCCCTCCATCTGGCCTTAGGCATTTTATTTGCAGGCGTGTTTCTTTCTCAACCATATCTTTAAAAGCTCTGGAATGTTCAAACACTTCACTTTTCTTTTTCATAAAATACACCGAAACTTTTCTGTTGTAGTCATCAATAAAAGTGACAAAATAATGACAGCCTCCAATAGATGCATCTTTAGTAGTCCACACATCAGAGTGGATTAATTCCAATGGCCTCTTACTCTCTTGAACATGTCTAGGAAATGGTTTCCTTGCCTGTTTTCAAATGGACAGGCTTGACATAACTTATGCATTTCTGCAACCTTGAACTTAGGCAATCCTGCAACAATATTTTGGGCCTGCATTAATTTAAGTCATTGTACGTTAACATGACCAATGCGTTTATCCCATATATTAATATCTACAACTACACCGGTCCCATGTGTAAACATTACTGCACTTAATTTAGGCATGTCTGCATCCAACGTAAACATCCTGCCATTCTTCTTCCCTTTTGCTATCAAGCGACCTTTATTTTTCATATCCTCAACAAAGTATCCATGAGGATTAAATCTGACCTGCAAGCCTTGCTCAACCATTTGACCAACAGAAACCAAGTTCTTGGTGATATTTGGGACATGAAATACATCAGATAGGTATTTCTTTTCCCCATCTTGCATAGACAAAGGAATTTTACCAATCTGCACAATAGGATGTGCAATATCATCACCAGTCTCCACAAATCTTGGTCTTTCCATTTTCCTTGCATCCTACATCCATTCTGCATGACATGTCATGTGGTTTAATGCACCTGAGTCAACATACCACACATCATTGCTTTCTTCTACACTTGTCACAGAATTGGTCATGTGCTGCACCATAAACAAATGCTCATTTCTATCATCACCCTGTCTACTAAAGGATGCATAATTGCCTTGATGCAATTTTCCAGTCATGATGTCATTCTGCTTTTTATAGTAATCTTTAACCATATGACCCATTTTACCATAGTAGAAGCATTCAACATTGTTGTTTGCATTTTGGGCTCTCTGCCATCCACCACGACCTCTTTGGCTCCCCCTGCCTCTAAAGTTACCATGTCCTTCTCCATAGGACTAGTTTTCTTGAATTTGCTGCATATTTTGATTTCTACCATGGCCTCCAGATTAGCCTGCTCTACCTCTTCCAACATTTGAGTAGAAGATAGTTTCTTTTTAAGTTCCTCTTGAAGAAGATGCACCACCATTTCTCTGCTCTTCAGAAATTAGAAGACCAATCAACTCCTCAAAATCAGGAAAATTCTCACGGACGGCAATGGATGTACGAAATTGTGCATAATCCTTTCCTAGACCATTCAAGGTCACAGAAACTAAATCATCATCTTCCACTGGCGACCCAATAGAAGCAACTGTATCTGCAATCTTCTTCACCTTCATGTGGTAGTCATTGATGCTCATATTTTCTCTCTGCACATTATGCAACTCCTGCTTGAGCTGCATTTTCCTGGCTTGCATATTTGTGCTATATATTTTTGTCAAAATATCCCATGCCTCCTTTGGCATGCTTGCGTCCTGAATATGCACAATCATAGAATCTGAAATACTGATAGACTGCCAGTACATAACTTTTTTGGCTCTCTCATGCCAGCCTTTAAATGCTTTTGTAACTCTTGTTGATTGGGAACATTAGGAATAACTGATTCTTGTTTAGCTCTAGTAATGAACTCCCAATAGCCTTTTCCCTTAAGGAAATTTGTCATTCTAAACTTCCATGCTTGGAAGTTGTTCTTGTCAAACTTTTCAGTGTGACTATCTATGAAAGAGCATCAGACGCCATTACAAAACGCTGCAAAAATATTCTGTCACTATAAAAAACACAACTTCTATCTCACAAGGGCAAATCTACAAAAGTGACGAAAGTGGTATTTGACCACATAGTCACTTCCTAGTGATGATTTTGCATCAAGAGGCAATAAGAATTATTCTGTCACTCCCACTATCTCTGTGCAAAGGCATACGATGCAATTTCTGCAGCAACTTTTCACCAACCTGCAGAATAGTGGTCACACAGCAAAAAATAGGGCACTTTTCTAAGTACCTGTGAAAAACTTCCACCACTAAAACGGGCCCCAAAATGGCCTCTAGTCAAAAAAATAATGTCACCACACTGCGAAGGGCATCCCATCTAAGACAGTGCACTCTTGCACTTTTCGACTATGCTACCTACAGAGATTTGCTCCCAAACTCAAAAAAGGAAAGCAACACTGATGCTCTTACCAAGACACCATGAACTTGGTTTGCTTTCTTGAGCTCCTTACCATGAACCGAGCTCTAATACCATGTGGAGAGTGGGAGAGAAGTAAGGAGTCTCACTTGCAGCTTTCTCACATACACAATGGGGGAATACACACAAAGGTGAAGGCTGAAAATAGTTTTCCTCTTCTTAGTTGTGAAAGCCAAAAGAACTCTCTCTCTAAGTACAAAAGGACAGTGAACCCTATATGTGGGTCTCAAACCAAACTCAGCTAACCTAGGTGGCATACTAACTGAGCCACTAATTAGAGTACATAAAGATAGCTATCATCCAGCTATTATTCATGGGCGGTGTACCAAGCTCATCTGCAGCTAACAAGTCGGTGACATAAATGCACAACAATCACCCTGGCATATCACGAGTGGAGCTCGATATCTCAACAAAGGTTCAGGGACTTTTTGGTATATAGGTATCTTGCATGGCCCATAACTTATGCATTGCTCAACGGAATTCGGCAAACTTTGTCTTCAAGTTAGTAGACATTATGGAATAAGGATTTGGAACAAGACCGTTAAAGCATTATAAGTGCTATGATGCATGTGAAGCATGCATCCTGAAGACTATAGGATATAGCAATTTATTCAAAAACATCAAAATTTTATCCTATACATATATGCAACCAAGTAATCATTCAAAGCTACACTATGTGAGCTTCTTCTCAACACAAGGACACACCCAAATGAGATCATTATGAATGGGTTAATAGGCCTCCAATGTTGTGCTAAAGTGATGTATACTCATTTGAGGGCACGCTCCATAACTTTTTTTTAATTTGCTGAAAACCAAACCAGATTGAAAATTTGGAATCCAAACTATTGGGACTAGTGCATGATGGTCTTAAAACATTGATAGTTGCTAGTATTGGTATCTAGATTTACCCTAAAATGGAAGAAGTTGGAAAAGTACAATTTGTGCATCTTCAAAGATAATTTAATAAATCCAACACTATTTACAATTTTGAATTGTTTATTTTTCCATGCACTTGCTTGCTATATGGCTCATAAGCATGCCAAAGGTCATTGCATTTAAAAATACACAGCATCAAATCCGATAGCATGCCCTTTTGCCTATTTGTGTTTTGAAGCATTTTAGGCCACATTGCACTTGTTTGTTATATCCAATTCTACTGACGTCTATCACCAGAGGGGGAAATTTTGACGGTTAAAATTTCACTACTCCCATGAATTTTGATTTTCACACCTCTCGCCCATCAAATCTTGGAAGATTAAGTACCAACAACCTGCCCCCGCACTGCAAATGCCCTGCAACCCGCACACACCTCGACGTGACCTTGCACAGACTTTGGTTTGCCATTGTCTTCTTTCGGGTAAGTTGTCTTCTATTCTTTGCTTGCCTCACCAACTAGCTTCTCTGGGTCTATTCTGGACTGATCGTGGCCATGGCATCAATGGCAACATGTATCTTGCCATGGCTTGCAAGAGAAGCAGACAGAGGTTGTGAGATAAGAAAGCCGAAAAGCCAGGTCAAGGCACAAGGAACAGAGTGTGGGTCGAGGAAAGCACTGGCACGGTATCGAATCACAACAAAATACACTTTTGCAACATTTGTGAAGGGAGAAACAATGAGAACAAAGAAGATTCCTTGCAAAGCAGCAGTAAGAAGCAATTGTAGATGCACGCATTCGATCATTGCCATCGAAGCAAAGAACATGAGTTGTGGTGTCACGATTGGTGGGAGCATTCGAGGCAGCAACATCAAGCCATTCAGGTTATTACCAGTCTCAAGTCTTCATAAGCTTTAGCCTACACCCTATAGGTCATAGAGTAACAGTCCTACCAACACCTCAAGAGATGCATGCCCAAGAGGCGATGCTCTCTAACTTGAGAAATGGCCTACAGAAAGTGAAAGGGGTGCACAGCTTAGATCAACTAGCTATAAAGAGGGCGACATTAGCTATGTTGGTGTCCCCTGAAACAAAGGAGAAACGGCTTGGGCACACAATGTTGAAGATGTTGAAGATTAGAAGGACTAATGTGGCTCCAAGAGTTGAACATAGAGTAGAAGCAATGCATGATCATCCCGATCTGAGAGGTCTATGGGCTTCAACAGAACACAAGAAAAGGAGAGACAACCTAAGTGCGGAAGTCATTGCTACAGTGACAACGCTTTGGCATGAAAATACGAGAGTTTCTCCAAATAGAAAGGACATCGGTAAGAAGCAGACGGGACACAAGGATTTTGAGGAGCACATCATACACATGCTAGATACAATGCAGGTCAGTGGTGGTGCCTAAACCAGCCCGATGGTTCTTTGTGATTGAGCTTTGGGATACTTGTTTCATTTATTAAACCAGGCTTGGACTAAATGTGATTGTCCTACACCAGCCCGGTAGTTGGAATATCATGCGATCGTAGGATGCGATCGTAGGAGGCTGGTTCAGCTCAATCATCACGAGTTATGTGACTATCCTGAACCAACGTGGGTGAATACCCATTAGTTGTTGTCCAACTCGGTGGCATGGTTGAGCAAAAATTAACAGCATTATATTTTGCAATATATTGTTATTTTACTAAACCATCCCGTTGGTTGGAACATCATGCAACTGTGGCTGTTTCAACTCAATCACCAATTATGTGATTGTCGTGAACTAGCATGGTTGAATAGACATTAGTTATTGACCAATCTGATGGTTGAAATTATTGTGTTTCTTAGTACTTACATTCATTAAATTTTAGTACTGAGCCTCAATTATTAATTCATGAGCCTCCAAGCCATACTCAATGGCCTTCTTGTGAATCTCTTTATGATCGATAAAAGAAAGAGTGGCTTATATCATATAGGACTAAGAATGGGAAGATTATTAGAGTATCCCAAGTCTAAAAGATCAGTGTGCCACTGTAGAGCCATCTCAAGAATAGTCATAAGATGAAGTGTTACTCATATATTCAAGGAATGAAGGTGACCAAGCCTTGGTGGCAATATTTGTGTGTCCCTTAAGATTAGATTAGAACCCCTCAAGAAGGTCCGATAATATATGAACAACACTTAGCATAAAAATGATTATTATATGACAAAAGGTATTTATAAAGATTAGATGTACTTGACTCACAAAAAGAAAATATTTTTAGGACTGAAAAATAATAATTCATGGAAGAACCTTTGCACAAAACTTCAACCTACAACACTGATACCTAAAACCATCCAACAAGCTTAAGCTTAAGTTAGGATAGCTTAAACTGGAAGGGAAGATAAGTGTCATATTATTACTAGACTTCTTATCGATGTCCAAAGTAAAGCAAAGGTTTAATCCCCAAAAAATGAATGGATTGGAAATTTTCTTAATTCTTGCACACATAAAATATCACCACACATGCTAAACAAAATTAATTATCCATGTATAAAGAATAATAGCTTTATAAAGAATAGGCCAATGCTAGTAGAAAAGTATAGGCATATACTTTTAAATTTTCCACTCAGACATGGTAGGGCATTTCTTTTTCAAAAGGATTTTTTTCCAAAAAAGGCCCATGTTTTGCCTAAAACATAATGGAAAAAGAATTTGAAAAACCCCCAAAGGGCCACAAGGTACTTAAGGCATAAAGGGAGCATAAAGGGGTTGAAAAAGTCAAACTATCCAAAGCTCCTAAGGTCCAATTAAAAGGCCCTAAGGTCCAAAAGACAAATGAAAAGGTCCTAAGGTCAAAGGGTTCAAAGGTCCAATTAAAAGGAGCAAAATAATAATAATATTTTATTTTTTTTTGCCTTTAAGGATTTCTAATACATGGCCTAAGGCCACCATGTGTATCTAATGTAGATCTCATGGCATGATGCCATAAGACACCTAGTACCAAGGACTCCCTTGTAGTGCAAATTTTAGTGAAGCGCCCACGTGTAGATGACCTCGGCCATTGTAGTGCCACCATGCACCAATATAGCCATGCCATTGATTGGCAGTGGGCACGACTGTGTATGTAGTCTTAGTCGATGTGAGCAATCATCCACATGGCCACGAGGTCACATAGCTCTGTGACTATGTCAGCACTGTGTTGCCCCATGCTACCATGGTAGACCAATACATTAATTATGGAGGTGCCCTTCTAATTCATTGGGTTCCATGTGGCATACAGCGACCTTTAGCCGCTTAGAATGGACCACTAAATTCAATGGTAGCACTTCACTGCCTAAGGAGTACTTGTATGAATAGAAGGTAGGTGCTTATGTCACTTACCTTATCACATGGCACACCTCCCATAAACCTTTCTTGATGCCAATCCTATGCAAGCTCTTTACGATGCACCACTCTTGAACTGCAAGTGGTATTTATAGAAGTGCATCCCTCATAAAATGAAGGGTCACTTTGGAAAATGAAGGGTCCTTTGGTCTTTTTGTTGCCCTTTTAGAATTGAAGGGACATTTGCTAATATTATGCCCAAAACATTAGCATTTATAATGCAAAATCCTTTTCTCCTTCTAGAAGCAAGGGGTTATGCTTTTACTCCATTTGCTCAATTCACAAAGTAGCTCCAGAGCTATTTGACTCATTAGTGCCTTGTAAAAAATCATTTCATTAGAACTAGCTATAAAGTACAACCATTCTTGAACCTAACTGCTGTTAGGAAGGTATATGTGTGTGTGTGTGTGTGTGTGTGTGTGTGTGTGTGTGCATGCATGTGTGCGTGCGCACATGCGTGTGTGTGTGTGTGTGTTTTAGACTCGACAAGACCCCTTTCCATAGTGAAATGAAAACAATGTAGCTCAAAAGAGAGAACAATTGTCATTAATGAAAAATATTGAACATTAATGTTTTGTCAAAAGGTCGATAAGAGGTGGTTATTTTTTATAGAATGCACAATTGTTCAAAAGGTGTGCTTTGATAAGTCATAGCAAGCATCACTTTTATTGAAGAGGGGAGTCTGCATACTTGCCACCATCCAACAATAAAAACGTGGAAGAACCAGTTAAAGCTTACTTGGGAAGACAGGTGTCATAAACACCCCTCCCTTGTTATCGGAGTCACAATAAAAATAACCACTTAGCAATGGACTTACAAAGCAAGTTGTGAAAATATGAGCGAATAAGTAGTGGTATGAAAAGTGAGGCATTTTTGCAAACTGAAGAGCAATTTAAGTTTTATGAACAAAATTATAGATATGAGAAAAAAAATGTTAGTAGAAATCCTTTGGATAAAGATAAGGGGAGGGATAGTGAAATGGAGGGGCTAGGTGAAAGTGTGATAGGTGGGAAAGACCAGGGGTTTTTTGTAAGGAGTTAAAAAAGGAAAGGAAGGGGAAGAAATTGAAAAGAGATCATTTAAAGCATAAAGAAATAGTGTGGGGGTTGGGTGAAGGCAAATAGAGAGATAAGGAGAAAATTGGGGGATGGGTATAGGTATTATAAATAAATCAGAGGGGAAGTATAGCAGAAAAATTAAGGGAGGGAAAGAAAATGGGGTAAGGACGCTTGTTGAAAAAACTTTAAAAAAATTTTGGGAGGGGCACATTAGAACAAAGAAAGATAAGTTAGGATTAAAACAATTAAAGTGGGAAAATGCCAAAAAAGAAGAAATTTAAGGGTAAGGAGGGAAGGAAAAAATTAGAGGGAAAAAAGGGCTAAGAATATTTTGGAGCTAGGGGGCTTGAGGAAAAAAGCTAAGAGTACTTTGGAACTAAGGAGGGGGGGTTTGTAATTAAATACAATACAAGAGAATTACGACAAACCAGAGTGAAAAAATGGGGGGCAAATTTGGAACCTAAGAATCCGCATGGAATAGATGGTTGTGGGAATCAATACGTGGTGTTTGTACGTCGATAGTCTGGAGACCTGTGTGGCATGCAGCAAGGTTACTACATAACAGTGAGCATCAAGCAAGGTGCGGGGGGTTAGCAAGGGCATCATAGAGCTAGCCTAGTACTAGAGAGCATAGGCTACACTGTTGCAGTTTTGATTTGGACTCCGGGAGGCTTAGAGGCGAGGAGCTATGGGATTAGGGGCAATCCATCATACATCGAATAGTAGAGGCAGGTAGTCAGTAGTACGAGGAGCGATTGGAGAGGCAACCAGTAGTACAACGAGCGAGGGACTAAGGGACTCCATGGGTAGAGGATAGTGTAGATAGTAGATTGTGGGCAGAAGGGGTATGGGTAGAGGAGTAAATAGGGAGTGTGAGGGGCTTAAGTAGGAGGAGACAGGGGGTAGTCGAGAGGATTAGGTTGGGGAGAGGCATGAGGCCCAAGAAAAGGTAGTTTAGATGCCTAGGTAGTTTAGAGAAAAGACTAGGAAAAGGTAGTTTTTAGAAAAAATTAACCACTCTACTATTAGGAAAAGGTAGTTTAGATAGAATTAACCACTTAATAAGAGGAACCGATAGTTTAGAAAAAATTAGGGGAATAATTAGGAAAAGTTTTATAAATAATTAGGAAATAATAAGGAAATAAGGAAATAAATAGGGAAATTTAGGAAAAAATAAATAGGAAATAAATAAAAAATAAACAAGAAAATTTTAAGGGAAATTTAAGCAAATTTAGGGGGAAATAAAGGAGAAAACTAGGGAAAAATTAGAGAGGGGGGGTTAGGAAAATTAGAAAAAATATATAAGAAAAATTTAAGGGAAATTTAAGCAAAATTAGGGGGAAATAAAGGAGAAAACTAGGGAAAAATTAGAGAGGGGGTGGGGAGAAGGAAGGAAAAAAGGAAGGGGGGGGGATTAAACATGGAGGGGGGGGGGATTAAACATGGAAATAAATAGGGTGAAGGGATAAAAAGTAAATTGAATGTAAAGTGGGAAAGGGATAGTAAGTGTGTGTGTGTGAGTGTGTGTGTGTGTGTGTGTGTGCGCGCGCGCGCATGTGAGAGAGAGAGAGAGAGAGAGAGAGAGAGAGAGAGAGAGAGAGAGAGAGAGAGAGAGAGAGAGAATATAGTATACAATTGTAATGTTCATTGGAGACCCGCTAGTATTTATGAGAGAAGAAAGGTAAATGTAGCTATCAATTGTTATAGGTTGCACCTCTATGCTTAGCTAACAAAACTACCTAATTCTATGTGTTTGTGTCTAGGCTTACTTGTTTGGCTAGCTATTTGAAGAGGGTGTGCTAGTCCTTAGATGTTTGAGCCTATAGTTGTGCTTCTCCTATGTGTTAGATTCTCTTTGTTTTTGTCTCGGTCAACTTTCATGGCTAGCCCTCATCTTGCATATTAGGTGTCTTTTGAAACTAGAGATGTCCCACTAAGGTATCCATGTGTCTCATAAATCAGCTTGGGTCCTCACTTGTAGAATACCCGCAAGATACCTGCTTTCTTTTGTTTTTTTTCCACACAAAAATTGTGTTACCAATGGTTACATCCCTAGCTTTGGAATATTAATGGACCTATTCCACAATATTCCATTCATTTTCCTATTGCTTTGTACCAAATATGTTGTCCCATTTATTACCTAGCCTTGCACTTCATCCGATAGCATCAACTTCAAGCATTAGTTCAACCTTCAACATCAATTCAACCTTTAACCTTCAAGCATTAGTTCAATCTTAAATCTATTACTAGTTCTAGCTCTACCTTCAATATTTGGCAAATGTCAACTTGGACCTCACTATTCTTTTGTGGACACTCCTTTTCTTCTTTGTGAAAGAATTGACTAGACTAGTTATTCCAAGTATAGGAGATATACAAGGGTCTTTGATGTTGATTGGCTTCTCATATTTATTGATTAGTTTGGTATCCAATTGTAAAGTGATTATTGTCATAGGCATCTATCTATCAAAGATCTCTCATATTATAACATGATGTAGTATTCTTATTCTTGTCATATGTACCATATTAATTCAAAATCAAAGAAAAAAAATTCATTTGTAGTATTGTAGTCCTCGTCGTATTCTTTTCTTGTCATATGTAGTATATTGTTTTAAACGCATTCCCTTGAATGCAACCCTTGCATGTTTGGTATAATGTTTTTAAGATGTGTCACATACTTATGAAATATCTCATTTTCATGACTTATTTTGATTTGGTACACAAGTTTTTTCTTTCTCTAGATCCCAAGCATGATGTTTTTCTAGGAATATGCCTTAGTTGCAATACATCAAGTACTAATGTAATGTTTTTTTCTAGCCTATTTCTAAACATATAAGGATCCACTTTTTTAAACATATTGGAATAAAATATCCATATAAGGATCCACTTTTTAAAACATATTGGAATAAAAATTTTCCTACTACAAAAGCAACAGTAGACATTGATTTGCATAACAAACGTGATATGAAGAAAGAAAGAAAGGACATTGATGCAAAGACAGAAAGAAAGAAAATATTATCATAAATACATGATGCATAGACATTAATACAAAGAAAGAAAGAAAGGACTGTCATAAATACATTATATTTTAATTAGATATAGTAAAAAATTGTAGATATTTAAAATCCAATCACAAACCAAGGTTGCAAATGAATCTAAACATGAGTGATATTTGAAAATAGTACTCATTTCATAAGAGATCATATACATATAAAATCATATTGTGAATATCTTGTGCATTAAATATCTTTGTCCATATCTAAAAAAAGTATCATAGTGTGAATATCTTTGTGCATATCTAAAATAAAGTACCCTTGCATATAAGGTGTCTTTTGAAAATATAAGACGTCTGACTAAGGTATCCATGTGACTCATACATCAGCTTCGGTCCTCACTTTAGAATTCTAACTTTCTTTTGTCTCTTTCCCACTGTTTTTCAAAATTGTGTGTGTTGCCCACGTACCGAATGGTCACATCCCTTTCTCTTGAAGATCCATGGACCTACACCACAATATTCCATCCATTTTACTATCGCTTTGTAGCAAACATAGTGTCCCATGTATTACCTAGCCTTGCACTTCATTCTATAGCATCAACTTCTAGCATCAATTCGACCTTCAACAATTCTTCTTACATCAATTCAAACTTCAATCTCTTACTAATTCTAGATTTAGCTTCAATGTCAAGTTAAAATTGCCATCAATTTGGACTAGGCTAATTTTTTTAGAAAACTCATTTTCTTGTTTGTGCAAGAACTCTTTGACTAGAATAGCTATTCAAAATAAAGGAGATATCCAAGGGTCTTTGATGTTGATTGGCTTCTAATATGTGTTTATTAGTTGTTATCCAATTGTAAAGTGATTATTTTCATAGGCATCTGTATGTGAAAGATCTCTCATCTTATGATATGATGGAGTATTCTTGCTCTTGTCATAAGTACTATATGGAAAATCATCCCCTTCGATACTACTCCTTCATGTTTGGTATAAGTTCTTTTTATATATGTCACTTGTACTTATGATATAATTCATTTCATATATATTTTGGTTCAATACAAAGTTGTTTTCTTTCTTGACCCCAAACATGATGCTTTTCTTGGAAATAAGCCTTCCTTGCAGTAATCAAGTACTAATGTTATTTTCATTATCTACCCTATTTGTAAAATATCCATAAAAGGTTCCACTTTTTTAAATATATTGAAATACAAATTTAAAACCACCAATAGAGATTGTATTTACATAGATGCAAAGAAAGAAAGGAGAAACTGTCATAAATACATGAAATGTTAATTAAGTGAATGAAAAAGATTTAGATATTTAAAATTTAATCACAAATCAAGGTTGCAAATGAAACTCAATATGAGTTATATTTGAAAATAATTCTCATTTCAAAAGAGTGCATGTTAATATAAAGTTATATTGTGAATATCTAAAAAAAGTATCATTAGCTCTAAAAATTCCATAAACCAAGATTTTTACATAGTTCAATGCATGTTTCATCATCATTATCGTTACAAAGGATAGTGTCCAAGTATGTAGTTCTTGATACCCTTTTCTAGTTGTATTTGTCTTGCTATGAACAAATTGATAATGGGCCCATAAATTGATATCGTTCATTTTGAAAGTTTCCTTTAACAAATTCCCATTCAACACTTATTAATTCAAAATTTGTATTTGTTATATTCCCATAAAGACCAATGTCTTAGTGGTCCTGGACCAGTCAATATCTTTTTAAAGCCATAAGGATACCTTCTGTTAATCTTCTTATCTATTATTTTTGCTTGTAAACCTGATATCTAATAAAATGTGCCATCATCATTATAGCAATATTCATATAATGATGAAAATGAGAGTGGATCTCCTAACCATGAAACACTAATATGTCCTTCATGCTCATAATAGATCCATCATGTGAAAGTCCAATTCTATTTATAGAGATGTAGCATTGATTGTTGTGCAACGAATCACTATTTTGATTTAGACATATGTCCAAACCTTGCTCGTATCAATGAAAGATGACTATGTCCTTCTATACTCATAATAAATCCATCAAATGAAAGTGCAAATCTACTTGTTCTATGGAGATGTAGCATTGTCTGTTGTGCAATGAATCAATGTTTAGGTTCAAGATCATTCCAAACCTTAATAGTATCAAAGCATAGAATAGCAAGTGAAGCCTATATATGAAGCCCAATTGTGTTAACTTTTCTAAAACTACCGTGTATTGATTAGGTCCAACTATTGAAGGGTTCAATGAGAGTATGCAAACTTCCAAGTTCTCATTAGTCATCTCAACATTTTTATATCTATCAAACCATTCATTTCATGTTAAGGAAGATCTTCACAGTACCATGTCCCTTTAATCCATAGGCTTGGTTCTTGATCTCATTTTAGACTTTGTCTAGATATTCAACTATAGTACTCATTAAATAATATGTTTGTAGGACAACCAACATACCAATAAGAATGACATTTGTATATGGAAATATTGAACATTGGTCCACGTTGGAAATATACCAAAGGAAAATCCCAAGTTTCTTCAACTTAGTGTAATAAAATTTTATTCAAAGTAGCCAAGTGATGATTATGAGAATGAAGCTTAACTTCTTATGCATTCTTGTATTTCAAGAAACACTCAATGATTTAGTTCTTCTAAGAACTATAACAAGGCAAGTCTTTTGAATGAGTTATAGAACTTGCAAGTATGAACAATACATGCTTGCTTGATAGATATTCAATATGTAGGAAAGAGATGATGCAAGTTTGGATGTTTGTTTAGTGAATTATTATATTTTGTTATTTTAATGGGATACATATGTCTATGAGAATGTATGATCTTGAAAAGACTAAATAATACTTCATCAACAAATAACAACTAGAATAAAAGAAATATATGTAATCCATTCATACTTTCAATTCAACATATAGACTTTGCCAACATTATTCTTAATATAAAAAGGTAGCATCTAGTATCTAGTGACATACATGTCAAGATTTCTAAAGGATATAGAGAGAGAGTGATATAATGTAGACAATATATATTAAATATAAATCTATGATCGATTATAATGGCTTCAAGTATGAGGTTTCCAATATCTTTTTCCTACTTATCCAAGGAATATTGTATATTGTTACATGAGAGATTCAAATATGGGATTACTAAAGATTAGGGAAACTCTTTTAAATTTATTGAATTACCATAATCCTCAAAAGAGAGTACGGTAGGGAGGTATTTATAGGAGTTTCTAAAGTGTTCACTATTTGTTCATATATAGATAATGTTCTCTAAAATGAGGGTTATATTTTTAACAATCAAAGATGTAAACTATGAATTCAGAATTTGCAAACTGCAAACTCTAAATTTAGAGTTCACAAACTACAATTTTGTTTCTACATTAGGGTATTCGAATTGCAAATTTAAAATTTCCAAACTGTAAATTCAAACCTAAAAATTACAACTTGCACTACATTTCCAAAACAACTATGACATGTTTATATTATTAGGTTAAAGAATATTAAAATTACTTGATTCAAAAGCCATAAAACACCTATTTTATTAATTTTGGACGAGTGCACTATCCAAATTCATTTTGTGAGATAATTTTGGATAAAGAATTTAAAAAAAAGAGGCTCTTAGAAAACAAAACTTTGAGACAAAAAGTAAGATTTAAAAAAATCAAATTAGAAAAAATGACATGACATGTTATTTAAACTAGAGTACATTAAAAAAAGAGGACATCACATTGTTAAAAGAGACAAAAAGTAAGATTTTAAAAAATCAAATTAGAAAAAATGTCGTGACATGTCATTAAAACTAGAGTACATTTAAAAAAAAGCATGACACATTTATACAAGAAGTAGATCATATAACTCAAAGCCATATGGTGTTAAAAAACACCTTCCATTAGCTCAGCCTAGAAGATCTCATCTTTGTCTCTCTTGTCTATTACAACTTTACATTAGAGAATAAAAAGTCTTTGTGGAACTGTAGTTTCATTTCTTGTCTATTGCAGTTACTTTAGAAAACACATAAGTCTCTATGGAATTGAATTTCTATGGAATTAAATTTATATGGAATTAAATTTCCATCACTTGACTATTAAGTCATTAGAGAGAGCATATGTCCTCAAAAGTGCCTACTATGGCATTGGCTTCATGAAAACAAGCAGACTTTAAACCTGCAGGCCATGCGTGACCAGGGCTGGCATCGCAAATCTCCTCACAGACTCTCCTCACAACCTATTTCGAATCTTTCGCCGACTTGTAAGTAACATATCCTCCTCGAATGATTTTCCCTTCATTGGTCCATACAAAAGGGATCTAAGACAGAATTTGAGTTTAGTAAATGAAGTCGGGTAGTAACTAGTCATTGTCTTAGAAGGAAAGTGTGAGAAGGAGAGTGAGGGAGCGATAGCGAGGGATGCATAGTGAGCCACCCCTCCTTCAAGAGTGATAGAAAGTGAGGGAAGACGTAAAGTGAAAGACGAATACAAGTTAATCAGAAGGACTAGGATGTAAGAAATAAGAGAGTGTCTGTGGAAGGACTAGGATGGAAGAATACAAGTGCACTAAGGCACGATGTGTTCGCTATGATAAGGATAAGGGTTGGAATAAAGTGAGAGAAGCATTGGGAATGATCTACTTTAAGTGAGTGGAGACTGTCCAACTGAATAAAATTTTACAGAGCATTGGGAATGTTGTACTTTAAGTGAGTGGAGCATTGGGGATTGATACTTTGGAGTGAAATATATTACAAATATTACATCATCACATATTCATATCAAAATTCTCATCACACAAGGCTATATTTCCAAATAATCACATCATCACACATTCATATCATAAAATTGTGTGCATGAAATAAATATATAAATATCATGACTAAACGCCACTTAAGTAATAAGTCACAAATTGGTGGATAACCAACAAAAACTACATCATGATTCATACATTACAACAAATAAATGTCAACCATAATATTCATGGAATAAACAACATCATGAGAATATGCTCCTCATGCATATATACAAACACAACATCATACATGCATCACAACTCTTCTGATACTTCTAGTGGAGACTGTGGCAACTCTTCTGATGCTTCCAATGGAAGCTGTGGTGCTCTAGATGAACACTCAGTCTCTACTTCTTCTATAATATGTAGTGCTTTTGGAGTAGAATCAGTATCCTCTTCCTTAAATGCAAGCGGAGGCTATGGCAACTCTTCTAATCTTCCAGTGGAGGCTGTGGTGTTGTAGGTGTACACTGAGTCTCTACTTTTGTAGTATGCAATGCTTTCACAGTAGACTCAATCTCCTCTTCCTTAAATGCAAGCTTTGATATTGCTTCAATTGCATGTTGTATTCTATGGTAGCAATTAGGTCTCGAATGATTTCAGCCCTAAACAATTGTATATCCTCCTCTGAATATTTGAGCTCCAAAGAGTCTTCCGATGAGACCTGTGGCTTAAGTGAGAAAATTTCTTTGAAAATCAACATGCAGTTATAGGCAACTCTCCACCCACAACTATGCCCATCTTCCTACTCTACTACTAAACGCTTTGGGAAGTCTAGCGAGTCTTTGTACTATCCTGTTTCTCTGATAGCAGATACCAACTTCTCAACTGACGTGCTCATCATGACATATTAAAAAAACTTAGTGTGTCTATTACATAAGGTACATAATATAGAAGTAACAATAGATTAATAGAATACTTACGCTTGCACTGAGCCATGAAAGCCTGCAATCGAGTTGACAGACCAACAATAGTTGTCTTTAAGGTCCCAAACCACTAGACTCCAATGTTTCCTACATGAATAAATAAGAACCATTATTATTTAACACAATGTTGCCAGTATAAGATGATACTTACATCTCGTGATATGCCATAAATAGGACTCGCACACCATGTAAATGTAAAGGCTGTAACCATTTACAAACATCGGCTATCGTCTTTCTGCTATCACTAAGTATAGGAGAAAGGAGGGAATCCAACATATACACATAGTTTTGTATGGCTCTACAAAATCGTGAGATAACTATACTGCACCAACAAATAAATGAATATTAGCTTATTAGATTTAATCAAAATATTGAATTATCAAGCAAAGAAAAAGTTTGTATCAAACCTGAGAATGGCCATCATAACGTTGTTATTGACCTCATTTGAAGCTTTAGAGAGGATTGAAATCTCCTCTCCACCAAATTCAAGATACTGAGATCTATGTTGAATCATAACCCTAACATTAAAAGAGCTTCCCAATTCTTCCAATGAAGCCATGTTTGTAGAGTTGAGGTCTTCTATCCCTTTTGACTCTTTGACAGCATTCATTTCGCACTCCTCTGAGCCATTATCTATTTGACTTGTGGGAGGGTCCATAATGTTGCCCTTAATGATTGCTCGAATGGTACATGTTATAAATGCATAGAGATGCAAGTCCATATATGTTGACAATGTGGTGTCATTTTGTATCTCAAAAATTTGACCAAGTACCAAAAAGCAATTGTAGCCCACCCTCCATCCACAATTATAGATGTGGCTATCCTCTTGATGTGATACCTGACATGTTATATACTCTATTTGTTGTGCCAAGTCACGTTGTCGCATTACTGTGTCGATAGCACCTACCAACTTTCAAGCTGATCTGCACATCAAAACATATAACAACAGTGAATATGTGCATTGCATATCAATCTACATGTCAAGAAGTGACAACAAGTGTAGTCTATACTTACCCTAACATAGTGCCATGGACGGATGTCATTGAGTTGGCAAAGAAGCACTTCTTAGCAAAGATGTCCACGACCACCAAACTCCAATGTGAGCTGCATTATCGATAAAGAATAATTACTATGTTTGAGACAATTCTAGCAACGCAATAGAAAAAACAAGTAGGGTTTGATGCTTACTTCTCATAATATGTTGTAAAGATAACTCGTGCCTCATTCATAGGAACATGCTTCAACCACTTGCAAACATCCTCTATGGTTTCTTTTTTGTTGCTAAGCACTTCAGAAATAAGAGGATCGAGCATATATGAAACTCTTTGTATATTTTGAGGAAAATCTGCTATAACATTACTATATTTTTAAAAAAAAGTATTAGCTTCTTGGGTTTAATCAAAATAAGCAAAGTATAAAGCTAAGGAAAAGGCTGCATCAAACCTGAGGATGCTTGTAATGACTTTGACATTAACCTCTTTCTTAGAATTCAAAAGGATTAAAATCTCTTCTTTACCAAATTCAAAAAAATGAGGTTGTTGTCGAATTAACAACATAGCGATGAATGAACTTCCAATCTGCTGCAATAGAGTCATATTTTCATGACTCATCTTATTGAGAGAGTAGTCTACATCGTATTCTTTTTCACTTGCTATGTCTTCTACATCCTCCTGCTATAAAAATATAAAAAAGTTATGAGATGTACACATCCCAAATAAAGGCTTAAACAAGCATAGAAATATAAAGATAAGATTTCATACATGCTGCAATGTAGTCATATTTTTAGGTTGTTCCCCAACATTAATAATGGTTTTTTCATTAGACTACATAGAAGTATATAGATAAGGTTTCATACATGCTTTTATTAGAGTGAGTCTCTCCTCCTCTTGGAGCAAAAATTTAAAAAGTAAGGTTTCATACATGCTTTCATTAGAGTGAGTCTCTCCTCCTCTTGGAGGAAAATTTTAAAAAGTTATGAGATTTACACATCCCACATAAAAATAAATGTTTAAATAATCATAGAAGTATAAAGATAGCATGCTTTCATTAGACTTAGTCTCTTCTCCTCTTGGAGGAAAATATAAAAAAGTTATGAGATTTACACATCCCAATTAAAGGCTTGAACAAGCATACAAGTATAAAGATAAGGTTTTATACATGCTACAATGTAGTCATATTTTTAGGTCGTTTCCCAATGGTAGCAATTAGACGCTGAATACTCTTAGCCCGAAACACTAGTAGATCGGCCTCCGTATATGATTCCATTTTGATTGGTAACTCCAAATCAAAAATCTCTCTAAGAAACAACATGCAGTTGTAGGCAACTCTCCACCTATAGTTGTGCCCATCTTTTTACTCCACTGGTAGATGTTGTTTGAATTCTACTTGGTCTTATTGCTCCCTGGTTGTTCTAACAGTAGATACTAGCCGATATGCAGCACTGTCCATCATGACATATGAAATATATTAATATGTCATGATCATAAGATACAAAATAAAAAAGTAACAAAAATATTAAGAGAATAATTACCTTGGGGAGTTGGCATGATAGCCTTCCATTGAATTCACAAACCATAAACAGTTGATTTCAAGGTCCCAAGCGATCAGACTCCAATGTGAGCTACATGACCAGATTAAAAATGATTATTGTTTTACACAAACTTGCCAAAGAAATAGTAAAAATAAGGTTGGAGTTGATACTTACTCCTCATGATAAGGCATAAAGATGACTCGCACCCCATCTAAATTCAAAGGGCTTAACCAGGTACAAACATCTTCTATAGTCTTTTGAGGAGAACTAAGAATAGAACAAAGGAGAGCATCGATCATGTAGACACGATTCTACACTGCACTAGGAAGCTGAGAAATAACTACACTGCACCAAGAAATAAACAAACGTTAGCTCATAGAATTGATTTGCATTCTGCACTAGGAAACTGATATAACTACACTGTAAACAAATAAACAAATGTTAGCTCATTAAAGTAGCAACAAATAAACAAACGTTACCTGAGAATGGCCAGGATAACATTGTCATTAACCTCTTTTAAAGGATTGGAGAGAATTGAAACCTCCTCTCTACCAAAGCTCAAATACTGAGGTTCTCGTTTCAAAATGATCCTAATTTCAAATGAGCTTTCCATTTCATCCAATGCAGCTAAATTTGCAGAATGGGTCTCTGTCATAGCTTGTATTCTATGTTTGCGGTCACTCTGCTTTTCCATGGTGTCTTTAAAGCTCTTGTGCTCATGGGATTCTTCAACCAAGTTCAGAGGTGGTTGCATTGCTGAAGTAGAAGGGAGTGCCTCCATATTGACTTCATTCATTTCTTCTCCCTCTATTGCCTGTAAACAAATATGAGAGATTAGATTCATTATATTTAAATTTAAATCTTATTTAAAAAATGGTATTTAGTTGAGAAATAGAGAGTTCATACCGCTAAGTATTGTTGTAGTGACCTTTTTACATAACCCTGCGAGCCATAATTATCAAAGAAGGCATCATCATCTTTCTCTTCATCCACCAACCTCTCTCTGAACAGGTCATGTAAGTCCATCTTTTCATCATCATCAACTGGGACATTATGATCTTCAAGGTCATCATCCATGTCATCAGTCTCCTTGTGCTCTACCTCTTTTTTATAGCCTGTGGTTAGATCTGCTTGAAGCTAAAAATAGGCCATGAAATGGTTGTTTTCAATAATATTTGTGGAGTTCCCTTTTCTGAGGAGATCCTCAAATAAATATCCCATCCTGCACAAGGTGACCTCCCAACCTGCCGGTAGCAAATTCTCCACCATGGTAAGCAAGAGACTCCCACTTTTTGCCGAACTTCTATAGTTGTTTTTTTGATAATGTATGGACCTGGGAATATCTTGCTCTTCTAGCATCAATCTCAAATTATTTGAATTCCCTCTTATGTTCTTTTGTAAGGAGTGATCAGGGTTGGGACTCCGCATACACAAGAAGAATGATTCAAGAGATTGAATCGCTATGCCACATTCTCTCTTGCCTCTCTTTGCTGCATAAATACCACTATGGATCTTCAAATCTAATGAATATGCTCGCTCTAGAGTAACCTGCATGGCTTCTTTATCTTGTTTATCAACAAAAATGACAATGTTGTGAATTTCCACTTTGCTAATGGCGGTATATACTATTCTATCAATGAAGTTATGGATATCATCGCTAGAAACTTCATTGATGAAGAATAGTTATGGCTTGTCCCATGCTGATTCATTCTTAATGAAGTCATCTTCTGAAACTCCCTTAAAGTTCACAAGCTTTCCAAACTCTGATGTAACCTCTACATTGAATTGAAAGCTTTGGTGCATATTTGTTGGCATCCTTATCTCGTTGATAAATCTTTCCACATATGCAACCACCTGTTGTGGGATTTCTTTTCTCATGTAAGAGGTTACTATTTCTGACCCATCTTCATCCTTTTTAATCCACCTGTTTGCCCATAGCTTAACCTTGGGTGTTGACAAAGAAGCTATATGCTTGACCACATTATAGTCAATGTTACAATGACTAAGTGGGATTTGTTTCTCTGACAACAAATACTTAATGGCACTATGCACTGCATCACGCCTCACCTATACATTGATGCATTCTTCCAAGCAGTGGTCTTTGTCTTTCTTTCCAAAAAACCATTCTTTCTTTAAAAGTTTTTGTGCTGCCATGGATGCATACTTATCAGGTAAGTACTTTATAGGCCTCCACATCCTTGCTGTCAACTCCTCCTTATCCATTACGTTTGACTTTTCGGAGACAAACAAAGGAGCTTCATAAGTCAACTCTCCACACTCACATGCAATGCACGCTTCAAGCATCTCATTGAACGCTTCAACAGGACAAAATATGATGGAAGTGTAGTCGGCATATCTGTCCCTCACCACCTTGAGGCTTGTCATATTTTCTTCTTGCTCTTGAGTTCCCCTAGGCACAACTACACTCAAAGAAGTATAGAAGTTTGTGAGTGTGTCAGCATCTGCTTTTATGACATTTCTCTTCAAATCAGGATTTGGAGAACCAAATGTTGTCCATACAACCCTTGCCTTCTGTAAGACCTATGATGTTGAGGATATCTTATGCTTCCATGGACAAAATGATTAAGTCTTTCAGACTCAATCAAATACTTGATCTCATGCTTGAATATACAGATGGTTGCAGGATAACAATGGAATGAAGTTATCTTTGCAAATTGTTCTGAAGTGAGCCTTTTGACCTCCTTTGCTTCTTTGGTGATCTGATTACAAGCATAAGCCCAATGTTGATGATCAATGGGTTGGAATCTGCAATTAAGGAGGAATTCCTTCTTTGCTTCCTTTAACATATTCTCACCTTGTGCCTCTTGGCCTTGTCCATGTGGAATATTTTTAAGAGTGTCTTTAAAGAATCAAGTGAAGGTTTCCTCAAAATGTGTAGGCCCTGTAAATGTAATTTGATCCAAAAAGCTATTTTTGATTGGACAAAACATTATTGGACGCAGGACCATGTTGCTTGCCACAGGTTTCTTTCCATCTCTCAAAGCCTCGTATATTTGCAGTGCATAGGATATATCAAGGTTTCGACTATTAGTAAAGACAACTGCAGCTTCCACATCTTTGGCATTCACAAACCATGTCCCCCAGATATATCCCACATCACCATCCATTACTGCTTCATTAAGACGCAAATTGAGATTTTTGATTGAGGTGAGTTCATCCTGATCATCTTCAGCTTCGGGTTCTGAGTCTTCTTCATCTTTCTCTTCTTTTAACCGGTTTTCATCCATATGATCTTTCTTTACAGTGGGACGATGCCTTTTTCTACTGCTTGGAACCGTGGCTCTTGTAGTACTAGCCTTTTGCATTTCACATCGTGGTTTGCTAGCAAGAGCTTCTAGCATAACTTTAGTGGATCGACCTTCATCTTCTTCAATTTTTTTAATTCCCGTGCACTCAAGGCTTGTGTTTCATCATCCTTAGTGACATCCACCATTTCTTGCTCTAGAAGTTTGCGCTCATGTTCTGCATGTTTGTGACAGTGTGTAGGGCTTTACAAAGTATTTTATAGCAATAAATGTGGGAAATAGCCTAGAAGGCTTTACAAGGCTTAAATATTTGTACAAATGTAAGAAAATTAGCCAATAAAGCTTTACAATGAAATAAAATGCCCTCTAGTGATAAAGCTTCAATCTTCGTGATGGCATGTAATCTATCCATCCATTGATTGGCCCTCTAGTAATAAAGCTTCAATCTTCGTGATGACATGTAATCTGTCCATCCATTGATATCTATGCACTGATACCCAACTAATGCAATCTACCCACTAAAAACTGTTCCACTGATATCCACTTATGCAGTCCACTGATACTCGTTAAATAGTGAATCATCGAGTTTATTACAAGGCGCTTCATATGGCAATAAATGTGAAAAATAGCCTAGAAGGCTTTACAAGGTTTTTTATGACAATAAATGAGCTTAAATATTCGTACAAATGCAATAAAAATAACCAATAAAGATTTACAATGAAATAAAATGACCACTATAATCATCAAGCTCCAATATGCCCCATGACATGTAATCTGTCCACTGATATATGTAATATGTCCACTGATATCTGCTATC
Organism: Dipteris shenzhenensis; assembly: GCF_047967505.1. Taxonomy (NCBI): domain Eukaryota; kingdom Viridiplantae; phylum Streptophyta; class Polypodiopsida; order Gleicheniales; family Dipteridaceae; genus Dipteris; species Dipteris shenzhenensis. The sequence continues at coordinate 9,008,396 of NC_141609.1, read as the reverse complement.
TGCTCATGCAATCTGCCCACTGATAAACTTCTTGGTAAATGGTAAAAGGTCTTATTTAATAGCATGTTATGAGTGTGAAACCGCATGTGAGCGAAGGGACTAACAATGATTAGGAACTAGTTAGAAAAATTTGAGCATTGCTTCGATTGGCAACTTGGAGAATTGTCTCTCCTCTAAGGCAATCTAATCTATGCTAAACCAACCGTCGAAGCGAAGAAAAGCAATAAATAATTTCTTTTTCTGTGTCTGTTTTTATCTTTATGCTTTCGGTGTATTGGGTAGGTATACATAAGCACCCCTAACATTTCATTTTGAAACAGTATCTGTTTACACTTTTGTAACAGTTCTGTCTTGTCTCTTATGAACAGAAGAATTGGTTATTAAACCTTTGTACTCATGGGATTTTTTTGAAATACAAAATTATTATCGGAATATACTGATGTTCAATTATGTTGTTTTATTTTAATTTTTGCTATTCTTTTATGATGTTTTAGATTAATGAAAACCTTTGTAAAGTACATTTTCTAAACAATGAATTATTTGAAATATATTAAAGTCTTTTCACCAGTTACAGTGGATCCACTTTGTTAGAAATAACTTTGAGAAAAATAAATTGAATAATGTCTTGATTTAAGTTAAAACAATAAGTATAGTTAGAGCATAAATAGTTAGTAATCCAATGTATGCAGAGGCTTTGAAATGATAAGATAGGACTATATTGTATGAGTTTTATTATTCTTCTCCTTTTTATATTTGAGAAAAATCCAACCACAATGTTGTTAATTAAACTCTCTCTAAGTTCCTCCTTTCTCTAGGGATGAAATTAAACAAAATTAGATTTATGTTAACTGTAAGGTTCTTCAATCCACACTTAAAAAATGAATGATTAATGAACGTTGTTTTGCAAATGTGAGGATAGAAATATTTAATGGATCTTGCTTCCACAATGGTATATTTTAAAATGCTGCTAGACTTTGTTGAAATGTGCCACAAAGAGCATCAAGTAAATGTTTGATTCAAGTTTTCTTTCTACAATTTGTGTTGATTCTTTTTGCGATTGAACATTAGAACTGCTAATCTATGTTTTGTAGATATTTTTATTTTGATTAAGTATAGAAACTGCATTTTGTTAATGTCGTACTATTTCCCTGTTTTATTGGTATTGCTGGGTCAAAGGGCAAAAATGTCCTTCCTCAAGAAATCTCTCCTACATCATTAAATGTTGCAAGTCCCTCTTTTGTTAGTGGTGTTGCATTTGTCCTACTTTCTTCCCCTCCTCCCATTTCCATCAAGTCTCCAGTAAAAAGTTCTTTGTTTCAGTCCCCCGACTCTGAGGAGAAGAAACCTAGAGTTGTTACCATAAAAGAAGAAAACATACCCTTCACTCCATCTGTTGATAATGTTCCTTTCCCAGCATTTTATGAAGTAGAGAATTGGGTTGAAGAGGAGAGGAATGGACCTATAGTTAAGGCTAACCTGGTTCCTAACATTGATCTCATTGAAAAACTGTGTGTTTGATGGAAAGGTCCTAAACAAGTATGGCACATACATGCTGGCAAATGTCAGTTATCCCAAGTGCTTGAAAGTGGATCTTGTAGATAGGAAAGGCATAGGATGTATAACTTTGCACATAGATGAGTTGTACTATAGTGATTTCATAATGTTTATAAATATAGGTGATTGCATTCGAGTGACAAACTTTTCAATATGCAAAAAGAACCCTAGGAATGATGGTGGCACCACCGATTATAGTATTGCCTTTGATCCATCCACTCGTATTGAGCGCATCCCTCCCTACGGTGTTGTTTTTGAGATTTATCCTGAAGGAACTATTGCTGTATACAAAGAAAAGTGTAAGAATTTGATCACAATAAAGGAGAGAGCAACCAACTACCACTAGCCACCTTAGCTGTAACTGTTATGAAGCTGGGGACGTCTTACAAGCAATGCGATGAGTTGATAGTTGAAGATGGAGAATACCCTGAAGACCTCATTACGGTGATACATCTTCATTGGATTTGTAATACTTTATGCCCTCTAATAGTCTGCAATTTCACCATCAATATAGTATTGATATTCCCCACTGTTTGTACAAATTTGGAAGCTCACATTTTGGAGCAACAGGTGCTCAGATTTTGTTAGCAGAAAGGTTCAAGACATTTGGAGAGGCACAATTTGTTCTTCACAATGTCGGGCGCAAGAAAAACATGCAGCCTATCGCTTTGAATATGCTAGACATCACTATTCCCTTGAAGGATCCAAATCTTATTGTTTATCATGCGAGGGTTTTTAGCACGTACATATAGCAAATTGGTCATGGAAACCAGGCCCCTTCAAAACACACAGTATTTAAAGCTTTCTTGTAGGTCATATATGCTAATTCATACCCATTGAACTAATCATTAATTATTTTGTCAAGCAGGTTGCTAGTGTTCTTTCTGTTAATGGTGTCAACTCTGCTTTGTATGAGTCTGTTTGTGGTATTTGCAACAATTGATGATTGATTTGCAATCATTATTGTTTATTGTATCAATTTCTCTTAAGAAATGAAATCATTGTGTTGTGCTATAAACTTTGCTACTATTTTGCTCTTCATTTCTTATTAACAATTCACAAGCTTTGCATTCTATCATTAGTCCTATATTTTATTACTCTTGCTTTTACTTTTGTAATTCCTTGATAAATTAAAAAACAGCTTCTCCATTTGTTGCAATTGCGCTTCAACTTTCATTGTAAAAATGAGGTAGAAAAAATCTTTATGACAGAGACATTCAATTTGTTTCCCAATATCCACACAATAAGTGTATCTTGTTTTGTATTTCTTACATGCTGAACTTTCATATTTCTATTGAAGTAATGAAAAAAATGGTTGCTTGCAAAATTGCAAGCATCATACATTCAAATAATGAAGAAGCAATTGTTTTGGGGGATATGATCTTCGAAGTATTTTCCTTTGGAAATATTTACAATGGAATAACAAGTACTAATGCTTATCTTAACGAAGTGCAAAATGAAGCATTTCTCTTCTCCCCACATAACAATATTTTTTGGTATGCATTGGTTGAAACACTTGCATTGAAAATTGAATTATTCTTTTGCAACACAGACATCTCTTAAAATGTTATTAATGTCTTTAAAGTTCCTTTTGTTTGATGCTTCCATTGTGTTTTCAATTGGCATGGTAGTAGTTGTATTTTTCAATTTGGATATTTTTCTTTTGATTGAGGATAGAGATATACTTGTTGTTGGGTAGAGAGCATGGTATTTATCATTTCCTTTATTGTTCTCTTCTTATCATCAAACAAAATTGCTCTCAAGGAATCCTCCATTTTGACACTCCATATTTTTCACTTATCAAATTCCTTATGTAATTTGCATGGGAAGATGGACATTTGTGGATGCTCTATTGCAATTTTCATAGACAATTTGTTGGTGGAGGAGATTGGACTTTCAAAACAACAAAATTTTGTCTTAAAATGTTATTAATGTCTTCAAAGTTCCTTTTGTTTGATGCTTCCACTGTGTTTTCAATTGGCATGGTAGTAGTTGTATTTTTCAATTTGGATATTTTTCTTTTGATTGAGGATAGAGATATATTTGTTGTTGGGTAGAGAGCATGGTATTTATCATTTCCTTTATTGTTCTCTTCTTATCATCAAACAAAATTGCTCTCAAGGAATCCTCCATTTTGACACTCCATATTTTTCGCTTATCAAATTCCTTATGTAATTTGCATGGGAAGATGGACATTTGTGGATGCTCTATTGCAATTTTCATAGACAATTTGTTGGTAGAGGAGATTGGACTTTCAAAACAACAAAATTTTGTCTTAAAATGTTATTAATGTCTTCAAAGTTCCTTGTGTTTGATGCTTCCATTGTGTTTTCAATTGGCATGGTAGTAGTTGTATTTTTCAATTTGGATATTTTTCTTTTGATTGAGGATAGAGATATATTTGTTGTTGGGTAGAGAGCATGGTATTTATCATTTCCTTTATTGTTCTCTTCTTATCATCAAACAAAATTGCTCTCAAGGAATCCTCCATTTTGACACTCCATATTTTTCGCTTATCAAATTCCTTATGTAATTTGCATGGGAAGATGGACATTTGTGGATGCTCTATTGCAATTTTCATAGACAATTTGTTGGTAGAGGAGATTGGACTTTCAAAACAACAAAATTTTGTCTTAAAATGTTATTAATGTCTTCAAAGTTCCTTGTGTTTGATGCTTCCATTGTGTTTTCAATTGGCATGGTAGTAGTTGTATTTTTCAATTTGGATATTTTTCTTTTGATTGAGGATAGAGATATATTTGTTGTTGGGTAGAGAGCATGGTATTTATCATTTCCTTTATTGTTCTCTTCTTATCATCAAACAAAATTGCTCTCAAGGAATCCTCCATTTTGACACTCCATATTTTTCGCTTATCAAATTCCTTATGTAATTTGCATGGGAAGATGAACATTTGTGGATGCTCTATTGCAATTTTCATAGACAATTTGTTGGTGGAGGAGATTGGACTTTCAAAACAACAAAATTTTTCTTAAATTTCTTTTTCATAGATGCCTTAATTGATAGAGCCGCATAAGCCAAAGCCAATGCTTTTGTGCATACATGCGCTCTTGTTAATGAAAAAAAAAAAAACAAGATGAATTTCATTCATGTGGCCTACAGTGAGTGAGAGAGAGAGAGAGAGAGAGAGAGAGAGAGAGATGGAAGAGGAGAGAGAGAGGGAATGAATGCACTTTTAAAAAAAGCACACCCAAATTTGAAAGACATGATCTAAAGTCAACACACAGACCAATCAAAGAATTTGCAAAAAAAACACATCTAGAAAATGCAAATGATTTTTGGTTTCTCAAAGGGGAAAGGTCACTAGTATGGGGGTGTGTAAATAGATAGATGGCCAAAAAGGAATGGAGGTGGTTGAAGAGGATATCCAGCTTCCATGGAGTTGTGCAAGCTTCCAAACCATTTCTTATTAGCTAACTTTCCTCAACAATTCTGCTCCATTTCCTTCATGGCTTCTCCCCGCAGCTTCCTCTCTCTCTCACATGGCCATTCTCGCCTCTTTGCTTCCCATCGTCATTGTAACCTCGCTCCTTTTTCCGTCCTCATTCGCCTCCCCCCTTCTTCCCCCATCTCTCCTCGCCGTCGCCGCTTGCTTAGTCGATTGGTCCTGGCACATTTGCGCAGAGAGCCACTCAACCCACCGACACCACCATCCCACCCTCTCGAATCTTTGCACATCGATTTATCCCACGACTCCCTTTCTGCGCCTCCTCTTCTGGATCAACCCGAGCTCAATGCGGAAGAAAAGGATGCCGTCAGACGTCAGGAGCGTATCGCTGAAAGCACTTCTGGTGCTAATCGCTCTCCGGTAGCACTTCGCGTTTTAAGGCAGTTGAGCCGAAAAACCGTGAGGTTTCTGGCGTCTTTCCGCCTTGCTTTCGGAGAACTGGCTGTCATTGCAATCCTCTGTGCTGTAGGTCAGCTTCTTTCGATTGATCATTCAGGAGTCTCTTTTTGATTCCTCTATACATGAAGTATATCGCAGTACTCTTCTTAAACCAAATCTTTTTACGTAGGGGAAATCGTGTCAATCAAATGGTAATGGTTAAACAAATCGTGCGCAGGCACATTGATAGAGCAGTGGCAAAGCGAGGAATTCTACATTCGGACGTATTCTGGGGACCATCGTGCTTTCGGTATTTTGAATGGTGAATGGGTTTTAAGGCTTTGCGTGGATCATGTGTATACATCTCCATACTTTTACGGTCTACTTATACTTTTGGCGGCATCTTTAATAGCTTGCACATCTACTCGACAATTGCCTATGGTCAAAATTGCTCGCAGGTTGGGAAAAGTACACACTCTCATTGAATGATGCATCTCTCTGTCTTTCTCTCTCTCTCTCTCACACACACTCATTTGTTATACACACTCTCCCTTTCCAGAGAAAGGGAACTACGTGTTCCATTCGACATGAAGATTATATAACCCGACAAATGCGCACTCTTTTTTCAACTTTACATTGCCCATGTAAGCGGCATTTAAATTCTAGTCAAGAGATGGTTAGGCTTTCGTGACAGTGATTGAAAGCCATGAATAGCGTTTACCTTAGATTAGGTGTCTCAGTAGGAGTTGTTCCAAGAAAGTCAGTTGACAAAGGTCCATATCACTTGCGTGTTGCTGTGGAATGGGCTTGGCGTACACAAACTTGACTACAACAGCCACGTTCCCACCATGACTTGCCAATCTTATCAACCTTAGCGACCATCTCCTGGCCATGCGTATTCTCCATGCGATCACTAAAAGGTAGCCAGATAGACCTCCACACAAAGCACAATAAATATAGAATTATAATGAGGGAATTGAGTGAGAGGGGGACAAGGCGCATAACAGCAGCTGACGTTAGGCTCTCTTATCTACTAGGTTTAGGGACGGACACCCCTCAATGAGAGAGGATTAGAGTCATCGGTTGATGCGGGAAGTTATTCGTCATTAACACATTTGGATTAAGCTTATCATCAGGGTCTTCCTAGGGATTCCTCTCCTACACCAGATGCTCCACCCATCCGCCACCTATTGGCTCAGCCCCTTGCAATAGCTGGTACGATGATGACTCCAACCGAGATGCTAAACCAAGCACGTCTTTCGGGCACAACTGAGACTTTACTTGATTGGTCCCAAGACAAAAGCAGCAGGCATTCATCTGCCAGGATGAGTCACTAAACATCTTGTTTAGCAGCAACTGGAAAGACTCCTGGTGGAAGTTTCTTGAGTGACAGATTCTCCTATTAGTGACACCACCCTCTAGCACTCGTACACACATATATACAACATTCCTTACTTGGAAGCCGGAGGACATTGTGGACAAAAGAGGTGAAGTTCTAGTTGAAGCAGATGCGGATGAACTCTGTGCATGGGAGGAGAGGGATGCTCAAGCCTTAGCAATGCTTATTGGCATGACAACAGATGCTGTGATTCCTCATATTCAGTTGGCAGAGACGTCTTCAGAGGTGTGGGCCATACTGAAGGAGTTGTATGAAACCTCTTCAGCATCAGCTCTATAATCTTGATATGAATGAGGGTGATAGTGTGCATGATCATCTGACAAAGGTGAAAGTTGTGCAGGACCAGCTCGCAGCAGCTGGTCAGAAGGTGGACACAAGTCTATTGGCATTGCTCACACTCCACAAGTTGCCACGGAATTTCAAAAGTTTTGTGACTACGGCCATTGCGGATCAACGGACTAAGCCAATCACCTTTGAGGAGCTTGGCCCACTCCTGCTTCAGGAGGAGGCTCGAGAGAAACTCTTTACGCAAAGCGACGAGAAGGCATTGGTGGCCAAAGACAAGCTTGGAAAAGGCAAGCCAAAGGATATCAAGAAGTCAGAGGACGCTGACCGTAAGAAGAAAATGAACTGCTATTACTGTGAAAAGCTTGGCCACTCCGCCAAAGAATGCCCAAAGAAGAAAGCAGATCAGAAGCGGAAGAGAGAAGCCAAGAACAAAGAAGAGTCTAAGAATGATTCTGCCAATGTAACGACTGGACAATTGTTTTTAATTAGTGAACATTGTTCAGCATATGCAGTCAGTGAAGGTAAAGAGGGTTGGTATGTTGACACCGGTGCTTCCAAGCACATGTCCGATAGAAGGACTTGGTTCAAAACCATGGAAAGTACACACCCGGATTGCAAAACCATGGATTGCAAAGTTTCTGTCGGGGATAGCCGGACGTGTCCTGTGAAGGGCATCGGTAGCATTCCTTTCATTACAACGGCGGGTGAGGAGAAGGATATCTGTGGAGTACTTTATGTACCCAACCTTTGCAAGAATTTACTGTCTGCAAGTCAGATTGCAAGTCAGATGGACAAAAACAACATGGCAGTTCTCTTTCAAGATGGCAAGGTCACCGTGACATCCAAAGCAAATGGACAGATGCTGGCTCAAGGCGTTGAAGAGAACAGACTGTACCGTCTCAGTGCAATGTTGGTTCAAGAAGACAACGGAAAGTCCAAACTTTGGCATGAGTGCTTCGGTCATGTTAGCTATGGAATCTTGGCTGAAATGTCAAAGTCAAAGATGGTGGATGGATTTCCACCAATTACAGGCAAGGATGATGTCTGTAGGGCTTGTCTAGAAGGCAAGCAACACAAGGATAAGTTCCCACAAGAGGCCTCGTTTCGGGCCAGTAAACCACTTGAGTTGGTTCATGCCGACATTTGTGGTCCAATGTCTACAGCATCGTGGGCAGGATCTAGGTACTCACTTCTCTTTGTGGATGATTTTAGTAGAATGACCTGGGTATATTGTTTGGCTAAAAAGTCTCAGGCTTTCGAGAAGTTCAAGGACTGGAAGGCCAGAGTTGAAAAGGAGACAGGGGAGGATGTCAAGACATTCCGCACAGACAGGGGGGAGAGTTCACCTCAAATGAGTTCAATACATTTTGTCGCAAGCAAGGGATCAAGCGACAACTCACCACCGCACATACTTCTCAGCAAAATGGGGTAGCTGAGAGGAAGCATAGAACCACCACAGAGACAGGGCTTGCTATGCTCCGAGGGAGGAACCTTTCTAAAGCCTATTGGAGTGAAGCTATCAATACAGCCGTACACATTCTCAACAGGACCAAGACGAAGGCTGTCAAGGACAAGACTCCATATGAGGCATTTTATGGTAAGAAGCCCTCTATCACTCATCTTCGCATTTTTGGTTCTAACGCATGGGTGCATGTGCACAAGGAAGACATGACCAAGCTTGATTCCCGGAGCAGAAAATGTATCTTTGTTGGGTATAGCGAAGAATCAAAGGCCTATCGACTCTTCGACCCAGTAAAGAAGCAAATCCTTATCAGTCGGGATGTTGTCTTCAAGGAAAAGGAACCTGAACCCCAGGAGGAGCCGCAGATTGAGGAGGAGGAGATTGTTCAACCCCCGAACCCACCCCGCCCCAGGTTGACCATCCAAGAGGTGGCAAAATCAGAAGCTGATGTTCCACAAGATACTCAGGAAGAGCAGGATGTTCCAGAAGAAGTTGCAGTTCCTCCTTCCATAGAGAAGCAAAAAAAGTTGCCCCAATGGTTCCTCCGGACATTGGAAGAGTCTTGGGTCACCGGATTACTTGAGAGTAGCAGTTCCGGATTGCAATGGTCTCAACGTCTTCAAAAGACCCCATCTGTGAATTTTGCGTTGGTGGCTCAACTTGACGAGCCAAGGACCTTCGAGGAGGCGAAGGACAATCCAGAATGACAGGTTGCCATGAAGGCAGAGATGGATGCTATCCTGAAGAACAATACCTGGGACTTAGTGGCCAGGCCCCTGCGACGGAAAGTCATCGGCACTAAGTGGGTATACAAACTTAAATACAAATCAGACGGCAGCTTGGATAAGTATAAAGCAAGGTTAGTGGTCAAAGGTTTTGCTCAAACTGAGGGCTTGGATTTTGATGAAAGTTTTGCTCCCCCCCCCTCCCACAGCCCGCATGGTTACTATCCGGACAGTGATTACCCTTGCTGCCCAATTCCAGTGGCCTATTTTTCAAATGGATGTGAAGTCCGCATTCCCTAATGGAACCCTGGAGGAGGAGGTATATGTGGAGCAGCCACCGGGCTTTCAAGATCCAGGGTCCCCATTACAGGTCTGCAGGTTGAAGAAGGCGTTATACGGGCTGAAATAGGTCCCCAGAGCTTGGTACCAAAGGATAGATGTATTCTTTCAGAAGATAGGGCTAAGTCGGAGTCCTTCTAAGGCAATCCTTTACTTGTTCATTGAGAAGGGATTGCGACTGGTACTCATCCTCTATGTTGATGATCTTATCTTGACAAGTGATCATGTCAAGAAGATTTCACAGGTCAAGGAGCTACTCATGTTTGAGTTTGAGATGACTGACCTTGGGTTATTACATTACTTCCTTGGGATTGAAGTAAAGCAGGCCAAAGACAGGATCTTCTTTTCACAGGAGAAATATTGCAGAGAACTTCTGAAGAGATTTCAGATGGAGGATTGTAGGACAGCATTAACTCCCATGGAGGTCGGGCTCAAGCTAAGTGTTCACGACACAACTCACCCGGTCGATACTCCATTGTATTGACGATTGGTAGGAAGTTTGCTTTACCTTACCAATACTCGACCTGATATTTGTTATGCAGTTGGGCTATTATGCCAGTTCTCTGCTTCTCCCAGGAAGAGTCATTGGGATGTAGGTTTACGGGTGCTGAGGTATCTAAAGGGTACTTGCACCTATGGGATCACCTACACCAAAGGCATCGAACTAGGCGGGTTCTGTGACAGTGATTGGGCGGGTGATGCTGACACCAGAAGGTCGACAACAGGCTATTGTTTCTTACTTGCATCTGGTGCCATCTGGCCTGTGGCAGGCCCAGTCAGCCCAACTAGGGCCACCGACCAGGGCCAACCCTGGTCGGATTTCCAGGGCATTCTGGTCGGCCACGAGACAGGGTACCGACCCTGCTGGTCGGCCAACCTAAAGGGCCTGGGCAGTGCCTATAAAAGGCCCACTCCTTCAGACATTCCAGCATCCAGTGCAGGACAGAAAGCCTCCTTCCTAGGCTGTGCTGTGCACTTAGAGCTGGTTCAGTTTGACAGAGAGAGTTCCATCAGTTTTCCTCAGCACTTGGCTGAGTTTTGTATGGCTCCCTTGGAGCCAGTTTCTGCCCACCATCTGGTGGATGAATATACTCTTTCTCTCTCTCCGTTTAAGTTATCTCTGAGTGAGTGTTTATTGCATCTATGATCAGTTATCTGAGTTGAGTGTGTTGGAAGAGTGGGAGAGATCTTGGGTGGAGGTTTGAGTGATTCATTCCCTCCTATTCTTCAATATTGCCAGCAGTCCTCTTAATTTGCTTTGGTATTACATTGGTATTAGATTTCTGGCAGCCCTCTTAGTTTGCTTTGGTATCACATTGGTATTGGTTTTACATGGCGGATTCTTTAGATGCTGAGTTAAGACTCACCTTGACCTTAAGGAGAGAAGAGACCTATGATCATTGCATGTATTGAGTATGAAATGATTGCTGGCTGATCTAAATCAAAGGCCTTTTTTTTTGAAGGGTAAGATCCTTAAAATTGTGGCCTGCTTCAACTGAAACTATTAATGTAGATATTAAGGAAGACGTTGGATTCGAGTGATTCAAATTTGAGTGCCACATGAAATCGCATTTGCAAGTTAAATTGTGTCTTAAAGCTCTTTGCAGGTATGTGTCTTTGTCTCGATTTCAAAAATTTGGTAAATGTGTGGATACCCTTTTTTATCTCTATTTTGTAGAGATTTTGTACTAAAACATGATTGAAGACTCTCAGTATTCAAGTGCTACTGAAATTGTGTGTGACAAGGAAGGGATAAAGAGGAGTAAGGTTTTTTGAAGGGATTTTGAGTTTGGAGGAATTATGAAATTGAATTTTCATGTAAAAATGGTATCTCATAAACTTTGCTGCATTTATAAAGTTGTTTTCTTTATTTTAAGAGTTCAGTACCATATGAATATCCTAATGTGAAAGCCTATCTTTATTCACCAAAGATTCTATACGGAAAGCAGCCCGAATTCTACTTCTAACAGGTTTTGGTATGTGGCAGGTGGTCATTTAATAAGTCAAAGGTTGCCCTATCCAAGCTGGATGTTTGCGAAACTTTACCAAGGGCCTCTTTGGATGATCTGGGCACTCTTTTGATGGCTGAGAGATACCAAGTAAGAATGCTATTAAAAACGCTCATTCAGATAAGCAGGCCAAAATTGATCGCTGAAAACAGGCTATCTAGTTTCAAATCTAAAAAAAAAAAGCAAACATAGTGTCTCTAGACTTTTAGATTGACATGAGCATTAGGGCATGCACAAATGCAAGCAATTCAAGATCGTGAGTGGGATAATTCCTCCCTCCTCTCAAAGTTCTTGATTCATAAGCTATGGGCCATTCCTCTTGGCTGCCTAAAGAGGCTCTGTTGAGACAATCCGTACAATATGTACACTGATATGTACAGTGTACTAGAATTGTATTGTGCTGATTTTCAAAGTCTCCTAATTAGGCATATCTTGCAAGCTCTATGCTTGCTTTGTACATCTTCCAATGTGTTCCTTTAATACTTCGTTAGCGTATCACTTTTTTATTGAAGAGAGAGAGGTTCTCATCAAGATATTCATGTCTTACATAAATCAGGATTGGGCTAACCTTTTGAATAGAAGGCCATGTTCTCCATGAATCCATTCGAAATTTCCAGGAATTTTGAGTTCTTGGGAGTCGGATTGCAATATCTTGTCAAGAAAATCGTAATGTTCTCCTTTAATCCATTCCCAATTTCCAGGAATTTCTGCATTATGAGCACTCAGATTGCATAACCATGCTATCCTTTAATCCATTCCAAATTTCCAGGCATTATGAGCTCTTGGATCGCAATATCTTTTTCAAGAAGGTTTAATGCATCTAGCCCTTGATAAACATCCATTCAATCTGTGCCCTGCTCCAAACCTTATGTTTGATTGCTCCCATTGCTCAACAAAGGAGTTTTATCTGTTTCCATTACAATAGTGACAACGTTTTTTTGCACTTCCACAGGTACTATATTTTGTGGTGAGTCTTTGAGCCAAGCTTGGCACCCAAAAGAATCACTGTCTGTACTGGCTTAGTGTATGGGGTTTTTCCCCGTCTCCTAACTCTAGATGTGAGATATTTTTGCATTTACTGGGAAGGCAAAAGAGTTATCTCATTTCCCCTAGCATGTTTTTGATACACGTGATTCTTTTATACATGTATGTCAACTATACATCCAGCTATCTGCTTGGGGGATTATGCTGTCATACACCATGTGTGGCCATTCATACATTGTGATCAGTGGTATGCCGCTCAGCCCATCTTTTTGCTTATCAGGCAGTGAGTTCTTCTGCTCATCAATGTGTCTTCTCTTCCTTACACTGCCCATTCCATTATTATCTTAAATTTTTCCTTTGGTTTGCTAAGGCTGTCATTGTAGATCTGGGTTCAATTAACTAGTCCTATCCTAAGTCTAGTAGGTGCCTTTCGTGTCCTGGGTGCCCTAACTAACCTTTTAAATCCTAATTATCCTTTTGCCTTGATTATCTTTGGTTTGCCAAGGTAACCTTTGTAGATTTTGGTTCAATTAACTAGTCCTATCCCAGTATTCTAGGTGCCTTAAGTATCCTTGGTGTCCTGTTTGAAATACGTGTCTTATGCATCTTTTTGCCCTACCTGCCATAAAAGCATTAAATATTCAGCAGTTTGCAAGAGTCTTACAGCCATTGTGGCACCAACCTACGTCGTCTCTATCATTATTTTTATTTGCTTGAGAGCTCTTATTGATATAACTTTTTTGGGGGCCATTGAGCTGCTTCTTTAACCATCTAGGGATTTAATCACACAAAAGTACTAGGAGCATGTAGATGATTGATCTTTGTACTTTGATTTACCATCCAATATGCATCTATTGTTTGCATTGGCACCTCAATTGGGGGGCAGCTATGTTGTCTTAATTGGGGACTTATCCAACGGGTCCTTCTCTTGACTTTACTTTGTTCTTGGTGAGACATCATGCCACTAAAGGGGACTGAGAGGTCAGGAGATGAGTTTACGTGTATTGGTGATGAGCCAACAATGGCATGAGCATGTGTCTAGCAAATGTGAGAGTGGAGGATTCTCAAACTATTAAGTATGCCAACTTGTATAGGCTATTGGAGGCAGCGTAAAAAAGAGTACGAATGATGCTAATAACTATTGGGATAATATCCTTGTTGGCTGTAATTGTTTTAATTATATTTGAATGTCAAACATAGGTTACTTTAGTCACAAGGCCCGAGACTTGTGTAATCGGTGTTTAGGCTTTTGTAGCTCTAGGTCGAGGTGTGTGATTTAGAATGTGATGTTAGTTAAGATGAGGTATCTAGGGTCCTCTAGCTTATTTAGTGCTAGCCTTCGTCATTGCTGAGTCTGTCCTTCACCTCCGGAGTGCGGACAGAAACTTAGTACGGAGACTTTGTATAAATGGATGCTCAAGTATGTGTGGGTGTGTGGATTTGTATGTGTGAGAGCACATTTTTATACTATGGTCTACACCCACTGTTGGGTGCTGATGACGTCAGAGGGGATTCCTTAGTAGCTAGTCCCTGCTATGCGTGATGGAGTTTATGGTTTTCAATCTTATGAGTGACTATCGTGAGATTGAAACTGCACAATGTTGTGTTTTTAGAGGATGAGTTTGGGAATGTTCTTGGATTCATCTAGGTATATGGGTCAATCAAAACTTTAGGACTGTACATGTAGATTCAAAGTGCGGAGAGAAACAAAGTACAAGGACACTGCAAGCAAAAGCTGTCTCACTAGAATGATGAAAAGAAAGCAAGTACAAAGTACATGAAAGAGACCCTAGGACTAAGTGTCCTAGGTGTCACATAGGACTAAGTGTCCTATGTGGCATAAAAGGCACTAGAACACTGAAGTGCCTATAACTATGCCTACAAGGCACATACCAGGGCCCATAAGGCATCGATACGACTGGAAGAAGATGGCTTACAAACCCCCCTCCATGGTATGAGCTGAAGTATCCTGGAAAGGTTGCAGAATACCTGGTATTTTCTGGTCATGGTGGCACATATTCATCCCAAGGGATATAGCCACCTATGGATGTACAAGGCAAGGCAGCTCATGTAACAAAGGGAACCAAGTGTAAAGCCTGATGAAAAGCTTCAAACTTGGGATGAGGAAGTGACTTTGTAAACAGATCTGCTAAGTTGTTCTTAGTCGGAATGTAGGACAACTCTATATCTCCCATTAACAAGCGCTCTCGAACATAATGATAATGAACCTCAATGTGCTTGGTATGCGCATGAAAGACTGGATTACGCGTGATAGCCAAAGCACTTTGGCTGTCAGTGTAGAGAGTAGTGGAGGATGGCTGACATATATCAAGATCTGCAAGTAACTGTTGAAGCCAGACACATTCAATTGTAGCAGTGAAGGCTGCCCTTTACTCAGCCTCATAGCTGGAAGTGGCAACTGTAGGTTGCTTTTTGCTGAGCCAAGAGATGCATGAGTTGCCAAGAAAAAAACAGTTACCAGTGTGGGACACTCTAGTGTCAGAACAACCTGCCCAGTCACTGTCCGTGTGGGCATGCATGACAAGTGAACCCTGATCACCATAGAAGAGAGCTAAATCCTGAGTACCTCTGAGATATCTGAAGACTCTTTTCACTGCCTGCCAATGCTGTGAACTAGGCATGTGCATGAACTGGCTGAGCTGGGATACAGCATACTGTAAATCAGGTCTGGTGTGGCATAAGTAAATGAGACATCCAACAGCCTGTTGGTAAAGAGTGATATCACATGGTGGGCTCCCATCATGAGCTGAAAATTTGAAGCCAGGGTCCACTGGAGTAGAGATTGGCTTGCAATCCTCAAACTGAAAACGATCAAGGAGCTGTCCAATATACTTGGACTGTGACATCATAATACCCCCCTCAACATGAGCAAACTGAATGCCCAAGTAATAGTGCAGCGGTCCCAAATGTGGCATTCAAAATGACTGCTGCAAATCAGCCTTAAAATGTGAAATATGCTGAGTATCGGGGCCAGTAATCAGCATGTCATCCACATACACAATCAGCATCAAAAAATCAGAACCACTCCCACGGGCCACTCCCACGGGCATAAAGAGTGGGCTCTGAAGAAGTGTTCTGAAAACCAAGGGACAGTAAGTGTGCATGAATTTTGGCATACCATGCCCTGGGTGCCTGCTTCAATCCATAAAAGGGCTTTACGCAGCCAGCATACCTTGTTTTCATATCCAACAACCTCAAAGCCAGGAGGTTGTGACATACCTCTTCCTGCAAATCCCCATAAAGAAAGGCAGTTTTGATGTCAGGATGCACCTGCCAATGTCTGTGGGTTGTGATGGCAATGACACATCTGATGGTGGTAATCCTGGAAGTGGGAGCAAAGGTCTCCTCAAAATCAATGCCTTGTTTTTGAGCATATCCTTTTGCAACAAGACAGGCTTTGAACCGATCTATGCTGCCGTTAGATTTCCTTTTCAATTTGTAGACCCACCGTGTACCAATGGCATTCTTGCCAGGAGGAAGATCTACCAATTCCCATGTGTCATTTTTGGCAATAGATTGTAGCTCAGCTCTCATTGCATCCATCCACTCTTTGCTGTCAAAAGCATCTTTATGGCACAAAGGCTCTTCATTGCAAGCTGTAGCAAGGAGTGCAAACTCAAGAAAGTGACCATGCATTTGTCTATTTCCTGATCTTGTCCGGGCAGCAAGAGGTTGATCTTGTTTGCTGTCCCTCAATGTGTCAAGAAGCCATCTGGGAACTTGCCTTTGCTCTCTATTGACAGCTCTTTCTTCAATCACTGCATCATGAATAGTGGGATCATTTTGTGCTGGAAGAGGAACCTGCAAATCAGCATGGGGCGCTGGCTGATCATTGCTTGTTGGAGGGCCTGCAGGAGGCTCATGTTGTTGGTCAAAGTCCCCCTGTGAGGGAAGCAGAGGTAACCAAGAGTCAAAGGCATCAAACATGTCAACTTCTGGCTTAGCTTTGCAGTCCACAAGAGGAGAGGCCGAATGTATAGCAAAGATTACATCTCTACTGACAATAATCTTCCCAGTATTTGGTTGATGCAACCGATACCCTTTGCTCTCCTGGCTGTAACCAATAAATATGCATTTGATTGCCTTATCATCAAGCCTATGTCTCGGCTGAGATGGTAGATGGACATATGCAAGAGACCCAAAAACTCTCTGTGAACTAGGCATTGTTTGAAGCCACTTAAGGGCTTGGTGATCTATCTTGACTGTGAAAGTCCCTCATTCTCAAACCATGAAGGGCTTTTCTCATGCGGCATATCTTGTTTTCAGAGCCAACAACCTCAAAGCCAGGAGGTTGTGTCACATAAACTTCGTCTTGCAAATCCCCATGAAGAAAGGCAGTCTTGATGTCAAGCTGGTGCACTTGCCAATGGTGATGGGCTGCAATGGCAATGACACATCTAATAGTAGTAAGCCTGGAAGTGGGAGCAAAGGTCTCCTCAAAGTCAATGCCTTGTTGTTGGGCATACCCTTTTGCAACAAGATGGGCTTTGTGTCGATCTATGCTGCCATCAGATTTCCTTTTTAAGCTGTAGACCCACTGGATGCTTGCCGGGAGGGAGATCTACTAATTCCCATGTCATTTTTGGCAATAGATTGTAGCTCAGCTCTCATTGCATCCATCCACTCTTTGCTGTCAAAAGCATCTTTATGGCACAAAGGCTCTTCATTGCAAGCTGTAGCAAGGAGTGCAAGCTCAAGAAAGTGACTGTGAAAGTCCCTCTGTAGAGTAAAGGCTTCCAATGTTTTAACACTTGGATGGCACTGAGTAGCTCTCTATTGTAAACTGAATAGTTTTTTTTGGTATTGTCGAGCTTTCTGTTGTAATATGCCACGGGCCTATCCTCTTGCTGTAAAATTGTCCCAATGGCGACATTGCTTGGTTCTGTGATTATACAAAATGTATCATCCCAAGAGGTGATCTTCATGATTGGTGTAGTTGTGGCCAGCCTTTGCAAATCATGGAAGGCTTGCAAAGCTTTGCCTGTAACTTGAATCTTTTGTCTGCAGTCTTTACCCCCTTGAGTAAATCTGTAAGAGGGGCTATGTATGTTGAGAATCCATCCGTATGCGAGTTGTAGGCTTGACAAAATCCACAAAGGATCGGATCTCTTGAGCCGTCGTTGGTACTTCCTGGTGATAGCTTGAATCTTCTCTGGATCTAATCGAATCCCTTGAGCACTAATGATGTATCCCAGATACTAGATTTCCAGCAACCCAAACTCACTTTTCTTTGCGTTGAGGTATAGCTGGTTATCACACAATAACTGCAGGGCAAATCGCATATCCTTAATATGTTGCTCTGCTGTAGCAGAAAAGATAAGGATAATTTGCAAATAGCCGAGACATCATCTTGTTGAACGTGGGCAGTGCATTCTTCAGACCAAATGGCATGACGTCGAACTCGCTCTGTCCGGAAAGCTGTCTTTGGGATGTTAGCTTCAAAAATTCGGACTTAGTGGTAGCCACTCTTGAGATCGATTTTTGAGAAAAATTTTGCACCATTGAGTCTTTCCAAGATATACTCGATGCAGGGCATAGGGAACTTGTTACTAACTGTACGCTTGCTGAGTGCTCTGTAGTCTACACATAATTGTGGACTTATCCTTCTCTGTCACAAATCGGATGGGTGCAGCAAATGGCAAAGATGACGGTCTAATAAACTCTGCACGCAGTAACTAAGACAACTGCTGCTCTAACTCCCCCTCCGTAGACTTGGAAAGTCAGTAAGGAAACTTGGAGGTGTGGAGTCCGGAGTCAAATTGATGTGATTGTCTTCCGGTCTGTGTGGAGGTAGCTAGGGTGGCAGATCATTCCGAAGCATAATGTCTTGGAAATCTTGGAGTAGATCCATCATTGCTTGTTGGAGGAGCGGCTTGAACTAACATGATTTGGCACGGGACATAAACAATTGGTGCACACATTGCACCCTTGCGGTCGACACGACCTGCTTGGATATGAGATATTAACGGAATCGTTGGTATGCTCCAATCACTGCATATCATGGCGGGCTTAGGTAAACCTTCCACAATAGTGAAGGTGTCTTGATGCCAATCAGGCGTCAATACAAGCATGGAACCACTGAATCCCAAGGATCATTGTCGCAGCCCATGAAAGGTGTCAATATAAAATCCCATCTAAAAATGATCTTTTGAATTGAAAAAGTAAAATGGATGGCCTTATGCGTGATGTGTGTGTGCAAGTTGGGTATGAACCTGTCCACTGCAAGCTCGTGAGGCACCAAAGTGCACCCCACTGTCTTAGCAAGCTAAGGGGAGATGGCATCTTCTGAACTCCCCATATCAAATAAGAATATGAACCGCTGCCCATTAGTTGTGCCATACGCTCGAATGAGCGCCTTCTTTTGGTTTGAGAGGTCGCCCTCCTTCTTACCTTGAAAGGCCACCGTGAGAACATCGTTCAAACCAGGGAAGACACCATTTGTAGCTGAGACTAATGGGAAGCACAAGAGAGCAGAAATGAAGAGATTTATCACATATTTGCTGTCCCGGGTGAACTTAAAGCATGATGATAACTCTTCCCTTGTCCTTCTTTGTCTTTTCAGTATTGCATTTGTTGGTAGGATTACTTCTGCTGCTTTTTCTTGATTTGAATTTGCCGTTTCCGTCTTGCCGTGCCTAGCGATGTGATGGCAATGAAAGCAATGATGTTCTTGGTGGTACTGCTTCTGTTCGTCGGGCTGTAGATAGCCTCCTGTAATGCCGGCTTTAGCCTTCTCATATGGAGTCATCTTTGGCTATTTGGACTCCTCCTTTTGGTACTGGTTGTCTTTCTTCTGATCCTGACCTGCTGTGTTGTTTGACTGCTGCAGGGCTTTGGAATCCTTCTGGACCTGCTTGGGCTTTCCCCTATTCAGCATCATTTCTTGAGCGCCCGCTCTTAATCAGGCAGGTCAAAGTTTTGGATGGTAAAGCAGATGTTAGTATCCTTGAGTGAGTTGCTTCATCTTATCGCTCTTAGACACGTCCAACTGCTGTGCCAGAGTGATGACCCTGTTACTATAAGTCAACACAGGAAAACCATTTTGGGAGAGACGAGAAAACTCATCCTCTAGGTCAAGCATATACTGCGGCGGTAGAAAACGGACTTTGAGATCGGTAACAAACGTTGCCTAAATGAAATTTATCTTAAAAGTTGTTGGGTATGCTTACTAGCCTAATGTTGCCGCAGGTAACCGCCTTACCGGTAAAGATGAGGGGTTGCTAGGTGGATAAACGAAATTTGTCTTAAAAGTTGTTGGGTTTGTATGCTTACTAGCCTAATGTTGCCGCAGGTAACCGCCTTACCGGTAAGATGAGGGGTTGCTAGGTGGACTTTGTCTTGCTCATCTTGAATCTGCACTAACGGAAAATGAGCTACGAACTGAATGTATTAAAGAATAGCTGAATGGTAACACTTACCATCATACTCAACAAAATTTGGTGTGGACTGGGTGAATGGTGTTACCTTTGGCGATGACGAAGCTATGGCGGTGACTGCTGTCGCGCTCAAACTTGCCTACATAGTGGCTAATATCTGTATGTGTTGGAGAAGCATTGTCTCTCGATCTAGCTTTTGTTGCTTGTTTGCTTCTTTTTCTTCCAAAAGTTGGTTTTTCTGCTCCAGTTGTCTTCTGCTTTCTTCTAGCTGGGATGAATGTTCTTCGAATTGTTGTAGGAGGACCCAACTCTGTTCTAGAAGTTTGTTTGGTCCAGCGGTCTTCTGCTTTCTTCTAGCTGGGATGAATGTTCTTCGAATTGCTGTAGGAGGACCCGATTTTGCTCCATAAGATTCGCCATCATTTCTTGAGCACTTGACGGAAGTGTATCTTTTTTGGTAGTCTTTCTCCTCTTCATAGTCTTCAAAGTTGACCTCTTTTCCCGACCCTTCCATGGCGCTTGATTGTGTGTCCTTTCTGGGTCTCAACACAACCATAGACTCGCGGTAGTCAAGCTGGATATAGACCGAAGCTCTGATACCAATGTAACATGCAACGGTAATCTGATCGTGTAATCACAGTTAGACCTTCTTTAAACCTTTAGCGATGAATTAGTGTTGTGCACCATAGAGAGAGAAAGGAGATGAGGGTAGAGAGAAGAGAGCCGACAACTGATTGGGTCCCTCTACCTCTATCTACTTAGGGCCCCCTCCCCCAATCAGGGGAGAATTTGCTTTATACTTGGAGAACTGAAAGATACAAATAACACTCTTCGAGAGAGCATGGAAACGTGCTTCTAAAGAGTACACTGTGCACACGCATTGCAAACCAAAAGATCTAAGAGGCAACACGGACCAATACTGAGACCTTGATGCTGTCCACACTGACAATATAGGACACTTTTCCAAGGCAAGGAAGAGGCTTTTTCTGTCCACCGGGATGCAGGGTGACTGTGTGAGTGAGAGAGTGAAACCTAGGAGTAATAGATTCTAAAGAGAGCCGAGAGATAACTGAAAAATAGAGCTGAAAAGTGAGCTGTGCAAAAATGTAAAGAAAACTGTAAAGAGCTGCTGAATCAGTACCCTAACCTTACTCCGTTTGCTGGTCCGAATCCCCGACTTTTGTGCTGCGTAGACACCTTCCAGGAGGGCTGAACTGAGGGCAAAAGTTGAGGCTGATCAGAGGCCAAGTCTGGAGGTGTTCAAGGCTGCACAAGAAGGGCTGGAGGGGAGCTGTTTTGGACTGCTGAAGGCTGGGTGGGAAATGAGGGCCTGGAGGCCCCCTATTTATAGGGCTGAAGGGCTGAGCCAACCTGCCCAAACTGGCCGACTTTTCAGTCAGCTGTTTGGGGCTGGTTGGCTGGTCCCTTGGCCCCATAAAGGCAGCCCTTGGCCCCATAAAAGGTGGCATAGGGAGGGGTGTAGGGTAGCCTATAAAGGCAGCTCTTCCCCTACCATTTCCCTTCACTTGTTCCAGCCCTAAGGGGGCCCAAAAGGGCTCCTATCCTAGGCTTGACCAAAACCTATCTCTAAACCTAAGATGGAAACACTACCCTACTGTTCTTTAGTAGGGTGCCAGTGAACAAGGACTGATTTGGCTGACTTGACGTAAGGCTGAGAGACTGACTTATGTTGCTTGTGCGTGACTGTCCCTGGACAAGGGCTCACGAAGGGGTCATAGCATACGACAAAATCTCCTTTTAGGGAAGTATTATGTACTTGTCGATGTAGCTAGTGTGTCAATTTGCACCCAAGTGCAAGGGTGCATGTGACAAAAGAGGTCTATATGACCCATAGGCTTTGTGATGCCGTGGTCATGAGCACAAGATATGCATGCTAGAGAAATCCTTGTATCGCTTAAAGCAGGCTCCTCGAGCTTGGCATGCTAAAATAGATGCATATTTGACCAGCCAGGGTCCTTGCAATAATCCCATGGAAAACACATGGATGAAGCTCAAACATTTGCATGTGCATTGGAAGAATACCATGAAAAAAAAATGCTGGCTCAATGGGGGATTCTATCATCAAGAAGCACACTTGGAATCTAGTTATCTTTCATCTAAGAAGAGTGTGGTTGGATGCGAATGGGTTTACTAAATGAAAGCTAAAGCAGATGGATCTAATGATAAATACAAGGCAAGGTTGGTTGCCGGAAGGGATACTTTTGGAAATATTGTTAATAGGCCTATTGATAAGTACAAGGCTATTGGAGAAATCATAGCCAAAGAGTGTGTGTAGGATATGTTGTACTAGAGTTCTATTAGTGGTTCATGTGTGAGTGCCATGTGTCACCTTGGGAGTTATCCCCATATGCACTTGGTACTAGAGTGTGTGTGTGTCTAGCCTATAAAATCTTGTACTTCACTTGTCACTTAATACTCCATGAAAAAATTAAAGCCTTTCTATCATGTCTTCATTTGAGTATCATTTCCTCTCACCCTATCCTATCTTTCTCTCTCTCTCACACTCACCATATTTCCTTCATGGTATCAAAGCAGGTCAGCCCTGCCTTAATCTACCTTGCCATGTCATCACCTCTTCTAGCCCTAATCCTAATTCCGCTTATGCTGTCTCCTCTTCTCAGCCGGTTCATTTCGCCTCTAGCCACCTCCTTCCTATAGCCATTTGCATCAGCTTAGAGCCTCTCCACAGCCTGCCTTCATAGCCGCCTCCATTCGCGATCTTTTGAAGCTCTAGGCGCCCTTGACAGCTGTTGGGTGTAGGAAGCAATGGAACGGGAGTGGAGTGCGGGAAAGCAAACAATAAGCTGGAGGAAGACGTAGTACTGCTCAAATGGATAAGAGAAAAATACAAAGGGTGGCCTATATGGCCCCCAAGTTAATGATATGGTTGACCAGAGAAGTCAACTCATAGAGTTGACCTGACCTACAAGGGCTAAGTGCTTACAAACCCCGCTCCATGGTATAGTTGAAGTATCCTGGAAATATTTCAGGAATACCTAGAAACTACATCATGGTTGCACATATTCGTCCAAGAGGGATATATCAACTTATGATATGTACAGAGTGATCCCTCACGTAACAAAAGAAGCCAAGCATAAAGCATGTTGAAATGCCTCAAACTTGGGACATGGTTGCACATATTTGTCCCAGAGGGATATATCAACCTATGATATGTACAAAGTGATCCCTCACGTAACAAAAGGAGCCAAGTGTAAAGCATGTTGAAATGCCTCAAACTTGGGACGCGGTAAAGCTTTCGTGAAAAGATCTGCCAAGTTGTCCTCGGTGGGACCATAGGACAAGTGGATGTCTCCACTAGACAGTCGCTCTCAAACATAGTGATAGTGGACTTCAATATGCTTTGTGTGCGCATGAAACAGTGGGTTTCTAGCAACCGCCAAAGCAGTCTGGCTGTCGGTGTAGATCGTAGTAGAGTTGGGCTGAATGATATCAAGATCTGCAAGTAACTTGCGAAGCCAAACACACTCTATTCTAGTTGTGAAAGCTGCTCTGTACTAAGCCTCACAACTGGATGTGGCAACTGCAGGCTGCTTCTTGTTGAACCGAGAGATGCATGAAGCTCCAAGCATAAAACAGTTGCCGCTGTGTGACACCCTAGTGTTGTAACATCCTCCCAGTTGCTGTCTGTGAATGCATGCAAAACAAGTGGGGCCTCTGAACCATAGAGTAAACCCAAATGCTGCGTGGCCTTCAAGTATCAAAAGACCCGCTTCATTGCTTGCCAATGCTGCGTACTAGGCTTGTGCATGTACGTGCTGAGCTGGGAAATGGCATAATGAAGATCAGGCCGGGTATGACAAAGGTATATGAGGTAACCAACAGCCTGCTGATAAAGGGATGCATCAAATGGTGGACTTCCATCCTCGAAGGAGTAACGAAAGCCAGGCTCCAATGGAGTAGAAACTGGCTTGCAATCCTTGAACTGGAAGCGAGCAAGGAGCTGTTCAATATACTTGGACTGACTCATCATTATACCCCCCTCAACATATGCAATCTGTATGCCCAAATAATAGTGCAACCGGCCCATATGTGTCATGGCAAAAGACTCGAGTAAATCAGCCTTGAGATCTGCAATTTGTTCCATATTTGGCCCAGTGATAAGCATGTCATCCACATATAAAATCAGAATTAAAAATTCTGATGCACTCTTTCGGACATAAAGTGTAAGAGACTTCATCTATCCTCGTCCTTTCCTTAGCCTAAATCTCTCATTCATCGTTGAAATAATCACGGGCGATGGCTTTTCAGTAATTCCACCCAGCCTTTTCTCAAAGGATAGTTAATCATCAGATCCATACGTTATTTCATTCATACCTATCCATGAGACCCTCAATTCCCTAGATAGTTCTCCTTGCCAAATGTCATCAATCTAGCCTCTCCACTTGGTGCACCTTTTTACCCCTTTCTTGGGGCACATTAAAATCCACTTGCCCCTTGGCATTATTGCACATTTAGGTGCACCTAGGCCTTAGCACTCAGAACTATCTAGTCAATGCCATTCCACCCTCACCTAGGACCTTGGCAGTTACTTCTCTTGACCATTTCAATTACGCACTTTAACTATTACAAAAGTTGGTCATCTAAGAGAAAATGCCCACCGATCTATCCGAGGTCATGCTATCCCGGCTAGAGCATAACATTCCTTCCCTCTTCAAGCATCAGCGTCCTCGATGATGAAATCTGGGAAAGCTCTCCGTAACTGGTATACGGATTCCCAGGTAGCTTCCGATAGAGGCTGACCATGCCATGCAACCAACACCGTGGGTATCTTCCGATTTCGTATTTGCATTGTTCCTCGGTCCAGGATTCTTGTTGGCTTGCGCCTTGCAATATCCTCTATCTCCTGAAACAAAACCACACCTTCGATTAGTGAGTCACCTGTATGCAAAAATTTCTTTAAGCGCGAAACATGAAAAACCGGGTGCACCTTACACCCCTGTGGCAATTCTAATTTATAGGCTATACTGCCTATTCTCTTTAGAATTAACCACGGCCCACAGTATCGAGGTGATAACTTAGCACACTCTCCTGAAGTCAACGACTTACACTCTCCTGAAGTCAACGACTTCGAGTGCGAAGGAATTCTGAGAAAAACTTTTTCTCCTTCTTCAAATACTCTTATAGACCGATTTTCATCCGCATACACCTTGGCTCTATCCATAGCCTGGCGGATATTAGCTCTCGCAAGTGCTAGCATCTCTCGCATCTGAACTACAAAGTTCGCGGCACACTCCAACTATAGTCGGATTGGCTGGTCTATAACCATAGTTTAGCTCAAACGGACTGAACCCGGTAGATGAATGTTTTCTATCATTGTAGGCAAACTCCAACAATGGCAACCACTTGTCCCATGTATGTTGCCTCAATGACACATATGCCCTCAGCATATCTTCTAAAGTTTGGTTGACTCTCTCCGTCTGACCATCCGTCTCAGGATGTGATCCCCACTACTCATTCCTAACTCAGTCCTCAGTGTGTCAAATACCGCTGTCCAAAAGTGACCGGTAAATCTGACATCTTTGTCTGACACTATGGATCTAGGCAATCCATGCAGACGAAATATATGTCTAATGAACAAATCCGCCACTTGCGGGGCACTAACAGACTCTCTAGTTGGAATGAAGTGAGCCATCTTGGTTAGACGATTAACCACCACAAGGATAGAATTATATCCTCCTTGTGTTGCAGGTAGTCCTACAATAAAGTCCATGGAAATACTCTCCCACTTACTTAGTGGTATCTCCAAGGGTTGTAAAAGTCCGGGTGGCTTCACCCGCTCGGCCTTACTTACCTGACACGAGAAACACCGTGTCACATATTCATGAATATGCTTTTTCATCTTTGGCCAAAAGAAATGTCGCTTCACGAGATCATATGTCTTCTCGACACCTGGATGTCCCGCACACGGGCTATCACGGCATTGTCGAATGACTCTCTGCCTGAGATCATTCTGACCAGGTACTACAACCTTGCCATTTCTAACTAGCATACCATCCCTTATGGTATATCTTGCATAAGTTTGGCCTTTTCTGGATGCTAGGTCATCCTTTTCACTTTCCCCGGGTGTTAACACATGAGCTTTAGGCCATAAGCTCTGGACAAACTCGTCCACCTTTTGAGTTTCTCTGATCTCGGTCATTAGAGCACTCTCTAATACCGTGAAACTCAGGTTATGCATAATGCGAGACAACGCATCAGCCACCTTATTGTCTTTTCCTCTTCGGTACCGAATCGTCAGATTAAACTCCTGCATGAGCTCTGCCCACCTAGCTTGGCGGCCCCTCAAGTCAAGCTGTTTACAAAAATGTTTCAGAGTATCATGATCTACATCCACATAAAACTCTGAACCATACAGATAATGCCTCCATGTTTTCAAAGCATGGATAACAGCATACAACTCCAATTCATGAGTTGGCCAATTCCTCTGAGAGGGAGAAAGCTTCTTGCTTTCAAAGGCTACTGGCCTTCCCTTTTGAAGGAGAACTGCTCCTACCGCAATGCCACTTGCATCGGTTTCTAGGAACAACGGTTTCTGGGGATCAGCTATTTTTAACACCGGTCCTGAGACCACAGCTTGTTTTATGGTGTTAAAACTTTCCTGTTGATTCTGTCCCCAAATAAAAGGTACTTTATCTGAGGTCAGATCAGTCAATGGCGATACTATTCCGGAATATCCTTTGATATGCCTTCTATAAAACTGGACAAATCCCAAGAATGATCGCAACGTGGTCAGACTCTGAGGGATTGGCCAAGTTAGTATCGCATCCACTTTCTTCGGATCCATCTCTACCCCCTGTGGAGTAATTATGAACCCTAAGTACTCAAGCCTAACCATACACAGTATAGTTTTCTTTTTATTCACGTAAAGACTGGCTTTCCTCAACGTACTGAACACTATTCTTAAGTGTTCACGATGCTCAGTAACACTTTTACTGAATATCAAGATATCGTCAATAAAATGTACTACGAACTTTCCGATATATGGACGTAGTAAATCGTTCATAAGCATGACGAAGGTCGCTGGAGCATTGGTAAGTCCGAAGGGCATTACCAAAAACTCATAATGACCAAACCTGCTTCTAAAAGCGGTTTTATGCACATCCTTGGCTCTAATCCGGATCTGATGGTAGCCATACTTAAGATCTATCTTACTGAAAATCACGGCTCCATGTAATGCATCTAGCAAATCATCAATCCGAGCCATCGGATACCTGTGCTTAACAGTGATATTATTCAATGCTCTATAATCTATACAGAGGCGAAACGTATCATCCTTTTTCCTCTTTAATATCACTGGCGAAGCAAAAGGTGAGAAACTTGGTTGAATCTGCCCCAACTTGAGGTATTCTTCCAGTTGTCTACGCACCTCCGCTTCTTCAGCAAAACTCATTCTATAGGGAGGTCTATTCACGGGTTCTGCCCCCGGGATCAGTTCAATCTTATGTTGAACTTTCCGCTCTGGAGGTAACCCATAAGGTAGTTCATCCCTAAAACATTCAGAGAACTCCTCTGTTATAAGATTAGCCAGCTTGGCCATCTCACCACTTTGCGTGACATCAGTGCTAGCCAAAGAATTATCCACTGGCTCTACCGATGCTGTGCAAAGGAATAAAAACTCTACTTGAGCCTTTCTGATTTCCATCACGGAAACCAACGGTCCCTGAGGTATATCTTTTACACCTCGCAAGACATAAAGCACATCATTCATCTTGAATTGATATACGTGCCTTTTCCAATCAATGGCTGGATTCTTCCTAGAATGCCACGCCATACCCAGGGCTATATCTGCATGAGCAAGCTTGGTCATTTCAAAATCAAGCTTCTCAGCATAGTCTTGAATCCGAAGCTCCAACTGGGTAACCCTTTGGTCCCATACTTCAGTTGAACTTCCATCTGCCATCCTGACTGTATACGCATAGTCAGATGGACTTGTCTTTAATTTCAGCCTCTCCACGAGCTTGGAGTTAATCACATTGTGAGTTGACGCCGAGTCAAACAACACAATGACATCATGACTGGCCACTTGCCCTTTCATTTTAATTAACTCCGTATCATTAAAGGCCGTATACCCCGTTGCTGCGGGCTTAGATAGGATGTTATCAGGTGCACTTGTAAACTACTCGGTGCTTTCTATCAATTCAAACAACGGATTTTGCAGAGGCATTTGAATGAGTTGATTGCGAGTTGCCAAACACATATACTTGAACTTAAGAGTTTGCAATTAAGCTGGAATTAAGACTTATACAGCTTAAACACAAAGTGACATCATTGGAGAATGCAATATGATTGAGGGGCCAAGACGGGGCCCCCCCTTTCTCCAGGCTCACTTTATTCTTGAAAATGGAGATACAAGACCAAGGTGCAATGCACCTTCCAAACTGATGAACTCAGTGAAAACCTAGGACCTAGATACAAGACTCAAGAGCATATGTACAAGGTAGACAACAAAAAGGAGGACTCCAAGCTCAGGTTTCAGCTCTTGGCTTGCCCAATCCACAAGGAAGAAGCCTGCAACAATCACCACTTACATCCAACATTAGAGACAAACACTAGTTTCTAGAAAGATAGTAGAAACAACATGAAATAGTGCTGTAAATGAGATAAACTTGACAGTACAGGCTCCCTTCGTGACTTGGCCCTTTTGTAGATGAAGTCCTTGATGCCTCTGAAGCTACCTTGGGTGAGGAGAGTGTGGAAATGGGGCTGGAATGAGAACAGCTTAGAAAAACAGCCTGTAGGCTAGAGAGAGAAAGCTTTTATGGAGTGATAGCTGTAGAGAGAGAGTGCCTATGCTGATCCCAAGGGAGGAGATGTAAGAGAGGAGCTGCTGCTGTTCCAGAGGTGCACAGAAAGGCAGATTTCTGCAAGGGAAATGGGCTGGAACAGTAGAGAGAGAAATTCTGCAGTAGAGAGAGAAAGACTGCAGCAGGAGAGAGAAAGGGGCTGTGGCTGCTCCAGGCTAGGTGAAGGAGAGAGGATGCTGCTGCTGTTCCAGAAGAGCTGAGAGGGGGCAGATTTTCTGGAGAGTAGGGGCTGGAACTGTAGAGAGAGAATGTGCTGTTGTAGAGAGAGAAAGTGCTGCTGAGGTGAGAGAATGGCCTGGGGAGAAGCTGGCTGCACCCAAGGAGCTGGAGAGGTTCTGCTGCATCATCTAAAAGGAGGGAGAAGAAAAGTGACGAAATTTTCATGTGTGGAATGAAGGGGAGAGGTCTTCTTTTATAGGCTCAGCCCCCCTCCTAGGCCTAGAGTGGAAGGTGGACACTTGTCCCAGATTTTTGGTGGGCTGCAGTCCCAAAGAGGACAGCCCACCACTTGCCCTAAATCTACCAGATTTGGGGCCAAACACTTGGCCTGCATGCCCTGCCACTTGCCATGCATGCTGCCACATGTGTGGGACAGGTGGACTGACCTGCCAGCTCAGATTCCAAGTGGCAGTCTGCCACGTGTCAGCTGCCACGTCACTCCCAAAAACCCTAAAATTTCAAAGTTGTCAGAATTTAATTCTGATCGCACACACGGGTTCCTAACAGCTTAGACTATCTATTGACGTACTCTAAGGTCATAATTGAGCCATACTGAGCTCATTTGTTTGTCGTCTTATCTTGTATCTCCATTACTCTTGGCATGCTGCCAGGCCCACACCCAAAGCTCAGGGAACATTCTCTTGAATGGTTCCTAGGTCGGTATGCAATCTGTGCATTTGATTGGTCCCATGTTTGGGTACTCAGGTGGGGTGTGGTTTCTAGATGTCCCTCTCAAAGAGAGGCCATCACTCTTGTGGGTCACTAATGCCCATAACCCCAAGCAAGGGGGTCCACCCTCAAATGCTAGACCTAGTCCCCATTGTCCGTAACTGAACAGAAGGAAAACATTTCATTTCTTAATAAGCATACTATTGAAAAACAAAAAGAAATAGTACCAAGCAAGTGGATACATGTTGAAGCAGGATGACATTCCCTCCGTCTTTCATTCGGTTGTCCGCAACTGAAATGCTTCCTCATAAGCATCTAGGATTTCAGGACACTCCTGAAATGTAGCTCTGTCCACCCATTGGGCATCGGTGGATGGGAGCCCTCTGAACTTCAAAAGGTACATTTTGCGAGTCGTGCCTCGACGTCCCGTAGTGAAGTTATGCAAAATAATTTGCTCTGGGATCAACAAGATCTCAGTGTCCTCTACTTCAGGTGCATCGTCCAGTGTGGGCTCTTGAGGTGGTTCCCCAATGAAGGGTTTCACCAAGCTTACATGGAAGACATTGTGGATCTTCCAATGCTCTGGAAGTCTCAATCGGACCGAGACATCATTTATTACCTGCAACACCTGAAAAGGACCATAATATCGAAAGGATAGCTTGAAGTAGATGCGCTTTTTGCCCACTTTGTTTTTTAACCGGGCTTTCTCAAATTTCAATAAGACCCATTGGCCTTCTTTCACTGCAAACGCCCTCCGTCTTTTATTTGCAGCTGCTCTTTGTTTCTCCTGTGCCTTTTGAATGGCTGCTCGAACCGTGGCATAAGCAGAGTCATAATCCTCCATGAATTGATCAGCGGCAAATATTTTCTCTTTTGTTTGCATGAGTGGAGTTGGTAAAGATCTACCATATACAATTTCGAAAGGAGCTTTTCCAGTGGAGGAATGAATTGTGTTGTTATAAGCAAACTCCACAAGAGGAAGGAATTTCTCCCAAAAGGTTTGCTGGTCATGCACATAAAATTTCAGCAAATCCAAGAGTGTACTATTCGTAACTTCAGTTTGGCCATCCGTTTGAGGATGAAAAGCTGAGGAGAAACTTAGAAGAGTTCCAAGGTTCTCAAACAAAGCCTGCCAAAAGTTACTAGTGAACTTTGAGTCTCTATCTGATACTATAGACTTGGGCATGCCGTGGTGTCTAAAGATGTGTCTAATAAATAAATTGGCAGCTTCAGGTGCCTTGAGATTCTTTCTGCAAGGAATGAAGTGGGCTTGCTTGCTGAATCGATCTACTATCACCCAAATCATGTCATGATTTTGATTGGTCCTGGGAATTCCTGTAATGAAGTCCATGGTGATGTGTTCCCATGGTCTCTCAGGAATGGGTAGGGGCTGAAGTAAACCCTTGGGTTTTCCTCTCTCATACTTAGCTTTTTGACATGCGAGACAAGCTAAAATGTAGGCAGCAGTGTCCTTTTTCATGTTAGGCCAGTAGAAAAATTTATCCATGGCTGAAAAGGTGGCCACAATACCCCTATGACCAGCATAGGGTGGGTTATGGCTTTCCTCCATCACTTTAGATCTAAGCTGCTTTGTGATACATAGTTTGTTCTCCATGAATAAATAGCCATCCCTGATGTGGTAGGCATGATGGGTGCCTCCATCTTTCAAATGTGCCCATGGCTGAGCAAAATCAGCATCTCCCTCATAGAATTCTTTGAGGGCTGTTAGCTCATCATGATAGGGAACTGAAATATGGTGAAGCCGTGGTCTACGAGAAAGGGCATCAGCCACTACATTCTCTTTTCCAGGAGTATATTGTATCTGAAAATGAAATGATTGCAGAAAGGTAGACCATTTCATATGTCTCCGTGGACGTCTCGAAGGAGATGGACTCCGATGACGCCGTCTACCTCGAGGAGGGGACGAAGAGGATGATCTTCCCTCCTTGTTGGAGTTGGTGTTGTCCGCACGGCCTCTTCCTTGGGATTGGGGCCCTATGTCATGAGTTCCTGCTTGGCTGCTTTCCAGCACTTGAACCTGTTGAGCAATGTTTGCCAAGAGAGCACTCAACTCATGCAGGTTAGGAGGAGGGTCAGGTCCATTGGCTGCCATGATGACAAGATAACTCAATGAAGGAGAGACTCAACAAGAGAAAGCACAGAGTACAGGACCACTGCCTAAGCTCTGATACCAATGTAAACTACTCGGTGCTTTCTATCAATTCAAACAACGGATTTTGCAGAGGCATTTGAATGAGTTGATTGCGAGTTGCCAAACACATATACTTGAACTTAAGAGTTTGCAATTAAGCTGGAATTAAGACTTATACAGCTTAAACACAAAGTGACATCATTGGAGAATGCAATATGATTGAGGGGCCAAGACGGCCCCCCCCCCTTCTCCAGGCTCACTTTATTCTTGAAAATGGAGATACAAGACCAAGGTGCAATGCACCTTCCAAACTGATGAACTCAGTGAAAACCTAGGACCTAGATACAAGACTCAAGAGCATATGTACAAGGTAGACAACAAAAAGGAGGACTCCAAGCTCAGGTTTCAGCTCTTGGCTTGCCCAATCCACAAGGAAGAAGCCTGCAACAATCACCACTTACATCCAACATTAGAGACAAACACTAGTTTCTAGAAAGATAGTAGAAACAACATGAAATAGTGCTGTAAATGAGATAAACTTGACAGTACAGGCTCCCTTCGTGACTTGGCCCTTTTGTAGATGAAGTCCTTGATGCCTCTGAAGCTACCTTGGGTGAGGAGAGTGTGGAAATGGGGTTGGAATGAGAACAGCTTAGAAAAACAGCCTGTAGGCTAGAGAGAGAAAGCTTTTATGGAGTGATAGCTGTAGAGAGAGAGTGCCTATGCTGATCCCAAGGGAGGAGATGTAAGAGAGGAGCTGCTGCTGTTCCAGAGGTGCACAGAAAGGCAGATTTCTGCAA
The DNA here is from genome assembly GCF_047967505.1 of Dipteris shenzhenensis. Taxonomy (NCBI): domain Eukaryota; kingdom Viridiplantae; phylum Streptophyta; class Polypodiopsida; order Gleicheniales; family Dipteridaceae; genus Dipteris; species Dipteris shenzhenensis. Next base: position 8,975,708 of record NC_141609.1, on the reverse strand, counting down.
GGGAAATGGGCTGGAACAGTAGAGAGAGAAATTCTGCAGTAGAGAGAGAAAGACTGCAGCAGGAGAGAGAAAGGGGCTGTGGCTGCTCCAGGCTAGGTGAAGGAGAGAGGATGCTGCTGCTGTTCCAGAAGAGCTGAGAGGGGGCAGATTTCTGGAGAGTAGGGGCTGGAACTGTAGAGAGAGAATGTGCTGTTGTAGAGAGAGAAAGTGCTGCTGAGGTGAGAGAATGGCCTGGGGAGAAGCTGGCTGCACCCAAGGAGCTGGAGAGGTTCTGCTGCATCATCTAAAAGGAGGGAGAAGAAAAGTGACGAAATTTTCATGTGTGGAATGAAGGGGAGAGGTCTTCTTTTATAGGCTCAGCCCCCCTCCTAGGCCTAGAGTGGAAGGTGGACACTTGTCCCAGATTTTTGGTGGGCTGCAGTCCCAAAGAGGACAGCCCACCACTTGCCCTAAATCTACCAGATTTGGGGCCAAACACTTGGCCTGCATGCCCTGCCACTTGCCATGCATGCTGCCACATGTGTGGGACAGGTGGACTGACCTGCCAGCTCAGATTCCAAGTGGCAGTCTGCCACGTGTCAGCTGCCACGTCACTCCCAAAAACCCTAAAATTTCAAAGTTGTCAGAATTTAATTCTGATCGCACACACGGGTTCCTAACAGCGTAGACTATCTATTGACGTACTCTAAGGTCATAATTGAGCCATACTGAGCTCATTTGTTTGTCGTCTTATCTTGTATCTCCATTACTCTTGGCATGCTGCCAGGCCCACACCCAAAGCTCAGGGAACATTCTCTTGAATGGTTCCTAGGTCGGTATGCAATCTGTGCATTTGATTGGTCCCATGTTTGGGTACTCAGGTGGGGTGTGGTTTCTAGATGTCCCTCTCAAAGAGAGGCCATCACTCTTGTGGGTCACTAATGCCCATAACCCCAAGCAAGGGGGTCCACCCTCAAATGCTAGACCTAGTCCCCATTGTCCGTAACTGAACAGAAGGAAAACATTTCATTTCTTAATAAGCATACTATTGAAAAACAAAAAGAAATAGTACCAAGCAAGTGGATGCATGTTGAAGCAGGATGACAGCACTCGTCACTAACTTAGCAACAGACACACATAACAAACAAGGTACTAACCTCTGAGAAGGTCCCGCCAGTTGCATCTGCATGTGTTCCGCATTGGGACTCTCCTGCATTTCTATGTCGCATTCAGATATTATCATATTAGCCGTGCGACGGTCTTTATTCAGTGGACAATCCTTCCACTGATGTCGCTGAAGGCAGCCGAAGCACAATCCTTCTTTTCTAGCTTTCTCTTTTTGTTCCGGGGTCAACGAGGACTTTGACCAAGCCTGGGCTGCCATTGGAGTTATTTTCCTTTTCACCCCAATGGTGGTACTTGTTTTTACTGGTCCCTCAACCGGCTTCACCTGCTTGGTTTGGCCACTTGGCTGCGAGACACTTGTCTTTGAAACCCATTTCCTCGGAAATCCTCCTTTTTTCGGGTACTCATACTGAGTCCCTGCCTGCACAAATCCACCAGATCTGCCTCTGGCATCCTCATAGTTCAAGGCTACTGCAATAGATTCATCTAGTGTAGTCACATATTTAGCCCGAACTTCCATTTTGATCTTGTCGTTCAGTCCATAGATATAGTGCTTTAACTGAACCGACATAGGGAGAGGGTCTGTTAATTTCATGACACATTCCCTGAATTTGTCAGTGTACTCTGCCACTGACAGACTCCTCTGACGAAGATTTCTATAAGCATCCCAAGCTCGGGATTCTTCATCAGGTGGGAGAAAGTGTTTCTTGAATTCAGCTTTAAACCCTTCCCAGGTGGTTGGAGCAACTTGATCCTTCTGTTGCTTTATCCACCATCTGTCCGCTGCCTCGATAAACAGGTGTGTGGCCTCGCGGATTTTCTTTAGATCGGATCTAATCTCACAAATGGCGAAGGCTTCTTCCCACTTGTGTAACCAAACCTCGATCACATCAGAGCTGCGCTCGGTCATCCGACCAGCGTACTTTTCTGGTCTATAATTAGCGATATTAGGCACTTTGACCCTTGCGCGCTCTAGGGAATGTACACTGGGCTCTGGCTCTGCTGGAGCTTTGCCCTTATCAATTCTAGACGGCCTAGCCGACAAGGCTTGCACCATCTCCTTGATCTCATTTTGACCAGCATTCACTTGAAGCTGCTGGTTCATAATCTGTTGTAAAGCATCCTCTAATATCGAAATCCTACCAATCAAAGTAGGTGCTGCCTGATGTGACATCTGTTGTGTAGACTGTACTCTAGACTCACTAGGATTCACTCTTGAATTCTGCCCTACTGCTTCCATAGGTTCACAGTGGAAGATGGGTTTTTTTTTTTTTTTCTTTAAAAAAAAAATAAAAAAAAATAATTAACCCAAATAACCAATATATACACCCTTCACTTCTGTTCCGTTTTCCTTTTTTTTTTTTTTCTCTTCTACAGTGCAGAAATCACAGGACCATATGAAAACAAAAAAAAAAACTGCACGGAAAGAAAGAGCTCCCTGATCTTTGCGACGATGCCAGCTACTCTTTCCCAGACGTACAATTTCCCTTCCAATTAGACTGTGCAAAGGTCTTAGAATGCCTCGCAGCCGATGCTTCTGTAGAACAGCAAGCAAGATGAAACCAAATATGCTGCTGTTGATCGACGTGACGCCTTCACGTTACGTGAACTACCATCGTGCTCCAAAAATCAGTTTTTTTTTCCAGCTGCATAGCCTAGTTTCGTCAACGGCCACTTTGCGCTAGTCTCGTCCACCTCCTAAATCTCTGCGCTGCCTTACGTCGATTTCCAAGCAAACGTCAAATTATGCACCTACGCCTTCACCGACGAATATCCACGTCAACGACCCTCTTCCAAAAGGTATCGACGACCGCTCGAATTCGACAGCTTCGTTTACCCGTCACCTGCGACTGGTTTTCTTCTCACGCAAACAGCCTTCGTAGGCCACGGTGGCCATTCTCTCATTCAGAACGTCAACTTTCCGTCGATCTCCTCGTAGCCTCCCGTCACCTTTCGGGAACCTTGCGCTCCATCGCTTCATCTCTTCACGAATCCCCCTTCCATCCTCTAGCCTCGCTCTGATACCAAAATGTAAGAGACTTCATCTATCCTCGTCCTTTCCTTAGCCTAAATCTCTCATTCGTCGTTGAAATAATCACGGGCGATGGCTTTTCAGTAATTCCACCCAGCCTTTTCTCAAAGGATAGTTAATCATCAGATCCATACGTTATTTCATTCATACCTATCCATGAGACCCTCAATTCCCTAGATAGTTCTCCTTGCCAAATGTCATCAATCTAGCCTCTCCACTTGGTGCACCTTTTTACCCCTTTCTTGGGGCACATTAAAAACCACTTGCCCCTTGGCATTATTGCACATTTAGGTGCACCTAGGCCTTAGCACTCAGAACTATCTATTCAATGCCATTCCGCCCTCACCTAGGACCTTGGCAGTTACTTCTCTTGACCATTTCAATTACCCACTTTAACTATTACAAAAGTTGGTCATCTAAGAGAAAATGCCCACCAATCTATCCGAGGTCATGCTATCCCGGCTAGAGCATAACATAAAGAGTGGCCTCGGTTGGGCTATTTTGAAAGCCACGGGCTGTCAAAAATGCATGTATCTTCGCATACCATGCCCGGGGTGCCTGCTTCAAGCCATAGAGGGCTTTTTTGAGCCGGCAAACCATATTTTAAGAACCTAATTGTTCAAAACCAGGTGGCTGAGTGACATAGACTTCTTCTTGAAGATCACCATGAAGGGAGGCAGTCTTGATGTCCAGCTGATGAACCTCCCAATGCCGATGAGGTGCCATAGCAATAACACACCTGATAGTAGTAATGCGTGAGGTGGGAGCAAAGGTCTCCTCAAAGTCAATGCCGTGCTGCTGTGCATATCCCTTTGCAACCAAGCAGGCTTTGAGGCGGTCAACACTGCCATCAGCTTTCCTTTTCACCTTGTAGACCCACTTTGTACCAATCGCACGCTTGCTTGTTGGCACATAACAGAACTCCCAAGTGTTGTTGGCATGAATGGATTCAAGCTCAGCCTTCATGGCATCCATCCATTCCTTGCTCTCAAAGGCATCCTTGTGACATAAAGGTTCCTCATTGCAAGCAGATTTAACCAAAGCTACAGCCAAATAGTTGCCATGCATCTGTTTATAAGCTCCTCTAGTGTGAGCTGGCAAAGGCTCAGCTTGTTTGCTGTCCCTGAGTGTGTCCAAAAGCCATCTAGGGACTGATTTTTGCTGTTTAATGACACCACTCTCATGTGCAACTGCTTGCTCAATAGCATGATCATCAATTAAAGGCATATTAGGCTGAGCAGGAACTGCACTGGTAGAAGTGTATGGCACAACACTGTGCACTGGCTGCTCTGGATCTGCAGGCCAGTGAAAGAGAGGCAACAATGTATCAAGGACATCTGAGGAATCAACAAATTTTTTTTTTGCATTCCAGCCAAGGTGAAGGCACATTTTCAGTGAATACAACATCCCTATTGACAATGACCTTGCCCGTGCTGGTTTGATACAACCTGTATCCCTTGCGCTCTGTGCTATAACCAATGAATATGCATTTTACAGCTTTGTCTTCAAGCTTGTGCCTCAGCTGAGATGGCACATGAGAAATTTCAGGTTTGCAACCGTGCCATGCCTCATAAGGTGTGATAGTCTTCAATGCCTTTGTGGGTGCCTGATTGAGCACATAGTTGGAGAACATGACAGAATCCAACCAAAACTTTTTTGGCAAAGACTTTCCTTTGAGCATGCATGTGCCCATTTCCATCTGTGACCGATTTTTCCTCTCTGCCTGCCTGTTTTGTTGCGGAGTATAAGACACTGTACATTGATGAATAATACCCCGAGCTGCCAAAGAATCAGAGAATTCACGGGACATGTACTCCCCCCCCCCCCCCCCCCCCCCCCCTTGTCAGTGTGTAGAGTAAGGAGCTTGTTCCCTGATTCATTTTCAGCCATGGCAAGCCAATGTCTGAAGCATGGGAACACATCAGATTTGGCCTTCATGCCATATATCCAAGCAAATCTGGTGTAGTCATCCACAAAGGTAGAAAAGTAAATGTAGCCCCCAAGAGATGCTGTCTGCATCGGCCCACACATCACTATGCACATGGTGAAGCTTCTTGGATGCACCAACTATCCCATCCTTTGGAAATGAGAAACGGTGCATTTTGCCCAACAAGCATCCCTCACAAACATGTTTAACTGGTGCATGCATGGGTGGGAGAGCAACCACCATGTTTTGTGAATGCATTTTAACCAAGCTTGTGTAGTTGATGTGACCCAACCTCGCATGCCATAAGTGGGAATCTGAAATTACAGATTCAGCCACCAAATTTGCCTCTATAGCAAGCTGTTTGTCATAAACATCAAGATGATATAGCCCAAAAGAAAATGACCCAATAAGTACTATGATGTCATCGTACTGGTTGTCATACACGGCACATCGATAACCATCAAAGAGAACCCAAAAGCCATTCAAGGATATGGTTGCAATGGAGATGAGGTCCTTTTTGATGCTTGGGACAAACAAAACGTCCATGAGCGTGATACGATCACGTGAAACTGAAGTGACCTTGACTTGGCCAATCCCTTTCACAGGATATGATGCATTGTTGGCACATGTCACTGTGCCACCATGTGGAGCAGGCCCCAATGTCTGAAAGAGTGATCAGCAAGAAGTGATGTGCTTAGAAGCACCACAGACACGGCTGTAGCATGCTTCTCTGGATGGTACTGGCATGTCACCGTAAAAGCCCACTCATTGTGAGCAATGAAATCAGCCCGCTTCGTCAGTACGACAACTCTCTTCATCTTTTCTTTGGAACCATCACCTAACAACGGACACTTTCTCTTCTATGCTCTCTCTCTCTCTCTCTCTCTCTCTCTCTCTCTCTCTTTGCAAACACACTAGGGCCTAGGACAATCATCGGGTTGGACCCCTCCGAAGGTTTTTTTATTACTTGAAGGATTTGAATACACAGAGAGTTCAGTGTGGAAGCCGTGTGTTACAAAAATAAAAAACTTGCAGTATTACATTAGCTCTCAGGCTCTCTTTTTTGGCAACTATTTACCCTATTTTGACTTCATTTCCACTCCAACACTGGGGATTGTGGATCTATTGCTGACAGATTGCGGGATATTTTTAGATTTGCAGGTTATTTTGTCACATTTGCTTTATTTCAGCAAAATTTGGGGCTTTTGGTCATTTGCCCCAAATTTGACCGTTTTGCCCTTCCAAAAATTGGGGATTTTGTCAATTTTGTTGAAATTTGCAGTGACATTGGCTTGGTACAGCCAATTTTGGGCATTTGGTAGACATTGGCATGCAGGAACATTGACATTGTCTTGGAATTACAGCACATTGAATCACTTTTGCCATATTTGCTGCCCATTGCAGTGACATTTGCTTTATTCACCTCAATTTGGGTATATTATGCATTTGCCCCTTGATTTGGGCTTGTTGTCTTGTCAGATTTGAGAGGCGCAGCCTCCATCTGGGACATTTACAGCTCAATTGATCATTGGATACATTTGCAGACATTTGCCCCTTGTTTTGGGCTGATATTTTTGCAAGACAGCTATCTTTGGCAGGGGGGTCCTTTGACCGGAGAGAGATTGTTTTTCAGGTCATATTTTGGGGGATAGCACGTGCATTTAGCTCATTGTTTAAGCAGCCAATTTTTGGTTTGTCACTGCCTAACATTTGCTGTCAGTTTTGGACAGCCAGCTCATTTTGCAGTGAAAGCCTTAAGGCCACTCTTGAGCGCACATTTTTTTCTTTAGGATTTATTTTTGCCATGGGATGCAACGATTGGATGGGTATGTTCTCAGTTGAGGACAAGCTCAATGGACCCAATTATCCCATGTGGTCATACATGGTGAAACATTTGCTGGTTGCTAAAAAAATTTAGGGGTATTGTCTTAGGATTGGATCTTCGACCTTCCTCTGTGGCATCCACTTTTGCTACAGCTACAGCTGGTGCAGCTGCTACAGCCACTTCTGGATCTACTACCACCACTGGTGCAGCCGTTATAGCCACCTCTAGATCTACTACTACTCCAACCACACCTCCTACACTGGAACATGCCAGATGGGATGGTAGAGATGCCCAAGCACATTCGATCATTGCTTTTTCAGTCAAGAGACATATCATTCCTCACATTCGGTCTTGCAAAACATCAAAGGCTGTGTGGGACAGCTTGGCTCACCTCAAGAAGTAGTATTTACATTAACATCAACCAAGTCTTGCATTCCAAATAAATCAATTTCTAGTTCTATCCCTAAGTCACCTATAATATCATTGGGAGCTATAGTAGCTAAAATTGGATCCTCTAATGGTGATGATGATGTGATAGAAGTAGTAGAAGATGTAATTTCCATGGATACCTTAAAAGACAATGAATTGTCTTCTAGGACTTCTTCTCTAAAAATAGATGAATCAATTGGAAACATTAACATCTCTATATCAACATCTCTATCTTCAAAAGATAATTTAGCTCAGAGCAACTTGGACCACATACCACCAGAACAAGCCAAATGAAAGATCAATTATGAAAATGCCATTATTAATAAACATGCAAGAAATGCTTCAAATCAAGGTCATGATTAGCTTAATTCATTTTATCATATCTGCTCTCTGGTTTGAAGAACACAAATATCATCTATTCATCGGGACCATCATAGATAACTAAAAACTTATACAGTAAAACAAAAATACTAAAATTTCTAAATCCGACTTCTTATATGGGCCCAGAATAATCTCACTACGAGGTAAGAAGGTTGACATCTAAAATACTCGCTTGACTTTGATATATGAAGTTAGCCGCAATCAAATATGGTCCTCTTTTAATTAATGTGCTTCATACAAAAGTGCCACCCATGTATAGCACCCAGGTCATGGTACACAAAGATTGATGCCTTCTTCCAGACAATAACATGCAAAATGCTATATCAGACTGCAATCTTTATGCATTATAGAAAATGATAGCTTGATCGTTGTCATACTGTATGATCTTATCATTTCAGGCAATGTTGACATTCTGATCAAGCAGCTCAAGGCTGCACTCTGTAGGCAGTCTGAGAGGACAGATTTTAGGCATTTGCACTATTTGTTGACCATAGAAGTATGGCACCAGAAGGATGGTATAAGGGCTTTCTGGAAAAGTTTTATATGCAGGACAGCAAGCCAATTGCTACACAGGACTGAAGTTGGATGTGCGTTTGAACTAGCTAGATGTGGATGCCACGCTTTATAGGCAGCTTGTGGGCAGCCTAATTTATTTGATGACCACCGTGCAAGATATTTCTTATGCTGCCAGTGCGGTGTGGGCCCCCCATCCACACTCTATGTATAGACGTGAACCCCCTCATACCGTACGTGCGATGCTCATTGCATACGGCTTGCTTTGTGCTAGTTAGTACATGGCACATCTCAAGGCCAGCCTTTGGAAGGGTGGACATAGCTTTTGCTGCTGGAGTTGCTATTATTGGTAAAAATGACTGATAATATTCAAGCTATTTTGAATGTGTCTAATATAGATGGGATCATATTGTTGTTGATCACTACCTCACATTGAGCCCCCCATATGAGGCGGACGAAGAGAAAGGTGATAGAATAGGCTGGATCCAGACTTCTCAATGAAGCTGGTGGGGATAGGCAACCTGGACTGGGACCATGATAGAAACCTGGACTTGATTTACCTATATAGGATTGAATAAATGAGAAATAAATAATAGGAATTTAGTTAATTAGTAAGTCATATTTATTAAAAACATCTACCTTTGCACACATTTTATTAAACATTAGGCCTAGAACGGCAGTTTATCCCAAGCTTGCTAGGACGTGCATTTGTGAGTGAGTGTGTGAGAGAATGTCTATGTAATGCTGTGCACCCACCATTGGTAGTTATTGGTGTGGATGTTATAGTAACCAGTTCTCTAAATTATGACAGTGATTGTCTTTAATTCTTTCAGGAATTAAAACTTACACAATGATTTTCAGCTTGTCCTCAGATGACCAAGATCTGTGTTCAAAACATTGTATTGTGTCTAGATGCTATCCTCGACGTGAAGAGCCTGAGGCTTTTTGAGAGCAGATGAGGTGTTGTCTTGAATACCAAATCATAACTACAGGAAAATGAATTTGTGTTGGTTGGTATATGTTGACTCGATGGACATTAGTCAATTGTGGCATAATTCATGAAGTTGCATACTTGCATGAGGAGAATATCTTGCCATTGTTCTAAAGTAATTAATATACTACTTTTAGAAATATCTTAGTGGATTCGGCCATGAAAGAATTCTAGAGGATATTCACGTGATTGTTATGTATCACATAATTATTTGTCATTGGTTTTTTACAGACACACATGTTCTTGTCATCCAAAAGGTTGACATTATTTTTGGTGCAGGTATTTGTTCAAGGACCTGTACTTTACGCTTTCAAAGGCCTTGCTGGTCGGTTTGCTCCGATTGGTGTTCATGCTGCTCTTTTATTGATCATGGGAGGAGCAACATGTAGTGCCATGGGAGGCTATCATAGGTCTATAACAGTACCACAGGGTCTAAGCTTCACTGTTGGAGATGTATTGTATCCTAATGGAATTCTATCTCGACCTACTCCTGCATTCAGCACGGAGGTTCATGTCAACAATTTCTCCATTGACACGTATCCAAATGGACAGGTGTGATCTTGTCTTCATTATAATTCCAGAGATCCTAACTGGGGCCCCAGCTAACATGCAAACTTGGCATTTCTGGGTGGTTTGATAGTAAATGAGTAAGGATGGGAATCTGGATGGATATTATCAATGGCCTTAAGGATTCTCATAACCTTCAATGTCATTTGGCTTATGGATTTGCGTTGTGTACATAATCTTATCTAATTCAGGAAAACATGACAGCATGCAGCTCCAGGAGATGTGAGAGAACGGAGAGCACTAGGTAGCTCCATGAAGAAGAGAGGGGGCATGCATGGGCTCCAAGGAGGAGGAACTGCTCCAAAAAGCATAGTGTTGGAATATGGAAAAAGAACTAGAACTAGAAACTGGAAATGGAAATGAAATGACAAGACTAAAAGACAAGAAATACCTTGAGAAGAGTGTAGACAAGACATAAGCTAGACTGATAGATTAGAATGATGTGACCCATTGAATATATGGGCCAAAGTACAAGACATAATGCAAGAGTGTTTATGGGATAATTGTAGAAGTGCCACATGGCACACACTCAAGACATAAAGACTAGACTTAGACTTAGACTAGGAAATAGTACACTTAGTGTGCACTTATCTCCAACACCCTCCTTAAGTGGACACTAGGAGTAAGACAGAAAGACAAGACTAGAGGACAGACATAAAGACTGATAGACTGAGAGACAAGATAGAAGACATGACAGACAAAAGATCCTGAGACACCCCTCCTCAAGTGATATCCTCATATGGGTCTACAAGGGTAGGGACAAGATGGATCTAAAACATAGTCAGATTGATAGACAAATAGACAGACAGACAAGACTAGATAGACAGAAGACTGACTGTAGACAAATAGAAAGACCAAGACACTAGAACCCCTTGACCTACATCATCGGTGGTCAAGGTGGTAGACAAAACATAGAAGTAATCAGAAAGCCCACTTTTCATCATGTAAGGAAGGAATAGCAGGATCAGCTGATGGAGATGTTGCAGCAACATGGGCTGAGGTAGATGCAGGAGCTGATGTAGAGGTTTTGGAGTAGCAGTCCCTCTCCCGGTGATTATCACGGCCACAAATGGTGCATGGATGAGCCTTGAAACAGTCCTTCTCCACATGATTAGTCTTGCCACAATGGGTGCAAGGCTTTCTTACCTTAGAACTGCCTTTCTTTGCTAAAAATGCAGTGTCAGTTACCTTGCGTTGTTGAGTTCTTTCTTCCTCTTGGAGAGCATTGATGATACCCTCAAGAGAAGGATTATTATGATACTTGAAGGTAGTGACAAGAGTAGCATAGGAGTCAGGTAAGCTTTTGAGAAGCACAACAATAGCAATATCTTTGGAGATGGGAGACTTGACTGACGCAAGCTGAACCATAAGACTGCGAAGATAATTGACATGAGAGGCTATAGTAGCTCCTTCCTGCATATGTAGATCAAAGAATGAGATCATAAGTGCAATCTTAGAGTTTTTAGATCGGGCTCCAAAAAGAGTGTCCAAAGTGATCCATGCTTGAGGAGCAGACTGTATGTCGGAGATGTGATGAATGTAATCATCTCCAAGGCCGAGCAATATGATAGCATAGGCTTTGTCGTTCTTGGCAGCAACAACTTGCTCAGATGGACCTTCGGGAGCATCACGGTGAACAATGTCCCAAAGGCCTTCTTTCATAAGATGGCACTTGATTTTGATCTGCCAAGTATGAAAGTTGGACCCATTGAATTTGTCGATAGATATGAGAGAATGAGAGGAAGATGCCATGTGGGAAGGTCTTACCTCTTGCTAGGATGCAAGGGCAGTGTCTATTCCCTTACAATATTGCAGAAAATAAATGAGAGGAAGAAATCCCAGAAGCCGGTTCTCTCACCACTTGGTCAGGGCCATAGCATATGACAGCCCATCGAAGTAGGAGGAACCAGCAAAAAAGGAGACTGTTCAGCAAACTGAAAGAGGCAAAGCTTAGTACCTCAATCCCGGGCAGAGATAGAGATGAAAAAGGAAAGCAGATCTTCGTGCAGATGAAGTCGAAGAAGTCTTCAGCCTGTGCAGGTACGGATTCCGTACAGTCGTACGGACTGTACGGATGTACGGACGATGGCGCAGAGTACTGACGGCGGAGTACGGACGAGGTACGACGACGTACGGACGGACGAAGTACGACGGCGTACGGCGGCGTACGGCGGTCGTACGGAAGAGCAGAGATGGATGCTGCGCAGATTTGTCGGTGACAGCAGATCTGGCGCTCAGATCTGGCTGAGCTGCGCAGGTCTGAAGTGCAGATCTGGCGCAGATCTTTGGAGTGGGCGCAGAAATTTAGAGCAGGAAAAGAAAAAAAATGCAGCAGAGTCACGCAGATCTGGAGCGTGGCAGGGCAGATCTGCAGCAGGGGAGAGAGGAGAGAGAAGAGGCAGATCTGAGGGGGGGGAGGCAGATTTGAGAAGAGAGAAGAGGGAGAAGAGGAGTCAATCTTGCTCTGATACCATGTTGGAATATGGAAAAAGAACTAGAACTAGAAACTGGAAATGGAAATGAAATGACAAGACTAAAAGACAAGAAATACCTTGAGAAGAGTGTAGACAAGACATAAGCTAGACTGATAGATTAGAATGATGTGACCCATTGAATATATGGGCCAAAGTACAAGACATAATGCAAGAGTGTTTATGGGATAATTGTAGAAGTGCCACATGGCACACACTCAAGACATAAAGACTAGACTTAGACTTAGACTAGGAAATAGTACACTTAGTGTGCACTTATCTTCAACACATAGGAGGGAACTACTGCCAATGAGCGGGGCCCTCCTTTTATAGCCCCAAGGATAAGCCAAGTCTTTCCCAGAAGCTGGGAGAGATCTTCCCAAGGGGAATGTAGGGAATGGGAATCCTCCAGAGAGAAGGTAGATTTAGTTTTTGGTGGGCTACTTTACTTTCCCATCTCGAAGGTGGCGGAGGTTTCCCCTAAATCTTGGTGCGCTGCATGCAGACTGGGTCCAAGGGATGACAAGTGGTGCCCTGTGCCGTGACTGGCCTTGCCACATGTTCGTAGTCTTCACAAGTTGTAGTTTGAATGAGGAGAATGTGGAGTACTTTTTGATTAGCCTTCTCCTTTAGTGCTAGCCTTTGTCACGGCTGAGTTTGGCCTTCACTTCTTGAGTGCTGTTAGAAACGCAATATGAAGACCTTTGAATAAACGGATGCTCAAGTCTGTGTGCGTGTGTGGATTTGTATATATTCATACTATGGTCTACACCCATCGTTGGGCGCTGCTGATGTCGGTGGGGATGTCATAGTAGCTAATCCCTGTGAGGCGTGATGGAGTTTGTGGTTTTAATCTTGTGAAAGAAAGAAAGAAAGACTGAAAGAAAGTTTATTAAAGTCTTCGGAAGACCGATGGGTGTATGAGACTATGAAAAACTTGATACAAACAAGATGAAAGGGTGAAGCTACTAACGAGCATCAACATCCATGCTACATGCTACATGCTAGTAGAAAATAGAGATAGAGTGCTGTTGACTATTTGTGGGTGTTGCTCGGTGTGATCTCCTGGAAGAGGCTCTGTGTTGGACTAGGGCTACGGTGAGTGGTTATCATGATTGAAATCGCACTATATGTTGTGTCTTTAGAGGATGAGTTTGGGCATGATCTCGGATTCATCTAGATATATGTTCTCGTTGTATTAGAGGACATGCAAATATCACCTTTTGAAGTTTTTGTCCATGTTGCGGCTTGTCGATCTTGTGATAAATTCTTTCCATTTGAAGTGGTGGGTTGCCCTATTAGCTAGATTATCTAAGCATTTTTTTGCTTAGATGCTCGTTTGGGAGAGACTACATGTGTATAGTCTTCACAAGTAGTTGTAGCTTGAATGAAGAGAATGTGGAGTACTTTTTGATTAGGCTTCTCCTTTAGTGCTAGCCTTTTGTCACGGCTTAGTCAGCCCTTCACCTCCGCATTGCTGATAGAAACTTCGTATGAAGACCTTTGTATAATGCAAGTATTTGTGGGGGTGTGGATTTGCATCTGTGAGAAAGAAAGAAAGAAAGAAAGTTTATTAAAGTCTTCGGAAGACCGATGGGTCTATGAGATTGATAGAAAGCTGATACAACAAGCAGAAAGGGTGGAGCTACTAAACGAGCATCATCACTCATGCTGAATGCTAAGTGCTAAGTAGTACATAGTCATATCATCAGTAATGGCATCATCGTCATCGTCGTCATCATCATCATCATCATCATCATCATCGAGTCAATCACCATCAATCACCATCAAGGTTGGTTGGCTCTCTTCAATGCAATGCGCCCCCACAAGGGTATATGTGTGTCAGAGAGGCACTGATGTGTAGCCAGTGATGGAGCGCTGGCAACTGTTTGTGGGTGCTGCCCGTCTCGGTCTCCTGGCAATGACTCTGCTCTTGACCAAGGCTATCGTAACCCCTGTGGGTTGTGTCCCAGGCCTGAACATGGATGGGAGGTCACTCAATGTGATCTGCATATCCTCCACTGTCGAGTGCGGTGTGCCTCAGGATCTGGATCTCTCTTGCGCCTGCTATCAGTGGCCGCGAGGCTCGTGTGATTTGACTGGAAGAACTCCGTGATCTTGCTTTGAGAAGGGTCGGGCCATGTCCCTGAAGACTGTCTTTGTGTCTTGTAGGCCATCTCCTGGTGGTTCTAGTGATGCCCTATAAGCCATGGTATGTGCCTTGTAGGCATAAATATATGCACTTGTAGTGTTACTGCCTTTTAGGCCACATAGGACACTTAGTCCTATGTGACACCTAGGACACTTAGTCCTAGGTCTAGGTATAAGTACCTTGTACTCTCTATTTTCATTATCCTAGTTGATGTGACGGCTGATTATCATCGACTCTTTGTATTCTCTCTTTTGCCTATCGATCCTACAGTGGTATCAGAGTCATGTTTTGACTCGTTTCCTGCTCCTTGACTTGCACAAGCTCCCTACAGCCTACCTACTCCATCCATACAGTCGGTACGACTTATGGACCCACGTACAAACAAGCCTGCTACAGCCGTACGCTCTTCTCCATGCCAGTGATTCCGTACACCAGGCGTCCGTACAATAGAAGTACTGTGCCATACACCTTCTATACAGCCGTACAGAAGGTATTGTAACTGCTTCAGTACTTTCGTACCTGAGTTCAGTACGTCATAATTGCGCGTATATCTTTCGTACTATTCCGTACATCGTACATACGATGTGCACCGTACATTGGATATGATCCGTACAACCGTACACAGTAGATGTCCGTACAACATACATGTTCCATACGTCACCGTACAGTGCTCCGTATTGCTTTTTCGTACCTTCGTCGTACATTTCGTACAGCTAGCATACTCTACATCCGTACAATTATACAGCTCACCGTGCGTTGGACTTGCATTATATTTGCTCCAGGATTTAGTACAGCCTTTGCAGTTACAATCCATTGACACATGGAAATTGGTAGATCTCCCTCTTGGCAAGCATGCCATTGGTACCTGGTGGGTCTACAAATTAAAAAGGAAATCTGATGGCAGTATAGATCAACACAAAGCCCGTCTTGTTGCAAAAGGGTATGCCCAACAACAAGGCATTGACTTTGAAGAAACATTTGCTCCCACATCCAGGATTACTACCATTAGATGTGTCATTGCCATTGCAGCCCATCATCATTGGCAAGTGCACCAACTTGACATCAAGACTGCTTTTCTTCATGGGGATCTGCAGGAAGAAGTCTATGTCACACAACCTCCTAGCTTTGAGGTTGTTAATTCTGAAAATAAGGTATGCCGGCGTAGAAAAGCCCTTTATGGTTTGAAGCAGGCACCCAGGGCATGGTATGCCAAAATTCATGCACACTTACTATCCCTTGGTTTTCAGAATAGTCCCACAGAACCCACTCTTTATGTCCGTGGGAGTGGATCTGATTTTTTAGTGCTGATTTTATATGTGGATGATATGCTCATCACGGGCCCAGATACTCAGCGAATTGCAGCTTTCAAGGCCGATTTGCAGCAGATTTTTGACATGTCAGACATGGGACAGCTCCATTATTATTTGGGCATTCAGTTTGCTCATGTTGAGGGGGGTATCATGATGCCTCAGTCCAAGTATATTCGATAGCTCCTTGATCGTTTTCAGTTTGAGGATTGCAAGCCAATCTCTACTCCAGTGGACCCTGGCTTCAAATTTTCAGCTCATGATGGGAGCCCACCATGTGATCTCACTCTTTATCAGCAGGCTGTTGGATGCCTTATTTATTTATGTCACACCAGACCTGACTTACAGTATGCAGTATCTCAGCTCAGCAGATTCATGCACATGCCCAGTTCATAGCATTGGCAAGCAGTGAAGAGAGTCTTCAGATATCTCAGAGGCACTCAAGATTTAGCTCTCTTCTATGTTGATCAGGGTTCACTTATCATGCATGCTTACATAGATAGTGACCGGGCAGGATGTTCTGACACCAGAGTGTCACATATTGGCAATTGTTTTTTGCTTGGCAATTCATGTATCTCTTGGCTCAGCAAGAAGCAACCAACAGTTGCCACATCTAGCTGTGAGGCTGAGTACAGGGCAGCTTTCACTGCTATGGTAGAGTGTGTTTGGCTTCGACAGTTACTTACAGATCTTGGTATTCGCCAGACATCCTCCACTATTGTCTACATTGATAGCCAGAGTGCTTTGGCCATTGTGCGTAACCCAGTGTTTCATGCGCGTACCAAGCATATTGAAGTTCACTATCACTATGTTTGGGAGCGGTTGTCAACAGGAGACATAGAGTTGTCCTATCTTCCCACAGAGGACAACATAGCAGATATGTTTACAAAGGCACTTCCTTGTCCCAAGTTCGAAGTCTTCCGACAGGCTTTACACTTGGTTCCCTTTGTTACATGATCTGACATCCCTTGTACATTCATAGGTGGCTATATCCTTTTGGATGAACATGTGCCACCATGACTATAAAATACGAGGTATTCTGAGACGTTTCCAAAGTACTTCAGCCCATCCCATGGAGGGGGGTTTGTAGGCCATCTCTTGGTGGTTCTAGTGATGCCCTATAAGCCATGGTATGTGCCTTGTAGGCATAAATATAGGCACTTGTAGTGTTAGTGCCTTTTAGGCCACATAGGATGCTTAGTCCTATGTGACACCTAGGACACTTAGTCCTAGGTCTAGGTACAAGTACCTTGTACTCTCTATTTTCATTATTCTGGTTGACGTGACGGTTGATTATCATCGACTCTTTGTATTCTCTCTTTTGCCTATCGATCCTACATGTCTTGAGTAAGTGCTCCTTGTGGTGGACCGCCTCATGGATGAAGGCAGCAAGGCATTCCTGGTCTGGGTATGAGAGAAGTCTAGATAGTGGCCCAAAACCGGCCCTAAAAAGGCAATGGTATTGACCGCGGATCTCATAGTATACAGGGCATCTGAACGCGAAGTGCTGCTCTGACTCCACCTCATGATCACATAATGTAGATAGGCTTCTCTCCTTGGGTTTCCCCTCAGCTCATCCGCTCTCGATGTAGAGTCGTTGTGATGAGACTCAAAACTGTCCGATAGAGATCCCCAGTGAGTGTGGCAAGTGGATCCGAGTGTACTCTGGTGGGACAGTGAAGCCCTCCTCAAAGATGTGAAGGCAGTGGTCTCTGTAGAAATTGAGCTTCATTGGAAGCTCCCTCGGCTCCAACCTAGTCTTGAATGTGTGCAACTATAGTAGAGTCTCTCGAATGACCTGGTTGACCTCATGGTATCCTAGCGGGATAGATGGATCGTCTAAGCTGTATTGGAGTGGAGGCAGTCTATCTATGTGAAGCCCGAATCTCTCGAACTAGCTAAGTGTCACGGCATACCAACCTCTCTCATCCCCACTGTCTGCGAGGTCCATGGACGAAGACAGAGCCAGCCATGGCAACCTACGTCGCTTCGTTGTACTGGACCCGTACTGTCTTACGCGGTGGAGATAGGTAATGGTTTGGAATGCCGCATCTAGCTACAGTGGAGACGCGCCGAATGATATGATGTGGCACTGATGGCTTGCCTCGAATCATCCGTGATAGCAAGAGGA
Organism: Dipteris shenzhenensis; assembly: GCF_047967505.1. Lineage (NCBI taxonomy): Eukaryota > Viridiplantae > Streptophyta > Polypodiopsida > Gleicheniales > Dipteridaceae > Dipteris > Dipteris shenzhenensis. The sequence goes on along the minus strand of NC_141609.1, from coordinate 8,957,878 downwards.
TCTGTAGTTGCTCTACTCGAGCCCACTCTGTGTTTGAGAGATCCGGCCCTCAACAAGGGGTGCCGTACACGGAGAGCGACGAGAGCACACTTGATTGAGGTCCGACCAATCACAGCTTTCCTCAGAGGAGATCTCCCGAGACGAGGGGTCACTCTGAACATAGCTCAGAAGGTTCAGAGATCGAGGAGACCACGCCCTTATTTGATACCAGAGTGTGAGACGGTCAGACAGACGCAAATTCGAGATATCTTCGCCGCTCATAGACGAGCCACCACAGTGTCGGGTTTTGGATTCCGAGTTCCAGTTCTAATTCCAGCTCTCTTCTTCCCACTTTAGATAGCACATGATATGACATGACATGACATGATATGATATGACATGTTTTGTTTTCGATTTTGCTTGAGCTATTGAGCTCTTTTATTTCAGCATAGTATAGTACTCAGCAAGGGCCTTAGCGCGCCCTTTGCTCCAGCGTTTTGTGGCTTGTATGAGTTTTTTTCCTTTTTGGTGTTTTTCGCACTTTGTCCCATAGGCCTGCGAGGCCTCCCGCGGACGTTAATATATGTTTCTCTCTCTCTCTCTCTCTCTCTCTCTCTCTCTTCGGCTTCACTCTCCTTTCCCCATTGCATGCTAATCCGCCTCTCTGCTCCCCACTGTGCTCTGCGTGACTCTCTCTCCCCCATTGCGTACTGACTGACTGCTAACCCGCCCCCCAACCCCTTCCTCTTCCGCCCCTATTTTCCCCCATCTGCCTCTTCCCTTTGTCAGTCCCTCCTCCTCTCAGCCCTCCCCTCTCTCAGCCGATCCTCTTCTCTCTTTCTCGCTCTCAGCGTGCCCCTCCCTTAGCGTGCCCCTTGAGCCTCTCCCTCCCTCTCGCTCTGTCAGCCTCACCCTTAAACCTTCTCCAAGTGATCAACAAATCTTCAAATTGTGAATCGGCCTTCCACTCTGCATTGATGAGTGGTCACCCATTTAGTCAATCCTCGTCCACTTCACTAGCAACGAGAACGTGCACTTTCTCAAAAGATGAGTTCTTAAATTCAAACGATGTGGAGTTCAAGAGCTCCACTACCCACTTTGCACGTGTCCATGGGTCCCACCCTTCCAGGTCACATGCTAGGGATTGGATGCTTGCTGCCTTTCTTTCAGACCTCATTCCCCACCTTTCTGATATTCAATTACTAGGATGAGATTTCTTTTAGAGGCTTTTAACTCTCCTAGATCCAGGTCAACGAAGCGTGTCTAGAGAACTAACACAGAAGGGATGAGAGGCCACGGTCTGGCAAAAATTTGAAGGAGCATCATCACTAGCCTTGTCTAAGGCAAGATCTGGAACATCACCAACCATGACCTCGACTAGGTCAAGAGCGTCACTAGCCATGACCAAAACTAGAATATCACCAGCCCCAACTAGGCAAGGTCCAAGCAGTGGTGAAAGAGCCCCAAACCGGTGTGGGACGCACAACTGGTGTTAGACATGGAGGTGCCGAAGGAGCACCCTAGTGAGGACAAGAAGGGGCTGCAGGATAAGACTTCTTGGGCCTTACTCTTGTTTCTGGCAATCCCAAGCGAAATGCCCAAAGGTCCTGCGTATCCAACACTGATTCTACCTGCATATCCAACACTGATCCTACGTGCCCGCATCTCAACTCTAACAAAAACGGCATCAAAAAGTTGGAGCATGATGTGTTCATCGGAGATATTAGGGTCCAACATAATGATCCTAACTCTCAGAGCCCCATCCATTCTAATCGCCTCTAATACAGAAGAGGGGGGTGGGATCTCTTTTGTGGCCAGCCCAAAAGAAGCTCCAATCAAGGCTAGGAGTCAATGGTAAGCCTGAGGCAGATCTGGGAATCTGATTAAAAGGGAAGTAACCTACCTGTCCTCCTCTACAAGATCGAAACCTAAATAGAATGGTTTGGAAAATATATTCCTGAGACCAAGCAGATGGGAGAGAGGTCTTGCTTCCTTTGTGGCTCTTGGAAGCATTTCAAAAACCTTCCAGATGATTGTAAATTCTAATTAGTAAGTCACTCAGAGGATTCAATAGATTGATGAAGCCATACCCTTGGATTGGGTTGATATTGATGATAGGTCTCACATTTGCTCTACTTGGCTTGAGCCTTTTACCAAGTTAGGTGTCCCACTTCAGGTCATAGAAGTACGACAGTTTTAGAGGGAGATGCCTTTGGTTTTTCATGTTCACTTTGGGGGTAGGCTGGCCAGTTCTAGAGATGATATCCTTATGGATGTTGCTTTTGAGTTTGTCAGGATTTTAGGTCACGTGAGTAGTGTTTCTTGGCTTGAGGATAGTATGTAGACCCTAATCAAGATAAGATTCCCTTCGATTCATAAGGATTTGGCTCTATGGAGGAGTGGGAGTGAATGAGTGCCTTCCCTTCTTTCTCTACACAGTCAATAACCCCTAAGAAATTTCAGCTTAGACTTAGAGGATAGAAGCCCACCAAAGCTCCTCATTCAGAGAATTTTGAGATCTTCTACTACTGTGCAGAAAGCCTTTTGGAACTCGAGAAATCCCTTAAGAATGTAAAAATCACTCTTTTCTTTTGGTTTTCTATTCACTGAGATTGCTGCGAACCAATTGAGGTCCATGTTTAGGGCAGCCTCTACTTGCCCTCGTGGCCCTTTTGCTGAGGAGTCTATGTAGCATTGTGTATGGGATTGCAGATAGATGAGGATCCTCTAGAAGAGGATTGCTAGCCTTTTGAGCACTTTTGTTTTTTCTTCCTTCTTCATGACCTGGGGTTCGGTGGCTTGGCTCTCTCTTTCGGGGCCTCAGGTCTTTTATGAGAGGCTTGACTCTTGTTGGGCTCTTTTGGTTTGACAATAGTTAGTTGAGTTATGCTCTGTGGATAGCTTTCCTAGACCTGCACATGTCACGGTAGATACTTTTTGGGAGATTCTGGCGAGCATTTCAGTGTGGCATATGTGGAGATCCAAATACACGGAGGCTTTGGATGGCTCCCATGTCCACCCTTCCCACACATTGGATAGTATTCGGACAGACTATACACAATTTCATGTCCATTTGGGTGAGCATGGAGGGGTCTTCCCAATTGGCTTCTGCCAGGAGGACAATTTTCCTCATGGAGTGGAGTGGCTCTCCCTTTTTCCTGGAGTCCACTATAAGGTTGAGGTGTCACTTTCAGCCTCAAGCTTGGTGCTTTTCTAGCTCTTTTTGATAAGCACACTTTTAGCCCTTTTAGGGTGTTTGGTTTCTCATGGCTTGAATGATGTATTTCTAGCATGAGCTTCACTTTTGGGGTTTCTTTCATATTTAATAGAAGTGCACCTCCTGCTCAAAGGCACCTCAAGTTTCTACGTGGATTCGTAAATTGGTATTTTGGGAAGGGGTGGAGCTGTCGGATTGGCCTCAATGGCTTCCTTTTCTGAGCCTTTCTACTTCAATAGAGAGGGCCCCTCATAAAATCAGTGGCAAGGGATTCCAAAATGTTTCGAAACCTAGGTTCCAGCTTATGCTTGGGCATAAGCATAGCTTTGCTTACTAATTTATATTTATATTTGTTTTCCTTATTTACTCGTAATTTTGCTTAAAGTTGCTTACAAACTCCCTTCTTTCCTTGGTTCTTTTGCTTGTTTTATAAAAAAATTAATTTGTTAGATTTGATATATTCTAGTCTTATGAAGGTATATTAATGAACATTTCGTCTACCTTCCTTTTGGGCTCTTTCGTTGGCCTGGTCTAGGGCTCCTATTGTGACTAGGGGTCCGGGACCTAGTATTTTTCTTGGAGATCTACTAACTAAGGAGCCTCTCAGACTTTTCCAACGAATGAATTGTCTCCTCTCAGAGGGTATGATACATAAGTGGATTAATGACTTTTCCAAACCTCACAGTAGTTGGGAGGCACGATCTAGTGGGAATATTCTTCAGCTTAACCATCTTCAGATGGTGAAGCTTTAGGCAACAATTCTCTGCTGTAGGGGTATGGATATTGATAGCTAAATGGTGTTCTTCAACCAAGAAAGAGATCGAACTATCTTCGAACTTAAATATTGTAGGCTTTGATGCTTGAACACTTGATGCCGAACGGGTCAATGATTGTCATTTCGTTGAGCTTCCATCCACCCACTGGCTGCTGTATCCCCCTTGACTATCAATGTCATGAATGGGATGCATGTACTCCCTGATCGCCACATCCGACAACTTAAGAGAGCCTTCCCTGGGGCAACAAGATCAATGAAAGCCTGGGAGGGCAAAAGATCCGCCATAGCATTTCTATCTCTATTGACATTAAGTGATCTCGTCTAATGGAATTTCATAAAAGCTTGTTGCTAGTAACATCACATGTGGCAATGTCGTACATGGTACTCGCCCTTGAGTTGCCGAATCACTAGCATAGAGTCTCCGACAATCTTAATTTGAGTCATGCCAACCTTCATTGCTGACGTTAAGTGATCTCTTCATAATGGAATTTCATTATAAGCTTAGAAGCTTGCCACTAGTAACATCACATATTGCAACGTAGTACCTGGTACTCGCCCTTGAATTGCCGACTCGCTAGCATAGAGTCTCCGACAATCTTAATTTGAGTCATGCCAACCTTTATCGCTGACATAAGTTCCGCTTGCCATTCACTCATGTTGTTTGTGTAGTGGAAACCTAGATATACTCCTGCTATTGTGTTCCCTTGACCAGTTAAGAGGACTACCTCTATGGCTCCTTCGCTCCTTGATACCCAAGATGCTCCATGGAAAGAGAGGACATCATCATATTGCATCAATACTAAAAGAATTGTGTAATCGTGTGGATCCTTCAGCATTTCCACATTGCCACAATCATTGATCACACAAAGACATGATTTTATTCATACAAAACTAAAAGAAAGAAACAGGGGAAAAACCAAATACACTGTCAATCAAATTGAGTTTTCAACGAATTTGCTTCAACTCTATGCTTTGTCCCCAAAAAATAGAGCAAGCCATGACTTTGCCATTGACAAGTTTTGAGATTTTTCAGGGGCCACCTAAGGTAGTGCAACCCCACCATGGATGAATTGGATGGGTGGCCACAGCATTCTACTAGTTTGTACCAATTGGCTCTGCCACATATCACACATACCATCACTTGACTCACTTTAGGGCATCCAGGTAGGTGAAATCTTTTCACCTTTTGATGTGATTAGATGTGTTCTAATGGGGTACATTGCATTAGTGCTTTGTTTTAGAAAACAGAGGTGGAGGCTGCTTGCTACAGTCAATGCTCCCCTCAGCGGAAGATAATCAAAGAATATGCCCAGGAACCACATAGTGCTAATTCAAATCACAGTTCCTTCCTTGATTTGTACAGGTGCATAGAGGGGAGATGTAGACTGTAATTGAATAATGCTCAAGAGAGTAGAAAAAATAAATATGTATTGTCCCAAAGATGGACCAAAAACATGTACAAAAAGAGTGCACAGTGTGCCACCAGATAGTAGTAGGGTGCTGCCTAGATATGGACCCCTATCACTCCAAGACTGTTCTCCTACCTCCTCGTGGCACCTCCAAAACACTAAGCCTGCGCGTGCCCCTAGAGCCTCAGTGGGCTAGCCTCAGTGGGCTGCATAGTGATCCCTGCAAACATGTCTCCTTGCAGCTCCAATGGAGCACCAACTGGTGATGCGCTGTTTGCTGCTTGATCCTTGAACTCCTTGCTGCTTCCGTCTGCAGCCAATGGTGAGGAACAAGTCTCCCATGATTCCTGTCCCCATTGTTGCTGTGTAGGTAGCCCCATCTGAGGACCTTCTAGGTGTTCTGGACCTCCCTGCTGCTGTTTAGGCAGCCCAATGTGAGGCACCAAAGTCCCTGTAGAGTGAATGTGGAATGTGCCCCCCTGGGGCCCTTTATATAGGGCTGGAAACATGCCCGACCCAGTCTGTAGACTGGCTGATCAATCTGTAGACTGGTCCGACCAGTCTTGCAGACATAACCTTGTCAGATGCTCGCCTTGATACAATGTGTTAGTGCTCCATGCTGTCCCTGTCCGCTGCACTTTTCTGACCTGCCAGGTTCCAAAATACACAAGTTCTGCATATTCTCTTGTGCTAATATCTACTGCTTGCAGGCATTCTCCAGCCATCTGAGGTGGCCCTGACAGCCCCTCCTTCCTGTCCTTGCAGTGGATCCTCTGATCAGGCTGGTGCTGACTCAGTCGCAGTCGTCTAATGGATTTCTATGCTGTCCATGCTGTCCACATGGCAGCTTGCATGCTGCCCATGTGGCAGCCCCACATATGCCTTCAGGTCTGCTCCCGTACACCTCTCCCATATCCTTCTCATTTGGGGGCCCACAGGTGGGGAGGTGACACAGATAAAGCCAACACTTCGTAAGGGGTTGGCCCCTAAATTCTGTGTGAAAACCATGTAGTGGCTTCTCCCTCACACCTTTTCACTCCTCGAGCTAGGGTTTGTGGTCAGGGTGTGGATGCATGAGTTCAAGTTAGTTGCTGGATTTTCAATGTGTGCATTTCTCCATCTCCCAAGAGAGCATTGTAGCTAGTGATTGGCACTTTCATACTTTAGTAATTCAACATTTGATTCTACCTATGTATGTGTTGTGTGGAGGGCAACATACTCTAGTGAGCCTTCACCTACATTCTCTTTCACATAATCTATTTGGAATCCTTCATGGTGTGTGGCTTTCATATTATGAAAATTTAGTATGGCATCATGAACATTCACCGTGTTAGGAGTATGGGCTGAAGTGGGTCTAGTAGGTCTGAAGCTAGCTAATTAGAGACATCATATGATATGCAAGCATGCTCAATCTGTGTATTTGGGTCTCTTACGGAGGAAGGATGACTTTTCTCTTTCATGTTGGTAAGCTATTCTTGTTTGTCGAGTAGAAAGGAAGCCTTGAGCATTGTCTCAAACGCGCTTTTGCGTCGAGCGCTGTCTCGAAGGAGCTTTGTGAGGTTTCTAGGTGTATTTAATGGTGTGGGAAAAGGGTTCACACTAAGATAGTGTGAGCTTATGGCTGTCCCATCTGCCCTGCATTCCATAGTGCCTTATTGCCATTGCTATGATAGCCACATTGGATGTGGCCGCACGCTAGGGTATGGTAGCTCAGGTCTCAAATCTAGGGTATCAATCTATGCTTTGGCTAGACCTAGGTTTCATTCATGGGGCATGTAACATTCTACTCCTCTTAAACAGAAAGGTCCCCACAGATGAACTCTCAAAATCTTGCTATTCTATGTTTTATCTCACATCTGCGGACAATTCTTTTGGTTAATAATTTCACAAAATGAATTTGGAAACTAGACTAGCAACTTTGGACGGTTTAACTATGGGAAAACAAATAGTGCTTAGTTGACAGCCTGTATCTTTTTATCCAATTCTAAATTCTAAATTTGTATGATTGGACTTATTCTAGTCTTACAAAGGTATATATGTATCTTTTTATCCAATACATCTTTTCTCTCATTTGCATCGTTGAGCTACCAGTCTATACTATGTGTAGTAATTTACACCCTCATGAGGTTTCACTGATTCTTTCCGTTTTTCCAATGTGAGTTGGTACGCCTTTATCAATTGTTCTTGTCTTTTTTTCTTGGGTGTGTGTCTGTGTATGAGAGAGAGAGAAAGAAAGAGAGAGAGAGACAAACGGCATGGGAAAATAGTTGTTTTCACTTCTGCGGACAATTCTTTTGGTTAATAATTTCACAAAATGAATTGACAGCCTGTATCTTTTTATCCAATACATCTTTTCTCTCATTTGCATCGTTGAGCTACCAGTCTATACTATGTGTAGTAATTTACACCCTCATGAGGTTTCACTGATTCTTTCCGTTTTTCCAATGTGAGTTGGTATGCCTTTATCAATTGTTCTTGTCTTTTTTTCTTGGGTGTGTGTCTGTGTATGAGAGAGAGAGAAAGAAAGAGAGAGAGAGACAAACGGCATGGGAAAATAGTTGTTTTCACTTCTGCGGACAAAATCTTGCTATTCTATGTTTTATCTCACTTCTGCGGACATTTGTTTTGGTTAATAATTTCACAAAATGAATTTGGAAACTAGACTAGCAACTTTGGACGGTTTAACTATGGGAAAACAAATAGTGCTTAGTTGACAGCCTGTATCTTTTTATCCAATACATCTTTTCTCTCATTTGCATCGTTGAGCTACCAGTCTATACTATGTGTAGTAATTTACACCCTCATGAGGTTTCACTGATTCTTTCCGTTTTTCCAATGTGAGTTGGTACGCCTTTATCAATTGTTCTTGTCTTTTTTTCTTGGGTGTGTGTCTGTGTATGAGAGAGAGAGAAAGAAAGAGAGAGAGAGACAAACGGCATGGGAAAATAGTTGTTTTCAGGTGTCCCAATTTCGCTCAGATCTATCCCTTTTTGATACACGAGGGAATGAAGTATGCAGAAAGATAATAAGTGTCAACGATCCATTAAGGTATGGAGGGTTTACCATGTACCAAACAGACTGGGGCATCTCAGTTATTCAAGTACATGTTGATGGAGATGGTCCTTTCAACTTAGTTACTGCAACCCTTCAAGGTGGTGATAATAAGCTTTTTGGGACGTTCTTGCCATTGGGAGACAAAGGATTGACTGATGCAAAAGGAATGTGAGTAGAAAAATGCCGTGATCTCTCTTCATGATGCATATCTTTGTGTTGTCTAAATTGCTCCTCTTCAGCCTGTTCTTCTCAAAATCTTAAATAAGAGTCTTATTGTCCCTTTTGTGTGATACCAGCTCTATGCTTGCTCGTGACCTGCAGTCTGTAGTAATATATGACTCAAGTGGGGCTTTCGTGGGAGTGCGAAGGCCTGGGTCGGATCATCCAATCATGGTGGATGGTGTCCAAATTGTGGTTGATGATGTCATTGGAAGCACTGGGCTTGATTTGAAGGTAGGATCCTTTTTCACTTCATTTACATTAAGTCATAGGTTCATGTGGAGAGGGACCAAATGGCATCCCGCGTGTGTGTCCTGTGAATGCTTATGTATGCTGATGTGTGTCTTTTAAGTGCACAAGTACATGATTGTGTATGTTACGTATGGATATATCCATGCACTTTATTTTATTGATCTATTTTTTTGTTTTGATTGGGAGGAGCATTCACACCTAATATTCATGTGTCTGTCTACGCATGCGGGCAAGTGTAAAGGATGCATAAGAGTTTCTGCTCATGATGTGCAAGGTTCTATTGTTTCTTGCATTATACTAAGCTTTGGTACTGTCTTGCACAACGCTCCTTGTTTGGTGCCCATGATAACCTTGGAGTGTGGCCTTACTGTTGTCGCTGTACCAACTTTTTTGAGTAATGGAGGCTCTGGGTTACTTTTTTGTGGATATGATGATGTAAGAGATTGAGCACTTGGATGACACCATTAAAAAAATCTTGGGGGATTCACTCGTACTATAGGGACCCCTCTCACGTGCATGTTGGAACCTTAAAAAAAACCTCCCTTGTAATAAGAGGCTCCCCTATATAAAATGTACCTATATAGTATACTGCACGCATATGAATTTGCTTGGATATCTGAAAAACACCTACAGAATTAAGGAGTGAATCACCAAGGGAGACTGCACCAGGGTTCACATCAAAGGAAGGTTGGCTGTCCATATTCTTGAAGTGTTTCTGAAGGTAAGTACCATTTATGGTATACAAGGTATGGTCAGTACTTCTAGACTAGGTGGTATTAAGTGGAAGCAATGTTGTGAGTGGTGCCATTTATGGTGTAGAAAGTATGGTCAATACTACTAGACTAAGTGGTAGTAAGTGGAAGCAATGGTGTGATTGGCTTGCATAGGCTATGGTAGGGTTAGTTGAAAGGAGAGACGAGACTGTTTGGCTCTTTGCACTCGGACCCATGTTCACTCTGTCCGGACTCTCGATCCAGTTTATGTGAGTCACTTAGCTCGAGAGCTTCTGATCCTACATGGAGTAGAGGTAAGATCTTGCTCAGGTTTCAGCCACTTTGGCTTCAGTGGTACACAAGGTTGCCATCATATCTTTCCCTACGACTCGACCCACACATGCCCCGGCTGGAAAGATGCCTCAGAACCCTTGGCACGATGGTGAATGTAAGGAGATGAGAGCTCACCTCACACGTGGGCAGGCGGTGGGACACCTGACCTCATTTGAGGCTCATCACATCTCATGTCGGATGACACGACGTAAGAAGCGGATTTTTCTCACTCCTAGGATTGATGAGGTAGTTGGATCTTTTCGAGGGGGAGACCCGACTATCGGCTGGGGACTCCTATTAGGGGGGAAACGGCCCATTCCCATCACGGACCCAGAGATTTGGCATAGATATGCATGCTCCTTATACCGCATCCTAGGTCAGATGCCACCAGATATGTCCTTTATGCCTAGACCCACTACTTGTCAATTGTTCACTGCGTAGAATGTGAGGAATGCCCTCCTTCGTCTGCATAACCAGAGAGCACCAGACCATGAGGGGCTACGTGCAGAGCACTTTGCACATGGACAGGAGGTCTTTTCCCGTTTTCTAGCGCAATTGATCAACCATGCAGTATGCCACGATTTCCCACCTACTTGGAGCACTACCACCATTGTACCTATACATAAGGCGAGGGACGCCATGAATAGTGGGAACTACCGCACTCTCATGATTGGCCACACTTTGGCTAAGATTTATGGATCGGTACTGGAGAGGGCGATCAGTAGTTATACAGAGGACCATGGACAGCGGGCTCTTGGGCAGGCAGGCTTCCGGAGACAACACTCCACACTGGACTATATTTTTACCTTGAGAGCCATCATCGAGGAGGCGTAGTCGAGGCGCCAAAAGGTCTACACTTGCTTCGTGGACTTTTGGAAGGCTTTTGACACAATCCCTCACTCTTGCCTGATCAGGCGACTACAGGAGCTCCATCTCCCAAAGGGCATGATCTGGGGAGTGATGAGTCTATACGAGTCCGTCAGAGGGCGAGTCCACGCTCCTGGGGGGCTATCAGATTGGGTTGAGAGCACCATAGGGGTGAAGCAGGGTTGCCCTCTCTCACTGACTCTCTTTAGGCTATACATTGATGAGATCACATCCTTTGTTGATCGCCTTGGAGAAGAGGGCTCCCTATTGGCTGATTTGATGGTACAAATACTACTATATGCAGATGACATAGTCCTCATTTTATCCTTAGCCAAGAAATTGCAGAAACACTTGGAGGCCTTGGAGATGTTATGTAGAGAGAGGAACCTGACAGTCAACCTTGGGAAAACCAAGGTTATGATCTTCAACACATCCCAAGCAGTGCTTCATTGACATCATCGACGTCGACATAGTTCCACTTACCGAGGGGAGCCAATGGAGATAGTGCAGTCCTACACGACCTAGGCTTACGATGACCCATGCCGTCAGAGCACGACTCACACCAAGGAAGGGTGCTCTAGCCCGACTAGTGACACAATGCTTCCAAGCGCATTTCCAATATCCACCGACGAAGGGTTGGCTTTTTGACACTCGTGAGACCGACTGTCATGTATGCAGCACCTTTTTGGGGTAGTGACCTTTCAGCTACCGACTGGAAGGGATTTGAGAGGCTACAGGTGATCATGGGATCTAGGATGATTCGGATTAAGCCTTCAGTTCCCCATCAGATCATACAGGTAGAGTTTGCCATGACACCTCCCCGACTAGTGAGACAATGCTTCCAAGCGCATTTCCAGTATCCACCGACGAAGGGCTGGCTTTTTGACACTTGTGAGACTGACTGTCATGTATGCAGCACCTTTTTGGGGTAGTGACCTTTCAGCTACCGACTGGAAGGGATTTGAGAGGCTACAGGTGATCATGGGATCTAGGATGATTCGGATTAAGCCTTCAGTTCCCCATCAGATCATACAAGTAGAGTTTGCCATGACACCTCTCCAGGTGGACGCTCTCTTCCAGACCGTGACTTTTCTCCATAGAGTTTAGGCCTTACCTCATTGGAGATTACCGAGACTGGCATTGGAGTCATCCTGACGACTGGCAGAGAGAGGTTTTGATACAGCATGGGTGTCCACATGGTTTGATAGCCATGGTATCCAGATGGATAGGCTCCCTCCCTTTTAGTACAACATTGATGCATTGCCGGAGCTCATTCGACATGATGAGATTAACCGTATCATACGCTTAGACCTGCTCCAGCCTCACACATCTCGAGCTTGGGGGGGATCAGGAGTTCCCCACGAAGACTTAGTTATGTCATGACCACTTTCTGAGGATATCGGAGCATGGTTTCATCATTAGGCCTCAGTACCTCGAGGATAGGAGAGTCTCACATGCCTTGCGGATTGCTATCGAACAGATACGAGTCTCGTTCCACCAGTTGCGGATTGAGGTTGTGGGAGAGCGGCCGGCATACCTAGAGAGTAGCAGGTCTGTAGACTATGCACGATGGGGGAGGTCCAGACAGAGGAGCATTTTCTCTGTGTCTGTCCGGCCTACTATGAGATCTGAGGGCGATACCACTGTCTCTTTCAGGAGGGGCTCAGCTTCGGACCACTCACACGACTGATACATTTCCTCGACCAGGTTTGCATTAGGCTCTACTTGATTGAGATGTGGAGACGCAGAGATTCCCTTGTGTAGCAGGCGAGAGATCAGCTATAGTTGATTTCTCAGGACACCGAGCTAGACCGAGCACAGACACGCGTCACTAGTTTTTACGCATCTGAGCTAGCACCAGATGAGATTGAGGGGGAGGAGCTCGAGGAGACGAGAGCACAATGGATCAGCAGTGAGACCCGTCACCAGAATGTGGTTGGACAAGAGACGCGGAGACCACACACGACACGTGGGGCGACCAGAGCACGCACGATTGAGGTCTGACCTATCTTAGCCCTCCTCAGAGGGGATTGTTACGCCAGGCAATCTCCAACTCTAGAGGACAGGATAATCAAAGGCCAAACTGGCGCAAAGGTCCGATAAATTACAGGTAAAAAAACGCCACAGGTGAATCTCCGTCAGGACAAAAATCAAAACCAAAACCCTATAAAAAACAGGCCCCTGAAGAGCCCAGGATCGGAGGCCACAACTGGCCACATTCTGGCCAACCAAAAATTGGCCGACCAGACTGACCTGGTCGGTCAAAATCTAGCCAACCAGACTGGCCAGGTCGGCCAGATCTGGGCCGACCAGCTGGTTGACCGATTGGCCCTTCCCTATTTAAAGGGGGGGGGGCCTAGGTGCTCCATTACATCTTGTGCTCCTGAGGTCCCTGCACACCCTGAGCTGCTGCCTCCTCTTCTGCCTCCTAGCTGCCTCCTCTTCTGCCTCCTCTTCTGCCTCCTGGCTGCCTCCTCTTCCAGCTCCAGATCTGCCTTCTTCCTGCACCAGATCTGTCCCTCCTTCCAGCTCTGATACCATATAAAGAAAGTTCTTGGAGACAAATAAAACAATACTGAAGACTAATGATAGCTGAAGAAGAAATATATATCACCAACGGAACTCAATACAAGAGAAGATATGAGAGAGAAGCTTTGGAGGGAGCAAACATCAATCCTCTAGGGAAGGCAACTGTAGTGGACTTCTGCACTAGCTCCACAAGTTGGAACTGAACCAGCTCTGAGACAGAAAACTGATGCAAGGGTTGCGAGGCCTCAAAAGGTGTCATGTTCGGGATGGGCTGAGTAGGGCAACGATTAAGGAGATAGACCACCAAAAAAAAAAAAAAAAAAGAGGCTGATGAAGAAGATAGATCACTCCTGGAACAACTCTTTGCTTCTCCCTTCTACATTGGACATTGAGAGGGGGTGTTAAGCCAGGCAATCTCCAACTCTAGAGGACAGGATAATCAAAGGCCAAACTGGCGCAAAGGTCCGATAAATTACAGGTAAAAAAACACCACAGGTGAATCTCCGTCAGGACAAAAATCAAAACCAAAACCCTGTCAAAAACAGGCCCCTGAAGAGCCCAGGATCGGAGGCCACAACTGGCCACATTCTGGCCGACCAAAAACTGGCTGACCAGACTGACCTGGTCGGTCAAAATCTGGCCGACCAGACTGGCCAGGTCGGCCAGATCTGGGCCGACCAGCTGGTTGACCGACTGGCCCTTCCCTATTTAAAGGGGGGGGCCTAGGTGCTCCATTACATCTTGTGCTCCTGAGGCTGCCTCCTCTTCTGCCTCCTCTTCTGCCTCCTGGCTGCCTCCTCTTCCAGCTCCAGATCTGCCTTCTTCCTGCACCAGATCTGTCCCTCCTTCCAGCTCCAGATCTGCCTCCTTCCAGCTCCAGATCTGTCCCTCCTTCCAGCTCCAGATCTGCCCCCAACTTCTGCTCCAGATCTGCCCCCAACTTCTGCTCCAGATACTGTTCTTTTTATTCCGGATCAGCAGCAACCCTTGCATCAGTTTGCTGTCTCAGATCTGGTTCAGTTCCCACTTGTGGAGCTAGTGCAGAAGTCCACTACAGTTGCCTTCCCTGGAGGATTGATGTTTGCTCCCTCCAAAGCTTCTCTCTCATAACTTCTCTTGTATTGAGTTCCGTTGGTGATATATATATTTCTTCTTCAGCTATCATTAGTCTTCAGTATTGTTTTATTTGTCTCCAAGAACTTTCTTTATAGGGACCAGTAGAGCTGAGGCATTACCCTCGATGTAGCCTATTGGATACAGAGATCGAGGAGAGCGCGCCCCCCGCCACCGCGAGAGACAACCCGCAAACACAAATACGTGAGCTCTTTGCATCACATCAGAGGGCCATCAGGGAGCCGGGTTATATAGAGCTTGCACATGTACTTGGAGCTTTGGTTTTGAGCAGTACTTGATTGCTCTTTTTCCTACTATATTTTGCACTAGCTTTTTGCATTTTTAGCAGTTAACACTTAGCAAGGGCCTTAGTGAGCCTTTTGCTTCAGCCCACAATGGCTTGTATGGGTTACATATATTTTGTATTTTGTCTCATAGACCTGCGAGGTCTCCTGAAGACGTTAATACATCTTTCTTTCTTTCTTTCTCATGGTGCCATACTCATTGATCAATAGCTCCTATTACATATTTGCTTTCACACATGTGGGATCTACATGTAGCAGCATAATATAATTTGAATATCAATTATCTCTTGTACAACCAATATTTGGGCATTAAAGTCCTCAACTACAAAAACTTTTCTTGAGAACCATTCTATGATTGGGCATAGTACCATAAAGGGTGTTTTCATTACTTTTTTAGTGTTGCATGAGTGAATCTCTCATAGGTCAGGTGTAAGACACTGCAAGGTGAAAATTGGTGGTCAAAGCTTGCCTAATGCAAACCCGTATGTATCATTGAGTCTCCTCTTGATATGTAGATTTGAATGTTTACCCATGTACTTTTGGATTGTCTTCTGAATATAAAACTTCCTTCGGAAGGTCTCAGTAAAGGTACATGGCTGGACCATAACATCCCATGCATTGCATGCATCCCTATGTGTTGAGGGGTGGCTTTCTCTGCTGGCTCTTTCTGCTAGATGATCATCTTCCCATTCTTTAGCGTTCCCACTTCCCTCTTGCTGCCGCTTCACCTTCCTCATATGTTTGTGTAACTGAGAGAGAAAGAAAGAAAGAAAGAGTTTATCAACGTCTTCAAAAGACTAACAAGGGTCTATGAGACTGAAAAAAATCAGATACAATACAAGCTAAGGGGTGGGCCACTAAAGCCGCATGCACACTCAAGGATGATGTCTGAGACGAGAGAATAAATGGAAGGATACCCCGCTTTGTCGTTTTCGGAGAGTACACAAATGCAAATAACAGAAGAGAGATCTCAGTCAATCGGCAGTTCGATCAGCTGAATATCTGAGTGATGGGACCATGTATGGCGTCTATGGGACCAACTATGCCAGTTGGTTTAGGATAGAGAAATGATCTCGGCTGACAGTGGATTTTGATCTAGTGAGGGGTGGTGCAATCAAGGAAGGAAATAAAAAATAGAGCGTTTCTGGTACTCAGCTTGATCATATGGTTTGGGCCCCTATCTGCTCGTCTAGTATCCTCCAAGAGGTAGCTCATAGTCTGACAAGCGCTACTGTCACTCTACTGGTATGTCTTCCCAAATCAAATTGTAAAGACTAGATGTCTACAACTTCCCAAGGCGTGCTTGTCGTGTCATGCTCTTTGTGTCCGAGCTACATTCCATCGCTTGCTGCCCCTGGCTCGAGTCAATAGAAAGAAGTCTGTGATTGCCCTCTGGTTGGACTGCGACAGGCCCTCTTGGTCTCTCCTTTGTGCTCATAGGATTCAGTCTCTATGTCGCTTGGCCTTGAGGAGGAAAGTCACCACATTGGTGCAATATAACTTATGTGGGCTTTGTGTGCGCCATCTAAGTGATCGGTCTCTCTAGTGGGCCAGTGTATGCCATGCAACTTTAGTGGGCTAGCATAGGGCATCTAAGTGATCGGTCCCTTGTTGCATCTTTGTGTGTATGTCGATGATCAGAGTGTGTAGCATTTCCAGAATAAGTGAGGGCCTTTTTCATGTTTATGCCTCCGAAGCATGGCCGTGGTCCTAGTTTCTGTAGTTATGCTATGCCTAGTATATTGATAGCGTTAAAATTTTGGTTTGGAGAAGGTCATTGTAAATGCCACGACCATTGAGGGCTTTTCTTGCATGTACTACCCTACCAAAGTAATCCATGGACCCTAGTGTCCTTGGACCATCTTTACATTGTTGCTTGGATCCTCTTCTTGCCTTGGGTGTGGAATCCACCCCATGCCTAGTGCCTACATGTGGAATGGTTGTTGGATGCCGTGTATCCCACAGAGGATGTCACTCTTTTGGTCCCAACCTTTAAAACCTCTAATTGATGATTAGGTTTAGAGGATGTCACTCTTTTGTATCCCAACGTTTGAAACCCCCAATTAATGCTTTGGCCTAGGTATATCCTAGGATGTAGTGCTTTTGGGTTTGACAAGAGATTATTGCCTTACTATCCTTCCTTATGGTCTTGCCCTTTACCATTCCACTTCTTAGACATTGCCAAGCCCTCGTGGCTTCGTTCTTCTATGCCATAACTTAGGTTGTGTCATTGTAGTTTACATAACATTGTGAGACTACTTTGACGAATATCTCTAAATGGCTAAGCTACTGCTTCAAAGCCATGTTGCCTAGTGTCCATGAACTTTGGAGGGACTTATTAAAAGAGGCAGATGTCCCCTCGAACTCAAGCTGGATTTTAAATGACTCTGTAGGAGTGATTCCTGTTGTAAAATTTTTTAATTCCTCTCGAAGCATTCAGGAAAAAGAGTCTCCTATTCTCCTTCAAACCTATGATTTTACGACGCTTTACACAAAGATTGAGCTGGAAGACCTGAAGTTTAGAATTAAAAAGCTAGTGGCTGAAGTTTTCAAGCTGAGATTTGACAAAGATAGATGCAAAGTGCTAAAAGTTGAGAAAACAGCCTTATGCTTTGACTTTTTGTGGCTAAAAAATAAAGATCATGACATAGGTGAGAGGGGGAGAGTAGTGGAAGAGAGCAAGAGAGTGAGAGTGAGAGAGAGTGACACTCTAGTGCGGGTGTGAAGAATGATGAGCCACACCACAAACTCACTTATGTTTTATTAGGATTAGGTTTACCCTATGACTGTCTTAAGACAGTCATAGGTGTCCTATCTTTTAATGAAGGGTTGGCAATGTGTCTTTACCCCAACAACCTCCCACCTAAAGGCCAATGTGCCTAAAGGGGAGAAAAGAATAAAAATTACAGCAATATACACTTACTGTATACAAGACCATAAAATAAGAATGGTCTCATCCTAATCCCATGATGTGGCGGCAATGTGCAAACCGCTCTGTAGGCAAGCTCTTAGTGAGCAAATCTGCAGGATTATCATCAGTATGTACTTTCACAAGCTCAAGTCGCTTGTCTTCCAGTACCTCCCTGATGAAATGATATTTCACTTCTATGTGCTTGGTCTTCTGATGAAAGACCGGATTCTTTGCCAACATGATAGCACTCTGACTATCACAATGCAAAACTGGCATATCTCCTGTAATGCCCAAATCTCCCACCAGCCGAGTAAGCCATATTGCTTCCTTGCAAGCCTCAGTGGCTGCAACATATTCAGCTTCTGTGGTTGACAGTGCAACGCATTTCTGCAACCGAGACACCCATGATATAGCACCTCCTGCAAATGTGAAAATATAACCGGTAGTAGACTTCCGATTATCCGCATTCCCTGCATAGTCTGAATCTGTAAAACCATGCACCAATGCATCCTGCCTACCATAGCATATGCACAAGTCTTTGGTACCCTTGAGATACCTTAAGACACCTTTCACTGCTTCCCAATGCCGCTTGCCTGGATTTGCCATATACCTGCTGATGACTCCCACCGCAAAAGCAATATCCGGACGAGTGGCAACCATGGCATACATCAAAGATCCAACTGCAGATGCATACGGAACCTTGGCCATTTCAGCCTTATCATCATCTGATCTGGGGCTGTCCTTACTGCTGAGTTTTAAATGTGGAGGCAACGGGGTACTAATGGACTTCCCCCCCTCCATTTTAAACCTCTGCAGTACTTTGTCAATGTACTCTTTCTGTGACAGAAACAAAAGTCCCTTGGACCTGTCACGGGTAATACGCATGCCAAGAATATGATTTGCATCACCCAAGTCTTTCATGTCAAAAGACTTATGCAGTTGTTTCTTCAAAGCACTAATCTCATGCTGAGATTTACTGGCAATAAGCATGTCATCCACATATAGAATGAGTAGCATCAAACTGCCATCCTTTGCCCGTTTGGTGTATAAGCAATGATCGGTCTCACACCGATGATACCCTTGGGACTGCATGAAGGCATCAAACTTCCTGTACCATTCCCTTGGCGCCTGCTTGAGCCCATACAAGCTCCTCTTGAGCTTACACACAAGCTGTTCTTTCCCTTTAACAGCATATCCCTCTGGCTGACTCATATAGATCTCATCATGAAGATCTCCGTGAAGAAAAGCTGTCTTCACATCCATCTGACATAAATCCATGTCATCATGAGCAACAAGAGCTAACACTGCTCTCAAAGTAGTCATCTTGACTACAGGGGAAAAAATCTCATCAAAGTCAATGCCCTTTTCCTGCTTAAATCCCTTGGCAACCAATCTGGCCTTATACCGAGGTAAAGCATTTGAATCCACTTTGACTTTGTAAACCCACTTGCATGGCAAAACCTTTCTGCCTGCAGGTAACTGCACCAAGTCCCATGTATCATTCTGAAGTAGGGAGTCCATTTCTGACTGCATGGCTTTCTCCCACTTCTTTTTCTCTGTTCTTCCCATAGCTTCCTTGAAGCTGGAGGGCTCACCACAATCTGTCAGCATGATAAAATCAGCCACATTATTGGCTCCCGGAACAAACCTGGCAGGAGGCCGTTGTGCACGGGTGCTCCTCCTAACAAAATGTTCCGGATTAGGCTGCTGTCCAGCCTGTTCTTCATGCATGACGGGTGGCTGTACCACCATATCTGGCTGTACTACAGCCCCATCTGTTGGCACATCCAGTGGTGCATCATTGGCAAAATTATCTGGCTGATTTTCAGCCTGTATACCCTCTTGAACAGGGTGATCTGCAGCAGCCTGCTGCTGCATATAAATGGGCATTCTTTGCTGTCCAACATCATCATAAATAACCCTCCTGTATTCCACAGGTTGCACGGGTTCCTTGTGTACACTATCTTCTTTAAAGATGACATCATTGCTGCGTATAATCTTCCGTTTAACGGGATCCCATAACCTGTACCCCATTTCACCTTCGTCACCATAACCCATAAAGATGCATCTGATAGACTTTGGATCCAGTTTGGTGCGTAGATCTTTGCGTACATGAGCAAAGCACTCGCAGCCAAATACACGTAAGTGCTTATATGAGGGTGGCTTGCCAGACCACACCTCCTCTGGCACTTTCAACTCCAAAGCCTTATTTGGTGACCTGTTAATAATGTGAACTGCTGTTTGCACGGCTTCTGCCCAAAAGCCATGAGGTAATGCAGCATAAGACAACATACATCGAACCTTCTCCTGAACAGTTCGATTCATCCGCTCACTTGCACCATTTTGAGATGCATTATGAGGGGCTGTGAGTTCCTGTTTGATGCCCTTAGCTTGGCAAAACTGCACAAAAGCATGTGACACATACTCACCCCCATTATCGGATTTGAGGCATTTCAGCCTACGACCTGTCCGATTCTCAACCTGAGCGACAAACTTCTTGAAAGCATCTAAGGCATCTCCCTTATGCTTCAAGAAATAGACCCACACCTTACGTGTGGCATCATCAATGAAAGTAATAAAATATTTTGCACCCCCTAGTGATAACTGTGGCATCTCACACAAATCAGTGTGCACTAGATCAAGTGGTGCTCTATTCTGGGGAGTTCTCCTCTTATGAGGAGTTACAGAATGCTTGCCAAAAATACAATGATCACAAGTAGGCAAATCTGAAAAAGAGAGAAGCGGCAGATAACCCAAACGTGACAGTTCTTGCATTCCTTTAACAGACATGTGTCCCAACCGGCTATGCCACAATGAAACCTTTGGCAGCTCGGTTATGGCAATAACATGATTACCCACACTGGAAACGTAAAGAGGGTACAAGGTATCACTCTTAAAACCCTCAGCCACTACAGTCTGGCCATCAGTAATCACCCATTTGGAATCCCCAAATGTGGTGTGGTAACCACTGTCATCCAATAAGCCAGTGCTAATCAGATTTTTCTTGATTTGCGGCACATGGCGAACACCATCAAGCATAAATGACTGTCCATCAGGAAATACTATCTGTATACTGCCAATCCCTGCAATCTGACATGCATAGTTGTTCCCAAGATGAACAACTCCATGAGTACCTGTGTAGGAAGTAAACCACTCCCTATGAGGAGTAACATGAAAAGAGGCACCTGAATCCAAGAGCCAGGTGTGCATGTCATGGCCATCAATAACCAAAGCATGTGCTATTACAGCAGAAGAGCATAAAACATCATGTATGTCACTGTCACTGTCCTCTGCTGCAACATTCACTGCATCCAAGTCATCTGCCTTGGCCTTGCCTTTGCCTTTGCTTGCATTTCCTGCATCCTTTGTTTCAGCCTTCTTGGCTTTCTGATCCCGTATGAACTTGAAGCACTTCGACTTCACATGTCCCTTCTTGCCACAATAAAAGCATTCAATGTCCTTTTTGCCACGGGACTGACTGCGGGATTTGGACTTACTAGCAGATCTCCCCTTCTGCTGAGTCCTGCCTCTGTCCTGTACCTGCAAAGCATTTGAAGACTTGCTGCCCGCATTATTCTTCCTGCTCATCTCCTCCATAAGAAGAGAGCTCTCTACATCAGCATAAATAAGAGTGGCATTCGAGTTTGACAGGGTGGTCTTGAAAGTGTCCCAACTCTCGGGGAGGGTACACAGCAAGAAAGTAGCCTTGAACTCCTCATCAAGGTTCAACCCCTGTGCAATCAGCTGTGTAAAGATAGCATTGAACTCACTCAAGTGTGAGGTCATAGCTGTACCTTCCTTCATGCGAAGATCGACCAGCTTCTTCAGCCAATAAACCTTACTGGCTGAGCTCTTTTGGGCATACAATTCTTCTAGTCTTTGCCATAGACCATAAGAGGTCTTTTCAGCCTGTACATTGAACACAAGAGTGTCTGAAATAGTGAGCATGATAGCTGCCCTCGCGGACAAATCAAGCTCTTCCCAGTCATCAGCTGCCATATCAGATGGCTTGACACCCTTCACCCTTATGGGCTTAGCAATCTTCTTTAACAGAAGTACATTCAAGCACTGTTCTGCCCATAAAGCATAGTTGTGTGCTCCTTCCAGTTTCTTTATGTTCAGAATTGAAGAATCACCTCCCCCTGATGCCATATCAGATGAGGAAAGTACTTGACTCCCTGGAAGTAAAAAGACTGAATAAAAATTCTGATTTCTCAGAAAAAACCTGCTCTATTCAAGAGCCAGAAGCACTTTCAATGGTGCTGTTTTTACTGTCAGTAAAATCTGCAGGAAAACAGTAAATGACCCTGCAAATACTGTACCTTCTGACAAACTGTTCTGAGCTCAAAGAGGCATAAAAACAGGAATTTCAGACTGCTGCTGCTGCTCAACAAGTGCTTAACAGTGCATAATCATCTGACAAAACCACCAACACTGCTGTAAACACTGCTGTACTGAATGTACTGATCACTTCTCCCACCTCAGATGAGGTATTGCACTGAGTTAAATTGCAGAAACCACTTGACAAACACCCCAAAAACAGTAAATGATCCTTCAGCCTGTCACAAAACCTGCAACAGTAAATGGGATAAATCCCAAGCAATCACCCTTATACCAAGGGGAGAAAATGCATTTGAAGATCTTTGTCGGTAACCCAAGTGCTATCAAACAAGGTCTGGGCAAAAGCCCCTTGATCTGACACCTGAATCAAGTGGAGAACACCTCAACACTGAGGTAGCATGCAATATGAAATCTCTCTGACACTTGTACCTGACAATGTGCAATGCATAGACTGCCCCTGTGTACTCAGTAACAACACAAATCACAAAGTACAAACACCAAGAAGAAAATCTTTTGAGCACTGTCAACGATGGGCAGTTAGGGACCGAGTAAACTCGATGCGCCCTGACCAAGCGTGGCTCAACTGAGATTTTCAAAGTGCGTACAAAGAATGTGACCTGCAACAAATGTCACCAAATGCACTGCGCAAATAAAGCAAATGTGTGCTCCCTGGCTACACACTGCCTCAAGGCATATACTGCAAACACATCCAGGCAAAAGCCCTTTGAAATGGTCACCCAAAACTGAGAATTGCACTCAGTAAATGCATAGAAGCTTTTGCAAAACAAGCATCTGACCTTCCTGAAAGACAAGTAACTGCGCAAACACCACCACTGTGGCACAAGTCACCTCAAGCGTGAGTGACACGAGAGTACCTACTGTACCTCAACAAATGCACAGTATACAGCTGAAATGCGTCAGGAATGTATCAGAAATGCTTCATGTACTGCGCGCACATGCACAAAAAAGAGTGCTTCAGCACTATTCCTCTTCCAACAAAAAAGTCTGCTGTACTTTTCAGTACCTGCAAAGTACCTGCTGTACTTCTGTCCTTGCAGAGTACCTGTGTACTATCGGTGCCTGTAGCAGGCACGCTTCCCCCAAAAATCGAGTCTTGCAGCAAAAATTGTACCTGCAGGTGAGATACCAGAAGAAGACGCCCGTACACAGTTGTACGGCAGTCCATACGACTGTACGGAAAGTCCGTACGGCTGCCGTATAACTTGCTGCGCACAGCAGCTATGCAGCTGCCTGATGCAGCGTCGAAAATGCTGCGTACAGCAGCTGCTGTACAGCTGCAACAAAAAAATCCGACGACGCCCTGCAGCCCGCGCAAAACCCTGCAGCCCGCGCCCGCGCCTTCACCCTGCAGCCCGCGCAAATGCGCCGCCCTATACCGTCGTCCTGCGAAAATGCGCCGCCGCTTCCTGCGCAGGTCGAGCCCGTCCGTACGGTCGTACGGACGACGTACGGCCGTACGGATCTGTCCGTACGGAAGAGAGGGTAGGCAAGGGAGAAGGCTGGGTAGGGAAAAGGGGGAGCTAGGTAGGCTTTGATACCAGTTGAGAGGGGGAGAGTAGTGGAAGAGAGCAAGAGAGTGAGAGTGAGAGAGAGTGACACTCTAGTGCGGGTGTGAAGAATGATGAGCCACACCACAAACTCACTTATGTTTTATTAGGATTAGGTTTACCCTATGACTGTCTTAAGACAGTCATAGGTGTCCTATCTTTTAATGAAGGGTTGGCAATGTGCCTTTACCCCAACAATAGGTTCTAAAAAGAAAAGATACACAAAGGTAGTAAGTGTAGAAGATGTTTGCTCTTGGATAGATTTTCTTTTAGATAATCTTTACATCACAATAGGTGATTCTTTGTTTCAACAAGTTATAGGAATCCCCATGGGCACTAATTGTGCCGTCTTTTTAGCAAACTTTTATCTTTTCACTTATGAATTTGAGTTTATGCAACGTCTTATTTCTATCAATACCTGCCCTATCATTTTACATAAGCTTAGTCAAGTTAGGCGTTTTATAGATGATTTATTTGTACCAGATGTTCCTAACTTTCAAGACTTTATGTACAAAGACGCTAGAGCTTTTGGAGAAGGAATCTATCCTCGTGACTCTTGTGAACTGAACTGCACTTCAAAAGGGGATTCTTGTGTTTTCTTAGATCTTAGACTTTCTCAATCTACCATAGGATTAGAGGTTGATATATACGATAAACGTGAACAACCTGAATATAGTGGTTTACACATTATAAAAATGCCTCACATTGACTCAAACATTTCTGATTTGGCAAAATATGGAGTCATTTCTTCCCAATTCCATAGATTTTCCCGCCTCTAAGGAGTCTTTTATCACTCATTGTAGTAATTTGATCACTTTACTATTACACAAGAGGTATAATCCAAGGAAAATAATGAAAAAAGTTCGCACATTCTTAGATATGAAGTCTTTTATCTATGGTGTTTCGGCCTTAGGTTTGTTTAGAATGATTGAACTTAAGCTGAAAACAAAAAGCGGGGAGCTGAATAGCCCGTGTTTCTTTTAGTTTCAAAAGAGAGTTTGTTTGAGTACTTGTGCTTTCTAAGTTAGAAATGTATTTTTGCCTCTTTGCAGAAACGAGACATAAGTGTAAAGTGCCTTTTAACTTTTTATGTTTTAAATAAGAGAGAGAGAGAGAGAGAGAGAGAGAGAGAGAGAGAGATTCTAGTTTTTTGGAAGTTTTTGTTTCTTGACTTGCTTGTTTATTTTTGCTTAAGTCACCTGCTTCGTTTCTTCTTTATTTCTTGTTTTCATTCTCTTTTGTTTATTTGACGTATTTTAGCAAGCACTGGGTTTGCCCAAGAGACTCCGCGGGTCTTTAGAAACCCAGTATAGCTGCTTATGCTTGGGCACTGATGACGACATAAGTGTTGCTTTGCTTGCTAAGTATGTCTTCCTTTTGCTTTTCATAAAAGTTTTTGTTTACCTCTTTTTTCTTCTCTTTCATTTTCTCTTTTATTTTCTTTGTAGATTTTTGATCTTTAGAACAACAAAAAATTCTAAATTTGTATGATTGGACTTATTCTAGTCTTACAAAGGTATACATAACATTGCCTTCTTTTTAAGATCCCCCCGGCCCCTCTCTTGCTTTTTTTTGGGGGGAATCAATAAATCTCTTTCACCTTTTTCCAAGTTAAAGTTTTGATTATCTATCTTTTTACTCGAGAAGATGTTTTTGATGCTATGTTCGTTTTTATTATTATTTAAGGGCCTCTTTGATTCATGTGGTGAAGTAGATGGTTCTATGCGTTCAACTAAAACTTGTGAAGGTTTTTTGAAAGATTCTAAATTAGTTTTGCAAATTTGACTCTTTAAGCTAAACTTTCTTAACTTTTGCTATGTTCACTTTCTATGGTGAGGATGATCATAACTTCTTGCTTGAGGTCTTGATTCCTTCAATGGTATCTTTTCTAACTCAAGCATCGAGTTTCCAAAAAAAAACATTTGGTTCATATTGTTGAGAAAGTCTTTAGTTGTGCAAACCTCCTTTTTGAGCCCCATTGCAATTGGTGTTCTAGTTGAAATCCATGCTTACCATCAATGGACTTTTACAAAATCGACAAAATGCTCTATCAAACCTCCTTTTCAAGCCCCATTGCGATTGGTGTTCTTGTTGAAATACACACTTACAATGAATGGACTTAAAATCTATTGTAGAATGTTTGGCACTCTTATGTGCTAAATCCAATGTGGGTGGATACACATCCCAAGTAATTTGATTTTTACTTACAAATGCTTGCAGCATATTTTCTATGGCTTGATTGATCCTTTCAGTTTAACCATCACTGCGTGGATGGTCCTAGTACTCCTATGTAGAGGAGGTACGAATCTCTTAAAAGAAAAGCTTCAAAATGATTGTTGAATTTACTTCTCCTAGTCACCAACAATACTAGAAGTTAATCTATATGGTTCATAAATATGCTTCACAAATAGACTAGCTGACTTCGATGTTTGACCTTTGCTTTTTTCATGTTGACATTTAATCCATAATTGTTGACACTAAGTTGTGTGCGTTCTAAAGATCCTACAATAAATCCCTTACTGACATTCACCCATTTGCCTGATGGGATCTTTGAAGAATGTAAAAATCCATCTTGATACATTTAACCTTATTATCCTAGAATACTAGGCACTTCAAAATATGTTCCCTTGGATGCCCTATTTATCCCAAGCCATAAAAAGTATATTTTCAGAAGTGTCTTTGAATTCACGGGTATCTTCTTGCTCTTTAAGATTCATGATCTCATAAGGAAATTGGCACCTTGTGTCATTTTAATCTAGTATACATAATCCACTATCATCGAGTAGATGATCATCTTCAGTGTTTATATTTTAATTCCTTCATTGAGCTTTCGTGTGTCACCATGTCCACATGACTCCTTAAAAACCTTCTTGATCTATTGAATATCTTTTATTAGCTGCCTTACATATTTTGGAATAAGGAGCATCATGTTTCCATTTTTTGTTGCCTAGATTAGCAAACGACTGATGGACAAAGAGCTTTGCCACACATGCAATATCATTTTTGGTTGTAGCTACTGCTTTTTACCATTTCGTAAAGTAGTAATTAGCTACCATTATGTATATCTCTTCTTGATGAAGAGGGAGGTGAAATGGGTCCGACAAAGTCAATACTCTTTTCTCAAAGGACGTAGATTTAGTATAGGAATTAGTAGTCAAATCTTTTTGTCTTCTAAACTATAACCCTTTGACAAGCATCATAGGACTTGATATTGAAAATGTTTTGACATCTCAAAACTATGCTTCAAACACCTTTTTCATGGAAGTGTCCTTCAAACATGAAGAATGCCACACCTAGCCTCCAAACATTGGTAAACAGGCGGTAGAACCCATGTGATCGATCAATGAGAATGCTAGCTATGGGAGATTCACGAGGACAATGTGGCCTCATTTAAGCGCTCCTAGCCCCAGGGGAATGTTGAGCCAAAAATGAGTATTGAGAGTGGATGAATGCAAGAGATAGTGGCTAGGCCACTGCTAATCACTGCACTTAAATCTAAGTTGAGAGATAATATAAGAATTTTGGGTTTCATAAACTTTGCACTTGCTTCACTTGAAGCTATCCAAACTTTGCCATAATTTCTTTAGCTCTCACTACCCTCTTGAGCTTTTTTGAAGCCTTCTTCATTTCTCCTTAGCTCTTACTTGCATCAAGATGGTGGGAAAGTTTTCCTCACCTCACTAAGGAAATTGAAGGATGTTTGCAGGGTTTGAACCTCGATCACATCGTGAGCAAATGTGTGGATAGGTCACTCGGCCGACCTGTATATGTGGCTGGAGAAAATGATGTGGAGAGGATCACAATATTCAATCTCAAGCATCTTTGTAACATGCATTCTTGGGATTGACAAGCAAGAATAATAATGTCCTTCCTCAACAAGGCCTCAACGAGCTATTTTCAAGTATCTGCGGCTTGTTGAAGACATTGATAGTCGAGGAGGTATGGTGTAGCCAATAGGATGCGGTAGTTGAATTAGTCCACAGTCTTGGATGTGTTTCATTGTGACCTTGCTTCGTCAGCTACTATAAGATGTTCAGCCAGCAAGGTGGCATATGTCAGTGCTGAGATAATATAGGTGGCCTTCTTGGTTGAGGTGCAGCAACAAGTCAGAAAAGTGCACACTGCCATAGCAAAAAGGTGGTGTGTAGAGTTGCATCTGATTAGGATGGCGAAGGCCAATCATATCTTAACATGATCTTATCTCGATGCAGTGTTAGGTATCTTCATATGATTGATTTGGTAATGATACTCAAATTCTTGGAGCAAACTAAGGAATTCTTTCATGAGCACTGGTGGATGCAAAGGCCACAGAGTTTCATAGTCCAACAGATTGGAGAATGACAATAGGAGTCATTAAGGACAGTAAAAGAAAAGGAGGAGAAGATAATTTATCTAGAGTACATGGAGGAGGCCCTCCAAAAGCAATGCACACGTCTCAATTAAAGGAGGACATCCCATAGGAGCACATCCTCCACTCTTATAGTTGAATAGCTAGAAGCCCCATCGTCCCCTCCAGCTCGAGAAGAGAGAGAGTCACATTCTCCACCAAAGTAATAGACTCTCTTTTAGGTTGGATTCCTAGAGGGACTCCACTGTCCAATCTCCCCTGGTGATCCACAGAATAGTCCAATGCTGAGGATTAGCATGAAAATGAAGGATACATTGACCCTGAATACCACCTGAGGGATTTGAGATGTGAGTATCAAGCTGAAATAATCAAAATGCAAGGTCATTTTGAGTCTTGCAAGAAGGCTATAGGAAAAATTGAGGAGAGGAATTGGGATGCAAAGGAAGTAATTCTTTGTCTTTATATGGACAAATATTCCAATAACTTTGTTTTTATTTGCAAAAAGTTTTACTTAGAATGTCTTTTGAGAGAAGTGAACTCGCCTGCCAAAACTTACGCCCCTGCCTTAGTTTTTCAAAAGGATTTATCTCAAAACACCAGAGTTTTTGCAAGTCTTCTGGGTTTGTTTGCAATCCAAGTATCCCTTTTCTTTGTGCTGCTTGGAAGCTCCACAAAACTCCAAAGAAGACAAGATTTATTGCAGCTGCTTATGAGACTACTTTGACCGATGTCTCTAAATGGCTAAGCTACTGCTTCAAAGCCATGTTGCCTAGTGTCCATGAACTTTGGAGGGACTTATTAAGTCATTCCTGCATATAACTAGGCAGCAAAATGCACGGGCTGATGCATTGGCTCAAGAAGCACTTAAGCATATGGTGGGTGCCTCATTCTTGGAAACAGGGCTGGAGAATTTACAGGATGTGTATAACTATTTGCAGCAAGGGGTGTTCCCTGAAGATATGTCAAAACAGGAGCAAAAGAGGTGGTTGGTGAAATCTAGGCCCTACATACTGTTGGGGAATACTTTATATAGGACGGGCAAGGATATGATTTTGCGGGGGGTGATTGTGACTGCAGAAGCACAGCGTGTGCTGGAAGCTTGCCACGAGGATGTATGCGGGGGTCACTTTGCGCACGAAAGTACTGCCAGAAAAGTTTTGACAGCAGGGTATTGGTGGCCCACTATGCATAAAGACATCCAGGAGTGGTGTGCCTCTTGTCATAGTTGTCAAGCATTTGGGAGAAGGGAGCTGAAGAGGGGCCCCTTCACCCCATCCAGGTGTTAGGGCCTTTTGAAAAATGTGGGTTGGATTTTATAGGGCCATTGCCATGCTCCCGCCATGGAAAGTATTATACAATAGTAGCTACAGATTATGTTACACGTCCTGAAGCAAAAGCTGTAACAAATGCCAGTGCTAAGACAATGGCCAACTTTTTGATCGAGAATATTTGTACACGCTTTGTTTGCCCTCTGGAAATAGTAACAGATCATGTGTGGAGAAAACTAATGGTTTATTGTGTGATATCATTGCTAAACTAATCGAAAAGAGCAGAGGGAATGGGAGAAGTGGTTGCCCACAGCCTTATGGGCATATCGGGTTACTCACAAAGTAGCTACAGGTTTCACCCCCTTTCATTTGGTGTACGGAACAGAGGCAATCTTACCAATCGAACTAGAGTTGCCAACCTTGAGAATAGTAGTGGAACATAATTTGGATGAAACAGAGACATGTGCTGCTAGGTTATTTTCTTTGGAGAGGTTAGATGAGCAACGACAGGAAGCAATGCTTACCGATGAGTTACAACAGAGAATTATGAAGGCCAGAATGGATGATCAGATAAAATCAGGAGTTTTCAAGGAAGGAGATCTAGTTCTGAAATATGATAATAGACTTGATCACCGTTTGGATAAGAAACTTTTGGTATGGAGGGAAGTTCTGTTTATCATTTTGAAGGCTTATACAAACGGGACATATGATCTGCAAGAGCGTGGACAGCACATGCCCATTGAAAGAGTGAATGGATTTCGCTTCCAATGGTTCAAAGCAAAACAGGATGTGTGCAAGGATGTTGAGTTATGTACAGCCAGGTTTCAAAAAAAAAAACAAACAGCTTGTGTCAGTTTGTTTCTTTCCTGTCTGCCAAGCATGTCCACATTCTTGGCAGCCGGGGGGGGGGGGGCGGGGGGGGGGGGGGGTTTGCTGGTATTAGAGGTGCTTAGCAGGTTCTAGTGTTATTGTATAAAAGGCTGTGTTGGGTGTGTATCGTAAATCCACCTCCGCAATGGAGTCTAGAGGAAGGTGGGGTGTCGAAAGGGTTTTCAGATGGGGTCTGTTTCAAGTCAATCGGGTCACCATAACCTGAGATGTACAATCAAATAAGTTAGTCTAGGGGTCATGCACGCATGGGGGGAGGGGGGTAGAGTGGTCTAATTGAGGAGTGTGAGACTCAGCGTAAATAGGACCTTGAGAAGTATCTGGATTCTGGACGATGAGTGTTGGTGAGAGATTTCTCTAGAGAGAGCAGGTTGATCAAGGAGGCTGGACGTGGTGGTGCTTATGTACAGTTTTTTTTTGGATGTACAGATATGCAGCTTTTGAAAATTGCTTGCTCTTCCTTCTTCACCCTTGCTTTCATCCCAGCATGAAGCACGTGCAGTACATAGATAAATAATTGGGCTTTCAATATAGTGGTTAAATCAGTGGGTGTGATTTCATCCGTGGAAGTATTTCTAGAAGTGGTGATGCTCTAGTCTTCCAAGGGAGACGTATCCATTGGCAAGTATATCCTTGAGTGCTAGGTGCTCTCTTCATGAATAAGGTAGGGCTTGAAAAGTTGGTACCTAGATATGTGTACGACAAGACTGTCTTGACTAGCTTTTTGTGGTGTAGGAAGATATCCCTATGCTCGGCTGGCCTAGAGATATTGAAAACCATGACCTTGGTTTTACCAAGTTTAGTCTTTAAATCTTTTTGGTTATTGAAATCATGTAAGGCATGTAGGTGCTATCTAAGGCCATAAGTAGAAGATATTGTGAGGACTTCGTCACCCATGTTAAGCAAAATTGGCACCACTGTCTGGGCTAAACGTGACAATTCTCCACCAAGAGTATGCCAAACAAGGTTGGTGATAAAGGAAAACTCTTGACCCCAAATCGCTAGTTGTCTATCGTCTATAATCTTGCTGTACCAATCCAGCTTGACTCTCTCCTATGGAGTGCCACCACAGCTTAATCTGTAGCTTTGGTGATGTCTCGCTCAAGGGAGCGCGATGAGTATTGTGCGTTCATGAAATCCAAAAAGCAACAATATGCTGCTTTATGTTTTGCCTTCTGCTCCTCTATAATTGCTTTGAGAGTGAAAATACACTCGAGTACTGTGTTGTGCATCTTGGACATCATGCTCATGTGGCAGTTTTCTCTTCTCGATCCATGTGTCCCTCCCCTTGAGGATGTTTTTGATGGAATTTGTCGAAAGTAGAGGGAAACCAGAGAAGGGTGAAGATGGCTCTTTCTCTAAGAATTTTCAGCCAGAATTTGAAGTTGTTGCTCAATTGAAGTGAATCAGTTCTTGGTAGTTCTTGGCAATTAAGATCCCCTTTTTGTAGTGGACCAGCCTTGTGTAGGCTAACCTAGTTTGTTTGGTAAAGAGAAGCCCTTGAACCTTCTCTTGAAGGTGCTTGCTGTGTAAAGATTTACAATCATACATACATACATACATAGATAAAAGCAGCGCTAAAAAAATGTGTACAACCAGTATACTCTTGCGCTTGAGTAGCACAAGCTTTGGAAGAATACCCAACCGAGCATAATATTCTAGGAAAATATGGTCTCTGCTTCATGTATGTAGAGGGACCAATAAGTGGGCAGGCCCCTCTGCAAAAACTGTTTTCCTCCCCCTGACTACACCAGCTTGCAGGTTTACACTGGATTACTACACCAGCTTGCAAGTTTACAAACTTGTAAGATTTAGTTACATGATTAGTTACATGATTTGGTCATCTTACATCTATGTCCTCTTCATCACCTCCAATTTCTAAAGACTATCATTATTTAGTACATCACAGCTTGCAATAATAAAATACCTAGATGCAGCCCGGCTGGCCTTCCTATTCTGATTGCTAGTACAGTCCTTTTTCTCGGAAATGTTCTGCCATATTCATGTTTCACATCTCAGCTGGTGTGAGACAGTTTTGATCGCTCTCCTTTGTTTTGGACACACTTGTACATGATAGGCTAAGCCATCTCCTTGTGTGTGTGTGTGTGTGTGAGAGAGAGAGAGAGAGAGAGAGAGAGAGAGTTTAGGAAGTGGGTGGTTCTCGCTGTTGGTTTCCTCACTGTATGTAGCATCTCCAGTTGGATCCAGGTGTACCAGTGGTCTATGCAGGATTCGGTGCGCTGATGCTCACCACAGTCATAAGTTATCTTTCCCATTCACAGGCAAAATTCAGACTCCAAGAGATTGCAGCATATAAACTTATCTTTTCAACAAGATGTTAATTTATCCTCATTAATTTCATCCTTGAATTTTGGCTTGACTGGCTTATTTTATATTGATGTCTTTGTTAGGTGTGGGCTTTGCAAGAAGGAACTTCAATTATTGTGGGAGGAAAAACTAACAGGCGTAAACTTGAGTTTGAAAGAGAACTTGACGAGGTACTGGATCTGGTTCCTGAGATAGTAAAGCGCAACAATCTGGAGGAGAATATCCCCATCTCTATGTCTACTGTAAAATCAGAAGTCTCTGTAACAAAAGAAATTCTGAGCAACAAAGAAGAGATATTGATATCTTGAACATTACCTTGAGCTCAGTTTCTAACTTGCCGATTGAAAGGTAGGAGATGGTTTTCTTCAAAGCTTTACTTTTCTGCTTAAAATGTGCTTGAAGATGAAGGGGCCAAGGTCATTGTATAACAAAGAAGAAGATTAGTGCTAAGCTGTATAGCTGTATCAGTTACCAAAACAACATCACCATTCATATTTTTAATTCAAATTTTGAAAAATCTTTCAAAGAAGAAACGAATTCATACCAATGATGTGGATGCTTCTCTTCATTCGCTTGAAGGTAAGTGAGATGCATATAATTTACAAATCTCCTAGAAGCAAATGATCCAGATATTATAGCATCTAGGCTCTACAATTTTTGTGTCTGAAAATACTGGATTCTGTTCTCTAATCATATTTAATTTATAACTACGTGAGTAATGTTAAGTTTTCAAGAATGTGAATAGCTTTTGTAGTCTGAGATTTGTAATGAATGCAATTTGCATTGTCATGGGGATGCATTTCAAAGTGCCATTTGGATTCTCGGTGCATATTTCAGATGCAATATTGGAGGCAGGTGTCCGGGGGCAGGGGCATGCATAGACCAATTATTTATAGAGAGTATGCGAACTCATTTGTTAGCTACTGTGGTAGCAAAGAACTCAAGCCTTATTTTTACATCTATTTAGTATTGTAAGCATGCTTAATGCTAGCATTTGGAAGGAGCATTTAAGCAACCCTTCGTAATTGCATAATCAAGGACATCGAATCTATCAACAATGTCAATTGTATTGAAAGATATTGAGAAAAATGAGGAGCCATGGAATGCAAGCTTCTTTAAGAAAGATATAACTTCTAGCATGGTTGTGGGAATCACAATGGAGCCACAAAAAGTATACTTAGATATTTTTGTGAAGTGTCCACAACCTCATTTTGGGGGCTATCATTCTATTTTATCAAGAGCTCTAAACAAGTTTGCAATGCCATCTCCTCCACCATCAAACTTTACAGAATTACGAGCTCCATTAGAGGATCTCATGGATGAATGGAGTAAATTTTTGAGTGCAGAGGCAAGTAGGCTGCCTCAAAAGTGTTAGATATCAATGCTCCACTCTCGTGTAACTACGCGGGAATCAGCTAACTCTACTTGTAAGCCCCCCATATGAGGAGAAGGCATTTTGAGTAGCTCGGTTATCCGGTAGGTCCTGGTTTGGATACAAGATGGGAGCCATGTGTGGCCTGATGGCTGGATGGTTTCAAATAGAGTTGGCACACTGCTAACTAGGCTACATGCAAGTGCGGGAAGGCATTCCATGATTGACTGCACTGAGGGTAGATGGAGCATTTCTCGAGGTAGCTCACTCTCGAGTTGCGGGGCATGATGTTATTTTGGCTGATTTTATTAAATGTGTGAATACATAAGGGGCATTTACTCATAGATACATAATGGACATTTATCATGGATACACATTAGATGTGTGGCTTGTTTTCATTAGATCATAATGTTATTTTGGTTGATTTTATTGAATGTGTGAATACTTAAGGGCCATTTACTCATGGATACATAAGGGAAATTTATCCTGGATACATATTAAATGCTGGATACATAGTAAATGTGTGATGATGGAAATAAAAGCATATTTTAGTCCAATCTATTATATACATTAAATGATCTCTCATGATAAGAATGTAATAAATTGATCACTTTATTTTATATATTTCAATGCATTCACACAATCTAGTACTCTAGCATTCTCCAACCCATCGACAACTCATACTCTCTCAATTTATTTAATTGGTTTCACTTTATTCAAAGTCTAATTTATTACATATGATAAATATCTCATGATAAGAATCTGATAATTATATCATTCTTTTCTTCGATCACTTTATTTCATAGATTTCAATGTATTTAAAATCTATCATCTTATATGTCTCATTCTCCAACCCATCGACAACTCATCCTCTCTCAATTTATTTAATTGGTTTCACTTTATTCAAAGTCTAATTTATTATATAAAATAAATATCTCATGATAAGAATCTGATAATTATATCATTCTTATCTTTGATCACTTTATTTTATAGATTTCAATGTATTCAAAATCTATCATCTCATATGTCTCACAACATGATTTTGCATCTATTATTTCACACAATCTGGTACTCTAGCATTCTCCAACCATCATCATAGTGACATCTCAGCCTCTCCCTATTCTTTATTCTAAGTCTTTCATCTCACATTATGACATTCCATCTTCTCTTAGCTCAAAACTTCTGGGATCTTTTCGAAGTCATCTCCTCCATGGAGGTTGCCCCCATTAGCAGTAATAAAGATTGGATCGCTGAGAATGAGGAAAATAGAGAGCAAAGAAAGAGACAATGAGCTCCACTAACCTAGGATGAAAGAGAGGAGTTTGCTCTTTAGATCCGTCTGTTTCTGATGTCTTTTCAGTTGGTATTTTGCCATGTAGGATGGGCGGATAAGATACATGGGCTGACTGTCCCTGCGGATGGACCCTATGCTGTTCACACTTTGCATGAACCCATTGGAGTGGCTGGACAAATAATTCCTTGGAACTTTCCATTGCTAATGTTTGCATGGAAAGTAGGTCCTGCTCTCGCTTGTGGTAACACGGTTGTCTTGAAGACAGCCGAGCAGACACCACTCTCTGCCTTGCTAGCTGGCAAGCTCTTGCTTGAGGTATCTTTTGATATGTAATGCATAGATAGTTTGTTATATGTATCATGATGGAAGGTTAGATCCAAATGAGCAAGCAATTCATATCATTGAGCTGTTGCATGCAGGTCTCTTTCTGAAATGGACGTGTAAAAACAGTGTTAATAGCTTTGCTCTAAGCTTTTTAACCTTTAGATTGGTCTCTATTCATCTTTGTCAAGATTTTTTATTGATCTTTCAAAATCATTTACTATTTAGCAAGCATCTGCCGCCTATGTAATGCCCCATTTTTTAAGAATGGTGTATTGTATGCTTGTTTTTTGCAATCTAAATCCAGCTTTGAATAAGGAATTATGCAAGCTGCTCATTATTAAGGAGCTAGCTTTCTATGTGCTGTTCTGTCATGCAATTTCAGCTCTTGTCCCCAAAAGAAGAAATATAAATTGCAGCTTTTGAAAACATCCATACAGTGTACATGCATATTCAGTATCAAACCATCCACTTGCTTAGAAAAGGCTCTTTATGTCTGCTGCAACTGAAATGAAATCCAGACAGATGGAATTTCAGTTATACCATGCTTTTGTGACCCTAGATAGAATGCCTTGGGGGGTGACATGAATAGCTTCATCTATGCTACCATAACAGTCACTACCGGCCAACTTGCATAATTTCCATGTAATCTTGCAAGTATCACGCTGAGTTCTCTCGAACATAAGCACTAAATATGTGTATCGCAAAGATAAGGTCCAATTACCCCTAGCTCACAAGGGTTTTTGGGTCTAACAAACATCAAGCTCGAACTTTCTAAGTGAGGTTACTACTCGTAGCACTCGTTATGGGAGATTTCTACCACATGAAGTGCAAGCCATACGGAACCGAGAAAGTGCTATCGAGGAAAAAATTAATAATTTCTTATTTCTCTTCTATAGTTATAATTACATTCACCATGGATGAGATGGTGGCAGCACAGGAATGGGTTGAATCTTGGATAGAAATAGTGAATGCTAATGCCTTCCAGTGACAATAATCTGGATGCTTATTGTTTACTAGCACCATTGTAAATATTATGAGAGTTTACAAATACTTCTGATCTTTTTGTGTAACTTAACTGTGTCATGTTGAATTTTGTAATTTTGATTTCATTTCCTTAAAAAAGCTTTGAAAAACTACTTGTTCTAATGTTTTTATCCGTGTTTTGAATAGTGAAGTTTTTTCTTGAATTTTATCCAAAAACTAGTCCAAAAGTACCTATAAAAATGAATTTGTACATTGACAAGTCCAAAATTAATGAAATATGTGTTCTATGATCATTTCATTGGTACAAAAAGATTGGTGAAAGATGTACTCTATGTTCCAAAGCTCAAGTTAGTCGGGAAAATGACAAAACACAATTATAGAGTCATCTTTGATGGAGATGAATGCATGATCAGAGACAAATCAAAAGGATATCAGCTATTACGAAAAGTAGTCAAGGAAAGATTTTGATTCAAGATGCTAGCTTCAGTACCAAATTAGCATGCCATGTTAGCTCAACAGCAACCAATGCCACTTTCTGTAGTATGGCACAAGAGATATGGACATGTCAATTTTAAAAGCTTGATGTAGCTAAGAAACCAAAATATGGCAATTGGAATTTCTAAAATTCAGTTTCTTGGAAAAGTTTGCAAAGCATGTTGCTTTAGTAAACAAAAGAGAGCCAATTTTGGTAGAAGCATCTCCTGAGCAAGAGGTATTCCTGATTTCATTCATACAGATGTATGGGGTTATGTATAAACTCACAACATCAATGGTTCACTTTAATACTTGACTTTCATTGTCAATGACTATAGTAGATATTGTTGGGTCTACTTTTTGAAAGAGAAATCTGAAGTTTTCTCTAGATTTCAAGAATTCAAAGTGATGGTCTAGAATCGGATAGGCAAAAAGATCAAGGTCATGAGATCAGATAGAGGAGGTGAATAAATGTCTTCAGCATTCATGAACTTTTGTAGTAGTAATGGCATTCAAAGACAGTCCAATTGTGAAGATACTACTTAGCAGAATGCAAGAGCTAAGATGAAGAATGATACTTTAGTAGATAATGCTAGAGCAATGCTCAGTGAGAAGCATTTTCCGAATCAATATTGGGAAGAAGCAATTGCCACTGCAAACTACTTGCTTAATTGGCTTCCCACTAAACCGATTTAGGGTATGACTCCTTATGAAGAATTCACTGGTTATAGGCCATGCATTGGGAATCTTTGCATATTTGGTTGCATAGCATATGCCCATATACATGATGATCATCACATAAAATTTGGATGTGAAGTCACATATATGCATCATGGTTGGCTACAGTGAAGAAAGCAAAGAATACAAGTTGTATGATCCCATCAGCTGAAAGGTAATAATCTTTGAAGATATAATATTTGATGAGGAATCAAAATGGAAAACATCAAATACACAAAAGATAGATATATCGATTACTCAGTCACCTACAAAAAAGGTTGATAAAGATATAATCTCATCAGCTGAAAGGTAATAATATTGAGAGATGTAATATTTGATGAGGAGATAAAATGGAAAACATAAAATACACAAGACATGGATACACTGATTACTCAGTCACCTACAGAAAAGGTTGAGAAAGAAGAGCAAGAATTGCCAGAGACACCCCAAGAAGAGCAGCACCTCTAACGGTTTACTATGGAAAGCAGACCCCCAACAAAGTTGACATATGATCCAAAAGGCAAAACAATTTAGATTGAGACTACCAATTACGATCAGAACATCATCATGGCTACAAAAGATCCAATGTACTTCTAAGACATAGTTGACAAAAGAGAATGACAAAATAGAATGGAAAACTACTATGAATGAAGAAATGGAAACTTTGTACAAAAACAATGCGTGGGAATTATGCAACCTTCCACTAAGAAATGCCTGTTAGTAGGCCATGCAACTTGGCATTATCAAGCTATTGGATTATGCTAGTTCTCAATTGTGATACTAGATATCACAATATATTTTTCTATTTATCATAAAAAGCTATAATTTTACAACATGAAGGACTAAGTAGCATGAGTTACTCCTACTAAATAGCATAGAGTTCAGAGTAGTTGAACATGTAGAGGCATACATGTATATAGTGACAGAATCATATGTGCATAACATAACATGTGCTAACTCACATCAATGGGTATTAGCTAATCACATCACATGCAACAATGGGTATTAGCTAATCACATCACATGCAAGTTAAGTTAGTTTAGCAAGATTAATTACTTGAGGCTCATCAAGAAGTTGCATTGGGTGTTTTATGAGAACTTTTTTCCCCATTCAATTTTGATAAACATCCTCCTTGCTAGGGGATACATGCATCTCATATTTCCAAAATGTGAATACCAATTCTTTTATTTTTTTTGTGATTTCTTGGTGTCTTTTTTTGCTTTTGACATGCAACCAATGAGAATAGTTTATCGGCATCAATTTCCACCCATTTTTTGGCCTTGTTCAAGTAGCGATGGTGGATTCCAAGGACCCTTGAGATTTTTACAATAGGCACATTTTCCTTCGATTTGAGCATCATGGACATGCTATATTCTTAAAGGACAATGCCTCCTTACAATCTAGCTGCTTAACAAGAGCTAATGTGTTGTGCACATTGGAAACAATAGCAGTTTGAATAGTCACCTCCTTTAGTGTAGATTGTTCCTAGATTGCTTCCACAACATGGTGTTGATTAATTTGATTCTAGATTTCACGTTGCTCTTCTTCAAATAGTATCATTATTCCTCTCCTTGAAAACTTTGACAACTGCAGTAGCAAAGATTTTCATATTTTCTTTGTCATTAGAGCTGCCCAAACTCCACCATCTTACTGCATATGCTTCTCACAATGCTTCCTATTCATGTCTCTCTCATATTGCCTAATGATAGTAAGATCATATGGGGTCTTGTGAGTTGGGATCTATCACATGTAATGGATCCCTTATACAATATTCAATCTCACTATCAACAAATGTACATACTCTATAATTAGTCATGAAAATAGCCAAGATATAAAGAATAACTTCATGCAAATAGTGATTATAGGTATTCACCTCCATTGGACACATTCCTTATGTCACAATGACATTTTCATGATATAATACCAATGCACGGCTCTCCAAAAATCTACGGAGAAGGAGAAAGTGGGAGATTAGGGAGAGGATTTCAAAGGAAGAAAAGGAGGGTCAATCAATGCTGAGAGAGAGATAGAGAGGGCAAGATGGGGGGCATAAGAGAAGGAGGAGGAGGAGACTTAAAGAGTTGCTTTACGAGGCTCCTTAGAAGAAGAAAACTTAATTTCCTACAAGTAC
The DNA here is from genome assembly GCF_047967505.1 of Dipteris shenzhenensis. Lineage (NCBI taxonomy): Eukaryota > Viridiplantae > Streptophyta > Polypodiopsida > Gleicheniales > Dipteridaceae > Dipteris > Dipteris shenzhenensis. The sequence goes on along the minus strand of NC_141609.1, from coordinate 8,918,165 downwards.
GAGGGGGTCATGGAGACCTCTCTATGTGTGTGTGTGTGTGTGTGTGAGAGAGAGAGAGAGAGAGAGAGAGAGAGAGAGAGAGAGAGAGAGAGAGGTCACTCATGTGCCCATGTTCTTACGTAACTGGAAGCTAATATATTAAACTTTGAAAGGGTGGGAAGTTTGAATTATGAATAGAAGATAGCTAACAAGCATTACTAGTTAGCACCATCCTTGACCACATGTTTAGTGCATGCTAACATGCTCCTAGCCTATGGCAAGTTTCCACTCTGTGCATCTTGGAAAGCCACCACAATATCTTCATATGGATCATCCCTATTGCATCCATGCTTCTTTTGGTGAGCCTAATATGAGAGAATCACCTCCAATGACAAAGGTAAGGGATTCATTGGTGGAATGGCATGATCCAAAGAAGCCAACACCTCCACATGGTAGGGAAATAATTTCTATTTTTAACAACCTTATTGGAAACAATTAAAGTCACCTATCTTTTGGATCTAATAAACATATTAAAAAATGTTTCTAAGAGGCCTTGGAAGCATATAATAGGAGATAAAGAAAATTGAAATCACCTAGAGGACTTGAGGGAATGGGGGATAAAGGGAAGCATGTGGAGGTGAAGTGGCCAAACCCATCATGGACTCTTACTCCAATAGAAGAAAGGTATGTGAAAAGTGAGATTGCAAGTTTGAAAATGAGAAGGTACATGCCCTATACATGCACTCTTTTAAGGATTATTTTAAATGGTCTCAAGTCACACAATTGGCACAATATGTTACAGTAATTAAAATCTATTTGGTGCATTTCATATTTTCATGCCACAAGTACATCTAAACAATATGCATTATACATATATCAATACAATCTCTTTGCAATAGTATGTGCTTTCAATAGCAATAGAGGTTTCTTAACAAAGGAGGCTAGGGGTGCCATCAACATGCTATGCTCTTTTGTGAGGTGTGCATCTCAAATCATGACCCACAATTCAAGGATATCCATTTTCTTTCATATACATAATCCTTAATATCTCAGGGATATTTTCACTGGATATCCTCAAAGGAGATTGCAAAGTCATCAATTGAGCCAATGAGAATTCAGGTCATCAAAGTTGTATGTTTGATTTCAAAACCATTTCCAACAAGCATTCTACATATTGAAAGATTACATCTAGTTGTCAATCTAGTGGATCAATTGGATAGTCAATGGATGTTCCTCTTCAAAGTTTTCATGAAATGTTCAAAGGGTTTGTGAGGCAAATGTCATGGCCAAGACACAACATGATAGAGGGTTTCTTGGTACAAGAATCAATGTCTTATGTCACAAAGTTTCTTGTGCACTAGAATCCCTCAATTTCTTGACTTTGGGATGGTAGAGATGACCCAAGAGTTGATGGAAACATAGAAAAAAGGAAAGGTAGGAAAAGAAAGATGAGCATTGAAAGCACATGTTACTGCAAGTCAATAGAGAAATGGACTGAAAGATTTCAAGAGGCAAAGATAAAATGACAGGAATATAGAAGAGTTTTTAAAAGAAGAAGTAGAGGGGCTCATAGGTATCTAATGATTTATGTCTACCACTAAGCAAATGTAAAAATAAATGTAATCAAGATGCAATGGTAGAGGTCTATCAGAGGAGAGAGCTTGTGGGAAGTAGGGAACAAGAAATTACAAAGGGATGTGATCTTCAAGTAAGTAGTTGATTATCATGATGAGACGCAAGAAGTAGCATTGGTGATTTATTTGAAATATTAATTTTTATTTTGATTTATTGATTTCTTTCAAATAAATTTTCTTTTGATTTTATGTTCATTATAGTTTGTTTAAAATGCAATGTGATCACATGGGCATCACTTTCATGTAGAGAAGGTTGGTGTGAAGCATAACACATTTGATCATGTAGTCATAGAAGACTTCTCCCAAGAGAGTCAAGTTGTACAAGGGATACCGAAACAATGGAAAGTGTGCTAGATTATATTGGAACAATACAAGCTATCATGGAAGTGAGCTTGTTACAACACAACATCAACATGCTTATATTGGATGTGAAATGCCTCAAAGTTATGTGTAGGCAGACTCAAGCAACTATGAGAAATTATTTGAATGGTCTTCTTACCATTGACTGAACCAAAATATGGGATGGCAATGCAAATACATTTGTGCTACCTCATTAATGTGAACATGTATATTTCTATGCAATTCTAATAGTTTGGACCATAGGTATTTTGAATTTTGATGCACATAATAGATTTTCTCAAGATTTTTGAATCGGATCACTTGTACACAGATGGTGGTATTTGAATCAAGTTGTAGCAAGCTTTGTGTCTTTGAAACATGTTGATGTTGATAAAGACATGCCTTCTATCAAAGTGGATGACATGGATGCAAGCATTTCCAATGACCATGATCTAATGGCTGTACAATCTTTAAAAGATAATTATAATTCAAGCCCTTTGAATGATTACTTATACCTAGATGTGGGGATCTATTCTTTTGATGTGGGAACTATAAAAGATTTAGCATATATGATGAACATGATGGTGCCAATGTGTTATTAGAGAAACTACAGAAGATTGATTGTATGATGTAGAAAATTGGTTATACAACACAAATTTATTATGCAATACTTGTCTTATATAGTATTCATGGATTATATTATGGTTTAAGTCTAGGTTCTTGTATTCTAAAGGTTCACATACAATTTTATGCAATGGGTATCCAATAGACAATGAAAAATCATAATGTATCCTATTAAAGTGAGATGGAAAATTTTGCCAGGTTGCAATTTTATAGTTTATGTATTAATCACTATCGAAACTTATTTTGATTCTTATGAGATACCAAGGGGTATTTTGATGCCTTTGTTGATGTTGCCCATCCATTTTGTTAAAAATTCATCAATACAAAGTATAAAAAAAGGTTCTATATTGTAGTAGTGGTACTACCTCTAGAGCTTGAGTCACATGCTTCTGAACTTGAGCTACATCCTTTTCAATAGAAGTAGCCATAATTGCTTCAAGTGACTTTCCAAATACCATAAAACACTTATTCATGCACATGATGATACATGCAAACAAACTACAACTTACCTTGTCACACACAAGGGCTTAGAAATACACCAAAAGACATAATTCAAATACACCCATTACACTCAATCTTGAAATCTAGCTCTTGAGCTCAAGTGAAAAGAAATGGAAATACCACATAAAACTTGGCACAATCACATTCTTTCACAAGCACAAGTATAAGAATAATTTTGTTTCACATGCACAATTGAGAGCATAAGGTTCCTTAATTCACAAGCATAATTGTAGGAATGATATTATTTAAAATATTCATGCATATGCACATGTGAATAATATAAGTTTCATTTATCTACATGTATAGTGTAAGAATAAATATTTCTCAAGAAAATCGTAATACATTTCACATTGTATTCCCTCATAAAAGAAGATTGTTTGAATTTTAAAATAATAGCAAAAAAGCACTTAGATTTTAGAACACATAAGACCCGAGGGATTCACAAGAGAAAACTTATGATATCACGTGAGTGTACAATAGGGGGTTTTTTTTTAATGAGGCATAAGCTTATACATTAGGGGTGGGGGGCCTTTTATTTTTTCCCAATATTGAATTTAAGTTAGGGGGGCCATGCCATATTTAAGAGGGGGGGACATAGTGTAGGCTACCTTGGGTGACTAGTCCAAACAAGTTTGGTTTTGTGTATGGTTTTAAATCGTCATAGGGAAAGTAATCTAAATTTGCTTATTGTGTGATCTAAATGCTTGAGAAAGAACGTAGATTTAAGGAAAGGGGGGACATAATAGAATTTTGGTGGTATCTTATAAGCTTAAATAGGGGTGTTTTATCATCCTACATGGATCTTAAATAGGGGGTTTTCTTGAAGTTCATGCATGCACATGACGTCCCCCTTTCATGAAGAGTGAATCCCCCGGGACATAAGAGCCCCTAAGAACCCAAAAAAACAAATACACAAAATTCCATATTATTTTAGACCTTCAAGATTGCTGAGGCAATCTAAAAGCTCTTCCTTCTTTGATTTTTCTTCTTTAATGTTATTTGCTCAACTAGAGAGCCAAGCATGAGATAAGCTAGCCACCACCATGGACTTTAGGAATGCTTAGGAAAGGTTATCCATACTTATAAAGATTATTTCATGTACTAATAAAAATATCAATACTAATATATTCATACTAATAAAAAGTATATTAGTACACATAATAACTATTAACATGGTGATTTCTAAAAGAAAGTGATGCAGATAAAGACCTTTTGCCCCTTTTTTTCCCCCATTGAAATTTTCAATTGAGTTGTTTGTATTTTTTGAATACAAAGTTGAATTTTTACACTTATATGAGCATGCCAATAGCATGTACATAATACAATAATAACAAATAATGATCTCAATCCAATCATTGCGACATGTATAAATCTGGAAGGAGAAGTGGCCACTAGTCAATTTAAGCTTTATAATAATAAACTTTTAGACATGATATGTTTTGTGTGTGTTCACTATTGTAATGATCATGGGGCGAAGGAGGGGAGTGGGAGGGGGTGGAATGCAAGAATGTGGGTTCAACATAAGAGGTTATTAAAAAAACAATTGCACTCAGTATAAGGATATGGCTGCTTTCCATCATACATACCAACATAAAATAAATTAGATTTTTTTTCCTAACATTGAAAAGATCGATACATTAGTTAGAATGTCTAACACAACAAGCACATTGGTATGTACATCAATATGTGTGTCGGTTTGCTCATCAATATGTGCATTGATATATCCATCTCATGATATCCTATAATTGTTGATCGTCGGTATGTTCGCCTACTGGTAAATATCGATGGTTTCTTTTTTAATATTTTTTGTGTGGAGGAGAATAGGGTTGATCATTGGTATCATCATTAGTATGTCAGTCGATAAATGCCAACACTATCTTTTTATATATATATATTTTCATGGAGCAAAATAGGGCTTTTGTGCTACTACAATTGAAAATTATCACATCATAGTTTCTTTCTAAAGAGGGTATTACAAAAATGAATACGTAATGTCAAAAAAGAGCCACACAATGGCAAAAGTACTACATAAGTCTCATGTCATGTAGTAAAAAAATGAATACAAGGTGGCCAAATGATGGCTATGTACAAAATGGCAAAATGTCCAAACTATGGCTATGTACAAGATCATAGATATAATAAGTCAAAAAATCTACCAATCATCCTCATCGTTCTTTGGATCTCTACCACCATCACCACCTCCCTTGATGAAACCCTCACCTGCAACTTAAATCTTATTCCCTCAGCTATGTTGTTGCTTGGTCCACTCATGCCCTAAGAATGTTGCATGCAATAATTTAGAAAATATGACACAATATTTATTTCACCTCTCTTTTGCTGGTGCTGCTTTTTCCTAAATTTTCCACTTTTTAAAATTCATCTTCCATCTGATGGATAGCTTGCTCCCAATCATTTGGCTATACATGTTGGGATCTGGCTTTCCTTTACTCAATGCACAATGTACATCTAATCAACGATGTTTTAAAGCTTTGTCCATGTGATGTTTCATCCACCAATGCTATAGAACTCATGAATGAGGACACACAAGGTACTCCCTCTCAAGCATTTCTATGACATATTATTTCTTATGGGTAGGTTGCTTTTGCCAAGGATCCATGATATATTGATCAAAGACCGCTCATTTTCCTCATGTGAGACATGATCTTGTCACCTAGCTCATCCATAATGAGCTCTTTTTATGCATCCTCATCATCATATTTTAATAGTTTTCCTAATGGATGTTATAAGGGTGTGGGTGGGGTTGTGGCACCAGATGGTGTCTACATAGCTTCTATATCTAATAGCATGATATCTTGATCAAAGACTATGCTCATTATTTTCCTCATGCGAGACATGATCTCATCACCTAGATCATTCATCCTCATCATCATATTTTAATAGTTCGGCTAATGGATGTAATAAGCGTGTGGGTGGGGATATAGTACCAGATGGTGTCTACATAGCTCCTATATCTAATAGCATGACTCATGGTACTAGGTGGCATGGAGGTAGGTTGCTGAGATGGGATTGTATGTGTGGACTCTACTAGATTGTCCGCACCACTTTCATAACATGACCTTGATCTAGGATGATGACAATGTCATTAACTCTCATGAGATACTGATGATGGCTAACTCTAAGCTAGCATCTCTTGGCCACCATGAGGTGTCTTGCCATGGGGACTAATCACATGACTCATTAGAGAGGGTTGAGTCGACATCTACTGATGAGACTGAATGGCTTGCCGAAGTATGTATGCTTGGTTTAAGCTCATGGGGGACGAGCATTTTCTGAGCAAAAACGTACGAGCGATCTGAGGAGTGGACCTTTAGTCAAGTCTAATTTGATACCTTCAGTATATATATATTTTTAATAAACATCATGTGCAAAAAAATAAAGCAAAATTAATATTTCTTCCAAACAATTCATAGTCAAATGGTCTGGAATCTAAGGAAGATTGAATTGAGAGACATGGATGGTGCATGTATGGAGTAGTTGTAGTCAGAATTCTTGCATATTTTAATCATCATTTCAGTAAGAAAACAAAACCAAAAAAATACCACTATAAATCTATAAAAATTTTCCAAAACTATGAAAAGATCTTGTAGTAGTAGCTGCCACCAATATACATTTCTTAGATTGGTATATTTCTATAAAAGGACCATTCAAACACACCAAAAGGTCACCAAAACCTTTATTGTGGTGAGTAATACATTGTTCATATACAACTCACAAAGAAGTTGTGGCCAACAAAATATTATTTACATACATATAGCTATATTGAGTCAAGCAAATGACTATCAAAATGCACCCAAAAAGTCAACACAAGCTACTGTGGTCATACAATATTTGTTTGCACCTATGCAAGTTCCTTTGATATAACCACATGTAGAGATAAACGCCCTTCTCAGCAAGCAGGTAGAGCTTGGTAGAGTTCTTGCCTACTTAGCACAGATTGGTGAATGAACATGATTGTGTATCTTCTCATCTAGACCCAAGTATTGCATATAAATGTAATACAGATGTTTGCATGGGATATATCCTTTTTTCCCTTGAGAATGGCCCACAAAGTCTAGACATGTGCATGAACGAAACAATGAAACCACAACATTGTACTTTTTCCCTTTTCTACATGATCCTAAAGTGGAAACTAGGTACCTTGGGGGATTCAAAGGGGGAAACTTATGATATCATGTGAGTATATAATAGGGGGGTTTTTTGAAATGAGATATAAGCTTATATATTAGGGCCCTTTTTATTTTTTCCCGATATTGAATTTAAGTTAGGTGGAACATGCCATATTTAAGAGGGGGGAACATAGTATAGGCTACCTTGGGTAACTAGTCCAAACAAGTTTGATTTTGTGTATGGTTTTAAATAGTCATAGGGAAACTGATCTAAATTTTCTTATTGTGTAATCTAAATACTTGAGAAAGAACATAGATTTAAGGAAAAGGGGGGGACATAATAGAATTTGGTGGTATCTTATAATCTTAAATAGGGGTGTTTAATCATCCTACGTGGATCTTAAATAGGGGGTTTTCTTGAAGTTCATGCACGCAGGTGATGTCCCCCTTTAACGAAGAGTGAATCCTCTGGGCTTGGTACTCCACATGCTCTCTAGGGCAACCATATTAACATTATGAACAACAAATTCCAAGGAAATAGACTTAGCTATCCTTGTTCTCATTTCACATGTCACCTCATTTACCCATTTCACAACCATGCCATCCCTTGTGCTTGGTCTACCTATTAAATCAGTAGATTTGGCCCTAGTGCATTGCTTTTTTAATCTAAATCCTCTAGCCACTAATAACCTCATTTCTTCCTCATCCAAGCTTGTCCCCTTCTCAATAGGCCACTCCCTCGGCACCTCAGGTGGTTTTCCTTAAATGCAATTTGATGGTGCAAGGCTTTAGGTTTTCCATTCCATCTCTTTGTATGAGCTCAGTCAACCTAGCCTTAACTTCCTTCACAGCACCTCTGGAACTTCCTTCACCAATTAGATGCAAATGATACCATGAGTGTATAACACACCTCTTAAATTGTGTATCACCCTTGGGGTGTGGGTAACATAAGAATAGCCTACATGGGCACTCTTGCTCGCAAAACGGATGAGATCCACGATGCAAACACTTAAGAGTACTATTTTTGCCAACATATGATCTTTGAGGACACACGCGTGAAAGTCTCCCTTGTCAATGCTTCTCATTGGCCTCTTTGGTTCTCTCCAAGTGAGGAAAAAATATGCTTTTGCATTGCAAATGCCCACCACATCTTTGAATTCTAACTAAACGATCAAATCCTATCATATTACTTGTTATATCATCCGTCCAAACATGGCTATTGTATTTTCTTTCTGTCCCCTCAGCACGGTTAGGGAAGTCCAAAGTGGGAAGCTCAAACAAAATTTTGCCATCATACTTTACTGGAAGTGCATCAACTTCTTGTATTGTTATTACAATGTCCATAGCTTTTTTGAGTGCACTACTTGAAGGAAGGTTTTTCAAGAGAGGAACCAAACTCATGATCTTATCAGATTCTTCATCAACTTGTTTTATATTCGACACTTCCTTACTGATTCCTATCAAAATCTTTACACCTCTGACAATGAAGGTGGTTCCAAACTGGGTGTCGAGATCAAACAAGGACTACTCACCTACAAAGGGAACCTCGAAGGACAAGTCATCACACTTGCTATCAAGTAGTTGATGCAAAGAGATTGAGCTCAGTGAAAGTCCAAATGCTAAGTGAAGGTATTCCCTACTAATGCGTGCAACACCATTAGTTGTTGCAACCTGTAGTGTCTTCGACCGATTGTCATTGGACATAATTGCAAAATCTATGGAACTTGTGAAACAAAATCTCTCTTTCTTCAAGTGAAAGGGAAATTGGTCATTACAAGTGTTGAGATGTACTACCAGCAAAGGAGGCACAAGTGAGTAGCCGAGTTTGAAGATTCTGTGTGTAAGTAGGAGTAGAATAACAAAATAACTTGCCGAGCATGTGAGCAACAATAGTTCACACACTTCTCTTTTTTCAAACTCTATACTGACCAACTCTACACTTGTAGTGCAAAAGCATAGAAAGAGGCCATCATTGTTCTTTGATACTAAATCAACTAGAAGATCAAACTCATAATATAACCAGATTCATTGCAACCGCCACATCCCAAGCACACAAGTCCTTGTAACTGCCAATTCACAAGAATCTACTCATATAATAAGTTCACAACATTCACTCGTTGCTGAGCACTCAAGTTGGCACCCCATGGATCATTCATTCATCCTAGAGAATGGGGAGTCATAAAAGAGTCATGTTACTCAAGGTTGAACTTTCCAAGACTAATGCACACAAAAAAGTACCACTCCAAATTAGTTTTGCTGGTGAAACTATATTAGCAGGTGCAACTAGCTCAGATGGACGGTTTGGCAGTTTCACTACACTAGCAAGTTCCAAGAATAGATGGGAGCTGTTGCTTATATTTCTTACAGTTTTGATGACAAAATTTTAGTAGCACGCTATGGGCATTTTTGGTTATCATTTGGAATAGCACTAAAGGGATGTATGTTATGTGTGTTGTAATCAATTACGTTAATAGATCATGTAGAAAACAATCATTAGTGTTGTAGCTTAAACAATTCCAAATCATGCTAAGGCTAATGACACTTTGAGATTGACACCAAGTACTAGATACACAGACTAGTATCCAATGTCCAAAGGAATAGGGGCCAAATTAGGGCTCTCCACAAAATAATATTTTGAAATGCCCAATGTTTTAAGGAATGAAAAATATCACAATGTGAGTACTTTACTTTAAACAATGGAAAACATAATCATTATGATACCTATGCTGAAGAGGCCTTAAATGGGTGTGCATTCTTAGTATAACTTTTACTCCAAAAAACAATCATACCAAAGGATGGAATAGTAGGGAGAGAAAAATGATGGATATGATGCCATCAGTAGATCTAAATAATTAATCGAGCTCAAGAAGGATTTAATCAAGGATTGAAGGTGGTAGCAAAAAGTAGAAACATTATAGTTTCGCTGGTGAAACACTATCGGAGGCCATTTCATTCCCTCAACTGCCCCTCCAAAATTGCCACGTAAAATCACTAACTCCGATGCTCCTTGACCACATCTCCGACCACATGGCATAGTTGAAGAGATCCTTATGGAAGTCGTGGCAGTGGCGGAGATTGCGCCTTGCATTTCTCTCACAGAGTTGCTGGATGCCAAAAGCTTCCGATGGAGTTGACAAGTCGATACGGTGGTGAGCAAGGGAGTTATCATCACGCACAGGCTTTGTTATAAAGAAGACGAGTCATGTTGTTTCATGTCTATGGACGAGATCACACCAAAAAACCATGCCTCCTTCGGCTTCCTTGTCAGTGCTGCCAGCCTTTAAATACGGGTGGCTATTGTGCTGCTAGCCTTTAAATCTTTGTGTCAGCTCTCTCTCTAACTGCCACAGTCCATTGTCCACCTCTCTGGGTCGTAAATGCACACAACGGTCTCTATACGAAGATGGCGAGCTAGGAATCTTTCAATTTGAGAGATGATGACCTCTGTTCCAACTCAACAATTGCATTTCTCTTAATTAGCTAAATGAGACGACGAGCTTAGAAGCTTTCTGTTCGATCCCAATAGTTGCATTTCTCAATTGTGATCTTCCAAAGCTTTCTCATTTCTCAATTTGTGATCTTCCCGATATAGTTTCGCCAACGAAACTAGAGTTTTTCTCTAATTTGCTATCTTGCAGGACTGCATGTGAAATGTCCTCCCCATATAGTTTTGCTAGTGAAACTATAGTTCCAGTGCTTCTTGTTACCTTGCAAACTGCCCTCCTCATATAGTTTCGCTAGCGAAACTATAGTTTCTCTGCTTTTGGGGACCTTGCAAATTCAAGTTCAAATGGCCTCTGGTGTAGTTTCGCGAATGAAACTATAGTTTTACTACTTCTAGTAACTCCGATGGTACTGCTAGATGTGCCACGATGAGAATGGATTCAAATGCCATTGCATGAGCGAGAGCCATCACCGCCAGATGCAGGTGTTTGTCAACAACCTGGAGCATTTCGTGGATGGGATTCTCGGACGAATTTGAGACGTCCTTCTTGTCGATGACCGTCTAATTTTGCATTTTCTTCGTAATACAATCCTAATCCTTTTCAAGGAGTCTTCAGTACAGTCCTTAATATGTAGAAAATAAAGCAACTGGGCGAGTTGAACATTGGATCAATAAAGGGGAATTCCTTCAGCAGGCTTGTGTTCTATTGTTAATACTCCTTGATGCTTGAATCTGCTCCCATACACATTGGATCTGCAAATTAGGAGGCAACTTTACGCATTTGCAAATCCATAACACCCAAAAAGCATTACATTTCATGCGAAACCATCGCGACGAACTCTACTCGTGGGGATCTCTATTATAGGGATCTCTTAGCACATAGATCGAGATCCGAATCCGAATCTTTTATTTATCGTTTACTTGAGTGAATTGATAACCTGAATTCTAATTATCTTATGGCCTCCAATGTAGTTTTGCTGGTGAAACTATAGTGTCGTTTGTTACCTTTTGCTGCTCTCCCACATAGTTTCGCTAGAGCGAAACTATAGTTTCGTTGTTGTTACCTTTTGCTACTCGCCCACATAGTTTCGCCGTTACCTTTTGCTGCTCGCTATTACCTTTCGCTGGCCTCCCACATAGTTTCGCTGCTCCCCCACATAGTTTTGCTACTATAGCTCTCTTGTTAGCCACAAGGTTCCATCGCCACCATAGCCAAGCTCTCTCCAATTGCCATAGCCACAAAGCTTCCATCGCTCCAATCCTCATCTCCATCTCCATCGCAATCTCCATCTTCCATCTTCCATCCCACCTCCATCGCCATCGCCCCCGCCTCCGTCCCCTAACAGAACTCTCCACAGCTTCCTGCTGCTTTGTCGTGCTCACGACAAACAGGAGCACGACAAACAGCTTCCTGCTGCTCGCCATTACTCCCTGCATTACCGAGCTTGCCTTTACTTGCCCACCTTATCTGCATTCCTCAACAGTGCGACACTCCCCATACTGTGTGACAGGAAAATCAGCATCATGGATTGCTCCTCTCTGGTACCCCCGTTGCCCTCCTCCTCCATACCTTTACCAGATTGCGATTCCAGAGCTTGGCCAGTCAATTGGTGCGACGGCAAGCAACCCCCCACTCTCACGTCTGACAGATTCGCCTCCATTTCAAGAAATTAGGGAACGATCCGCAAAAGCTTTCCTCGCTTCCCACTTCCATTAGTTCTTCTTTCTATGTCCGATCGCTACATCAGCTCAATGCTTTCTTCTTTTCATCAAAGGGAAGGGCGTAGCTTGTGCTCCAGCACCACTCTGAATCGTGGATTTACTCTTACATCGTCAGCAATCAGTAAATTTGATCGCCAAACATTGGCCAGCCTGTGTCCATATTATACTACGTACGCAATCAGTTATGCAATTTTCAACCCTTCGATAAGCATGCCCACTCCTTACACAGAATTTCAAATCTTTCTCCAGCAACTACTGAAATAAAGGAACAAAGCTCTCTGCTACCTATATAGAAAATCGAGCCTCCACGTCAAGAACAGCCGTCTTCAACTGGAGCTTTCTCAACGTAGCCTTCGAAAGATGGATCGCCTTTCTTGCTTCAAGTGATGGCCCTCAACATATTTCTGGACTTCGTTCCTGGCTGGTGGGCCTTTCTTTTATTCTACAGCGGTTACAAATCTTCAAGAAGACCTTTGAAGACATGGAACCGTCTGAATTCACGACTATCTCACGAGTCATGAAACTACTGTCATGTCGATACTTCACGTTTCTCAAGCTGCGAACCTGAAGTTTACGAGCACCTGGCTACCCCCAGCAGACGCCTGAAGTTTTGTGTGCCTAAACCTTCCCAATCGGCGTCCCTGCCTTCGCTTTCTCGTCACCCAGCTCAGCTCTGCATAAAGCTTTGAACCGCCTGCCCGAGCTTAAACCATGCTGTGAAGACGAGATCCATGAGGTTCTCAGAGCCGATAAAATTGAATGCCCTTGCGAAAGTGAGGTACGTTGCAATACCAAGATAGGTTGTGGGACTGCCTGCATGCAATTAATTCACAAGGAACTTTGAGACGTTCTTGTATAGGAAAAGAAGAGGATTCTCTATGTCATTTACTAGTTTGAAATGAACATAAGTAGTAAGTGTGCAAACTAGAGAAAATGGAACACTTCCTAGTTACCTTATCTAGGGAATCAATCAAAAAATTCCCTATGCAAGTCAATGAAGGGAATCATTAGAGAATTTCACCATATAGAAAAATTTTCTTAGATAGTGAAATTCATTAGTAATTCCCTACATAGTCTAACTAGGAAATGTTCCATTTTCCCTAGTTTGCACACTTCCTAGTTATAGTCTAGTAAATGATATAGAGAATCCTCTTTTTCTTTGTAAGACAAACTAGGAAATGCCCCATTTTTCATAGTTTGCAAACTTCTGGGTTATGAACTAGTAAACAATATTGAGAATCTTCTATTTCCCTATATAGAGAGAACGCGAAATAAGTGATTTTGTCTAAGTTCTATCATTTAAGAAATGAAGCACTCATGTATCACATTTTTATATGTAGCAATTTGAACTTTTAAAGTACCTAGAGCAATAAGCAATTGTTACTATAATTACCTTAACTCACATTATCTATACTAAGATTCAACAAAACCATCAAAAAGATTATGGAGTTCTCTTTAATATTTCTACAAATTATAAGAAGGTAAAAAGTCTATTCGTTATTACAATATTCAAAAGAAAAAGCAAAAAACTTCTACTATAAGAAATATAAGACAACCAAAGAGAGCTAAAAGAGCTCTACATAACATCTTTGAAGACTTATTTGAATCAAGCTAAATGTCATATCAAAATCTCTATATCTTCTAAACTAAGCACATCAGATTTTTCCATGAATCTAACTTTTTGACTTTCAATAAGCCAATGCACAATGTCCCTTATCATAATGTTATTGGCTGGTTTCTTGATGTCTGTAGAGTATTGTTTGAAGCTACTCTTTATCTTTTTAAGCTTCACATATGTACTTTTTAACGAAAAGTACATATCATGAATTGTGTGGACTCCCATGTATTTCAAAAGTATCATCTCCATATTTTCTTTTGAAATGTCATCCACCTGAGGGCATAATAACAAAACAAGTGACAATATATTAACAAATTCGAAGCAAATAATTTAAATAATCAAGCCTAATGTAAAAGGCTGTTACATACTCTTTTATACTCGCTTGAAATCATAGTCACCTCCATGTCTGTACCTTGAATATCTTTTAAGTTCTAATTCAAATAAAAAATCGAGATTAAAATCAAGGTATAAAGACTTTAAATCATAGAAAATAAATTCTAAATATAAGAATATCTTGCATCTCTTTTCTTGGGATTTATCACTTCTTTGCACGGTCTTCTGTTCTAAGTGATCTCTCATTTTTTCACTCACCTATGAATGATAAACAACAAGTAGTGTTAATGCCATCGGAAAGAATTATGTAAAGAATACAAGCATACAAAGTACTTGCTTTACTTTTAAAGGGTATTGCATAAATGAAAACTTTTACCTTTCTCTTTCGTTCACTTTTTCTAGACATTTCATTCGTAGAATCAATCACATTTGATATTGGATCCTAAAAATATGACAAAATTAAATAAAAAACTTGACTAAAAAGAAGATGCTGATAGATGTGATATTATAAATACACAATTGAATCAAAGAAAATAGCTTCAATCATAAGCATATCTAAAAGATAAAGGCAATTCATACCTTATCTTCATTTATAGTGATGTCACCATGAAGCATCTTAGAAAATGTCATCTCATTCATATCAGCATTCGCTTCACCATAAAAATCCTGATATAAAATATTCAAGATAGATGAATTGTGAATAACTGAATAATTAATAATATGTTTTCAAAATAGAAGACAACTCATGATTGAAACTTACACACCTGATCAGAGTGATAATACTCAAACCCTTTGAATCTCTTCGCCATGAACTTATCTATCTACAAAAAAGAACATATGATTTTATTAAAGAAAGCATTTTATATTCTTTATAAAATAAAAAACATATCTTTTATTGGAAATGCTTCAATAACCTCAGATGTTGGACATCCTTGTCCATAAAATTCTCCTCCAATAGAAACTGAATTTCCCATAGACTGCCAATGAATTAAATTATCCAAGTAAGATGTCACATAAATTACACGAATAAGTATAATGTTTTACTAAAAGTAGAGAACCATTCAAGGTATTAATATAAACATACCTTCTCTGAAATTGGATTACGTGGAGACTCGTCAATATAAGGAGTAGTTAATTGAGGGTCCATATTTCTCTAAAAAGTTTCAAATAGACATACAAAATTTTATTAAACTCTTATATATCATTTTGAAATCCAAAGGAATGAGAACTTAGTTCAATTGGTTTACGATATTCTTAATTTTTCTTGAAAAAACATATCTTTCAAATGCGTCAACAACCTAAGATGTTGAATATCCTTGTTCATGAAATTCCCCTCTAATAGAAATAGAATCTCCAATAGACTGCTAAAGAGTTAAATAATCCAAGTAAGAAGTGACACAAATTATGCAAATAAATACAAATTTTTACTTCATGTTAGAGAACCATTAAATGTATTGAACATACCTTCTTTGAAATTGAATTATGTGGAGACTTGTCAATACAATGACTAGTTGCTTCAAGCTCCAGATTTCTCTGAACTTTGCTCATTTCGTCCTTTGAAACACAATAGAATACATTGACTAGATCATATCTATATTACAAATATACAGTTTTATAAAATATCACATAATTAAAAGTCCAACTCATATTATTTACAAGGGTCCTCTTCTTCGAGTATTTCCTGCTAGACTGCTTTGAGGAGATCCACCACCTGTATATATCTTCCTCTCTCTAGCTATATTCAACTCCACTAAACTTTAGAGGCACTATCTCATGATGACGCTCATGGATGACGCCTTTAATATGATGTTGTTCTTTCTTTTTATGCTGTAGATCTATAACAGTCTCTATTTCATCGAACCACCTTCGTACACAATGGTAGTTTTCTAACAATAGAGAATGCTAGTCTCTAAAACACTTTTCTAGGAGCTCTTTCCCATATAGCTTGTTCTTATCCCTACTATTCATTTTGGGTGGTTTAAACATCTCATCATATGTAGGTGTAAAACTTGCCCCTGAGATTGAAGGAACAGAAACTTGAGATTTATCTTGCAAAGAGAGACGCTCCTTGTTCGCTTTGAAGGACACATCCTTTGATGCATCTCCCATAGGCATTTTCCCGATATAAAAAACATACATGCCATAAATTCAGCCCCCTCTCTGATATCCAAATGCAAAAACATACATGCCATAAATTCAGCCCCCCCTCTTACATCCAAATGCAAAAACATAAATGCCAGAAATTCAGCCACCTTCTTTCTCTAAGTGCATAACATACGTGCCATAAAGTCAGCCACATGCATTCTCCAAATGGAAAGACACATGCCATAAATTAAACCCCCTTCTCCCATAAATTTAGCACCCTCCCTTACATCCAAATGCATAAACATACATGCCATAAATTCAACCTCTTGCTCCCATAAATTCAGCCCCCTCCCTTACATCCAAAGGCAAAAACATACATGATATAAATTCAACCACCTAGATTCTCCAAGTGCATAACATACATGCTTACAAATCAGCCCCTTCTTTCTCTAAATGCAATGAATACATGCCATAAATTCATAAACCAGTTCTCTTCACCCAAAAATTCAGCCTTCTCCCTTAAATCCAAATGTGTAAATTCAACCTTCTCCCTTAAATCCAAATGCATAAATTCAGCCCCCTCCCTTACATCCAAAAGCATAAACATACGTGCCGTAAATTCAGCCCCCTTCGCCCATATATTAAGCCCCATTCTCCCATATATTCAACCCCCTCCCTTACATCCAAAGGCAAAAACATACATGCTATAAATTTAGCCACCTTTTTTCTCCAAATGCATAACATACGTGCTTACAAAATCAGCCCGTTCTTTCTCTAAATGCAGTGAATACATGCCATGCATTCATCAACCACGTAGCACCTTCTCTATATGTTCGACCCCTTCTTTCTCCAAATGCATAACATAAATCCAACAAAAAATGACATATCTTTAATTGAACTAACCATGGAATCCATGAGTCCAAGGAAACTTGCATCTTCACTCATCATTTTCTTTAGTAGCACCGCCATGTCCATGTTGTTGCTAGCCATCTTGATCATGCACAACATAAGCATAAAAGAGTATAGTTATTGTTAGTATCAACAAAAACACACAAAAGAGAAATAGATGTAAAAGGAAATCAAATACAAATACGTACCAAATCCATTTTCTAATTCCTTGAATGATGTTAACTTCATGTATCCTAGCTACATGCCTAAGATTGCCACATGATAGGAGCTATCTTAGCTTTGCCCTGAACTACCATGTTCTTTTTCTTGATAACTTTCCATATTTCGTTGACAGACACACAAAACCACCAATCCCTCCATTCGTTGTCTTCCATCGTTGATAGACACACAAAACCACCTCTTTCAACAACAATGTGTTGCCTATAGTAGTGTGCTCCAAAGAATAGTTGCATGTCACCATTATGCTGAAAGGAAAAAAATGATGCTATACACGCTTTCCAATGTCCCACACTAGAGACTAATGTTGCATCCTCTTCAGACTTTACGATAACCTTATCTTCAATCTTATAAACCTCACCCTTAAACATAATTTTCTTGTATTTTGTTACTCTCTCAATCCCGAATTGAAGATTTTGCTCGACATACCTTCTTTCCTCACTTGTTGCGTATCTAACTTTTGGCTTCTTTCTGAATATTACAATACCCTTTTCGCCAATGACTCTTTGGCAAGGATAGTCTTTCGCATGCAGTGTAGCTAAACTCCATAAATGATTTGCTTTTTCAATGGATGATACATGTATCAATCCTAATGAATGCCATTGAGGACAGTCATAACATCCATGTTTGTCCACTAAATATCCATCTGGGACTGAAACAACTCCATGAAACTCTTTCAACATCCTTTGATGAGGAAACAACCTATCAGTATCTTCTTGAATATGTAGAAAGACCCATGTGAAAAATCTCCTTCGATGATAGTTTGCATATGAAATCTCATTGTCCTTATTATTTGTTTTGATGCTAGCATATGTTGAGACCATACGCTCATATATGTAGCACTAAAACCCATCGTGGCTGCCATGTCACAAAATATCATCAAGAATTTCTCCAAAACCTACAACATGCTCTAATGGAGCTGAGTTTCTTCCAATCCACTCTTCTAATCTTACTCTCCAAGAAGCAAGCAATACCCTCATAGTGTTTATGTCTTCTTGAGACCAACCGTTACTTCTAGTATAGTTATAAAAGGCATGAGCAATATCTATGGTCAAAAGGCCCAAATCATAGAATTTCTTAGGAATACCTTGGACTTCACTCAGGACATAAGGAAGACACCATTGTACAAACTTTTGAGTTTCCTCTGCCTTGTAACTCTCAAAATACTTGCTAGGAAACCTTGGCCATCGGCCATATTGGAGCTCATGTGCTTTGAAAACATATTCAATGCTAGTATGTGCATACAATCGTACACAAGATCAAGAGATAAGTCGAACCCATAAAGATCATATAATCTCCATAGGCATGATCTACCTGAAAGACCAGCCTCTTTGAGAATGTCTTCACGTTGAGTTTGAGAGTGCTTGATCGCTTTACAAGAAGGAAGTCTCTCAACATATCTTTTGTGGACCTCTTGGCTGGAGCATATCTGAATTGGAATCTATTTTGGTCATAAAGGTATCAACTTGATCCTTCACATTCTAAAGTAGCTATAGGTTTGTCTCTATGACAAAAAGCTTGGCCACCATCTTTAAAAGCTCCAATCTTACATTGAGCTGGATGGTCACCAGTCACCATCATAAGCATAGCACATGCTTTGAAGGTCTGGGAAAAAGAGCTATCACGCCCACAAATTACAGGCATTGGATAATTGAAATCTATATCAATTTCATGTATGAACAAACTTTCTAATTCATCTATCAAAGGTTTCATAAAAACATGAAAGAGTTTGCTTGAGCTTCCTATAATTTTTTTGCAACTAAATGGAATAAACAAGACTAGTATTGCTCCAATTATGGACTTCTTTCCACAATTGAGAACCTTTATCTCGATGACGCCACAATTCTTTTGGGTTGTTCTTGATGTCTTGAACCCATCCCTGTGTAATGGGAGAGAAAAATTGCATGGATCTCCCTATATATGTAAACAAAGACACATTTAGAGTACAACATTATGTGGAATCCTCGAACATAAATTAATTAGAGACCACATATATTATATATGTAAAAAATTTACCTTATAGAGTCTTTGGGGACCTTGTATCAAAGCTCGACAAGCCTTGCAAACAAATTTGTAAATTTTCTCACGTTCTTTCCAACCCTCCAAAAGTGCTTCCGATTTAAGTGAAGATGGCCATGCTGTATAAGCTTGTTTGCAATACCCCTTCTCACATACCAATGGCAACTCAAACTTTGATTTTGGATCACAAAACTCTTTAACACTTTTACATTTACTGCCATCCCAAAACTCATCAATTCTAATATTTTCATTAGAATTGTTCGATACCAACCATTTGTCTTTATTTCGCCACATTTCCAATAATTCATGGCATAAAGATCTACTTTTAGTAAGTAGTTTCAATTGTTCACCAATCGAAATGTAGTCAAAACATAACATTTCCTTTCTAGGCACTGCACATTTCTCACACTTCTCACAACATGTTAAACAATTGTGCTTTCATTTTCTCTTTCCAGTGACATTTCTATTGCATTGGTATTCAATAGTGTTACCACTATAAGTATCCTCTTTGCTTGGTAGATAGAGTATTGGAGCATGTATGGAATCCTCTTTTCCTTGACATATTCTATATCTCTTTGATTCAACCATTCCAAGCCTTGTTAACATAGTAGTTAATTGCTCCCAACATGTGGGAACAGTTATTCCATTTAGACTTCCATCCCATGTTTCTAGAAGTTGGACCAATAGTTTACTCAGACTCGATCTTTTTGTGCCTTCATGTGAACTGTAGACCTAGGACCACCCATATCTCCAATAGAATTTTAAGCATACTATCTTGAAACTCCACTGAAGCTTTATGTCCATCCCAAAGAGCTTATAACTCAATCAATCTTTGTATGATTTTATCAGTGAGAGATAAATGGCTATCCTCTCCTAAAGCATCCATGTTATCCTCTTCATTATCCAACCTATCCTGTTCATGCATATCAGTAAATTCATCGTTCCCTTCCATCTAATGCATAGTCTCATTGTTCTCCTCTTCTTCAGGTCCAGAAAAGCTAAAGTGTGGAGCATGCAAACCAAGATTTTCTGCAATAGTTTCAAATCACTCATCAACTTGCATATGCCTTGCATAAGTTGATGGAGCGACTTAGTAGCCACCATGGCAATAAGTTTTACATCTACACCATACCTGCCTCTGTCGATTAGATGATTCAATGAGTTCTTCATTCACTATAGTATCATTGTCAATAGAGTTCTCCTCATTCACATTCCTCAAAATTGATGCGTGTAAGTTTCAATGGAGTCTTGTTGCAAATGCACATAATACGTCCTCCGGCTCAGATCTTGATAGCCAAGAGGCGAATGCCTACACCTATAATTACATCTACATCTCCGTAGGCTATCATCTGTTGCCATCTAGAATAAGGCACATGAAATCATAAATAAAATGCCCTAGAGAACAAACACTTAAATAAGCTCAACAAAGTCCATCACAAGCATAGAGACATAGCATTTATAAACATGTATAAACACATTTAAAATAAAAACACATAGAAGCATAAATAAAAGCATAAAGATTTTAAACATGAGCTTTATATTATACATTTAAAAACAAAAGCATTCTAACAATCGTAGAATTAAACACGAGCTTTATATTTATATACATTTGTTCCAATCCACTCTTCTGATCTTAGCATACATGCCTATTTTAAAATTACTTTAAAATTAAGGAAAAGTAAAGGCACACATGTAATTGCAAAGGTTTACTTTAGCATGATAGGCATAGAAGCATAGGCATGCCTACACATAAGCATAATTTCCAGACAAGCATAGGCATATAGGCATTCACATTGGCATATAGACATATAGAAGCATCGACATAAGCATACATAAACATAGATGCATAGACATATATAAACTTAAATCATAGGCATTAAGCATAAATAAGGCATCCATAAACATTTAAAGAGTAGATCCATAAAGCATAAAGCATAAAATAGGCATATAGAATTAGGCATATAGGCATTCACATAGGCATATAGACATATAGAAGCATAGACATAAGCATACATAAACATAGATGCATAGACATAGACATTCACATAAAGCATTCATTAAATAGGCATAGAAGCATAGAATAAAGAAGCATAGGCAAATAGGCATTCACATAAAGCATAGAAATAGGCATTCACATAAGGCATAAACTTAATAGGCATTCACATAGAGCATATACTAGCATTCACATAAAGCATGTAGAGACATAAGCAAGCATAGACTAGTGCATATAGAGACATAGGCAAGCATAGGCAAGTGTAGAAGTATAGGCATAGGCATGCATAGAAGCATAAGGCATAAACATCAAGCATAAAATAAGGCACACAATGGAACTCATTAAATAGACTAAAGAAGCATAGGCAAATAGGCATTCACATAAAGGATATAGACATATAGAAGCATAGGCAAATAGGCATAAAGCATAAAGTAGGCATTCACTACATAAACTTAAAGAATAAGCATAAAGCAAATATGCATAGGCAAATAGGCATAGGCATTCACATAGGCATATAGAAGGATAGACATTCATTAAATAAGCATAAAGCATATACTTGCATTCACATAAAGCATGTAGAGACATAAACAAGGATAGACTAGCTCATATAGAAACATAGGCAAGCATAGGCAAGTGTAGAAGTATAGGCATAGGCACGCATAGAAGCATAAGGCATAAACATCAAGCATAAAATAAGGCACACAATGGCATTCATTAAATAGAAACATAAAGATATAGAATCCTATAGAAATATAGAAACATAAAGCAAAGATATAGAAGCATATAGAATTATATAAATATAGAAGAACAAAAATATACAAGCATATTATGGAAATATAGAAGCAGAAACATAGGCAAAACATGCGTAGGCATATACAAATTTATGGCAACATCTTTGACAGGATTTGTGGCATGGGAGGTATATATATTAAGAGATAGGATTACTTTAGGATAGAAAATGGGGGTTAATGCTGGAACATTCCTTGGTAAATGGATCGAATTAGTACCTAGAAATTGCTACCCAAGGTGAGCTAACTGCATCGCAATCGACCTATTGGGAGTTGACCTGAGAATGTACCCTAATGCCTCGATCCTCCTAGTACTTTTGTCGCAATCCTCTTGGGAGCTGCAGCTGCTCATGGAGTCATGGGCAATGGGCTCTCCTCCTTATGTTACTATGCCCATGAGCTGCTTCGATTTACTACGCTAGTACACATGTACAAACCCTTTTATTGCCTATAGCTACAGGGCGAACGAAACTGGCCTAGGTGCGATGTAGTGTAGCTACTAGCCAACCAGACGAAAAATTACACAAAAAATTTAGAGCTGCTGGGCCGCGATGCAGATATATGGTCAGTTGATATGGTGCAGCGCCTACAGTAGGAGCGATCGCGGGTTACTGATGTACAGCTATGCACTAGCTAGGGAAGGACCGGACAAACAGGTACAAAGCAAGGTGCAAGCTGCAAGTACAAGGCAAGAGTATTGCAAGCCTGCATGATTTCTGGCAGTGTTGATAAATGTCTCCATTGAATCGATACGTATGACTTTGGCGTGCTCTGTTCCATTGCGGTTCCGTTGCGGAGCTGTTTGAAGGAAGGAGGAAATATTTTGGGGGGATTTTTTCCCCCAAAATGCAACTTTGGTGCCTTCCCCTTTAACCCAAGCACCATTTATCTAAACCCTTTAACCCAAGTACCATTAAACAAAATCCTTTAACCCTTCCCCTTTGCCCCTTACCATTGAAAAAACCCTTTAACCCTTCCCCTTTACCCCTTTAAGCCTTCCCCTTTAACCCAAGTACCATTAAACAAACCCTTTAACCCTTTAACCCTTCCCCTTCAACCCGAATACCATTAAACAAAACCCTTCGAAGATCTTACTCAATGGTATATCAGTTCAATGGTTTGAGCCTTCAAAATTCCCATGGAATAGTTTTGCCAAGGTGGCACATCAAGCCTGGAACCTAGGAGAACAAGTCGCCTGATGAGGGAGTCGCCTGATGAGGGCTAGGTCCATGGGTGGGCCATATGATTTGGATCCGGTGGTTGTTTTTGCAAACCACCTGAAATCACAAATCGAATGCATTTATAAGCTCAAAATGTCCAATATTCTCAAAAGCTTGTGGATGTGACTAATTCAAAATAGGATTTATAGTTTAACCAAAATAAGCAACGCAAATCACAATGAACAACGATAATGTGCTAGTTACCACCACATGTCATGCCCCTCCAACAGGGAAACTCAATGAATATTGATTTTAATTCATTGTCATAGTTCATGTAGGACTTACCTTCATGTCACAGATCCATACACCCATATTTCCCTTGCATAGACTGACCAAAATGTGGGATCATTCGATAAGTTCATGTATCGCAACTTCCTATTGCATGCATCCACCATAGTGGGATCATTTGATAAGTTCATGTAGGACTTTCCAAATTTCCCTTGCATAGACACACCAAAATGTGGAATCATTTGATAAGTCCATGTATCCCTCCCATGCATGTGTGGGAAGAGAGAGAGAGAGAGAGAAAGAGAGAGAGAGGAAGAGAGGGAGAGAGATTAAGAGAGAGAAGAGGGGCGGAGGGAGAGAGAGACAGAGAATGAAAACTCAAAGAGTAAAAGAGAGAGAATGAAAACTCCTGGTGGCCATGGCAGCTAGAGGAGGGGGTTTTTTTAGTAGGCATTACAATTCTTTTTAAATTAGTTTCTTATTTGAGTTTTTGAGTTCTATTTCAATTAGTTTCTTATTGAAATTTGAGTTTGTAAATTTGAAAAGAGAGAAAGCAAGAGAGAGAGAGAGAGAGAGAGAGAGAGAGAGAGAGAGAAAATAAGAAATGAGAGAGAATAGGGAGGGAGAGAAAGAGAGAGGAGAGAGGGAAAGAGAGAAATTAAGAGAGAGAAGAGGAGCTCTTGGCAGCCATGGCCGCCAAAGGGAGAGAGAGCAGCCAAGATCCCCAACTGGAGGAAAACTCATGGTGAGGAGTGGTGGCCCCCACATATGTTAGCCAATGGAGGTCCCCCTTGCTCACCTCACGGGGTTCGAGCATGTTAAACATTCTAAGGGGCACCTTCGTATTTAGCTCTTCACTCTTAGGGGTTGTTATTTAGAACCCTATTCTTTCTGAGACGTCAATGTTTGCCAGAATTTGCATCCAATTTTGAGATAACTTTGGCTCGGGGAGAGGGCATACCAAAATTTATATGCCTCCTTCCCATCGCATTCTCTGTCACAAGTTTGGAATAGTTTCAGCAGGAATGCAGTCCTATCCATTATGTCAAATTCCATGGCAAATAGGAGGCTTAATAGTGGGTGGGACTTGTATGTGCGCAGGTCCACTCACATGATTTGCTCCTCATGACATAAATAGATGTTGTCCATGCAACAATCATGTATGAGTCCTGACATTGGCAGGAAGGGCCTACCTAGGATGGCTTCACATCTGGGTTGCTAGGTGGAGTTCATAACCACAATTTGAATGGGGTACATGAAGCCAAACTCCTTAATGTTAATATCTATGAGAACTCCCAGGGTTCAACAGTTCCACCGTCAGCTATCTTTACTGCCAGATGGGTTCACTCAAGGGAATTCTTTCCCCAGTGCATCTCCCAACATTCTTTGGTGTGGACACCAGTTGGATCCATGAGTACGATGGAAGAGCCTCGTTCATGTCTGAAGCTCTGAAGTCCCAAAAGCCCAAAATCTTCCATCAGGGGCAAAAGAGAAGCCACCCAAAAGAGGGAGGAGGATGATGATGAAGAAAAGGAGGACTTGCAACAAGTATCTTCTCATTATAAGGCCTACATGATAGAGGACTACAAAATCTTATACTAGTAGGCCAAGAGAACCCATGAAGAAGGGTGCTTCCACGGCAGCCCGACCAAAGTTAAGGAAGTGAACCTGGCGCCAGAGGGGCGGAGCCACAACTGGTATACATAGCATATGACCTCACCCCCAATGAGGAGAATGCCTTCATTGCCCTCCTCTAAGAATACAAGGATTGCATGGCCTGGAAGTACACAGACATGAAGGGTGTGACCGCTGAAGTCATGTAGCACACCGCACCCATGATAGATGACATCAGGCCAATGCAACAACATCCCTACCCTATGAATCCCAAATATGTGCTCATAGTGAGCGAGGAGATCCAAAAACTCATGGATGCAAGATTCATCTAAGAGATAAAGCTGGGTGTCACCCATTGTGATAGTCCTAAAGAAGTATGGAAAGATCTGAGTATGTGTAGACTTGAAAAATATCAATGCCGCCACAAGGCGCAACCACTACCCATTGCCTTTCATGGAGCATGTTCTAGAAAGAGTGGTCAGGAAGGAAGCTTATAGCTTCCTAGATAAGTTTTGGGGTACAATTAGGTATCCATCACCCCATAAGGTCAACATAAAACCATCTTTGCAAACAAGTGTGGTGTGTATGTGGCCAAAGTGATGATATTTATACTCACAACATGCCCACTAGATTAAGTAGCTAATGATCACCGTCTTCAAGGAATACCTAAGGGACTTCGTAGAAGTCCTCTTGGATGACTTGTGCATGAATTTGAGATGGGATGATCATCTGAAATACCTGAAGCTAGTCCTTGAGAGATGTAGGTTGTACTGGATATTCCTAAATCCTCTCAAGTGTCAACTAACACGGTGTGATTGTTGGTCACATAGTGTCCAAGAATGGCATCTCCACAGTTTACAATAAGATCAAGCTCATTCTAGAGTTGCCCCGCCCATGACACCAAGTGAGGGCAATGGTTTACAGGCCATATGGGTTACTATCAAAGAATCATCCTAATTTATGCAGACATATCCTAGCCATTGTACAAGTTGCTAGTAGTCGTTGGGTGGATTGAAGAATGTTAGAGTGTTTCGTGAAAGGCAAGGGATAGTGGTCACGCCAAGTGGTAGCATTGACTTTTTTCAGATCCATGCATACTTGAATCTTTCCATTCTTATTTAGGAATATCACACTGGGTGAAACCCATCCTATATGATCAATCTCTTAGATGAATCCTACTTCCATAAGTTTTTGGATCTCCTCCCTCACTATGAGCGCATATTTGGGATTCATAGGATAGGGGCGTTGACGCACTAGCCTTACATAATCTTTCAATCCTCAATCATGTATGCCTTGTTATGGGAAGCTACCTATCATAGATCCTCCTTTTCTTCATCCTCCTCTTCCACTCCCCTTGGGGTGGTGTCCCTCTTTGCTCTGGTGGGCGTCCCTTCCTGAGTATGTTTGGACCTGAGGGGGGCTCCTTTATGGCACTTATGGAGTGTACTGGAGAGGTAACCTTGCTCAATCATGATCCCCAATTGGAGGATAACTCATGGTGGTGAGTGATAGTGGCACCCACATATGTTAGCTAGTAGAGGTTTGATTTGACCCTTACTGTCCCTTTGCTCACCTCGTAGGGTTTGAGCATGTTAAAAATCTGAGGGGAACCATCTTGCTCAACTCTTCATGCTTAGAGGAGGTTCTTTGGAATCCTATTATTTTTGGGACATCGATGTTTGCCAGCATGTGCATCCAATTTTGAGAGAAATCTGGCTCGGGGAAAGGGGCATACCAAACATCATCCGCCTCCTTCTCATCACCTTGTCTCTCACAAGTTTGGAACAATTTTAGAGATGCAGTTTGATCGGTTATGTCAGATTCCGTAGCAAATAGTTGTCTTGACAGTGGGTGGGCCTTGTATGTATGCAAGTCCACTCACACGATTTGCTCTTCATGCCGTAAATAGATGTTGTCGGTGTGCCAATCATGTATGAGTCTGAACATACTCAGGAAGGGCCTGCCTAAGATGGCTTCATATCTTGACTACTGGTGGGTAAAGTCCATGACTACAAATCTAACTGAGTATGTAAATCCTAATACCTTAATGTTAATACCCATTGAGGACTCCCAGGGGTCCAATAATTTCGATGTCAGCTAGCTTCACTACCAGGTGGGTTTGCTCGAGGGAAGTTTTTCACCACCTCTCCCAAGATTCCTTGGTGCAGACATGCACACCCACTCTCCCATCCAGGATGACATCAACCTTTTGGTTCTGGTAGGTTATGGGGATAGCTACATTAGTATCATCACCTTCAAAGTATTGGCCTAACTTATTGATGGGGACCTTGGGCTGGTTCTAGCTCTCCTCCTCCAGTTGGTCACCTTCGGGGGGGGGGGGGGGGGGGGGGGGCTGGTAGGACCTTGTGGTAGGAATTGCCCATTCATCCAATGTGAGAGGTCTCACCAGAGGGTAGGATTTCCTCTTAACAAGGGTGTGATTGGGATCAAAACCTCTATGGATAGGAAGGTCACTAACCCGGCACTATCGCATGGTTCCCAAGAGGTCTCTTTCCCTAGTGATAGCACATCCTTGAGACTGTAGATGTCTCCTTCCTCTGGTAGGTTCTGTAGCACTATGTCCTCTTGGAATATTTTGTTGCATCAAGTCTAGAGCCTCTAATTTACTAGAGCTGGATTGTTTGTCTTCTTCCACCCTCTCTAGCACCCTAAGTGCCTTTTTCCCTCTAGGAGTGGTCAGGTGGTTCGGGTGGATGGTACCTGACCCTCTATTGGCCTTGAGACTATGCTCAAATTTCTCTTAGCATTCCCATACTAAGTTATGAGCATCTAGTGTCATTTTTCCAAGGATGGGTTTGGATATGTTGCTGTATACAAAGGTGGGGATGTGAGGCCTTGGGCCCACAATAGATTGTTTCCATCCGGGTATGAGAGCATACTTGGATCATCCTGGGAGAGGGCTAGTTCGAAGGTAGAGGAGGTGGTGAGGGTGGCTGTCTTGTCATTTGAATAATCTTAGATGAGCACTTGGTTTGTTCCTTCACCCACCCTGGTGACCTTCTTGGAACTGGTTTGTGGGGGTTGGGGTGCCCTGAGGTTTTGCAGCATAGACATTTTGTCGTTCTTTTCTTGTTTCTTCATTTCCTTGCCTATGGCCTTGGCGTGCATCCTCATGATGACCTTTAAGGGCATTGCTGCTACCTGACCCTATTCAAAATACTCAGCAAATTAATGCTAGTACTCTCGGGCAGGGTGGCTAGAGTAGCAGGTCTCCTCAAGGGGTAATCCTTGAATAAATGCTCCATTCTGCATCTAGCACACAAGGGCATGGGGTCTAATGTGGGTGGAACCACCAGGGTAAGATCCCCTTATGGGAAGTCCTTTAGAAAGTGCGGCCCTTGGCATTTAAAGCATGACATAGGGGGGTTTGTGTTGAGCCCTTATAAGGGCATTCACTTGTCCTATGTGGACCTTGTCAAGTATAGCATTGGACCGGGGGCCTTCCCACCACAGAGTTCATGTCTGTTGCCACCACGGGCACTGCCTAGAACACTGAGACATGTTGATGCTCATGTAGGACATAGTGACTTATGATGCCACTTCCCTCATCGCAAGGGAAATAGTCGCGGTGTTCATGATCCTATTTAGACTCCTCCCTAGGTTGGAGGCCAACACGCTCATATCCAGACCCTTATGTTCGTTTTTCTCCTTCTTGGTAGGCTCTATACTGGAAGAACTTATCGATTGTGATACCTCAAATGGAGTTGTAGTTTTTTCCTGGACAACCTTATCCTTCATATTAACACTTATACAGATGGCTACTTTGCTATAGAGTTCGAAGGAAGTGGGATTCATAAGTGGTCATGTAGCTTTGAGTCTACCAATCCAATGAGGAAGTGAGGCAACAATTGTTCACTCTCATGTGGTTCACAACCAAAATTGAGGTGTTTGATCCTATTGATGTAATCACAGAGGGATTCCTTGTCATTCTATTTCACCTCATATAAGTGATTAACTGGGATCCACTTATGACCACTGAGGGTGAACCCTACAATAAAAGCTTTCTATAATGCCTCCCAGTCAACTTTCTTTTTCGAGCTGAGGGCCCTATACCATTGGCCTACCTTGCTATCTAGACTGAGGCCACCAAAAGCATTAACCATTTCCAAATCTCCAGAGCAACAAATGCTTTGCATATTTTCTCAAATCGCTCCATGTGGGAGACCGGATCTCCTTCCCCAAGAAATTTGGTTATCAACTTGGAAATGGCTATGGGTCAGAGCTCCTAGAGGGATTGGTGATCCCTGCTGGAAATATGGGTGTGGCCAGCAGCCCCCCTTCCTAGGATATGCATCGCCTCATCCGATAGCACTGTTTGGGAAGCTGGTGGAGGTGGCACCATTGTGGGCCTAATGGGTTGTAGAGGCGGCCTTGGCCCTAGACACAGGATCCATTGGGTTGCCGATATGGGCGTTGGGGCTATGAAGCTTGCTCCCCTGTACATCACGAGTACAGGCTATGGGAGCAAACTATCAAATTGCAGGAGAAAGCAGGTCAGTAGGCATCTACATGGAGGTTCCTTGCATTGGATGGTAAGATGGAGCTTGTAGGACCATGTAGCCAGTGAATGTAGGAGGAACCTAAAAGTTTGGAAGTTCATAAGAGTTTCCCCCTTGGAAGTCTTGTGCATTTCCTTGATGAGGGTTTTGCCCTACAAATTCCCTCAAATAGTGGGTCTATTCCTAGAGCTATCCCCACGATCATAGGGTTAGCTGTAAGGAGATGGGCATGGGGATAGAAGTATGGCAATGGGCTAGGGATAGACTATTGACAGGTGTCGGCAAGTTGGGGTGAGGATGGTATGCCCACAATTGTGGGGTTAGTGCTAAAGCAATGGGTGGCGGGATGATCAGGTCTGCAGAGGATGTGCATATGGCAACGATTGAAGGGTTAGCTATAATCCTACTATAAGCTGATGGACCTAGGGATAGACTTAAAGCAATGGTCGGTGGATTAGTTGCCTCGAAGGGATGTATGGAAATGGTCATAGGGTTGACAGTAAGCCGATGGTTCATGGGCATAGGCTCAAGGTCACAGGTCAACGCCTATCAGACTGGCAGGATAGCATATTTTGACACATATTAATTAAGGCAGTGGGTTAGACAGTGGAAAATTGTCAAGTTGTGGGGATAGGAGCTAAGCCAATGGGTCAATGCACATTTGACCATAGGGATAGCACTAAGGCGATGGGTCATAGGGATAGCGCTAAGGTGATGACCCGTGGGGATAGGAGATGTCTAAGAACATGAACTTTGCCGACCTATGTTTGGTTATTTTTGGTGATTTTTAAGTTTTTGTTCTAGTTTTGAGTGTTTGTGGGCACTATACACTACCTAAACTACCTACACTAAGCAAAAAAAAGCAAAAAACAACAACTTTTGGTGCACAAATGAGAGATTTCTAGATGTGGGACTATTAACACTCAAAAAACCACTTCAAATTTGAGCTTCGATCTTCATTTTTGAGTGTTTTTTTTGGAGTTTGCTATCACACACACCTTAGCAATCCTCTAAACTATCTTTGTATCAATTCAAAACATAAAAAACAAGCTTCACATGATAAAGAATGCTTTCCAACAGAAAATGACAATTTTCATCTTTTTTTCGTTGACACACACACTTCTTCACTCATTCCACTCCTACAAATCCACTATCAAAGCTCCAAGTCAAGCTTGAAACAATGAGCAATGGGTAAATGACGAGAGAAGGCACTTGCAATGCAAATTCATACCTTCAAATCCCTAGCAGCGGCGCCAAAGATGTGTAGTCTCAAAGGTGACTCATGTGTCGTGAGGATCTTGAAGGAATGCCGATCATGGAGCCTCCACTCCAACATACTCCTTGAGAGAGCAATGCAAAGCATGAGCCGTCTGCAAGTGTCACTCAAACAACTCCCAAATTGTTGCAATGTGTTTCCACGAGAGAAAGAGGGAAAGGGGAGAGGGGAGAAGAGAGAGAGAAGGGGAGGAGAATGAATGGGGATGGAGTGGCAAATACAAAGACACTACAAAGGAAACAAGTAAACACCCAAAGACACTCTTGGAAGAGAAGAGGGAGCTTGTATTCCAAACTTATGCATACAACAATGAAGACCAAAGTCAACCATTTGGCCTTTAATACAAGTCACCTTTTGTGGGGAGGGCCAACCCTTTTCCTCATACCACTCTCTCTTATATCTCTTTTGTTACAACCACTTGGGCCCATATGGCACCAAGGCTATGTAGTCCTTCAACCTACCAATAGTTGGAGAAAAGTATACACACAAGAAGAATTTGCACAAGCCCTTGGGCAAGATTTGTAGCTACGACATGAAGAAAAGCAAGGGCCACATCTAGTTCTCAGAGCTCACTGTTCCTGCTCTGAATAAATTGGCAAGAGTGCTCTAGCTATTGACCCAGGTCGAACACATGGACCACCATCAATCTATAGTGCCAACCATCCTTGTGAGGTTCGCATACTCGTAGGTCACCAACTAGGCATATTATTTATTTACTTAGATGAGGGAGTACCTCTAGTCACGTGGCAATGTCCTGGGAAACCCAATGCATTACATGCCCATACTTTACCACGTGTCTAGGGCAGTTTTCTTGATAGCTTGTGCAGTGACCATGAGGGTGTGGCTTTTACATGCCCTGACTTGTGCTTGCAATAGAGAGGAGAACATTGCTCTTGCCTCCGCTACAAAATTGTGCATGATACTTGAGGGATTTGGTCCATTGCATCCATTAGTTGGAGCTCCATGTTGTCTACCTTTGATAACTGTTTGGACGATATTTTGATGTATCCTCCAGGTGTTCAGTAACTCAGGTGCACTCTGCAAAACTGTGGGGCTTCTATGAGCCCTACCCATGGATAAGAGGAAGTGCCAATCACAAAAGAAGATGGCTCTTCAGGCTTTACTGTGGTGGTGGTTGTAGTCTGGGGAGTAGAGGAGGTGGGGGGAATACTTGCTGCTCTAGGGTGGAGGCCAATATTTATTCTATCTTTCCCTTGAAACATTTCCACATCAATGGGGGACTAGATTGTCACCTTGCCTTTAGATCGATAGTTTGTGGCCTCAAGGCATCTCTGTCTCACTAGGCATTCCCTCTCATATTGCTCCCTCAGTTGACTGTCGATTGGTTGTTGAGCAGGGTGGCTTGGTGAACGTCTCCTGTGGCTTCTTTGTCGGCTAGCCCATGAATTCTTCGATAACACCCACACTTATAGCACTGCAAAACTCATGCCCACATAAGGACTATGTGATTATCAAATCAGCCTCCCTAAGGTTGATTTCAATTCTTTCAGAATGCCCATTTACAACAACCAAAATCATTGTGAGCAACCTTAGGTCCACTTGAATTCATTCACAACTCCAACATACCCCACACTCTTGCTATCATATCTACTACAAAACTCATGCCCACTAAGAGAATGTGAGTATGAAATTGACCTAAGGTCCATTTCAATTCATTTAAAATGCCCATATGCCACAACAATTGTGAGCATGAAACCAACCTAAGGTCGATTTCAATATTTCCACAACACTCATTTATCATATAGATTGTCAATCAATCTTAGGTTGCTTTGAATTATTTGAGAACACCCACATACCACACAATATTACTCTCATATAGCAATAAAAAACTCATCTCTACTTAGATAATGTGTGAGTATCAAATCAACCCAAGGTCAATTTCAATTCTTTCAAGAATGCCCATACATCACAAAGATTATGAGCATCAAAATGACCTAAGGTCGATTTTAAATCTTTTGAAACACCCATATATCACAAATATTGTGAGCATCAAATCAACCTTGGGTCAATTTTAATTCAGTTAGAACACCTACATACCACACACTCCTGCTCTCATATAGCACTACAACACTCATGCTCGCTTAAAGGCTATGGGTATCAAATCGACCCAAGGTCGCTTTCAATTCTTTCAGAGTCCCCATACACCATAAACATTATGAGAATAAAATTGACCTAAGGTTGATTTAAATTATTTGGGAATGCCCATACACAAACTTGACCTAAGGTTCATTCCTTGAGAATGCCCATACACCATAAAGATTGTGTGTATCAAGTTGACTTAAGGTCAATTTCAATCCTTTTGAAATCCCCATACATGATTAGAGATTATGAGAAATAAGGTGGCCTTAGGCCGATTTTAATTCTTTGAGAAAAGCCACATACCACACACACTTCCTCTCATATAGCTAGAACTGCCTACTCAATGATTGTGTGAGTATCAAAGTGACCTAAGGTCAATTTCAGTTCTTTCAAAAATGCCCATACACCATAAAGACCATATGATTTTGATATGCTCACACACCGCAGATGTTGTGAGCATCAAATCAAACTAAGGTCAATGTAAAATGTTTCAGAATGCACATTTAGCACAAACACTGCAAGCATCAAATTGACCTAAGGTCAACTTCAATTCCTTAAGAATGCTCATACATAGCAAACATTGTGAGCATCAAATCGACCTAAGGTCCATTTGAATTATTTAAAAATGCCCATACATCATAGAGATTATGAGCATAAAATTGACATTAGGTCTTTGAGAGAACTCACATATAGAACACTCTTCCTCTCTCATATAGCCAGCACCTTTGCCCACACAACAACTATGTGAGTATCAAACCGACCTAAGGTCAATTTCAATTCTTTCAAAATGCCCATAGACCACAAATATCGTATTCTTTTAGAATGCCCATACATTGCAAGCATTATGAGCATCAAATTGTCCTAAGATTGATTTAAATTGTTTGAGAATGCCCATACATCACAAACATTGCGAACATCAAATCGACTTAAGGTGATGCCAATTCCTTTAGAATGCCAAAGATGTGTGCGCCATGCCACGTGTTTAAGAACTAGTGTGGTGGTTGTAATAGATTAACTATAGCCTCCAATTCCATGTGGAACACCACTACCACTAAAAATAGATGTGGTATGCCACATTGCACAATAGCTATGATGATGCTAGCACTAATGGTGTAGTGAACAAGCCTACAACAAGGTAGTGGCTGAGAAAAATTTACTCGTGGTGAAATTGGGGCCCTCCACATGATAATGATAACATTGTAAATATATCTAGAAACATCATGATCCATCACCAAAGGTGCATGCCGTGCAAGATACAAAAGTGGATGCCGTGCAAGATACAAAAGTAGTCTATGATTAGCTACATGGTCAATTGTGCTTTGACCACCTAACTGATGGTTAGAGTTACTGTAGAGAAAAAGTGCTGCTCTATTTGCCACAAGGTAAATCTATCACTAAAATCCTTCACTTGGTCTACAACTAGAAAACTTATGAAGTCTCTCATAAAATGAATGTTATAATCTCATAGAAAGGCAACACTCTCAAATCTCTCTTTCTCTTTCTCACTCAAAGAAATAAAGAAGAACATAATGAAGGCACTATATCTTAAGGAAAATCTCTCTAAAACAATATCAAAGGAGTGTCAAAGATCTCACAAGAGATAGAAAATGGAGGATTGAAAGGAGTGTGAGCACTTTGATGTCATGATGAAGGATCATGGAGACAGAGAGAGAGAGAGAGAGAGAGAGAGAGAGAGAGAGAGGCTTGCAGAAGTGATAGCAAGTTGCATTTCAAAGAAACTAAGAATATACACATGGAGCACTTAGGGTAAGGTTTAGGTTTTGTCTTATGTCCCTATCTAGATGGTGCAATTTTCACCTTTGTCAACACTTGAAATTGGCTTCAGTGAGTTCTTGGAACAATTTGCAAGAAATAAAAAGCATCATGACTCAACTAGAAGGTATCGATGCAAAGCTAGTGAAAAGGGTGTAGCTGCAATTGTTCTAAAGAGGATGCATAAATATTGACAACAATTTTGAAGAATCTTCCTAATTGAACATTTGAGGGATGTGCATCACCTCTACTTGAAAAGAAAAGAGGGCTTTAGGCTAATATGACACCAAGTAGCAACTATGAACAAGCACTCTTCAACAAAACAACTAAGAAGTGTTGCCATTTATGGAAGGATGGGCAACCATAAAAAATAATGCAAACTGAAAAACAAGGCAATGTAACCATTTCAAGAATCTGGGACACAAGAAAGAGGAATGAAAATTTAAGAACAAAAAAGAAACTATGTGGATTCTTCATCAAGTAAAGAGGAGACCTATAAAGACAAACTCTTCTAAAAGCCATAAGAACAAACTTCACCACCTTTGCCATGAATTTGTAAAAAGGTCACCAAATGTGCATACCTAAATTTTATTGTACCGAGTCACATCTTGCCACCTCAGAAGCATTAATGAGAGATGATGACGTATTGTCATACTACATTCTACCACCTCAAGTGGCATGTGTATTGAAGAGGGTAAAATTCGAACCTTTATAATTTGCATCCAACCACCTTGTAGTAGCCTATACATCAAGGCAAAAGGTGGGTGTTGAGATATATGGTGCCTTGGACACAAGATAGGGCAAGGCATAGTGGTAGTTTGGAAGAAAGAGCATGTTGCGACAAGGGTAGAAAGGCTTTATCCCACATGTGAGCAAGCAATGCAAGGTTGTAGTTTGCTCTATACAAGTGGTCACGTTGAAGCAAAAATATATGGAAGCTCTCAAGTTTCTCTATGAGTACAAGTCTCAATATTATAACCTAATTGAACTTGAGTCTATAATTTTTTGGCCAGCAATTCATCATGTGTGCATGGATGATTTTTTTCATGTTGTTTTTGTTAAGAAGTGAAACTTTCATCTTGGTGTCGGAAGTTGGTATGCCCTAATAAAAACAAAAGTGTGTAACATTAGCCAGGATTTAAAACTTTTATGTGAAAAATGTAAAGTTTCAATAGGAGTCACATCTTTTACTTCAAAATTCATAAGAAATATATAAAAGCATACTAAGTTCTAAATATAGCTTCAACTAAAACATCCATACATATGTGCACTTAGTATTCATCCACCATAGATCAATGTAAGAACACTGTAGTCATGTATGCTTGAGGCTTCGTATTTTCACAGATTAGATGGATTGATAGAAAAGGAAATTGATTCAATAGGAGTTCAAGAGTTACCTTTTTGGATTTTCACACATTAGATGGATTGATAGAAAAGGAAATTGATTCAATAGAGTAACTCTTTTCAACAAGATCACAAATCAAGCCAAGTAAGACTTGATATTTTCTATAGAAAAATTACCTCAAGGTGATTGAAAATGCACCAAACACAATGGTTAGATCCTATATGTGCATTTTAGGTATGGTTTACATAGTTTCCATATAGTTTTGGTAGTAGTGACCTTGACTAGCACTAAATTACATAAACACTATGGTTCTAGCATAAATTCAATGTGGGGATGCACGTGGAGCTTTGTGAAGATCTTGGATGGTGAAGGGGGTGGTGATCAATTAATTAATAGAAAGGAAATGGATGCCTTTTGGAGTAAGAATCGTACACTCATGAAGAATATTGAGGGGAGGTTAACAAGACAAGTCATATTCTAGGACCATGTGGTTTGCATCCATGGGATCAATCTCAACTTTGAATGGGGACGCTATCTTTTCCAAAGGAAATACTCAAAGTATTTTACCTCCAAATCCAACTATGAATCAAAGCCTCAAGCTTTATGGTAGTGTCCATGATTTAAGAGACAAAAGGTAGAAGAAAATAGGGGCTCTTGACCACATGAAACACCAAGAGCATTAAATAGCGGGGATCCATTTCTAGAAAAAGCTTCTAGATTAGGAGAGTCTTGAGTGATGATAGCTTCACTTTTGTCAGAAGATTTTGTATGAGGGACATGGCCTCAATCTTATTTGAGATTGCATTATAAACTTGGACCCAATTATTGATACTGAGGTGCTAAGGAGAGATGTTGTGCTTGGTAATAGTGAATATAGGAAAACATAGCTTGGAAAGATTTCAATGGAGATTGGATGAATTCTCAAAGTGGAGGGCCAAAAAATATTGTATCCAATCCTAAAACATGGTAAATCAAGAGGATTAGCCAATATATGGGGTCTAGATGAGTGATCGGCCATTTCTAAGGTGGTGAAGTTGGTAAGTGTGTGTGTTTTATCCTATACAAATATACCTCTTGACAAATTCAAGTGAGTAACCTCTTGATAGATATAGATGATACTATGAAAGATATTGAATCCATGAATCTTTGCAAGAAAGAAAATTGATAATGTTAATAAACATTGAAGATTAAAAAAATGTTTCCAATGTACAAAGTTATTTTTTAAAAGATTCCAAATCCCAAAGTAGTTCCAAGGAGAGGGTTTGTTAACTACATCCATCCATCCAAAATAAAAGCCGAAGTTAGACCCTTATGTATGGTTACTACAAGTGTTAAGGACCATTCCACATGTAACGGAGGTCCTTGCACATGTTATTGAGGGCAAGAGCTATACTTTAAGAAAAAAAGAAAAAAAAATCAAAAGTATATCATGAACTATTTTTAGTATCCAAAGGGAAAAAAGAGAATCTAAGAATAGATCACGTGGTAAAACTCCATGTTCCAATGGGGGTTTTCAAGACTAATGTGCATGAACATGCCATTGATATGTTGAATTGGTATCTATATATCCTAAGAACTTATAGCTAGCATTTATGGAAAATATGTACATAGTATGCTGGGTTAGAAAGGAAAAGTAAAGTATTATAATAAATAGATCTCTATTTTTTAAATCCTTCATGATGTCAATGAAGTTGTAAAAGAGAAAGATGCTAAGTGAAAACAATAGTGCCTTAGTCATTACAAAGTGAAAATATTTTCAGTTAAGTCAAGTGCCTTAGATACTTGAGACCTTGCACACTTGGAACAATTGATAGTATCAAATTTTTAAATAACTAATATAAGCTATGCGATAACACTTTATAGGTCAAGGCTTTCCATCCATCATTCAATACATCAATACAAAATTTAATGAAACATAAACTTGGACATGGCAATACCATGTCCTAATAGGTCCCATTAACCTTTTTGACTTCCAAGATTGAATCTCCCATTAAATGAGATGTTCCCAACTAGGACATAGTCCTATGGTTCAAAACTCTGATTCTTATTACAAAGTTAAACATTCTTAAGGTCAACTTATCTGCCCACCTATTCGTAAGGTGGAATGAAATGGAAACTAATACACTGGTCAAAAATCAAGCATCATAATGAAAGTGAGAGTAATCAGGATTATCAAATGCACATGGTTTCACAGTGTTGATCACTAAAATGCTTATGGAATTCTTTCACATATTAGGAAGAAGATGTCATGATGCAAGTGCTTATGATTTACCACCTCCCTACCTTCTATACTAATATCAGAGGCAATGCTAGGATAGAGTAGACATTTCCAATTTAGGAAACTTCAATCCTTTAAGATCATGAAGATATTAGTCAATTGTCCATAGAAAACTATCATTGTTTACTTCAAGCAAATGGGCTATGTTTTGTGACAAAGAAGAGAAAATAATTTGAATGTAGATGAAGACATGTCCCTTTAATTAGGGCACATTTTTTATGTAGAGGGCAAAATATTTCATTTCATGAGGGCACATTTCAAGTAGCGTGCTTGAACACTCCTATTGTAGGCTCTATAAGTCCAATCCTTATAGAATACTAGTATAAAAATAAAAATAAAAATAAAAATAAAAATACTAGTATACTATTGTAGAAGCCATAAGTCCAATCCTTATAGGAATACTAGTATAAAACTAAAATTAAATATCTTGACACTTTGGTATGAGACCATTGATTATTTGCAATAAAATTCCTCATACTATCATCAAGTGAAGAAAAATCGAATTGATAATATGAACTATAAGGAGAAAAGGGAATTCTAAGGTGAGATCAATAGGGTCATCATGGGACAATGCATTCACATAGGTCTTCCCAATCAGTAGCACATCCACCTATAGCCCTTGAGATTTAGTGAGCATAGGCAAGTGTGTTTTGAGAGAAACCCTCTTGTGATGAGGTATCATGGAGTAGTAGCAGTGAAGTAGTAGGAGCACATGTCACTTGCAAATACAAAGCTTTGTAGATAGAAGACACTAAACATAAACCCCATCTTAGGGGTAGGCATGGGATGTGAATCTCCAAATATAAAGATCCATACGATCATTGAAAAATATGAATTAAAGAATAGGAGTAGGTTTAAAACCAACATGTGAGTGTGGATGTTTCTTAACACCATAGTAGCAATGTACCATTAGAATTGGATTTGAAAGGATGGGCATAACCCTTGATGATTATAGTTATGTGTGTGCCCTCTATGCATGTGTGTGTGTGTGTGTGTGCGCGTGTGTGAGAGAGAAGTTTCTTTTGATTGACCATGTTGGATCTCTATCTATCTACACGAATGTGCTAGGGGAAAAGTGTGCATGCGAATATGCATGTTCATGTCCATGCATGCACACATGCATGTGTGTGTGTGTGGGGGGTCATGGGGGTCTCGCATGCATGCATGCAAGAAGAGAGAGAGAGAGAG
Source organism: Dipteris shenzhenensis (assembly GCF_047967505.1). Lineage (NCBI taxonomy): Eukaryota > Viridiplantae > Streptophyta > Polypodiopsida > Gleicheniales > Dipteridaceae > Dipteris > Dipteris shenzhenensis. The sequence goes on along the minus strand of NC_141609.1, from coordinate 8,878,291 downwards.
AGAGAGCGCGAGAGAGAGAGAGAGAGAGTTCATATACCATTGTAAGTGACAAATCCACATATTTCAGCTTACATCACCAAGTTATTTCTTATGTATCTTATTGACATACATGTGGCATGGGTGCCCTACTCAATGTCGTGTCAAAAGTAACGTAGTGTTAGAATGTTTTTTTCTAAATCGCTAAGCTTTGGTAGTCTTGATAGAGTGATAGACAAGGGATAGACGCAATGGCTACAATGTGGTGATGTCGATATTGTTCAGTGACTTCATGATGGAGCTTTCCTATAATTTTCAAGGAATAGCACCATAGTTAGCTAATGTACACATGCATATTAGAGGGAAACATTTGGAAGCTAAACAATGTGGTGTACTTATGTTCTCAATTAAGAAGTACTTTGATTGTATGTGGTTGGGTGACAAAGCTATCGTTGCTTTCTATTAGATTGGGAATGACATTGACACCAATGATATTTTTCAGTTATCATTAAAAGTCCAATCGATTTATCATCATTGTCAGTATCATTGCAAAGCGAATCCTATGTATTACATCTCAACAATCTATCCACTCCTAGATTAAGAATAGACATTCAAAAAACCCTTGTTTCAAATTTGAAGTTTTCAATTAACCCTCTTAGTTGAAGGAGGTGGAAAATGAAAAGGAGTTTAACTTGGAAGAATTCATAGTCATTACACATATTATTGAGTGATGCCCATCGAGCATTAAATGCACAGGAATAGCCACATTTTTCTTACGTGACCCCCTTGAGGGTATTAGAAGGATATGCAAGTTTTGTAGTCAAACATGAATGAGGCCCTACAAGTAAGGGGATTTCTATCCTAGTTAATGATAGAATAAAGAATGATCAAGTAAATCATAATATTATTAGATTCCCATTTTTCAAATTAAAGTCCATATTTGTCCATATAAGCAGGTGCATAAGTTCTTGAACGTTGTGGATAAACTTGCTAGCTTATGTGTCTACCTTCAAACAAAAACCCAGCCAGCATTTTCTAAATAAGGAGGTGTTTTGGCTAAAGCATGGATAGGTGTATCCATTTTGGGTGCAACATTTTTTAAGGGCATGCTCTAAAGCAAAGGGAACAAAATACAATTTGTTTAAGTTGAATATTCTGTGTATGCAATATCTTAACCTTTAAACTAGTGCATGGAATACATTACTTCAATTTTAGAAACTTATTTTTAATTGAATTTTGTTATACAGGGTTCCCTTTTTGTATTTAGTTTTAGGATTAGCTATAACCAATCATGCTTTTATCCATTTGCATGACCCACTGAATTCATGTTGACATCAAGTATGCCACATTAAGAGAACCCAAAAAATTGCACCTTCAATTTCTCTTTAAGAGTTGTCTTATGCTTATTCTCACTAGTAATTGAACTATTTCCAAAATTTTGAATGAAACTTTTCAATTCATGCATACGTTTGGGTCTAACTATTCATTTTCATATATATTTTTTGTTGCCTAAGATGGGGCCACAACTTGTATTCATCATGAGTGTACTTTCCTATGCAACCATTCACAGAATTGTAACGATGTCACATCTCAAGGAAACAAGCACACATTGTGACAAACATCACATTAAAATGCATTTTTTAGAAAAAGGAGCCTATGCCCACACTTACCCTCATCTTATAAAATTTAGCTTGGAAATATGGAGAAGAATAAGTGCACTACAAGTGTAATTATTGTATAGTGGTTATAACTATGACATTATTTTCCACCAAAAATTTAATCAAAATTTAGCCATTTACTCCCATTATCATTAGAGATACATGGGTATTATTAAGAGATAGGTCCTAAATCATCATAAAGAGCTAGAATGCATGGGTGTTATTTGATAATTCCTTGAGTTTCAAAATCCATGGAAAAAATGAATTAAGTACAAAATTTTCCTTTTTTATTGGACTCCTTGCTAGAATATGATAGTTATCTTGTGTGTTAAATAGAGCCCTTCATTTGGACTTCCCTTGAAACGTACATATTTTGGGATGAAGTCATCATAACTTTTCTCATTTGAGTTGGTATATGGGCTGATATTAGTGAAAAGGAATCACTCATCATTTGAAAGGTCAACTTCACATTTACCATAATCAATAAATGGTTGGCCCAGGGCAAATATTTGAAGAGAAGATAGAAAGACCAATTATGATTACAATCCTTGGATCGAAAAAGATTGCCCAAGATATCATACGCTTATGGTAAATATGGTAGAGGTTGAGTTAGACTAAAAGATGTGAAAAGTATCAATGATTACAAGGGATGCACAAAAGAAACCTCTTTTTGAATTGAAAATATATATTCTTTCGACACTTATCGATTTGTAAGATAAAGAGGTTTATATGGAAAGGTAGAGCATTCAAGATGATGTCAATATTCTATCATACCATTGACATTTGAAACTATTGGAGTTCTCGAGTGTTCTATCAAACCAATGACGGTTGAAAAGTCAAGGCTCATGTGACATTCGCTTTAAATGGTCAATAAACTTTCACTTGAGTTGAGTATTAGGAAAATCAATTGATTGATATAGGTTTGTGTGCGCTGTCAATCCCCATGAAAGTTGGTTATTTTTATAGTACATTCCATTAAACTTACATTCGTTGTCTATGATAAAACTTATACCCTTCATCTCTTCCCCCGTGCCATCTCTTCTAGAAAGAGCCCTTAGATTATCATAAAGAAGTAGATCTCATGTAGAACAATACATGTATAAAGGGTCCTTACTAGTGACTCAACTACTTTTGCACATTCTTTGGTAATAAACTTAGTGTTTGAGAGAGTCATGCATTGCATGGTCACATGGTTTTGGTGCAATTTGAAGGGATGATTGCAAGCATGAAAAAGACTTAAGGCAAACAATAGTTGGTGTTATTTGAAACCAATAAAGTGTCCACAACAAGTATAGCTTGAAGAAGCTAACCAATAGAGTGTGTAGGAGTAAGAGTAGAGCATGAAGTATGTCACCAAGAAAGATGCCGAGCTTTTTCTTTCCCTTATAATGAATGGTCACCACTCACGCACTGTGACATGTTTGTGTCATGATATATTTTTGGAGCACTAGCAGAGCCACATGTGAGTATGCTGCACGGGGAGTGGAAGCATCAATAGAAAAAGATTGGGATAGGTGGGGGGGGGGGGGGGATAGTACCAAAGGAGGAGGAAGGGAGGCCAAAAACAAGGGACCAAAAGGGAAGAAGCAAATGGGTATTAAAGAAATGTAGAATGAAAAGAAAGGTGGGGGAGCATGAAGGACGAGGGCCACCGCCCAAACCGACCAAGAGCGGGGGCGGCCGTAAACAAGGGGCTGGGGTGGGCCGGGCGGGGGGGCCAGGGCCAGCGAGGCAAAGCAGAGAGCCGGCTAATAATTTGTCTTTTTTAAAAAAAATAAAGCTTTTATTACTGATAATTAAGAAAAATGGGAAGGTCTTATAAGTGAAGGCTAACGAATGCCAAAGAAAGCTCAGCAGCTTCTTCTTCATTTCTTCGGTTTTCTTCAGTTTTGGGTGGTGAAGCTTTTTGCTTCTGTTGTTGCTTCTCGTGAGCTCCGTCTTTCTTCTTCTTCTTCTTCTTCTTCTTCTTCTTCTTCTTTTGAGCTTCAGCCATGCCTATCCGTAACGTTGCCATCGGTCGTTACGACGAAGCTTCCCACCCTGACTCCCTCAGAGCTGCCCTCGCTGAATTCATCTCCACCCTCATCTTCGTCTTCGCTGGTGAAGGATCCGTCGTCGCTTATGGTAAGTAATTCCCCTCCCTCCCTCCCCCCCCCCCCCGTTCACTAGCTCTCGCTTCTCATGATCCCAGATTTCCGTTCTCCTTTCGAGCTTCCCAGTACAATAGAGCCTGGTGGAAAATGTATGTATTTCACATCTTGAAAGCCGCTGATATGGAGGGCTGGGGAGAGATTCAGGGGTCTGCATGGGAGGGAAGGGAGCTAGCTGATGAGCCAAAATGCACGTATGCAGTTTATATTGGGCATGCACAATTTGCACAAAAAAGTGCAGCTCTGAAGCTTTTAGACAGATCCCCTCACCCCCTCCTCTTACCGGGCTTCGTGCTAATCTCACTCCCAATCAGCGATATTGTCCCTCGAAATCTGCAGCTCTTTAGTCAGTTTTTACACAGATCTCCCTTCACCCCCTGCTTTTGTTGATGATCGATCTCATCCCCTAGCCTCTCCTCATGTTTTCATAGGTAGCATTGGCACATAGCCGCCTTCATGCATTTTTCTGTTCCGAGACTCTCACGCCCCTATTTCCAAGCATGTAATTATATGTCTCCTGATCGCACCTCTTCCTTTTTTTTTTTTGGTGTTCTGCAGCAAAACTTACCGATAACGCCGATCTCACGCCCGCCGGACTTGTGGGTGTTGCGCTCTGCCACGGTTTAGCACTTTTTGTAGCAGTCTCCATAGCAGCTAACATCTCCGGCGGCCATTGCAACCCAGCCGTCACATTTGGTCTTCTGTTCGGAGGGCACATTACCCTTCTAAAAGGCATCCTTTACTGGATCGCACAGTTAGCTGGAGCTGCAGTGGCCTGCTTGCTGCTGACAGCGGTAACCGACGGTGCCGTAAGTACTCATGAGCCTTTAAGATACTCTCCGTGTGCATTGAAAGTATGGCACCATCTTGAACTTCCTAGGGGCTCATTTTGAGACGTTGCTACATTTCTGAGATTTCCCGTTTCTAGCTGGTTGAAGTTACTTTCGTTCTGCGCAGACAACCTCACCGCATGCGCTCTCTACTGGCGAACCAATTTACGGAGCAATCGTCCTGGAAATTGTGATTACTTTCGGCTTGGTATACACAGTCTATGCCACAGCAGCTGACACTAGAGCTAAGGGAAACGTGGGGATAATCGCCCCTCTTGCCATTGGCTTCATTGTGGCTGCCAACATTCTGTTTGCCGGAGCTTTTGATGGAGGTTCCATGAATCCTGCTCGCTCATTCGGCCCTGCCTTGGTAAGCTGGGACTGGACGAACCACTGGGTGTACTGGGTCGGCCCACTCGTCGGAGGAGCGCTTGCCGGTATTGTGTATGAACTGCTGATCATGGGTCCAGAGCCCACGCATCAACCCATCTCCGACGATTACTAAGCCGGTTGGTCACCATACTGGGCACAAAGAGGATGAAGCGACTGAATTTGTGAGGAGGCAGCTGGCGCAGTACTGGTTTTGGGTCATTGTTTCGTTTTAGCGGGCTTCAGGTTGTGTAGTTGGTCGCAGGCAGCGCCTGTCACGGGCGAGGCGTGTTCATATCATCCCCTTCTAGACAGAACTTTGATCGACAATGTGATGTGCATCATGCGCAGCGAGAATCACTGGATGGGGTATGGTGGATGTACCGATTCCCAGACAGGACTGCCTGTACCGCGTGTAGAATAATCGAAGAGAGATGCTGGACATCATTTTGTATGGGAATTTTGCGACGTGCTCGTACCGATTTGTGTTAAGGAATTGCGTTTGGCGTGAGATTGGTTCATGTGTATATATATTGCCGTTGAATAAAGTATATTTCTTCTTCTTTTTCCAAATAGAACTTCCGAGCTGGTTTTAAAAAAAAGAGGATAGGGTCGAACTATAGTTTGTGAGTTTGATTTATTCTTGGAACCAAGTATATTGACGCTAAATGTATGTATATATATTCCTTTTTATCAATGTTATGGGGACTCTTAATAAAGTATGGATGATCAACGTGAATATTATCCCTCTAATAAATATTCCTTTCTATCTTTGCATGCCACAAATTTCAAAAGCATCATTGCAAGACTTTATCCCCCCCCCCCCCAAAAAAACACACAACCCCAATTACAAGGGGGCATGCCTAGGTTGACATGTAGGAGGCCTACGAGGAAAGTTGGCCACGGGTAGCCTCTATAGGCAAGAATTAGAACTCACGACTTCTAGGGTGATCTTTCAACTCACCAAGACAAAAGTATAGTTTAGACTTCTAGGGTGATCATGTGGCAAGGCAAAAGTGGCTGTAAACTACAGCTAATAATTTTATTAACTCACCATGGTGAGTAATTCCCTAGGTATCTCTTAGGTCCTTAGTTGCATACATTGAACATTATATCCTTAACTAGTAATTTTATTAATGCACCATGGTGAGTAATTCCCTAGGTATCTCTTAGGTCCTTAGCTTCATACAATTGAACATTATATCCTTCCACTAAAATCTCCTATTATAGTTCACCTACCAAAGCATTCAAATTTAAAAACGACCCACCCCCCCTTTTTTTTTAATGTAGAATTTTTGCCATTGAATGAAGCCTTATCCAATGTAATGACCCATTATAGTGTAGTCCCAGCAATGCATTCAAAATTTCACAACAAGACCACATTTTTTTGTTTATGTGTATACTTTTTTGACTTCTTTTGGCCTATTTATGAGAGGAAGGTCCTTCTGGTGGGAAATTAACTTTTGGGAATAAGAAGGACATCAACTAAACTATATTCCACATAGTACATGCAAAATATATTGCATGAGGACATATATGGCTTGTCAATGTAGCCATTGCCTATATGGCTTGTCAAGATGGCCCTTGCCCCTAGAGGGGACCTCTCAAGGGTTATGTTGACTTTGGCACTACATGTGGCTTAGGTGTAGCATAGTGTATACAATTAAGATTGAGCACTTCTTCTTCAATGGTCCTTTAAATTGATTCTCTTGGATGATTCTCTAGGTGTAGCAACATGTGTACAATTAAGACTAAGACCTTCTTCTTCTATTCTCTTTTATGTTGGTTCTCCTTGTCAATTACCCTTCAAGAATTGGATATATATGAAAGTTTGTTTGATGATACTCTTCTCCGAGAATGCTATTTTCTCTAATGTGCTGGATATGTCTCAGAGTCTTTTTTATTTTTCAAAGACTCTGATACCCAATGCATGAAAGAAAAGAGCATGTGTGTCTATACGTCGAAAAGGTTTATAGAGATCTCCCAACTCATGAGCCTTCTAGCTGAAGCTACTATGTTGGTTTTGTTTGCTATTCATTTTTGTACCAGCACAAGGTTGGTTCTTTTCGACAAGTCAAGAAAGAGTTATGGAGCATGCCCTTGAATAGGTGTGCAGTATTTCAGCACAACATTGCAGACCCCTTGAACCATACCAAATGTTCTCAATTAGGTCTATCCTTTGGTTTTATAGCAAAGCTCAAGTAGTGCACTTTTGAATGATTACATGGTCGCATGTATGTGTAGAGCAAATTTTTTATGTTTTTGAATAAATTATTGTATCTTACATTTTTTAGGATGCATGCTTCACATGCAACATAGCAATTGAAATGATTTAATAATCTCATTCAAGATGTTAATTCCATATTGTTTAGGTCTCATATTCAAGTTTAGAATCTATTAGTTGGAGACCAAGTTTATCAATTTCATTGGGAAATGAATAAGTTATGGTTCAGGCAAGTTACCCATATGCAATATATTCACTAGACTTCACAAAAAAGGCTACACCCAATCATGCATTGGACTAAGAGGCAATGATTGAAATCAAGTATAAAGGGCAAGTGAGCATCAAAGAGTACAATAGGGCTCCAAATTTCCCATAGCAAAGATGGACTATATAAAAAAGCCATTCCAAAATAGGACTAACATCATGATCACATAAAGAGTAAAAGAAATTGCAAACAAACTTGGATGTACCTATATAATAACAAAGATGTTAAACCCTGATTTTAGGGCAAAATATAAGTTGCATATCTGGTATGTGAAGGCAAACATGATGAGACTTCCTCAAGACTTCTAACACTCTCAAAATTCCTAAAACTATCTTAATGTGTGTCTGTGTGTGTCTGTTTGCACGTGCGTGTGCGTGCATGTGTGTGTGTATATATATATATATGTATAGGTGTACATGTTCTATGCATAAGTGCACATGTGTAGGGGTGAGGGGGGGCAGAGTGCACTCATGCATGCATGTGTGTATGTACTAAGTACATATGTATGTATATGTATACAAATTTTTTTAGTGAAAAGTATATATACATACACACTCATGCATGCAAATTAAAAAGTAAAGAAATACATCAAAAGCAAAAATGATAGTTTTAATGCAATCTATTCCACTAAACATTACTTACATGTGATAGGGAGTGATATCAGACAAAGTAGAGGGAAGAGAGACACAAGGGAAGCGAAGATCACGTTGAGCAAGAGAAGTTGAGGGAGGGAAATTCTAAGTAGGGAGGTGGGCCCCCAGCATAAAAAGATTATCTCAGCTCCCTAATGTCTCACCTAATTCCCCCATTAGTTTGATCATTTGTACTTTCTATTTTCCTATTCTAAAGGCCCTTAATCATAACAAATTATTCCATACATATAAACCCAAGGAGAGAGGCAATTGAATGGCCGCGTATTTTTCAATTAGAAAATTCAATTGTTTTCTTAGGTTACAAGGTGTAAATTAAGGTCAAAGGATAGCTTCAAAACTTCTTGGAAATGGAGACTTTCGAACTCATGACATCCTCACCCACTCAAGGAGTCTTACCAATATGTCCCCCTAGAGCACTTAAAATCAAAATTATAATTAATGATCCTTCCCCAAATCCACGACTTAGAACATTAACGTAAGCTAGGAGCCCCCAAATTCCCATCACCGCCATTGAGAAATATCTATGTCGCCATCACTACCTTGGCTAAAATATATCCCTACTCTTTGCTAAAATTTCCCCCATCTGGCTTTGTCTGTCTTCTCTCATCCCTCTCCTTCCACCTCCCTCTCTTGATTCCACCTGCCTCTTTCCCTCTCGTCCTTCCCTCCTCTCTCAATCCCACCTGCCAGGGACTACCTCTTAGCCCACCCAATCATGGATTGGGTGACATCCATGGTGGCACAACTTTGCGTATGTGAAAGTTGCAATGCTTTTAGTCATGAATGAAACTAGAGATAAGATACAGTGCATAGGCAATGAGCATGATGGATAGATTCGGCAAAATTGATAAGATGAAGGAATTCATGAGGGGTTTAGCTAGAGGAGGTCAGAGAGGCAGACGCTGAGTGAATGCTGCCATCGATAACATTTGTAGGGCATCTCTTTGGTAGAGGGACGCTTGAGAATATGATCAGGGAGGAGGGGGGGCTGAGAGTAGGGGGAGAGAGGGAGGGAAGGAGAGACAACGAGAGAGGGCATGGGGTATGGGCTAAGCAGAGGGGGTTGAGCGCACCAATGGACATAGGGAAGGGGGATTTGAGGGGAGGCAGTGAGGGAAGAGCAAGGGAGGAGGGACGACAAGGCTAGGGAAAGACAGCAAGGCTGGGGAGAGGCAGTGAGGCAGAGGCTACATAGAGATGCTAGTATGGAAAAACTAGAGTAGAGGGTTTTTTATTCCTATGCTCATAAGGAAGAGGGGAGGGGACCCTTCCCTCATAAATAGAGAGACAACCTCTTTAATCACACTCCTCATTACTCCTTTGTTTTTCCACCTTTCCATTACTTCTGATTGCCTTTCCACCCCTCTATTAATTCCTACTCTCACTCTCCTTACTCCTCACCTTACCTTCCACCCCTTCCATCCTCCCTTTCCATCAATTCATTCCCTTATAAAAAAGAATGTGATAGTCCCAAACTAGCCTAGTGATTTCTTATACATGCAATGTTCTAATGATGTCCTTAGCATGCCCAAAAATGTATTTTTCAAATAGACTAATGGTTGAAAGATTTGGGTATTTTAATAGTTTCATTTATGTCCTTAGCATGCCACCAAGCCATTGGGCAAGTTTAAAAACATCCCGCTAAATAAACTAGAATAGTGGTTGGAACTAGACCAATGGTTAGAACATCTCTTGATTTGTTTTCTTATTGTAGGTTTTTTCAAACCCACTAATAAAACCAAATCAATGGTTTGAACCCACCTGATGGTTAAAATAATTGTGTTTATTAATAGCTTGATTTATGGTCTTAGCATGCCACCAGCTCATTGGTCATGTTTAAAACTTGTCCGCTAGTTCAATCAGCCCAATGGTTGGAACAAAATGTTTTTTAACAATTTATGTTCTTAGGTACCACCCCACCATGGTTGAAGTAGCTCAGTGGTTGAAATAGCTCAATGTTTTTCTAGTTTCATTTATGTTGTTTATGTTTAGTTAATAGTATAGTGGAGAACTCTAATGTTTCCAATCAGTGAAAGGAGTTTTGAGCATTGTAAGGCCTAGTTAGTCAAGAGACTCAAAGACTCAAAGACAAAGAAACAAAGACAGGAATGTGTGTTGCTACAAAACACATGTAGAATTTGGCCTAGCCTAGGAAGGAAGCTTTGAATGACTTGATATGTTGTCATGCTGGAGCATTACTTCATGGAGATAGATGCCCATTGATACACTCATGAGATCCAATCATGCTGGATCATTGCTTCATAGAGATAGATGCCTATGTCTTGCAAATGAATTAATTTGTAGATTGGATCCTTGTCACATAAGAGAAACTAGTTTTGGTAGCCTAAGGTCTGTGTGGGGGCGAGCCAACATGTCTATTCCAACAAGATGAGGTGCATCTGTGCACTAGAAAAGAACCAAAAAAGTGTACAAAAGTGCAAAACTTTCTAGAAAAGTACAAAAAAGTGCAAAAATGTGCTAGAAAAGCATCCGGAAAGATCTTAAATAACCATAAATCCAAGCGCTAAAAAAGTCCTAAAAGTATATCTTAAATGACCCTAAATTCTAGTGAATCAATTAGCTTGTACAACCGGCATGCTATTTACAGTTAGTCTTAAACCACTATTATTTCACAACCATCACAATGGTTGTAGTTCATCCTAAAATAGCTTGGATAAAGGAGGATGTTATTCTCATTGTAGAATGAAACATTTGTAGAGGATGAAACATTGAGTCCTCATTGCTAAACATTGCTAAACATATAAGAACTATGAATGAAACAAGTGTGCATAATGAAATAATTTTGTTCTCATTGCTAAGCAATGCTAGACATACAAGAACTTTGGGAGACAATTGAGTGTCCTTTCTAAACATTCAAGGAGTCTGGTAGAGTTAAGTGCTATACAAGTGGACCAAAATGGATCACGCTTGTGCTTCTTCTTGCCTTCATGAGAGGATGCTACTTCTTCCCCTCATCAAGGTGCGGTTGCTAGTGCTACATCTTCCCTCCAAAACACATGTCCTTTCTTGTTGTGGCCATTGCAAATGCAATTGCTATTTCCTCTGGATAGATAGCTATAATAGATAGGCACAATTGTTGTCTCCATGACAGGAGCATTGGTAAATGACAAGCTTTGCGTACAGAGCTTGCATGCACAAATACCCCAAAACAAAACACGTGCATAGAGTGGCCCCACTCAACTATAATGTGCCCAGGGTAGACTAAGCATGAATGACCTTGTTGCATCAAAGAGGATATTCTTTTGATTTACCTATTGCAGCTATCAGTATCACAATCTCACATCATACATGAGCAAGCTTTTTCTTGATTCCTTCCTGCTACATCCTAAGAGTGTGGACGTTCTCCTCTAGCTACTGTACTTGGTGCTGGCTAAGAACGGCTAAGAACAAGAGATCTATCTTCTCCCTCCCTTCCAGCTACTGTTGAACCTCTTTAAAGCCTTTAGCAACTTTAGTGTAGGCCCCTTGCATGTCTTCCCAATAGTTTTCCTTGTCTTTCCAATGTTACACATTATCATTTCATTGTGTGCTCCACCATGGCTGATCTTTGCATGATCTACATCCTTTTTTCTCTCTTCCTGAATTGCATTCTTCTTGGCTTTAAATCTCCCTTGTGGCTCCTGCATTAGTGCAATAGTTTGTGCATTATTCCTTTTCAATAGAGCTATAATATCGTCTTTCTTAATAATTAACTTGTTTTGCATCTTATCAAGCTTTGGTAAGAACTTTCTTTTCTACTATATTTGAGGATCATGTTGTTCTTTCATTTTTGCTATGTCACCCTCTGCTTGGTTCTAATCTATTCTAGTGTCTTCAAGCTAGTGCTACAGGGAAGCATCTTCTCTTCTTTGCTTTTCTTTCTCGGCCATTTTTTAAGTGTCTCTTGATTGGGGCTCAACAACCTTAACTTGATTTTTCAACCAGACTAATGGTTGAAAGATTTGGGTATTTTAATAGTTCCATTTATGTCGCTAGCATGCGACCAAGCCATCGGGCAGGTTTAAAATCATCCCGCTAGTTAAACTAGACTAGTGGTTGGAACTAGACCAATGGTTAGAACATATGTGTTTTTAATAGTTTGATTTATTTTCTTATTATAGGTTTTTTAAAACCCACTAATAAAACCAAACCAATGGTTGGAACCAACCTGATGGTTGAAACAGTTGTGTTTATTAATAGTTTGATTTATGGTCTTAGCATGCCACTAGCTCATTGGTCATGTTTAAAACTAGTCCAATGGTTAAATCAGCCCAATGGTTGGAATTAATAATTTATTTATGTTCTTAGGTGCCACCCTACCATGGTTGAAGTAGCTCAAATGGTTGAAATAGCAATGTTTTTCTAGTTTAATTTATGTTGTTTATGTTTAGTTAATAGTATAGTGGAGAACTCTAATGTTTCCAATCGGTGAAAGGAGTTTTGAGAATTGTAAGCCCTTGTTAAAGCCCTAGTTAGTCAAGAGACTCAAAGACACAAAGACAAGAATGTGTGTTGCTGCAAAACACATGTAGACTTTGACCTAGCCTAGGAAGCTTTGAATGACTTGATATGTTGTCATGCTGGAGCATTACTTCATGGAGATAGATGCCCATAGATGCACTCATGAGTCCAATCATGCTAGATTATTGGTTCATGGAGATAGATGCCTATGTCTTGCAAATGAATGCTTAGTTTGTAGCCACCATTGGATCCTTGTCATATAAGGGAAACTAATTTTGGTAGCCTAAGGTCTATGTGGAGCTAGTCAACATGTCTATTCCAACAAGACGAGGCGCATCTTTGTGCTAGAAAAGAACCAAAAAAGTGTGCAAAAGTGCAAAAAGTTCTAGAAAAGTATATAAAAAGTGCAAAAAAGTGCAGAAAAGCATCCAAAAAGATAGTAAATAACCATAAATCCAAGCACTAAATAAGTGCTTAAAGCACTAAATAACCATAAATCCAAGAACTAAAAAAGTCCTAAAAGTATATCTTAAATGACCCTAAATTCTATTAAATCACTTAGCGTGTGTACAACTGGCATGCTATTTACAGTTAGTCCTAAACCACTATTATTTCACAACCATCACAATGGTTGTAGTTGATCCTATAATTGCTTGGATAAAGGAGGATATTATTCTCATTGTAGAATGAAACATTTGTGGAGGATGAAACATTGAGTTCTCATTGCTAAACATTGCTAAATATACAAGAACTATGAATGAAACAATTGTGCAGAATGAAATAATTTTGTTCTCATTGTTAAGCATTGCTAGACATACAAGAACTTTGGGAGACAATTGAGTCTCATTTCTAAACATTCAAGAACTCTAGTAAAGTTAAGTGCTATATACAACCACCAGAATGGATCAGGCTTGTGCTTCTTCCTCCCTTCATGAGGATGCTACTTCTTCCCCTCATCAAGGTGCGGTTGCTAGTGCTACATCTTCCCTCCAAAACACATGACGTTTCTTGTGGCCATTGCACATGTTGTTGCTACTTCCTCTGGATAGATACCTATAATAGATAGGCACAATTGTTGTCTCCATGACATGACCATTGGTAAATGACAAGCTTTGCATATAGAGCTTGCATGCACAAATACCCCAAACAAAACACGTGCATAGAGTGGCCGCACTCAACTATAATGTGCCCAAGGTAGATTATGCATGAATGACCTTGCTACATCAAAAGAGGATATTCTTTTGATTTAGCTATTACAACTATGAGTATCACGATCTCACATCATACATGAGCAAGATTTTTCTTGATTCCTTCCTACTGCATCCTAAGAGTGTGGACGTTCTCCTTTAGCTACTATACTTGGTGCTGGCTAACAACAAGAGATCTATCTCCTCCTTCCCTTCCATCTACCGTTGAACCTCTTCAAAGTCTTTAGAAACTTCAGTGTAGGCCCCTTGCAAGAATGCCAGACTACTTTGGGTTTAAAAAAGAATGGAGGACTCCCTCTCAAAATTTTCAAGAGCCAATGAAGGCTACTCCATAGTGGTATCGTAATTTAATTTGAGGACATTGTGCTTGTCTTCCCTATAGTTTTCCTTCTCTTTCCAATGTTACACATTATCATTTCATTGTGTGATGTGCTCCACCATGTCTGATCTCTGCATGATCTACATCCTTTTGCTATCTTCTTGAACTACATTCTTCTTGGCTTTAAAGCTCCCTTCTAGCTCCTGCATCCTTCGTCTTTCTTAATAATCAACTTGTTCTATATCTTATAAAGCTTTTGGTAAGAACTTTCTTTTCTACTATTTGAGCATCAAGTTGTTATTTCATTTTTGCTAGGTCGCCCTCTGCTTGGTTTTAATCTGTTCTAGTGTCTTCAAGCTAGTGCTGTAGGTAAGCATATTCTCTCTTTGATTTTATTTCTCAGCCATTTTTTCAATGTGCCTTGATTGGGGCTCAACAACCTTAGCTTGCTAGTGCCTGCATGGCCTTTGCTTCTACCTCCTCTACCATGGCTTGCACTAGCTCTAACTTGGCCTTGGTTTCCTCCCTAAGTATCTTCTTCTATTGTGGCCCTCGATGCTGCATGGGTGGATTCCCCTATAGCTACATCTTCTTATCATATTGGTAAAATATTGTACTGAGACAAGTGCCCATTAGGTGCAATCTAACTCTAGTTTTCTCAGATGTTATTTCAAGGATTCTCCATCCTTTATATTCTTCAAGTTATTTTGCATGGAAATAGAGATTTCCTTTAATTAAGAGGCTAGACATTTGTTCAATTGCTGTACTACTGCTTGAACCTGCCATAACTTTATGGTTCCTCTCATGTTAGAATTGTCTCCTTTAAAACATCCCGAACATCTACTGGCAAGCTCAAAACCTTGACTCTACCATCTCTACTAGTCTGAGCTTTGGGCAATAAATCTAAAAGATATTTTTTCCTTCATGCCTGCTCGATGTAACAAGTTTGCAAACTACATCCTTAATTGCTAAGGACTTTGTCAATCACACTCTCATTGATACAATTTTTTTGATTATGGCAAACAAGATGTCCCTCTTTCATGTCCACTTCTTTTGTCATATTGGTGTCTCACTAGTGGAGAGAACAACCTTGGTCCCCACTACCTTCCACTTGCCTCCCTCTTCCCCCCCCACCTCTTGTGGCATTTACTCATCCCCTTGAATTTCGGATGGTCCCCCTACCCTCATCCCTCTCCATGGTGGGTGTTGAACCTGGGTTAGGCCAATTGGTATGAGGTCATTGAGCATCAAGCATGGATAATAGGAGCGGTAGACAATCTAGCATCGTTCTGAAGCAATGGGTGATGATGATTCTACAGTATCAAACTTTAGGTGAGTAGCAGTGAGCAAATTGAGCATATGCTAAAATGGAAGGCGGTTCTTAGGTAGAAGTTAAGTTGTAACGGGGAAAAGGACAAGAGAGAAATGTGCTGAGTTCTCTTCCCCTAACTTGAGTTGATAGGTTAGGGACTGTTCACTTCAAGCCGAGGTAGCCTGGTTGTACACAATGATTCTGATTGAATGAATGAGCAATAGTATCTCTTCTTGGTTTCCAATGGTTGTGTATGTCACTAAGTCGTAAAGTGTGGACAATAAATTGGTAGCCTTTTGTCATCACACGGTTCTTTCCCGTTAGCTAACCTAACCTTTGAGTGTTAATTGTTGGCACCTATTTGCACCCAAGCACCCCTACCTTAGGATTGCAAGAGTGAGCATCTTCACAAGGTAGAGCACCAGGTTGGGAATTAACCGAAGTGTTCTGAGTTAGCGTGGTGAGTAAAAACATGCATCAACATTTTGGTGATCATACTGGGGAAGGTCAAATGAATTGCGAGTTGACAAGCTATTAGGGTAGGAAATTTAGAGAATAGAGTTGGTAAGCTTGGTGTTAGTAGGAAAAAGGAGAGAGGTCATCATTACCCATGATGAAGCAAAACAATTGCTGGGAATTGTGGGTTACTATAGGAAGTTTATCCAAGTAACTCCACGCGAGTGGCAAGAATTGATCGAGTCCTTGAAGACCGGGGTTTGGAACCCAGAAAGTACTCGAATTTTTCTTTGATTGCTTTTTGAATTAAGCAATGGCTGACACACGCTCGGAGAGAAGAAGAAGATATGTGGTTGGACGTGAAGAATATCTAAACTAGAGGCAATTGCTACATCCAACTATGCGAGGCGGAGCGGTTCTCAGAACCAGAGTTCAATGCCCGAAGGAGGCTAGCAAGGGCAACTATCCAACAAGAGCAATAAGCCTAAGAAGAGAGACTCGGGCCTCTCAGCTACAGTACCCTAGGGGTGGAAGTTGACTACTATACATAGCCAAAAGGTCAAAACAATGGTGTCGGGCCGAGGCATCTTAGAAGGCTACCAGGTGAAGGCACATCATGGCAAATGGAATTCGAGCACTCATCCACGGAGAGTGTGGATTTCGAATGGATGCCCATCTTCTTGATGGAACAAAAAAATGAACATGAAGACCAACTTAGAGAGTGCTGAGAATGACTTTAGTGTTAGTCAGCTATTGTACCTGAAAGAGTACGTCCAGAAAGGTATGAATCCAAAAGACTAGCTACGACAGATGGACAAAGAATCCATTGTCATGAAGACAGGCGTGCCTCTAATGGAGAGAGATGCCACCATAGATCAGAGGTCAATAAAGAGCAACTAAGGTAGTTTTCCTGAGTTCCTCTCACAACATACAAAGAACCTACTCGATCGACAAGTATATGTCCAATTGTACCCTTGAGGCCTGAGGACAGTACCAACTGAGTCAGGGGTCTATAACATCCTCACAATTAGGAAGGTGATGGAGCGAGTCAGTTATTCCGAGCAGTAGACCCACCTACTTGGGTTTTGGGCCGGAGAAGTTCAAGTCCAGCCCCAATATCAAGGTAACATTCCAAAATTTTAAAGGCACAGATGAGGATCCTTACAATCACTTGCAGAGTTTCTTGCATGTCTGTCATATCAATGGCACAACCACAAATGAAGAGTATATGGACTATTTTCCATGTACCTTAATCAAGAATTCTCAAAGGTGTTTCAATCGGCTTCCAATTGGGTATTATCCTGATTGGTATGCCATGTCAGAAGCCTTTTTGCAAAAGTTCTGACAGGAAATTAATGAAGATGTTGTGAGAAGAAAGTTGAGTGAACTCAAGCAGAATAAGGGCAAGTCCATCCAAGACTTTGTGCTTAGGATGAGAGCTAGTGTTGGATGACAATTCTATGCAAGCCTAGTTGATCACAGGTTGCGCCTAGGCTGATTTGCATAAGGCAGAGATAGTCAATCTAACCAGAACCTATGAGGACCTGCTAAACTGAGCTGTTGCTTTAGAAAAAATGTGAAGAAGAAGGATGCGCTGTAGTGAAATTAAGGAGACTCCAGTCAAGAAGGATACACTAAAAATTGAGTTGAAGAAGTCTTTAAAAGAATTAGGCATCCGAGGTAAACCAGGGAGCAATGAGAAGTGGTGTAATAGGTGTTCTAGAGGTGGACATGTGGAAGAGGAATGCAAGACTAAGTATTGCAATACCTATACCAAGTTTGGCCACAATGACTCAAACTATTGGTTTAATGGCAAAAATAGACACGTACTAGCAAATGAGATCATAGCTCATAACCGAGCGCTGAGCGACAAATCTTCGTGTCCCAAGTAGAAAGACAAAGGTAAGAATAGTAAAGAGAAGAGTGATTTGTCTAAAATTAAGTGTCTCTATTGTGGAGAAAATCATTTGCGTTTTGATTGTCCAATTTGGCCAGAACACTTAAAATTCTTGAAAAATAACATGGAAAGGTAAGAGGTAGATCCCAAATGCCGAGTAATTGGAGCTGAATTGCCAAAGAAAATTGATGCTCAAGTAATCACTCAATCAAAGGGGATAGTGACAATGATTGGAGACACTGGTACTTTGGGTAAGGATATCAATTGGAAGGCACTAAAGGAGTTGGCAGCAAAGATTGCAAGGGAGTTGAAAGGGAAAGTGCCAACAGTCGAAATGCTTGAGCAGTTCCAGCACTCTATGACCGAGCAAGGAGAATTCTCGAGATCTAGTTCTAAAGTAAGTAGAATCCATTATCCCACAAGAAACTAGTGTAGCACTAGCCCGAGCATGGGAAGTGTTCAAGAATATGCTAGTTCGTCTAACTTTTGTCGAGTTGATGCAAATAGCTATGTACTATCATGACTTCTTTGTTCAGTGTGAAGGTGTCCAAAATAGTAGTGTCCCAGACATGTGCTATTTGAGTAGTAAAGCACTCATCTTTAGAGTCTTATATAATGTTTCATTACTAAAAAGTGCTTTTTTAGACTCTATAGTATCATTATTTCATAATATGCATCAACAACTCAAATAATTGAATTTATTGTCATAGATATTGTGTGCTATTTTTTACGTATATAGCTAAAATAGCTAGACAACTTACCATGATTTCACCCTTCAGATCACTGGAATCCAGTGAGCAATCCAAGGAAGTGAAAACCTTAGCCACCATGCCAGTGATTGATACACCAGTTGTGGGCGAAGAAGTTCCATTCATCACTATCAAGATTAAGAAGCAGACTATACCAAGTGTAATAGTGGATGGAGGATCAAGTGTGAACATCAATTATGAAGAAGTTACCCAAAGATTCAAGTTCAAGTTAAATAAACCATTGCCATTCCGAGTACATATGGTAGATCAACGACCAGTTGATCCTAAGGGTATGCTACAAGATGTGGTCATCTCGATAGGTAGCATTTATTATACAATTAGTTTTATTGTGATCACTATGGAGCAGCATGCCTACCCAATTCTATTGGGGAGACCTTAGCTGAAAAGTGCAAAAGTACTCTATAATTTAGGTACAGAGGACATGACCATTAAGATAGAAGGTCAATATGTGTGTATACCAACGAATGCTTGGAAGGCTTTGAGGAGTTGTCATCCTAAGAATCTAGAAGCTAAAGATTCATGTCCACTATAGGATGTTGAGTCTTGGTTAATGGAGTTGCATATCTTGCTTATGGGTGAGATACACATTTCTCAAGTAGCTACTGACATCAAGCAAAAAATGCGCGATGAACAGATTCCTAAATAGAAGGATCTTTTTTTTAGCAATTTTACAAAGGACATTGAGGAAGAACGAGAGATTGCTGAAGAACTAGTAATGATCACGCGTCTTGGACATAACCTACACAAGAGTTGAATCTCTCTTTAGATACTCGAGAGGAGTTCCTCCTAAACTTTGTTAGCACAAGATACCTTTTGTCCTAGATGCTAAACCAATTCGATAACAAATGTATAGGATGAATCCCAACTATGCCAACCAAGTCAAGGCTGAGTTGGATCAACTGTTACAAGTAGGATTTATATACATGATAGACTAGAGTGATTGGATTTTCCCTATTGTAGTTGTGCCTAGGGAAAACTTCAAGTTTGTGTGGATTAATGGAAATTAAATGCTCAAACAATTCTAGATCCATTTCCCACCTTTTACTGATGGAATTTTAGATCAGGTTGTAGGCCATGAGATGTACTCATTTATGGATGGCTATAGTGGGTATAATCAGATTATTGTGGCTTGTGAAGATCAATCAAAGCCTACTTTTATTACAAAATGGGGTGCTTGTGATGTCGTTTGGATTGAGGAATGCCCCATCCACTTTCCTAAAGTTTACGGTGGAAACCTTTAGAGATTACCTCACTGAATTTATTGCAATTTACTTGGATGATTTTTGCATGTATTCCTCAGATATTGATCATCTAGGATATCTTGAGAAGGTTTTTCGGAGATGTAGGAAAGCAAGTATCTCTTTGAACCCTACTAAGAGTGTGTTCTATGTCGAGTTGGTATTCTACTCGATCGGTGATGTTATTTCTAAGGATGGAATAAGAACCGAGCCAAACCAAAGCTATCCAACAAATGCCTGAACCCTAGAATATATCTCAATTACATTCTTTTGTGGGGTTTATCGGTTTCTATCTTAGGTTCATCAAGGACTTTGGAAGATTGTAGTGCCCTTGTATGAATTGAAAAAAACGGATCTAAGCTTGAGTGGAATGCCAAGTTGACCATAGTTTTCAATGATTTGAAAAACCAAGCAATGGCTACTCCAATTCTCAAACAACCAAGATGGGATGTCATTTTTCAGGTGCATGTGGATGCTTTTGGTTATTTTGAGCACAATTGGATGGTGGGTTGGACTATCTAGTATATTATTCTAGCAGGTTACTTACACCTATGGAGTCAAATAGTAGCACCATCAAGCGAGAATATCTAGGAATGGTTTTCAATGTGTAGAAGTTAAGGCATTATTTACCTGGGAATCCTTTAGTTTTCTATGTGGATCATCAAGCCCTACTTTATCTCATCAACAAAATTGTCATTCGAGGATGGCTTGTTTGTTGGATGCTGCCGTTATGGGAGGTTAACTTCAAGATTATTCATAAACTAGGTAAGACCCATGTGGGCGCTCATTGTTTGTCCAAGTTACCACTTCTCAAGCAAACTCAAGGAGTTGACATGGAACTACTAGATGTTGATTTGTTCGTAGTTGATTATTGTGCAAATGAATATGTTGAGTTGGTTAATTATTTGTCTCAAGGCACATTCCCTACAACTATGCCTCAAGATAAGCACATGCAATTAGCTCTTCAAGCTTGGAAATATACTATGAATGGTGGACAGCTATATCGAGAGAGTGTGGATTGATCCCTAGCCTCTAGGATACTTTCTAGGGCTAAGTTAATGTGCAAATTGGAAGGATTATCAAGCCACTATAAGAAAACATTAACAAGGGGTGAAATAGAATAGCTTGACCCAATGGTGGTGTTGTCTTTGATATATGAGAGTCATGGTAGGGTGCTTACTATTGTGGGGCTATTGTGGCTTTGTATATTGGTCCTTTTGTCTTAATTGTGAGATTCTTTCTTTTTGGATCATCTTGCTCCTTTTCTAGAGCACAACTTAAGCTTAAGCTTGGCTCCATGGAATTCATTGTAGCCATGAGATTTTGAGCATTCCAAGGCGAGCTAACTGCTCAAAAAGTCTTACAAGCAGGTTTGTGGTGGGAAATATTGTTCAAAGATGCTCAAACCAGATGTACGTAGTGCGATGTATGCCAATGCACTGGATAGTTATTGGCTAAACAATATATGCCTTTCCAACCCACTAAGCCTTGGGAAGCCTTTCAATGTTGGGGTTTGGCTCTTGTTTGGCCCTTTAAACCCACAAAGTTCACTCAAAACAAGTGTATACTCATTGCAACCGACTATGGTATTTGCATTATAACAACTTCATTTGTCCATTGTGCTATGTATGTTCGTGTGTGTTGAGAGGGGTGGCCTTATGGAGATTGAGAGAGAGAGAGGGAGGGAGGGTAGAAGGGGTGTGTTACAAGAGAGAGAGATAGAGAGAGAGAGAGAGAGAGAGAGAGAGAGAGTAGAAGGGGTGTGTTATATATATATATAGATAGATAGATAACAAGTGTGTGTGTGTGTGACCTACAAGGAAGGAGAGAGAGAGAGAGAGAGTAGAAGGGTTGTGTTATATATATAGAGAGAGAGATAACAAGTGTGTGTGTGTGTGTGTGACCTACAAGGAAGGGGAGAGAGAGAGAGAGAGAGAGAGAGAGAGAGAGAGAGAGAGAGGAGGGTAGATGAGGGGTGTGAGAGGAAGATTAAGGGTGTGACATGTGTGTGTGTGTGTGTGTGTGTGTGTGTGGTGAGGGGGAGATTAAGGGTGTGGCATGTCTGTGTGTGTGGGTGAGAGAGAGAGAGAGAGAGAGAGAGAGAGAGAGAGAGCTGGCATGTTCACATCTTCCACATCAGTGTTTACTTGCTATGCATATATATTTCCTTCCACCATGTCCAAACCCAACCCTTGGAGAGCCTCATAGGAACATTTCAAGCCTTCCATTCAAACATTGGGGAGTTAATGTTCTTAGGGATCCATGGCATATATAAAGGCCATGGGACTTAGAGTACCCTTTATTGTGCTTGCCACTTTTCCAAGACACACATACCACTCCTCTAATGGACACTCCTCATGAGGCTTTCCACAATTTTGTGGCATCTAGTCCTTATGTGGGTAGCGAGATGAGCTTTACAAAATTTTTGATTGTGACTTGGATGTGATCGAAATTGCATGAGAGCACAAGGACATATTCGAGGATTTCCTAGAGTACTTGGACACCATAATCTCTCCACATGCTATCCAATTAACCTCAAGAGGCAAATATGGATTCCCACTACTCTCCTCCTAGAATCTCATAGAAGTGATTGTACATTTAGAAGTAGATTATATAGAAAAACTAATGCTGTAGGTCCTAGACACTATCTTTAAAAAATGAGCAAGGAGGAGAGGAATCTTCAAATGGGTGTTGTAGGAATCAAAATTTTGTCTAAAGGGATGGCCTTCTATGTAGTCATGATAGAGAGGAAGCATCCCCCTATGCCTAGGTTCATGGAAGAGGTGCCTACAATGAGAATCGCTCACAAAACCTGCAAATTAAAAAAAAAAACTATACACAAGAATATGCACAATCTTTCATAGCTCAGAAATAGAAAAGAAGACAAGCGTGCTAGGTGCAATCACCCCCCATAGAAGTGGTGCTTGTCTTCCACTTCCTATGTATTTGATTGATTCTAGAATTTCAAGCAACAATTGATACAAGCTCATGTACTTCTCCTCCATGCATGAACTGGAGATAAGCCACACACACACTTTCCAAAATAGCTTGCCTTTTCTAGAAATAGAGTTTGCTTTTCCTACTATCATTGATATGCTTAGGCTAAACCTCTAATGTTCCAAAAATTAAAATATGTACATTTGTAATTTCAAAAACTAGGCTTTCTAAAGTAGTTCTTGTTTAGTCCGTGCATCACTGGTTGTACCTTATGCACACAAAAATGCTTGATGCCAATAGCCATCGCCTGATTAGTTACTCTCCCCCTGAATTCACAACATCCATCAATAATGCAAATATTTCAAGCATAAGAAACCTTGGAAACAATCACCAATATTATTCAATCTTTCAGCATTTAAGTGATGCAAAATCAACAAATCATAGATGGATGGTGCACACATGCAACACATACCATGGCCTGGTGTACACACTAGCCATGGGTACATATGGTGCACACACTACTACACACTCATCGCATAAGTGGTGCACACACTGCTACACACTCATACAAATAGCAAGCACATACTGCATCAGTTGTGCGACAAAATGCTAGATCCCACAACTAAATACTGAAAGATTAAAAAAATAATTGAATAATCCCAATTATCGTAACATCCCTCTTGCTTGATATTGCAATTGTCCTCAATTGCATGACAAAAAGGTAGTCAACAAATCAAGGTACTAGTGAAAATATCTTGTGGGCATCCACTTGGCATCCTCTACGGGGTGGTTCTTGAATGTAACAAGATAAATGGGATATTAATTTCCACGTCTTGTCTCAGTGATTTGTGTATCAATGATATATCGGTCTCTCCTTGAAACAAAGGTGCCTCCTTGAATAACAAAAAGGTTTCAGAAGATGCACATGAAAAGAATTATGAATTTTCCAATGTGGCAGTAATTCTAACCAAAAGGCATTGTCATTGATACGCTCTAAAATCTTAAAGGGACCATAGGATTTAGGGGCCAACTTTACAACAGGATGTGTCTCAGTACTCTTAAGTCGACGCTTTTCAATTCATAACATCACTAGGTTGCCTCTTTCAAATACAACTATTTTTCTCCCCTTGTTGGTGCATTTAGTATAGAGAGCTTGAGCGTGCTCTATGTTCTTACAAACATTAGTCAAAATTATAGAGAAGTCTTCAGTGAATCGGTCAGCAGCCTCTACTTGATGCTTAAGATGGGTCAATGGTCTTGCCATAGACAAATTGAAATGGTGACTTACCTGTGGTAGAATGCGTAGTATTATTGTAGGCAAACTATAAAATGTGTAAATATTTGTCCCATTTTCTTGGCTGACCCGATACATAAGCACACATCATGTCACAAATAGTATTTTGTGTGACTTCAGTTTCGCCATTGGACTCTGGATGAAAAGCAGTGGAGACATCTAACTTCGTACCAAGATGATCAAAAAGTGTTGTCCAAAAGTTACTACAAAATTTACTATCTTGGTCTAACACGATTGCTTTTGGAAGGCCATGGTGAACAAAGATATGCTTAATGAACAAATGAGAAACTTTAATTGCCTTTTTACACGGAATAAAATAAGCCTATTTGCTAAATCTATCTATGATAGTCCAAATCATATCAAAACTTGAGCTAGTTGTAGGAAATCCTGTAATGAAATCCATAGAGATTTGTTCCCATGGACTGGCAAGAATTAGTAAAGGCATAAGCAAACCTTGATATTTGCCCTTGTAGCTCTTAACTTTATGGCAAATAAGGCATTGTGCAACAAACAATGCAACATCAACTTTAAGCTCGGGCCAGAAAAAATCTTGAACTACAGTTTGATACATTGCAATGATACCTATATGCCCCATGTAGGGTGGTTGATGCACCTCTTCTAGTACCAAACGATGAAATGATGCAGTGATACACAAGCGCTTTTCATAGAAAAGATAGTCATCATGGATGGAATATGAGGCTATAAGGGTACCATTGGCTTGCTTAATTTTATGCCAAATTTTAAAAAAGTCTTGATCATTAGCATATGCATCATTCATAGGCTCAATCATTAGCATATGCATCCTTCATAGGCTCAAAAGGGTCTCCCTTGATGACTGAGATATTATATAAGCTAGGTCATTGGCGCAGTGCATCAGCAACTACATTGTCTTTGCCTGGTTGGTATTGGGTCATCCGTTTAAAATGATCAATAAAGGCAACCCATTTTATGTGTCTATTAAAGATCATTGGTTGAGTAAGGAGATGTCTAAGGCTTTGGTGGTTAGTCTTAATAAGTAATTTAGAACCCATAAGATAGTGCTTCCAAAGTTTAATGGCATGGACTATTCGGCTAATTCTTTATCATATGTGGAATAGTTTAGCTTCATTGATTTCAACTTACGTGACTCAAAGGCAATCAGATGGTTATCTTGCATAAGAACAACCCAAAAACCCTACCCACTGGCATCAGTGACCATGACAAAGAAAGGTCTCGTGAAGTCTAGCATGGTCAAAACTAGTGTTCGGGACATTGCCTCTAAGTCACTGGAAGGCTAAAGTGTGTTTTTCTTCCCAAGAGAAAGCATGAATCTTACGTAGAAGTTCAGTCAATGGATGTTCCTTGTGTGCAAAAATTTTAATGAATCTTCAGTAAAAACTACACAGACCTAGAAAAGATCTTTAGGTTGTGGCCAGTTCACTATTGCCTCTACTTTCTTAAAATCTAGTCGAATACCTTTAGCTGAAATGATGTGACCAAGATATTCAATTTCAAATTGGAAAAACAAACTTTTCTCTAGGTTGGCATAGAGTTGGTTCTTGCGTAAGAGGGAGAAAACAAGATCTAATTGTTTCTCATATTCCTCTGGACTCTTGCTATAAACCATGATATCATCGAAGAAAACTATGATTAGGGTCGAATAAGCCTCGAGCAAAAAGGTCTTCTATTTGGGATTAAACCTATTGTTGCTCAGTAGGATTATGTCTATACGGTGCTTTGCATGGTGGAGCACTACCTGAGATAAGATCAATCTTATGGTCCTCAAGTCTGGATTGAAGAAGGCCAGGGGATAAGTCTTCCATAAAACAATCAGCATAGGTAGCTAAAAAAGGATCAAGAGGCTCTTGCTTAGGTTTTTCAATCGCCGGACTAGCCTGAACCTTGTTGACCATAACAAGATATGTTTTGTCATGTTTGCCCATAGCCCTTTTAGCTTGGGTATGCAACAATAAAGGCCAAGAGGGAAGGCTCTTGTCGCATTCCAAAATCATAGATTCAGTGTCCTGAGTCACACAATAATAGTGCGCTCAAGAGAATCAAGTTTGGCATTATGATCGATTAGCCAATGCATTTCAAGAATAAGATCTTTCTTACACAAAGGAGCGACTAAGAAATCACGCATATTGGCTAATGGCCCTATAATCACCTCAAGATCCTTCAGCATTTGTAAACAATTGTAATGTGATCCTTGAAAAGCTTATTTGACTTTGTACTTTGTTTTGATGGATGGAAGACCTAGTTCCTCAACTAAACGATGTGAAATAAAATCGTGGGTGCTTCCATCATAAACATTACATTCTTTTCCGTGTAATGATGCAGTCATGTGTAACAAAGAGGTACTAAAAAGAGATGCACTTTTGCCTAAAGAGCCCTTACCTAAAGTAATGTAGGCGGTGTCCTTGGTTTCCTCCTCTTCTCTGCCCTCTTGCTTGAAAGATTCATCTTGGGATCCTTCAGCAATATCATTGATGTAGTTGACTCATGTAGAGTTGCGCTGGCCATTACTGTTAGTATTGGCCATTGGTGCATTCTCCATTTTCTCCACTATTATTGTTAGTATTCTTTCCCTGAGTACCTGGCTTGGATGTAGCAAGTGGGTTCTTTGGACATTCAAAAGAATAGTGCCCCTTCTCCTTGCAACTATAACTCTTGACAAGTATACTAGTTCTTTGATTTAGCAGGCTTCCAATTAGACTTACCGTAAACTTTACCAGTTGGGCGCTCCTTCTTGAAAAATGGAGTATGTTTCTTTGCTCGAGCAGTGCGAGTAGCAAAGCTTCTTACCTATTTCTTGGGCCTCCCCCACAGGAGACATAGGTGGCTTCCAAGTTGACGTCACTTG
Source organism: Dipteris shenzhenensis (assembly GCF_047967505.1). Lineage (NCBI taxonomy): Eukaryota > Viridiplantae > Streptophyta > Polypodiopsida > Gleicheniales > Dipteridaceae > Dipteris > Dipteris shenzhenensis. The sequence continues at coordinate 8,851,432 of NC_141609.1, read as the reverse complement.
TTTAGTGCATCTTTGGTGTCTTGACGAAGCCGCTTCTCATGTTGATAGAGTGCTTGCCACCCTTCCTCAGTGAGTTTCTCTAGTGTTGGACTTCTCTTTGGCTGGTAGTGATCATTTCCCACATCCTCGTCATGATGTAGGTCTTTAGAATGATGTATTTCTGATAAAATATGCTTTCCCGACAGTTAGAATTGTGCACATTGCAAGTAAGATAAATCACTATGAAAGGAAATACACACAAACACAAGACTTATCTCAATGCGGTTCCTAAGCTTTGAAAATGGCTATATGTTGAGTATAGAATCTTTGTGACCTCTCAGACTCATACAATTCTGAGTGCATTCACGTTGCAAAATACAAAGCAAAGCTCGTGTCCAATAGCACTTGTGGCTTGTGTCTTGCGCTGGTAAACACATGTTTGTCTGCTTCCAAAATCCTTTGGGTTGCTCCCGTGCTTGTAGTTTTTCCCTTGAAATATATCTTTATGCCCAGAAACTATGGAGTATAGAACAACAATGTGACTTGACCTAGTGGATTGTCACAATTGTTAAGCGTGCATGGGCCAGGACTGGTATGGGTGCCCTCCTCGTGATGAGATTTGTTCAAAAATTTTATAGCCGGTTCTAAGAGCAAAAAAGAAATTTTCAACTACCATGAATGGTGTATCCGAATCATAATTTTCTGAGTGAGTCATTCCCTCTTATCCTTTGGGCAAGTTGCATGTCCTTGTTGATGATGTGGTCACCCTCTTCGCATGGATCACATAGATACATACAAACATACGTGCATGCATGCACGCGTGCACATGCGTGCACACACACACACACACGCACATGCACATGCACACGCACACACACATGCACATAGACACACGTGGACATACGTACACACACACATGAGAGTAAAAACATAAGGAAGAATTGTAAGAAAAAGCCCATACCTTTTCAAGGCAAAAAGGAAATCGGACATTTTGATAGGATGAACTCATCCCCATAGAAGGAGGGGTTCCAAGGAATTGGTAAAACCATAGTCCCTCTACAAGTTTATTGTCTCTAGTAATTAGCAACAAGTTGTAATGAGTCTTGAGGGTAAGTGAAACAAAGATATGGTGGAGCATCTCTCAATATATTCAAAAGAGGGAAGATGACTAGGATAGAATAGATAGGAGCCTTAAGACATAATCTCTAATACTCTCAAGAGGGATGTCTGGGTGATTTCATGATTAGGGGTAGCCAATCCTAGAACTAAATACAAAATAGACACACATTAGTAAAAATGAGTAACAATAAGTTCTTAAGTGATGGATTCCATGCTCTAGCTTAAAGATTAAGGAGTACATGGACTATTTGTTGACAAAATTATATTTATTCCCTTGGTTTTATAGCATTCCCTTAAAAGCAGCTACACCCAAAATGGTTATGCCCAAATCCTGCTTTAGCCCATCTAAGGCAATAGAGTTTTTTTTTCTATAAGATGCTTTCTCTCGTTAAGTTTGAAGGATCTCTTTCACAAGAATAGGAACCAAATTGATAAGAGACTAGAAGTAATTCATGAAAGTTGCCACAATAGTTTTCACCCATTGCCTTATCTAAATAAGCTTGAAATCAAAAAGAGGTATGAGATTCGAGGTGTGTCCTTATCATAACATTTTTCACAAAATTTTGAATTCTTGCTAGCAACAAAGATTTAATATTCATCTTAACTCTAGATCTACCCTATCCATAAAGCTTGATCCTTCCAATTGTTCACCATTGCATTGAGGAAGCTTGGAAGTCAAAGAACAAGGAAGCTTAGGAAGAGCAAACTTTGCACAAGTGTGAACCTTTATCCCTTCAAATACTTGAGTTAGCACTTTATCTTTCCAAGGAGCCACTCAACTTTACGCCGAAAGCTGAGCAAAAGTGCCAAAAAAAGTTCAAAAACCTCCAAGCTTATAAAATTGGAGATAGAATTTAGAGGTTTTTACACAATTTATACTCGCCAAAGTTTTCACACAATTTATACTTATATTTGTTTTGTTTTTTAGGTCAACATCGAATATTTGTTTTGTTTTTTAGGTCAACATCGAGATGCTTCGGAAACTGGTTTTCCGTGAACAAACAATAAGAAGTTCGAGCATTCTAGTTTCTTTTGGGGTGGGGAGGTGGGCTCTGATGACCATTTCTTGGCGTCTGTTCGTCGATTTCGCTGGACATTGTCCTGATTTCTGCTTCTGAAAGAAGCCGAGGGCCGACGGTGTCACTGGTCAGTTCGTTTTATCATTTTGTATACGCAACTTTTCGGGAAAAAGAGAGAAGGGACAGCTTTTCAGAAAGACGGAGTAAGACCGAATTCAGGTGATGTACGTTTCGAGAGTACGTTAGATGTGTAGGGTGGGCGATGTTAATCCAACTTATCCAAGTTCAAATTCCGCAGATGTAGAGTACTTTATATCCGAAAGCGAGCAGTAGGAATCAGAAAAGTCTAAAAACATAATTTTTGGAGGTGTCTCGACTCTCGACTCGCAGCTTTCCAGCATGCCATTTTGTGAACCGTTTCGAGACTTGCTGCACCACAAATATGTGTGACTTAGAATCATTGCACTCTTTCAAACTTATTGGTGAAAATTGGAGGAGTGGCAGCTTTTTGGAGTGTGGAGTGTGGGCATGTGCCTCCCACTGAGCGGATGCTGGCATGACAGCTACGGGCAACGCTGATGGTGCTTGCGGAGGACTCTGGAGACAAGCCCAACGATTGATACAAGTTTGGCGGCACTGGGGAGCTCGGCCGGAGAGGACGGATGCTAGAGATTCTTCTTTGTCCATACAATCTGACTCCAATCTCCAATTATGCCCACAAGTTTACAACGTCGATTGTATCAAATGTGCGTGCCCGGCGGCGGGCATTGCAACCCAGCCGTCACATTTGGTCTTCTGTTTGGAGGCCCGGCGCATTACCCTTATAAATTTCTAAAAGGCATCCTTTACTGGTTAGCTGGAGCTGCAGTGGCCTGCTTGCTGCTGGCAGCGGTAACCGACGGTGCCGTAAGTACTCATGAGCCTTTAAGATACTCCCCGTGTGCATTGAAAGTATGGCACTATCTTGAACTTCCTAGGAGCTCATTTTGAGACTTTCATTTTTTTTTTTTTTTTTTAAAACTCCTACTGCTACATTTCTGAGATTTCCCGTTTCTAGATGGTTGGCGAACCAATTTACGGAGCAATCATCCTGGAAATTGTGATTACTTTCGGCTTGGTATACACAGTCTATGCCACAGCAGCTGACACTAGAGCTAAGGGAAACGTGGGGATCATCGCCCCTCTTGCCATAATTTGGCTTTATTGTGGCTGCCAACATTCTGTTTGCCGGAGCTTTTGATGGAGGTTCCATGAATCCTGCTCGCTCATTCGGCCCTGCCTTGGTAAGCTGGGACTGGACGAACCACTGGGTGTACTGGGTCGGCCCACTCGTCGGAGGAGCGCTGGTCGGTATTGTGTATGAACTCCTCCTGATCATGGGTCCAGAGCCCACGCATCAACCCATCCCCGATTACTAAGCCGGTTGGTCAACATACTGGGCACAAAGAGGATGAAGCGACTGAATTTGTGAGGAGGCAGCTGGCGCAGTACTGGTTTTTGGTCATTGTTTCGTTTTAGCGGGCTTCAGGTAGTGTAGCTGGTCGCAGGCAGCCCTTGTCACGGGCGAGGCGTGTTCGTATCGTCCCGTTCTGGACAGGACGTTGATCGACAGTGTGATGTGATGTGCATCATGCGCAGCGAGAATCACTGGATGGGGTATGGTGGATGTACCGATTCCCAGACAGGACCGTCTGTACCGCGTCTAGAATAATCGAAGAGAAATGCTGGACACCATTTTGTATGCGAGTGCTCGTACCCGTATATACATTGCCGTTGAATAAATGATGCAATTCTTCTTCTTTTTTTTCAAATAGAACTGTTTTAAGGGAGCTATAGTTTGTGAGCATGTGGGGGACTTGTTAAAGATGGTACATAACCAAGTATATTGCCTCTAATAAAGTATGGATGCGTCCCATAAATATCCCTCTAAGAAATATTCCTCTCTATCTTTTCATGTCAAAAATTTCAAAAGCATAATCTCCAAGACTCTCCCCCCCCCCTCCCACGCCAACTACGAGGGGGCACGCCTAGGTTGACATGTAGGAGGTTTCCTTGAGGGAAGTTGCACAGGTAGCCACTATAGGTAAGACTTAAGAACTTACAACTTCTAGAGTGATCTTTCAGCTCACCAAGACAAAGTATAGTTTAGACTTCTAGGGTTGATCATGTGGCAAGGCAAACGTGGTTGTAAACTATAGGTAATAATTTTATTAATGCACCATGGTGAGTAATTCCCTAGGTATCTCTTAGGTCCTTAACTTCATACAATTGAACATTATATCCTTTCAATAAAAATGACCTATTATAGTGTAGACCTACCAAAGCATTCAAAATGTGAAAACAAAACCCCCTTTTTTGTCCTGCCCCCAAAGGGGTATGGCTTAGTAATCGATTGAATGTGAAAGAGAAAATTCTCGATTTTCATAAATTTCTAATTCAAAACTTTGTAAATATTTTCATTGGTACATGAGTGTTCATCTATGGCGCCCTTTGTAGCAAGATGGATGGGATTTCTTAGGTTGCTCAGTGAGCATATAGCCTTGTTCTCCATTTCAGCCCACCTGTACTCTTCCTCTTGCTTCCTCTCAATTCCTAACTCCAGCACGGACGGATTCTCCGGCAACTACATTGGTTTGCCGAGTTGAGCCTCCAAGCACCACAGTATCTGGTCTCTTCGATTTTGGCAACCACGATTAAACCCTACTGCTTTTGGTTTCCCCAAATCTTTCTGCAATAGACGTTGCCATCTACCGCTAGTTTAAAGAGAGGGACCCCCAAAAGTGCCTTGGGACAGCAAGAATTCTTGGTAGCATGCTATTGAACGAATGCTCTGGGATTTTCATTGTTTTTGTATCTTAGGATTTGTTAAACAAACATCCCTACCTCAAAAGTGTAAGGACAAATTCGCAATGGACGTCCTCTGGACGTCTTTCACTAGGGCTTGCCCATTTTCGGTTCCTATTTCCTGGCAGTGCTAAACAGAGCAGGTCGTCCACAGTCCAGAACACCAACCCTCCATTCCTCTCTTCTCTTGAGTGCATATGTCAAACTTGCGTGACCTCAAAGATTTACTGCTCAATACCAGTTAACAATTTTATACATTTCACAGGTGGTGAAATACGTGCATGTGAGGAAGGAACTTCTTTTCGGATTGCAGGTACTTACTTTAAGGGTCCCTTTCTCAGGTCTAGGAGAGGTGGGTTCTATTTGATGCAACCACCCATGCATCCCCTCATGTAGAACGTCGCCTTGCAAGAGCAAGTTGAGGTTTCAACTTCCATCTCGCTTGGCCATTTGTCTTGTTCTTCCCTTCTTGTTTCTTGCCTTCATCTCGGGTAGGCCTACTGAATACTTGTTGTTTTTATGTAGAATTTTTCGCCCTTGAATGAAGCCTTATCCAATATAATGACCCATTACACTGTAGTCCCGACTCCTAGCAAAGCATTCAAAATTTCACCATTTTTTGTTTAGGTGTATAATTTTTTGACTCCTTTTTGCCTAGAGAACAAAGCTCTTATCTAGTAGATCTAAGAAACGCATTAGTACTCTGCCAAGCGCAAGGCTTAATGATGTGTCTTAAGGTAATTAGGACAAGCATGATAATATATAGGTCCAAACGATTCAAAAATGTATTCACTTGGAGGAGTGGAAAGGGAAGGTGGGAAGTAAAGCACAGATTGATTAATGAGGAAGTTTCTCCATTTATGAGAGGAAGGTCCTTTTCCCCTCTTTTTTATAAGGGACGGAATTGATGAGAAGGGAGGATGGAAGGGATGGAAAGGTAAGATGAGGGAGTAGGAATTAATAGAGGGGTGGAAAGGCAATTGGGAGTAATGGAGAGGTCGAAAGCAAAGTAGGAATAAAGAGGAGTGTGATTAAAGAGACTGTCTCTCTATTTATGAGGGAAGGCCCCCTCCCTCTTACTTATGAGGGTAGGAATAAAAAACCCTTTACTCTACTTTTTACATAGCATCTCTATGTAGCCTCTCCCTCCTCCCCTTCTTTTCCCTCAGTCCCTCCCCTCAAACCTCCCTTCCCTGTATCCATCGCTATGCTCATCCCCCTCTCTCCCTCCCCTTAGCCTACACTCGCTCTTGTTGTCTCCCTTTCCCTTTCTCTCTCACCCTGCTCTCAGCCCCCTCTCCTCTCTGATCATATTGTCAAGTATTCTGTGTCGAGGTGCCCTACAAAGGTTGTCGATGGTAGCATCCTCCTCCTTGACCCCCTCTGGCTAAACCCCCTATGAATTCCTTCGCCCGATCAATTTTGCTGAATCTCCATCATGGTCATTACTCATGCACTATATCTAATCTCTAGTTTCATTCACTTACCTATTTTTACTTATTAGAGAAGGAGATCTATGACGATCACATAGTCGCAAATAGAAGGAGATCTATGACAACCATCGTGCTGGTTCTTAGAGTTGTATATTAGTGCACCAAGGAAAATGTATTTCCTTATGCAACCAAGAAAAATACAAATGTTAATATGGCCCTTGAGGGGTCCCCTCTAGGGGCAAGGGCCATATCGACATGCCATATCTGTCTAGTGGCATCTTGGATATCATATAATGCATGTCGATATGGCCCTTGCCCCTAAAGGGGACTTCTTAAGGGCCGTATCGCCAATTGCATTTTCTAAAAGCTTAATTGCATTTTTCTAGATCTATCTCCATGCAACCACCACTGCAGTGGGTTGTTGGAGCTATTTCACTACTACACATGGATCCTATTATTGCGACGTTTACGTACCGACGTTTACTGCGCGGGGCGCTAATCGACGGTATGAAAAGTGCATCCCGTAAAGCATCATTATATAGCGACTTTAGGCAAACATTGCTATATAGCGACTATTACAAAGGTCACTATATAGCGACTTTTAAGTGTCACTATATAGCGACACTGATATACTATTTTATAGCGACGTTTTCCAGAGAGGTTTTTTACTCATATAGGCCTTAAAAGTTAGTTTTTTCCAATGACAAAATTTTTTAAATTTTCATACATGTTTGATCTCATAGAGAATAAAAATATGAGAGCATGTACATCAAGCCTTTGAAGCTCATATATTCATGTCCAAGTTTGAGATGAAAAAAATCAATGAAGAGCATTTACATCAACTGTTTCATCTTGAGCCAAGTCTAAGGCACCAAACAAGTCTATCTCCAACTCTATACCGAGTTGATCTCCTATATCATCATTGTACTCTAGCATCATACGTTCACCTAAAAGTACTTGATCATCTTCTTCAATAAAGTGTGGTGATTCTTGATGATCGTTGTCTTCTTCCTCAATATCGTGATCTCCATCTTCCTCGCGTGCGTTGTCATTATGCGCATCTTCCTCTTGGCTCATATTGTGATCTTCATCTTCTTCGCTAGATTCATCGGGATCAATTGGATCCGGCATTGGTAGTGGCATCTCCATATCCACATCTCTATCTTCAAAAATTTGCTTACTTCGTGGTGCAACTTGGATCACGTACCACCATCTTGGATCAGAACAATCCGGATGAAAAACCACCTATATTGAAGATGGGTGCCAAATGTCGTCAATTATATATATGAAATTATGCTCAAGTACATGTATCAATGGATCTTTAAAAACGAAAGCTTCAATTAATTAAATCATTAGTATGCACCTACTCATAATGCTCGGGAAAAACAAAAGTATCACTTTCATCGGTCCAATGTTTGGTGGAGTCTATTGCAAAGAAACCACTACTATCTTTTCTCACTGTCACATGGGGACCGTTGTAAATAGTTCTAAACCATTTTACATCAAGAATGAAAATATAAATCGTCTGAAATCAACTTCATAGATTTCACGTATGGTTCCACAATAATCCAACTGTGAGGAGAGAAGATTGGTATCCGAAGCACTTGCTTGGCTATCTTGTGTGAAGTTAGCCATGACTCCACAATCATACGTGACTCTCTTTGAATCGATGCGTTCCACACAAAAATGTCGTCCATATGACCATAATGCACTGTACTTTTTGTACTGTAAAAGAGCATCATTAAAACAATGAAGATGCATCTATTTTATAGCGTATATTGCCACAAATAATTACTTAATTACATCAAGAGGTAAGAAACTTACATGCACCATACATCCAGATGATAACTCTCGCTTGTGCTCGTTTATTATCTCTCCATCGTGTTCAGCTTTACGTAGAGCTAGTTGTAGCCAATCAAGTGACATGTGAGTGGGGAGAAGAGCCAGATCCCATGGATATGGTTGCGATCACCTATACATTACTCTGAATCTCGTCCTTGCATTTATTCTTTCTACTTTGGCCACTTCATATCTCTCAATCCACTTCTGCATCTTAGGGCTATTGAGGATACAAAACTTATTGAATTTATCCATTTGCTCTTCGCTCATCTTTCTTTCAATCCCTTTTCCTTGGGAAACCTCGCCAATGATGCGATCATCATCCTTGTTATGCCAAGCTTGCGGCATATCGGGATCCGTGGATGCAAGAAACTCCGTGATATATACTAATGACTCTTGCACAAGCCATCCCTCTACCATGCTTGCTTCTGGTCTTGCTCTTTGTCTTACAAATCCCTTCAAAGTTTTCATAAACCGCTCGAGAAAAAACATCCATCGACTATGAACGGTACCTGCAATAGCCACCTCATCAACTATGTGCACAAGCAAGTGGACTTGAGTTGTCATAATGCTCGAGGGAAAGTGCTTCTCAAGCAAGCATATGGCTTCGATGGATTCCACCCTAGCCTTCTCGATGCTCGATATGGAGATCTCTTTTTGAGATATCCACCTATTTCACATGTCTATGTAAGATATTTTCATAATCAGTCTACAAATTAATTAGCTTAAATTGAAGAAAATGCAATCAATGCGATTTGATAGTAAGCATACCTCACAATACCACAGATCTTGAATATAGCATTTCTAACATCTTCTTGTAAGCACGCTTTTATTGTAATTGGGAGGATGAACTATCAAAGCAACAAAGAAGTCATGTCAACAATATAACATAATCATAATTACGCTAACACATCACGATTATTGGTACACTAATTATATAGCTTAGAATACCTGTAAGACCTTGTGCCAATCATGGGACTTGAGCCCACTAAGCTTATTGTCCTTTGAAATGCTCCTTTCAAGCAACGCATGTACCCTGTCAGTGTTTGAAAAGAGGCAATGTCCGCCTTGACCACTGCCTCCTCCCTCAGAGAGAGGATCCATGTTGCTTTCGGGAGGACAACTTTTCCTGAAGCATGCACTTGGGGCCACAAATGAGACATCCTATTCATAGCACGTAAGTCTTCTCGCACTCCTCTCGAGTCTTTGAAACCAACCAAGTGTGCCCAAATAGTAGCTCCCACATTCTTGAAGATATGCATGGGATCCAAGAGATGATTGATTTGTAATTGACCCCAATAAGGAAGCTCGTGAAAGATCGATAGCCTCTTCCTACCAGGAGGACGTTCCTCTCCAGTCGCCCTCCAAGCTTGAATCCAGTCACTTGCCTTCAAATCAAGCTGACCTCCATGTGCGAGATGGTCGAATGGAAGGTATCGATCATGACCTTCATAAACATTTTTTCTCATATGTTTGGAGTATTGTGCAAGCGATTTCAAACCCGGTACACAAATAGGACAAGCATGGTACCCACTTCTAACAAGTCCTGCACGCGTACATGAATGTGTTAGTATAAGACATGCGTGCGAAAGAGAGTCATAAAAGCATAATCCTATATTATACTTGTAGAGACACAACCACGTACTTGTGCACTCTCCATATCCTAGATAGTCATGCATGGTCCACATCAAGATACCCCTGACCAAAATATCAGTGGTATGTCTAGGAGCTCTGGAAATATCAAAGACCTGCACTCCTCTCCATAATATCTGTAACTCCTCTATTAAAGATGCCATGTACACGTCCATATTTTTTGCCTTGTACTTCCCTGGCACGAGTAGTACAAGCATGAGGTGTCCCTTTTTTATTGTTAGCCATGGTGGGATATTGTAATTCACCACGACTATGGGCCATGTTGACCAAGATGTCGAGCGTAATCCGAAAGGATTCACGCCGTCCATGGCGAGCCCAAGATGTAAGTTGCGTGGCTCCCTCGCAAAGTCCGGCTACTGATTGTCTATGTGATTCCAAGCTACACAATCTATGGGAATCCTCAATGTGTCATCAGTGGACCGATGAGATGCATGCCATGTCATCAACTTCGCTATGGATTTGCATCGGAACATGTGCTGTATTCTTGCAATGATGGGAAAGTGTCTCAAGACCTTTATCGGTATCCGCTCACCCTGCAAGTCATCTCTATATCATTGTTCCCCACACTTCGGACAACTAGCCAAATCTCCATGCTCACAACGAAAGAGAATACAATCATTATGGCAAGCATGGATGTTATCATAATCCATACCCACCATTGTTAACATCTTTTTCGCTTCATCTCTTGATGCAGGCATGGTATTTGGTGTAGGCAACATCTTCTGGAGCAACCTATCACAATTCAAACATACATAGGCTTCGAACAATGATGATTCGGTACACTAATCCATACATGATGATTCTCAAAACAAACAATATCCAAATAATGAGTCAAATTAATGCAAGGGCTAACCTCATTAAGCCGAGACACTTGTATCCGACCACCCATACTTTACTTGCAGATTCAAAATTGAGAGACAAGCACGTAGTTTAGACATCCTAGCACCCTCGTACAGTTGTGTTGATTGCAACTCTCGCAATTTGACCTCAGACTCTGACATCACGTGTACATGGGATGTAGTGCCCCTAAAAATAGAATCCATCATGTCGACCATACCCCTCGTCATCATTCGGGAGACTATAGTCTTGCTCAAAGTATGAAGGTATATGCGTAACCTCGTCAGCCTCCTCATCTTGTTTTAAGATTTTGTGTAAATATAAGATCTTATATTTCCTAGTATCCAATATTAACCGTGAACTTAAATAGCTTTGACTTACCGATAATCCATCAACACGTGCAACACTAATAGTGGGTACTGGTTCGGGCTCCTCCCCATACATCCGCAAGTGGTGCATGATAATATGATGTTGATGTCGTACTTCTCTCTTGCAATGAGTGCAATGACAGTATAACCTCTCCGTAAGCCACTTTGTGCTCCCGGGCATTGGCGCATCATTGGACGAGCTTCCACTCGTCCCTTCCATCTACACTTATAGAATCACAACATAAGTTGCAAGGAAATATATTAACAGTTATAAAATAGCATCTATGAGCTTCTTTTTTAACTTAGAGCATAAAGTGTCTTAAAGTGTCGCTATATAGCGATGTTTTGCTCTGTTCCATCGCTATATAGCAACGCTTTTAATTAAAAACGTCGCTATATAGCGACGCTGTGCGTTAAAACCGAAACCCGACGCGACGTACGGTGCTTTCTTTAGCACTCTCTAATCTCTATTATAAGCAAGGCAATCTCTCCTCCCACCTATTTCCAACAACCTCCCACTCTATTCTCCACTCCTCACCACTACTCACCCCTCTCCTAGCTCTTGTGCTCCCTCTCCACCCTCCTCCCTCTTTGGTTCCTTGAAAGGAAGTTTTTCAAGAGCTGCGTTTCTTTGAACAATGAAGGTAGGTTTTTTGTGAGATTTCGTTTTGTGAGTGCTTCTCCTTGTATTGCTAAACCTGTGTACTAGTTTTCATGCTTGATTTCAAAGGATTGAAACAAAAAACAAGATTTCAAGAAAGAAAGAAGACTCACCTCTTCTGGTCTTTTTTGTATTTCTCTTCCTTCTCTTTCTCCTTGTCTCCTCAATCCAATCTTTTTGAGAAGTTGCTTTTGTAATCTCCTCCTTCCTCTAACATCTTATTTGAAAAATGGTATGTTTCCTCTCTTTTGTAGGGCCAGTCCACAAAACACCGAGCGGGATGTACTATTCTAGGTAAGTGCTTCCTCTTTTTTCCATTTGTTATTTTTGTTATTTGCATTGTGCTGCAGCGAGCGCTAGCTGTAGTGATGGGCATAGGAACCCTCTCTTCCCCTCTCTTCCCCTCTCTTCCCTCTTCTTTCCCTCTTCTCTCCTCTTCCTTCCCTCCTTTCCTTTTTCTTCTCCTTCAATCTTTCAATCTCTTTCCCTCTCTTTTTCCCTCTTTCCTTTCCCTCTTCTTCTCTCTTTCCCCCTTCTCTTATGCTCATGCATAAGCATAAGCATGAGCATATGTCTCCTTCTCTTGCATAAGCATAAGCATAAGAGAAGGAGACATATGCTCATGCTTATGCTCATGCATAAGCATAAGCATGAGCATATGTCTCCTTCTCTTGCATAAGCATAAGCATAAGAGAAGGAGACATATGCTCATGCTTATGCTTATGCATGAGCATAAGAGAAGGAGACATATGCTCATGCTTCTCTTTTCCTCTTCTTCTCTCTTCTCCTCTTTCCCCCTCTCTTTTCCCTTTTTCATGCTCATGCTCTTATGCTCATGCATAAGCATAAGCATGAGCATATGTCTCCTTCTCTTATGCTCATGCTTATGCTTATGCATAAGACTCCTCCTCTTATGCATAAGCATAAGCATGAGCATAAGAGAAGGAGACATATGCTCATGCTTATGCTTATGCATGAGCATAAGAGAAGGAGACATATGCTCATGCATAAGCATGAGCATATGTCTCTTTTTCCCTGTTTGCTTTCCCTCTTCTTCTCTCTTTCTTTCCCTCTTTCCCCTTTTCCAATCTCTCTTTCCTTTCCCTCTTCTTCTCTCTTCTCGTCTTTCTTCCCCTCTTTTCCCTCTTTCATGCTCATGCTCTTATGCTCATGCATAAGCATAAGCATGAGCATATGTCTCCTTCTCTGCTTATGCTTATGCATAAGACTCGGGGAGACATATGCTCATGCTTATGCTTATGCATGAGCATAAGAGAAGGAGACATATGCTCATGCATAAGCATAAGCATGAGCATAAGAGAAGGAGACATATGCTCATGCTTATGCTTATGCATGAGCATAAGAGAAGGAGACATATGCTCATGCATAAAGCATGAGCATATGTCTCTTTTTCCCTCTTTACTTTACCTCTTCTTCTCTCTTTCTTTCCCTCTTTCCCCTTTTCCAATCTCTCTTTGCTTTCCCTCTTCTTCTCTCTTCTTGTCTTTCTCCCCCTCTTTTCCCTCTTTCATGCTCATGCTCTCATGCTCATGAGCATATGTCTCCTTCTCTTATGCTTATGCTTATGCTTATGCATAAGACTCCTCTTATGCATAAGCATAAGCATGAGACTCCTCTTATGCATAAGACTCCTCTTTTCCCCTCTCTTTTCCCTTTTCCCTCCCTTTTCCATCTTCTTCTCTCTTTCCCCTCTTCCTTCCCTCCTTTCCTTCTCCTTCTCCTTCTCCTTCCCTCTTTCAATCTCTTTCCCCCTCTTTTTCCCACTTTCCCTTCCCTCTTCTTCTCTCTTTCCCCCTTCTCTTATGCTCATGCATAAGCATAAGCATGAGCATATGAACCCTAAACCCTCTTTCCCCTTTTCCAATTTCTCTTTCCTTTCCCTCTTCTTCTCTCTTCTCCTCTTTCCCCCCCTCTTTTCCCTCTTTCATGCTCATGCTCTTATGCTCATGCATAAGCATAAGCATGAGCATATGTCTCCTTCTCTTATGCTTATGCATAAGACTCCTCTTATGCCTTCTCCTTCCCTCTTTCAATCTCTTTCCCCCTCTTTTTCCCACTTTCCCTTCCCTCTTCTTCTCTCTTTCCCCCTTCTCTTATGCTCATGCATAAGCATAAGCATGATCATATGAACCCTAAACCCTCTTTCCCCTTTTCCAATCTCTCTTTCCTTTCCCTCTTCTTCTCTCTTCTCCTCTTTCCCCCTCTTTTCCCTCTTTCATGCTCATGCTCTTATGCTCATGCATAAGCATAAGCATGAGCATATGTCTCCTTCTCTTATGCTTATGCTTATGCTTATGCATAAGAGGAGTCTTATGCATAAGCATAAGCATAAGCATAAGAGAAGGAGACATATGCTCATGCATATGCTTATGCATGAGCATAAGAGAAGGAGACATATGCTCATGCATAAGCATGAGCATATGTCTCTTTTTCCCTCTTTCCTTTCCCTCTTCTTCTCTCTTTCTTTCCCTGTTTCCCCTTTTCCAATCTCTCTTTCCTTTCCCTCTTCTTCTCTCTTCTCCTCTTTCCCCCCCTCTTTTCCCTCCTCTCTTCCCTCCTCTTTTCCTCCTCTTCTCCTCTTTTAATTCCCTCCTCTTTTCCCTCCTCTTTTCCCTCCTCTTCTCCTCTTCTTCCTCTTTTCTTCTTTCTCTTCTTTCCCTCTTCTTCCTCTTCTTTCCCTCTTCTTTCCCTCTTTCCTTTCCCTCTTCTTCCTCTTCTCCTCTTCTTTCTCTTTTCCCTCTTCTCTCCTCTTCTTTCCCTCTTCTTTCCCTCTTCTTCTCTCTTCTTTCCTTCTTTCCTTTCCCTCTTCTTCTCTCTTTCCCCTCTTCCAATCTCTTTTCCTTCCCCTCTTCTTCCTCTTTTCCTTTGCCTATGCCTATGCCTATGCTTCTGCTTATGTCTGTTTTTTGTTTTTTGTTTTCGTGTTTGTGTCTATGTTAGACATGGGATCACGTCGCACGTCCGATGAGTACGGACAGCCTTGCAAGAGGAGACATCACGATCTATATGCTCCAGAGGACTTTGATTCCTCTCACACGACACCTGACGGGACTACCCCTAGTCCGACTCCTCTCGGACCTAGCACTGCGACTACCCCTAGTTCGACACCTCTCGGACGTAGCACTGTAACTACCCCTCGGGAAACTCCTTTGCTAGCTGTGCATGGCTTTGTCGAGAGTCCAGACGAGTTTGTATCATAGATGAGCGATGAGGAGGTAGCGAGATTCTTCTCTCTGCTATCTCAGAGGACCTCAGCAATTCCCTCCCCTACACTGACGGCTGGACCTACTGCCCGACCGTCCCCTCATGCCCCTTTGACTGAGGGGTCATCACCTGCATGTGCCTATCGTAAGGGAAGGAAGAGTAGGAGGGGCCGTTTATGTTGTGCTAACTCGGGAGATGTAGACGAGTCAGCACACTCACATCCCTACAGGTCTCCACTTGGTCCGGAGACACAATATCAGTCAGGTCCCTTGCCCTCTCCTACTCCCACTGCTACTCCTCACTCCGGAAGTGCTCGCACAACTTCCACTCCTTCTGACTCTGCTACCATCAGTCCTCCTTACTCATCAAAGGATCTCTCCTATCAAATCACGGCTGTCGGAGAGATAATAGAAGATAGAAAGGGCAAAGCAGTGATGGCCATCATGAGGCAGTTGATGAGCCATCACTTCAAGAGCGGCATTGCTACTGATTGGTGGTATCAAGATGACCAAAAGAAGCACGCGGTCATCGATGAATTAAAACAAAAATACCCTAACCCGCCAAATTGGGAGTTTAATGAGAACTATATGCGAGAGCACATGGGTTTGGTCTTGAAGCACGGTAGATTAACCTTGCATACTTCCATTGCAAAGGGGATGGCTAAACCCAGCTGGACAGACAAAGCTGACTGGAAGTTCTTCAAGAAGCAGAATAGGGACCATCCTGAAATGTTCGAGGGTCAGAGGAGGGCTGCGAAGAGACGGCTGGACATTGTAGGTACTTCGCACTTTGGTGCAAGCAGACGGTTGGCGTTCGAGGCAACCGTGGTAAGTCTACTTCTTCTCATTTAATGTATTGTTCTATTCGTTTTACTACATCTTACATGTACTTTATCTAACTCTCGTAAATTGGATCCACAGCAAGCTATGATGGGTCATCTTCCTACACATGCAGAGACGCGACACGCATTTCGCATAGGAACAAAGCCGTGGTTTATTGAGCAAGAGGCAATGGGAGCGACGGTCGATTGGGCTGAGGTGGCTGCTCGCATGGTATAAGACTACTCCTACTTATAATCTCACTTTTTAAATTGTTTTATTCTTTAAGTTCTAATCTAATTTTCAATTTATATGTTTCACTCTTAGGGTCAAAGCTCGAGCGTCCCATCACCGGAGGCGAGCGATCACCAGGGCTAAGGATCAGATGCACGTGACGAGGATCAGGGAGAAGGCACAGCTCACAAGGACCAAGGATCATGCCAACAAGACAAGGACGAGGACGAGGATGACGAGGATGATTCGAATGAGTAGTAGTAGTAGTAGTAGTAGTAGTAGCAGTTTGCATATACTTCGCCATGTATGTCATTTTGTATATCCGCTCGTTTGAGCAATTTTGTATCACCCTTTTTGAAAGGGTAATTGTGTAATAATCAATGTTGTATATGTTCGACATGTATATGCTTTTGTTGCTCGATCATTTCATTTGAGCAATTTTATATCACCCTTTTGCAAGGAAAATTTTGTAATAAAAAACTTTTTTTTGTAATTACAAAAAAAAAAGCATTAGTGGGGCAAAATAGGGCTTGCTATGGCCCTGTTTAGTCCCACTAATGCTTTTTTTTAAGTTCTATTAATCGTCGCTATATAGCGACATTTACTAGTGTTGCTATATAGCGATGATTACCAGTGTCGCTATATAGTGACGTTTATCAGCGTCGCTATATAGCGATGGTTCTTTTCCGATGCTTTTAACGACTTTAATAACGACGTTTGCGCCCGTTTAAAAAAAAATTAATGTAAAAAGCGTCGGTATTTTCATCAGAAAAGGGCCTATGCCTTGTAGTGTTTTAGCGCTATTTTGATCCTAAACCAAGGAAAATGTAGCCTACTTTAATGGTTTTTTGGTCCTTTTTGCAATAAATCCTAAATGAAGACAAAAGTATTCCGAGCCGCCATAGTGACTGAAGGCCTGGTGGTGCCATCGAGATAATCAACTATAATTCATCGAGTAAAAATTGAGCAAAAGAGATTACATCTACATCCAATAATAGGTTATATAAAAATTAACAACAATTTATACTGAGAGAAAAAATTAAAGAGAAGATCTTACATTTATAAAAACTTAGCAATTGCTGAGAGCCTTAGAGGGCAAAAGATTACATCTAGTGAGCATAACCACTCAGCCCCATTGTTGAGTAGTTTATATAAAAATTAGCAATAGTTTATACTGAGAGCCTCAAATTGAAGAAAGAGAGTACATTTGTAAAAACTCAACAATTGCTGAGAGCCTTAGAGACCAAAAGATTACATCGAGCGAGCCAAAAGATCGTTGAGAGCCTTAGCATCCAAAAGATTACATCTAGCCATTGCTAAGTGCTTATGAGCCTCATTGAGCAAGAGGATATTTATACAGCTCAGTATTGTCGATTACTGATAGCAAGAGGATATTTGTACAACTCAGTATTGCTGCCATCCTAGCTTGCTACATTTAAATTTTTTGTGGAGTCGATGGAGGAGATGATGGAGAGGCTGAAGACTGTGCTGCACAAATGCTCCTCTTAGACTATGGTCCCCCCAACAAGACGAGAGTACTCTGCTATGAAAAACCTTAGCCCAACATCTCTCGGGAATCCATATAGCATAGCCATATAGAGGCTAGAGGTGTGCATGCCATCCAAGGTGGTGACATGCAGATGTGGGAGGAATCGACCAAGGGAACTAAGAGATTCCACAAGAGCGAGCATTTCAAGTCCTAATGAGTGTAACACAATGACCTTATATGAGAAGGTAGAAAAGATTGGGATCACGTTGCATCAAGGGGTGATAGTAGTAATAAGCATGGTGAAAAGAGTGCATGAGCTATGGAGCGGATGAGCAAGGGCGCAGATGAGTGGATGAGAGTTAGAGGAGCGAGCATGGAGCAAAGTAGAGTAGGGGCGAAAGAGAGCTGGAGGAGGGTGCATGGCATGGATGATTTTTTCATATTAGTTTCATTAAGAAGCAAAACTTTTGTACTGGTTTTGAAAGTTTGTATGCCCTAATAAAAATAAATATTTCAAATATTTGCTAGGATTTGAAACTTTTATGAGGAAAATTTTAAAGTTTCGCGTGTAATGTTGTCACTTCCACTAGCATTAGCCATGGTTTCCAACAGCAGATTTCTGTAACTTTTTACTGTTTTGCACAGTCAATAACTTCCGCACGTTACCTCAGATGCAAAAACTATCAACTAACAAATTGTAGCCAATCTATAAGTCTACAACTTTTCAGTTTAGTGCAGGTCCCAATTTCGTAAGGTTTCACTATTATTTGCTGCTGAATGCAGGCACCTGCACACTTTTGATAGCAGTCCAAAAACTTTAATTACTAGTTCAATGGATCAACCGGACTCAAAATGCCACTTTGCTACTATCACTGGCAAGGCATAGCGTCTGTCAAGCTACTTAACATTAACATCCAACCACTGGGCATCCAAATACCATCACATATATCCATGAACATTGCAATATCATGCCTGCAACTGCATCTGACAATTTGACAGTAAGTTGTAAACTGTGACTTTTTTTGATTTTCCCAAGCTCATAACTTTTGACAGTAAATCCAAATGAACTTGCTTCCAAAAGCAAAGTCGGAGCTTGTATACTTGCCTCCAACTTGTTAGTTCAGACCAGCATCCAAATCCACACATTTTGAGAAATAAACAATCTGGAAAATGATAATTTGATCACTTTTAAACAAAAAAACAGCAGCAGCACTTTTTGTGTTTGGAGGAACACATGAGTCCTGGTAGCTCACAGAGAGACTAAGACTCCACAAAAATGATGTATGAGGATGTAGCAAATCTTTGGGGTGTTGATAAGAGATGTTAAAGAGTTTTTTTTCCAGCCACAAACAACCTCCAGAGAGCTGGGCGATGAGGTTTGGAGAGACATTTTTGCTTCTTGCTGCTGTATATACCTCTTGCTTGGCTCAAACCAAGTAGTAGTTGTCCAGAAAAAGAGATCAGCTCCGTTCTATCACACCCAAACAGTAAAAACGAGTTGTGTTTTGTCAAAATACATCTCCCATGAGCAACCTATGGGTAATAGCGATCTCCCCTTAGCAAGAAGACATCAATTGGACAGCTCCCAAGCCAAATAGAAGCTGGAAATTGCTACTTCAGTCCAAAAAACGAGATCTCTTCTCATCACTTCGAAGCTTCAGAGTAGGAGAAGCACTCCCGCAAGTTTCCACAAGCAGTGGGCAACCAGAAGGGCAACCAGAAGGCAAGGAACGGTAGCTCTAATACCATATTAAGAAAAACAAGAAGAGAGATATAGGAAGCAACCAGGAGGGAGCAATAGTCTCCTCCACAATCAGCTCATATTCACCCCATACAATACAATTGAACACTACTAAGGTCACAGCCATACATAGTAGATAAGAACTAACTATGGTTGAGTCATTGTGACTCACCTTATTCACTTACTCACACAACAGGAACAATAACAGAGAGCTTGATTCCCAACAATAATGAATCTAATAATTGAACTAATCGAGCTACTAGCAAAACAAAACAATTTCAACCACTGTGTTGATTTAGGAAAGTCATAATTGCAACTACTAAGCTAGTTTAGGACAGTCACAATTTAAACCATCGGGCTGGTTTAGGAGACAACCACAATTTCAACCATTGGGATGGTTTAGGACACGTTTAGGATAGTCACAATTTTAACTACCTGGTTGGTTTAGGACAGTCACAATTTCTAGCACCAAACTGGTTTAGGACACGGTCACAATTTTAACCACCAGGCTAGTTTAGGACACGGTCACAATTTTAACTACCAGGTTGGTTTAGCCTGACAGTCTCAACTTCACATATTAGATAATAACAAGTATAAATTGCTTTCCATTTTTGAATTTCACAATTAGAAAATAACAATATATTGCTTTTCATTTCTAAATTTCACAATTTCAATCAGTAAGCTACTGTTTGTCTTGAACTAGTACTGGGATGGTTTAGGATAATCACATTAAGTCCAAGCCATCTTGATATAGAAATTAAGTGGTATATGACTCGAATAGTAGGAAATTAAATTTAACTAATTTAAGTACTAAGAAACACAGTGATTTCAATCACCGAGCTGGTCAACAACTAATGTTTGTTCAACCATGCTGGTTCTGGATGGTTTAGGATGGTTTAGGATAATCACATTAAGTCCAAGCCATCCTGATCTAGAAATTAAGTGATATATGACTCGAATAGTAGGAAATTAAATTTAACTAATTTAAGTACTAAGAAACACAGTAATTTCAACCACTGGGCTGGTCAACAACTAATGTTTATTCAACCATGCTGCTTCTGAACAATCACGTAACTGGTAATTGAGCTGAACCAACCACCGTTGCATGATGTTCCAACCATTGGGATGGTTTAGTAAAATAAAAATATATTATTGTTCTGTTGCGAAATATATTGATGTTAATTTTTGCTCAACCACGCTGGTTTAGGACAATCACATAATTGGTGTTTGAGCTGAACTAGCCACATGGTTGCGTGATGTCCCAACCACCGGGCTGGTTTAAGACAATAACAATATATTATTATTCTGTTGTAAAATATGTTGCTGTTAATTTTTGTTCAACCACGCTAGTTTAGGACATCACATAACTGGTGTTTGAGCTGAACTAGCCACACGGTTGCATGATGTTCTGTTGGCTCTTTTCTACTGCTTTCGTAGGAAGAGCTGGGTTTTCTTAGTATGCAGGGTTCCGAGGCTTTTTGTCACCTATAGATATATTAGGGTTATCGTTTGTAGTATATGTGTAGCTTAGGACCTCGAGTCGCTTGAAGACAAAGTCTTCTGAATTCTGTTGAGCAATGCATAAGTTATGGGTCATGCAAGATACCTATATATAAAAAATTCCTTGAACCTCACCAAAAATGGTTACACCCAAGCAAACAATAACCCCCCATCAATGATCAAGTGCACAAGGAGAAAGTTTTGGGTAGGTGGGATTGAGAGAGGAGGGAAGAACTAGAGGGAGAGAGGCAAGTGGAATCAAGAGAGGGAGGTGGAGGGAGAGGGATGAGAGCAGATAGACAAAGCTAGATGGGGGATATTTTAGCAAAGAGCAAGGAGATATTTTAGTGAAGGCAGTGATGGCGACAGAGATATTTCTCAATGGGGGTGAGGGACAATGAACCTTACATTAATTTTTGATTTGGGAATTTGGGGGCTCCTAACAAGGAAGAGTAGGGGGGGGGGGGGGCTAAGGGAGGGGAGAGTGAGGGCTAAGGGAGAAGGGGGTAGCAAGGAGTGAGAGGGAGAGGGTGAGGGCTAAGGGGAGAAGGGGGCAACAGGGAGGGAGAGGGAGAGGGAGAGGGTGAGGGCTAAGGAGGAGAGGGTAGATGGAGAGGCTAGGGAAGAGAGGGTAAGCGGAGAGAGGGCTAGGCGGAGAGAGGGTAGACGAAGAGGCTAGGGAGGAGAGGGTAGGAGGAGAGGCTAGAGGCGGGTAGGGCAGAGAGGCTAGGGGAGTGAGGGCGGAGAGGAGAGGGTAGGCGGGGAGGGGGACCGTACGGCCGTTCGACAAGGGGGAGGGTAGCGGACGTGAAATTATGGGATAATTTGCATGTGACTTCCATAAGCCTCTAGGGCACGACGGTCCAGCCATGGGGCGGGACTTGGGGAATTAAAATTCCTAGTGGGCCCTTGGAAATAGTGAATGTGCGCCCAATTACTAGGCCAAAGTGTGCAACAAGGGGGCCAAAAGAGTGGTGCAATTAAAAATTGCTATTTTTAGCATAGGACTACAAAAGGGGCCCAATGCTCTTATTTTGAGTTCAGTTGGCCAAATTAGTTTCAGAAAGAGCCAAGTCATCAGTTGTGACCTATCAGAGCCTACCAGGAGTTGCTAGAGCCAAATTCGCAAATTCCCAAGAGCTTCAAGAGCCTGTCAAAGAAAAATGTCACCAACCAAGGCCTGTACTAGCACATATACAACCTACTAGAGGAAAATGCAGCAGATCTAGGGCTTGTAGTAGATTGCAACTTCTACCAAGGAAGTCTGTTGCAAATTGCGATCCAGTTTCCAGGTCTTCCGGGCTGTGCCAGGTGACTGCGTCCTGTTCTGGTACTATTTCTAGCTGTTTCCAGGCTTCTATAGGGATTGCAATTTCTTTTTAGAAGTTTCCAAGCTGTGCAGGGAAATTGTGATTTATTTTATGGGCTGTCCAGGCTGTGCATGAAAATTGCTATTCATTTTTCAGGCTATCCAGGCTATCTAGGAAGATTGTGATTTAATTCTTGTGGCTTTCGGGTTGTGCTAGCTGACTTTGGCAACTTTCCAAGTGGGGGTGTTCGCTTCTAGGCTATTATTGGGGTTGTGTTAGGGTAGAATCAGCTTATCTCTGCAGGATCTTGGGTTTTCTAGCCATGGTGACCTTTCTTTTGTGGACTCCAGGTAGAAGAAGGCTTGTCTTTGCCTGCTTTTGCTATTCCCAAGTTGGTTTTCGGCTAGTTATTGCATTTGGGCTTCTTTCCTCTTGTGAAGAAGGGTTGATTTATGATTGCACCAGAGTTCAGCTATTGAGGGCTTTATCTTGCAGTTGTTCAGCCATGTTGGCTAGTTGGGCACTTGGATGTGCAATTGCAAGAGTGGTTCAGATAGTGGATGCTGTTAGAGCCTTTGTTGCATGCTTTGGTTGGCTGAGGATACATGATTGCCTAGGGATTGGATGCCGTTCACCGTTTGAAGTTGAGCAGTTCACCGTTCACCTATGATTTGTGGTGTGGAGCAAATTTACTTGTCTATTTACTGTATATGCTGTATTTACGTGGATCCTACCATCCTTTACATTGTTGAGACTGGTTTCAATCATTCTATTACCGGGATCCACCTAACTTCTTCAAGGGGGAAGCCTGTGGTTGGCTTGGTGCAAGTCTAGTGAAGAAGACAGCATACTATCCAGTAAATATGTCACACAGGGAGAGACCCGTGAGCCTTATTGAGGAGGAGGAGAAGATGTCTCAGTCTCTTGGAGGGGACCAAGGTGCTAGAGAGGAGACCCAACATGTTGCAGAGCATCATGATGATTGGACGGATGCAGAGGATATGGAGCTATTCAAGGCATAGATGCATAGCTTTGTGAGTGCTTTCATGCAGTTCACACAGGATCCTCGCTTCCAGAAGATGATGAACTCAAATGTGCAGTCTAACAAAAGGAAGCTTGATGATGGGGATAGGGATGTTGGAGCTAACAAGCGACCCCATGTCACTTTTCAGGATTAGCCCTCTTAGATCCCTTATGGTCAACAGTAGTCCAACACGGTTCCCGGACCCTAATAATTTTCAGTCCATGGTTTTTGGAGAGCAGGGAGTTTTGCCAAAGTCAGTTCAGCTAGGCTATTTTGGTGGAGGGTTAGTGTTTCAAGCTATGGTCAACCCTCAAGCCCAATTTTCAGGTATGCCTGCTAGTCAAACAGTTGCATTTCAGCCTAATTTACATCCCATGGGATAGAACATGATGTATGCAAATGTTGGAGCAGCCCCAGGGGTGCAAACAGGTATGCCTAATGCAGCAACAGGTAACCTTGCTTTGGAAAATATGCAAATTTTGGGTTTTGGTCTGAATAGTACAGCTTTTCCTAATGCTGGTAGTGTGGGGGATAGAGTGAGTGTTGCTATCCCATTTGCCCAGGCACCTGTTTATGACAATTTGCCACCTCAAGGGAAGTTGAAGGACTTTAAGGAGGCAGGTGCAGTTGTGAAATTTGAGACATTCAGTGGGGTGCTGAACAAACTCAAGGCCTTGATATTTTTGCAGCAGTTCGATGTAGCTTACATGAGGGAATTTCACACAGTCATCTAAGATACGTCGGGCTACTAGTTTTGTAAAGGGGAATGCACTTCAGTGGTGGACCATGATGCTCATGCAAAACACTACACCAAACACGTGGGTAGGTTTCAAGCGGGTGTTTTCAGCCACGTGGCTTACCACGACTTTTGAAGTTGACATTATGACTGCTTGGCATGAGCTGACTTCCATTAATTGCCGCAATTTAGAAGAGTATAACAGCAAGTTTTGGGCAGCTTTGTTGCCAGTTAGCTCCTACTGGCTTGTTCCTTTCACTGACGAGGTTGACAAATATTGTTGCGGGCTACCTAAGGAGTTGAGAGACTATTGCACGAAGACCCAAGTTTCTAATATGTCTCAGCTTATTGAGGGTGCCAGTAAAGACTTCGGGGTTCAAAGGTGGACAAAAGCAAGAAGCTAAGAAAGATGACATAGATAAGAAAATTGGGTTTCGATTTTAAAAAATAGAGAAGAAGGCCAATCGTCAGAAGGCTACATTTGTTGTAGGGAGGCGACAAAATAATAAAAAGGCATCCGAGTATTTGAGTAAAGAGGAGCGGAGAACTCTCTTTGAGGGAAAGAAGTGTTTCAAATGCAAAGAACCAAGTCATATATCTCGAGATTGCCCATAGAACGCTGAGGCAAGCAAGGAGGAAATTGAGTTATGCAGAGCTTGGGGGGTCAGGTTCAGAACCAAACAGCCCTTATTTTCTTTGATCCAGGTGCAAAGGCCAATTTTATTTCTCCCGAGATGGCAGCGAGATTGGGCAATTAGAGGAGGCTAATTCCACAGCTCTAGATTTGCTGAAATGTTATGTTTTAGAGCACCAGTCACAGTGGGAGAAGTTCTTACCTTTGGTGGAGTATGCTTACAATAATACGGTACATTCTTCCATAGGTGGAGCTCCATTTGAGATAGTGGAAGGCTGACGTAAGATTCCAACCATCTTGTAGACAAAAGATAAGATTTTTGAGGCTAATAAGTATGTAGAAAGCTTGGCCATAGCTTATCATAAGGTGAAGCAAGCTTTGCAAAAGTCACATGAGAAGCAGAAAAAGGCAGCAGACAAACACAGGCATGACGTTGTCATCAAGGAAGGCAATTATGTCTTGCTGCATTTTCAGAAAGCAAGGCTAAAAAGTACACAGGGTTGTACTCGGCTATTCCCTAAGCTAAGTATGAGGTACTATGGGCCTTTCAAGGTAACTCAAAAGATTAATGATGTGGCATTTTGCTTACAGTTACCTAATCATTGGAAGATTCACAATGCTTTCCATGTGAGTCTCCTTAAGTCTTTTCAAGATGATGTGCCTATGGATTTGCCTTCGGAGATTCAACCAGAGGTGGAGGACTTGGATGAGATCCCTGTACCTGAGCAGATCCTAGCACATAGGGAAAGGAAGGTAAAAGGTAAAGTTGTATGACGCTATTTGGTGAAGTTTTGTAACTATTCATCATTGAATGCGAAGTGGATGGAGGAGGATGAGTTGGCAGATACTCCTCAGGTGTTCCAGCTTTATCTTTAGGCTTTCCAGTTGGAGCCCACTTTATGTGGTACTCATTCAGGTTCAGCAGAGCACCAAGTGTTTGTAGTATTACCTGATGTATAGGGGGGTCCATTCTTGTTGTACAGACCCACTCATGTATCTTAGAGGACACTTGGTGTTGCATTTTATTTCACCCGAGGTACTAGTTGCTGCTGACAGTATCTTTGTCATGACAGCCTCTATGATTGGTGTGCTAGCCACTTAGTTTTGATGCATCTTATGTACAATGTATTATATATTTGCTACCTAGGCTTTATAGATACATATTCATTGTTGGTTCACCTGTTGGCAACATTGGTACGTTGTCCTTTCAGGTTTGGTTGGTCTGTTGGGTTGCTCCCATTTCAGACTTGGTTGATCTATTGATGGCATTGTTGGCTGTCTTTCAGATTTGGTTATTTGGTTATTTTTCTATTTTAACTTTGGTTATTTCATTTGCTTTTGATTTTTCCATTGCTACTCTTTCTTTTTGTTTTGGTTTGCAAGCAATCGAGGATGTTTGCCTTCTTTCAAGGGGGGGTTCTTTCACGAGGACGTAAAATTATGGGACTTTTGATTTGCAACTCCCGTAATTTGCGCATGATTGCCTTGAGCCTCTGGGCCGCGAGGGTCCGACCATGGGGTGGGACTTGGGGAATTAAAATTCCTAGTGGTCCCTTCAGGGATTTGCGACGATATTAAAACGTCAGTTTTAAAATGCTATATTAAAACGTTTAAAATGTTTTTAAAGTTGCTCTAGGGTTTTGTGAATAGTACAAGCATGATACATGTATATATAACATTAACGACACCGACCGGTGTTGCTAAACCCTGACCGATGTTGCTAATTATATCGGTTAGTAAAATTGTATACCGGTCAGTATATTCTAAACCAGTCGGTAGTATAAAATACCGGTCGATATGGTATGAAGATACTGGCTGGTGTATAGTGATTGCTTGCTCAAAGTGCTTGTACTATATACCTACAAGCCAGTTGTGGAGCTTGCAATTGTCGGCTCATAGCAACTCGCAAAATTATGTTGCGTATGTGTGGAAAGATAGTGATATACATAGGTTCACTGTCCTTATGTCTTATAGATTATTAGGTGAAACAAATCAGGTATGAATATATTACATCTGTTTTAATTTGTAGCTTTTATTAGAATTGAAATCCCATAGTACATATATACATAGAAAAAAACAATATTGAGGATTGAGGATATCAGGTTAACAATTTCTCCTAGCTTAGAAAGTAGTAGTAAAACAATATCTCGTAGCTTAGAAAGTATTAGTAAAATTATTTATAAGTACTTGTATAAGTGATGCTAGCTACTGCACGAGTGTGTGTAAAATACCGACATCCATCCCCCCGGCAAGCATGCCATTGGTACCCGGTGGGTCTACAAATTAAAAAGGAAATCTGATGGTAGCATAGATCGACACAAAGCCCGTCTTGTTGCAAAAGGGTATGCCCAACAACAAGGCATTGGCATTGAGGAGACCTTTTCTCCCACTTTCAGGATTACTACTATTAGATGTGTCATTGCCATTGCAGCCCATCAATTGGCAAGTGCACCAACTTGACATCAAGACTGCCTTTCTTCATGGGGATCTGCAAGAAGAAGTTTATGTGACACAACCTCCTAGCTTTGAGGTTTTTGGATCTGAAAATAAGGTATGCCGGCTTAGAAAAGCCCTTTATGGTTTGAAGCAGGCACCCAAGGCATGGTATGCCAAAATTCATACACACTTACTGTCCCTTAGTTTTCAAAATAGCCCCACACAGCCCACTCTTTATGTCCATGAGAGGATCTAATTTCTTAGTGCTGATTTTATATGTGGATGACATGCTGATCACAAGCCCTAATACTCAGCATATTGCATCTTTCAAGGCCGATTTGCAGCAAGCTTTTGAAATGTCAAACATGGGACAGCTGCACTATTATTTGGGCATTCAATTTGCTCATGTTAAGGGAGGTATCATGATGTCACAGTCCAAGTATATTGGACAGCTCCTTGATCGTTTTTAGTTTGAGTATCGCAAGCCAATCTCTACTTGAGTAGACCCTAGCATCAAATTTTCAGCTCATGATGGGAGCCCACCATGTGATATCACACTTTACCATCAACAGGCTGTTGGATGTCTCATTTACTTATGCCACACCAAACCTGATTTACGGTATGTAGTATCCCAACTCAGCAGGTCCATGCATATGCCCAGTTCACAGCATTGGCAGGCAGTGAAGAGAGTCTTCAGATATCTCAGAGAGACTCAAGATTTAGCCCTCTTCTATGGTGATCAAGGTTCACTTAACATGCATGCTTACACAAATAGTGACTGGGCAAGTTGTTTTGACACCAGAGTGTCACATACCAGCAACTGTTCTTTGCTTGGCATTTCATGTATCTCTTGGCTCAGCAAGAAGCAACCAACAATTGCCACATCCAGCTGTGAGGCTGAGCACAAAATAGCCTTCACCTCGCTACAATAGAGTGTCTGGCTTCGATAGTTACTTACATATCTTGGTATTCGCCAGACATCCCCCACTATGGTCTACATTGACAACCAGAGTGCTTCCGCCATTGCTCGCAATCCAATGTTTCATGCGCGTACCAAGCACATTAAAGTTCACTATCATTATGTTCGAGAGCGGTTGTCAGCAGGAGACATAGAGACAACATCGTAGATATGTTTACAAAGGCACTTCCTCGTCCCAAGTTTGAAGTCTTTCAATAGGCTTTACACTTGGTTCCCTTTGTTACATGATCCGGCAAACCTTGTACATTCATAGGTTGCTATATTCTTTTGGATGAACACGTGCCACCATGACTAGAAAATACCAAGTAATCTGAGATGTTTCTAGAGTACTTCAACCCAAACCATGGAGAGGGGTCTGTAGGCCATCTTCTCCCGGTCGTATTGATGCCCTATGAGCCCTGGTATGTGCCATGTAGCTTTAGTTATTGGCACTTAGGTCACCTAGTACTTTTAGTGTCTTATGACACCTAGTACTAGTGCTACCACTAGGACACTAGGTCCTAGGGTTCTCTTTTGTATTACTTTGTAGTTTCATTTTCATTCCACTAGTTGATGTGACGGCTTCCACTTCTTACTCCACTCTCGTGCATCCTTTTGCTTCCGTGAGCCTACAAAGATGATGCACTCAATACACAAGGTGAGCTGTGGATGTGAGAGAGAATCAAAGGGAGAGAATGTAGTGGACCTCCGAAGAGGAAATAGATAAACTGAATAATGAATGCCCAAAGAGCTGAATACAACTGTATGAAGCAGTTGAAACCCTCACTACAAAACTGGAAGACTAGACTACCTAGAGAAGGTGAATCCTCACTAGATCCCTAATGAGGCTGAGGCTACCCTGCTAGTTTGCTGCGGGGAGGCCTTACTCTACTGCTCTGAATGATTGAAGGCCTAAGGAGTGGATAAAGAATGAGGGCCAAAGGCTGCCCTTTTATAGGTTGATAAGTCAACCTGGCCCACTTGGTCAACGCCGATCGTTGACCTTAGTCAATTGAACAACACTGACCGCTGACCAAGCCGATCAAAATAGTCACATTAAAAAAGTCAATGTTGACTTTTGTTCAAAAAGTCAACTCTATGTTTTTTACATGCAATGATGTGGCATTGACTGTCTATTGCCTATGTGCTGATTGGTGATTGTGCAAGGCTGCCTGAATGGTTGTACGAACGCCTGCGTGGCCGTTGACTTGTCTACCTGCGCTGGCACTAGCTAGCATGGCCACGGGCATGTGGATACCCGTGACATCCCCTTCTACTGAAACTCGAACTAGGGTATGAAAGGGGCTTCCCATCGTGCTGTCAGAGGTAATTGTTTGTGGTATACCTAGATGATAAATCCAAATCCGAATGCCTAGTTCATGACTCCGAAAATGGTTGTTGAACTCATGAATCTTGATTTGCAGGTACTAAATGCTTGGATTTGGTGCTAACTTCTGGTGTGGGGGGTTAATATTCCAGGATGAGAATTCCTATGGTTTCTTCGGTGCATATAAGTGATAGGGACAAAGGAATACTGGGTTTGAGATAGGCATCTTGGTCTTGGTGTAACCCTGTTGCATGTAGCAATACTATATCTTGCTATAGCACTGCATCCTGCTGTAATACTATGTCTTGTTGACGACAGCCTCGAACCCCTTGAATGCCTGATATCAAAGGTCGAGGTGGAACACCCTTACTCCAATAGATGTACTTGGACCCATGGCCTAAGATTTTAACATCCAAGCCTTGGTGCTGATAATCTGGTCAGACTCTGAGCCTGACGGTCCCAGAGTCCCTTGGCTCCCCGAGCCTCTCGATCGCATTCGTCTTTTCCTTGCCGAGCTACCCTTTCGACTTGTCAAGCTTCCCAATCGTGTTCTTCTTTTGCTTTCTGAGCCTCTCGATCGTGTTTGTCTTTTGCTTCCCGAGCTTGTCTTTTGGCTCCTCCAGCTTCCTGATAGCATTCTTCTTTTGCTTCCCAAGCCTCCTGATCACGTTTTCATTTTGCCTTCCAAGCTAGCCTTTTGCGCTCTCTGGCGGCCTGCTCACGATCTTCTTGCATCTCCTAATGCTGAGTCATGCAGGTGAAGAGAGCCTCGGACCGTTGCCACTGCATCTACATCATAGGCTGTCATGGCAGACATGGAAGTGTTTGCAAGCATCTGTAGTGTGGGTGGTGGTGGTGGTGGTGGAGGGATTGAACCCCCCCCCCCCTATGTTGGACTGCTTACTAGTGCTCATGGTGTCCTTACCGGATCTTGTTTTGATCATAAAAAATGGGACTGTCCCTAATTGACCTGAACCTCTTGACTTTTGGAAACGAACTTTTTCCTCACGCCGCAAGGTGTGTAGACCTACGAGTGAAGACAGGAGCCAACCCGATGCACGATGAAATAAGGGATGGAGTGGCTAATAGAGTATGGTACTACCACTAGTCCAGGGTACATACAAAATACACAAAATAATAATAGGATAACCCTCTGTCTCAGGAAAGAATCTGAAGCTCTGATACCAATGTAGCGGAAGATAGAGTATCCTCACTCTCTCCTGCTCAATACTAACTGTAACTACAAGATGATGTACTCAATACACAAAGTGAGCTGTGGATGTGAGTGAGAATCAGACGGAGAGAATGTAGTGGACCTCTGAAGAGAAAATAGATACAATTGAAGAATGAATGCCCAAAGTGCTGAATACAACTATATGAAGGGGTTGAAACCCTCACTGCAAAACTAGAAGACTACACTACCTAGAGGAGGTGAATCCGAGTTAGTCGTCGTTGGCAAAGACTTGGTCGAGGCTACTTGGGACTATTACTCCTGCTACCCTGGCTGCTCCTGCTACCTGCCCAGCCTGCCCTCGCCATCCTGCCTCAGCCTTCTCTCCGCCTCCTCTCTGTCTCCGTTGCCTATCCGCCCCCGACCTCCTCTCCACCTTTCACCCCCTCCCTCGGCCCCCACTCTCCTCCATCCCTCTCTCTGCCCCTTCACCATCCTCGCCGTCGCTCTCCACCTCCTCGCCCTCCCGCCTTCCGCTCTGTCTCCTCATCCTTCCACCAACCGCTCCGCCTTCGGCCTTCGCCCCCTCTCCGCCCTCACCCCGTGCTCCCTTCTCGACTCCACCCCCTTCTCCCTCCCCACCTCCACTTCACCGCCTCCCCAACTTTACGCCTTCACCCCTGCCTCCATCTTTTCCCTTTCTACCTTCTCCCTGCCACCCTCGGTGCTTCCTTCCCCTCTGCCTCCCTCCTTCCCTCTTGCGCACCCCTTTCTCGACCCCCCCCACTGCTTTTCCACCTTGCCTCTTCACACTGCCCCTCGCCTCCTCCCGCTTCCTTTCCGCCTCCTTTCCTCACCTCCTCCCCCTCGCCTTTTTCATTCACCTCCTCCTCTTCTTTTCCTTCCCCTACTTCAGGACATAATTGTGAGCCTCACACCCACAAGGCGACAAGTGGAAGAGTGGATCCAGGGGAGCTTGGCATTAGGGGGTGACCACATTCAGAAGGTCACCATCTATGGAACAGGCATCTTCCTCATCCAGCTGAGCTCCCGCGATACTGCCTTGACACTTGTGAAGCAGAGCCCCATCCTCCTTGGCCTGCATTTGGTGTACCTCTTTCCTTGCTACCATGGCTTTACAGTGGAGGACATTGACACGACACACCATGTTCCTCGCTTCCCGATTACGCTCTGATTCCTAGAGCTCCTAAAGGAGTATAAAGCCATCCTCCCCTCCATTGGTCACGCATTTAGCACCGTGCTCGAGTCTCCTCTAGATTCGACTGCAGCACTAGTAGCAGATGACCGGATCCCTAGGATCAGGCTAGTGGTTGAGAGCCTAGAGTCCCCCCCAAAGTAGATTCTCCTAGAGACCCTTGAAGGAGGTACACTTCGCCAGTGAGTGGAGATTTTTGGATTACTAGGCCACTGTCTTCGGTGCAGACAAATGGGTCACCTAGCCAAAAATTACCCCCGTGGCCATGGTCGAGGGCCTCCCCCCCCACCCCCGCAGAGCAGCCAAAGTCAACAAGCCAGAGTCCAAGCACCCCCTCACACATGAGCAGCAAGAGTCTCAGATCCCTTGGGTAACCCCCTCAGAAGGGGACTAGACCCAAGTTAAAAAGAAAAAGAAACCAAGCAAACAAGCCCGCAAGTACCGCAGACAGAGGGCCTCATGCAGAGAGACAGGGTTGTTCGCAAGGCACCTCAAGAGAAGCAACAACAAAAGTCCTTACATGGAGACCCACCTCCCCCAACACAAGGGACCACCGTCCAACCAGATGATCCTCCCCTGTTAGAGATTCAGCGTTAGCATTCACCCTTGCATCAGCAGCGAGCCCCAGGAGCTCTTGATGTTGCAATGGCGAAAGCTAGGCAACGAGACTGAGAAGCGGATCCAGAGCCCCGATGAGCCTGATCAGCAAGGGAGGCCTGTGGTCACCCCAATTCCCCCCCCCCTTCCCCTTCCCCTCCCCCTCCAGATCCCTCCCCCTCTTCCTCTCCACTCCCCCTCCCCCCTCCTCCTGGGTTCCCCCCACCCCCTCGCCCCTCTTGCTATGATCACTCTCACCACCCGCCCCCTTCCCTCCGCCTCCCTCCCCGGCCGCCCCCTGTCCACCTCCATAGCAAGTTCCTCAACCTCCCTCCACTCCCCTACTTCGACACCCCTGCCAGCATGCAAGAATAAGACGACGTTCCCTTCTGCTTCCTCATCGAAGCATTAGGTACATTCAGGAAGGGGGCCAGAGGGACGGGGCTCATCCTCCCAATCAACAGCTCCCAACCTTCAGCCCGGGCGTCCCTTACCGTGGGACTTCTAGAGATTAGGACCCTGAAATTATCTGGAGATTCCAAACTCTTATCCTTTACCGCCGTTAGAGGTAACACTTATAGTCTTGCAACCCTGGAAGGAAGGTTTGATCAGCGTAGCGGGCTCTCATACACACCCCGTTTGGAGATTCCACAGGGTTGGAGAAGTGGTCCCCAGAGGTGTTTGATGCTATTATGGGAGATCAGATTTCATGCATGATGGACGAGTGGATGGGGCCTCAGGGACTGAACCTTTGGCATGCCCATGGTGAGGAGGTGAATTTTCAGCTGAGCTTCACGCAAGAGGAGCCGATGTGTGGTTTGGCAGTAGGAGTTATCAGATTGCCGCTTGAGGCAAAGGTGGATCAGGCATACTACTGGCCCCTCCAAAATTGCGGAGCTGTTCGGGGTGGAAGTCTCCTTCATGATGATGTGGGCACGGAAGATCGACATTGAGCCGATATCCACCCTAGTACGTCGATGCACATATACGGACTATTCGCCCTCCAAACCCCCGACAAAGTCACATAAGGTAGTCTTTCTGGAACATGGACCCACTCACAGGAGAGCCTTGTTTTCTGCATCCCCGTCCTCATGAGCTAGACCATAGTGAGTTGGAACGTGCATGGGCTCCACAACCGTGCTCGTAGTCAACCACAGTACCTGATACTCCGGCAGGAATTGCAGAGGGCAGTGGTAGGGTGGACAATGGACATCCTTTTGATTCAGGAGCATATGTTCTCAGCATGCGGCGACACAACCTTCTCCCAGGGAGAGGTCCAGAGGAGTAATCCCCTGCAGTAGGATGGAGCAGAGGGGTCTGCATCTCGATCTCACAGACTTTGGCTCCAGAGATCTACGATCAAGGCAAGCTTATTCCAAGATAGGCAGTTTGGATGAGTTAGGACGGGAGAGTCCAATATTGGGATCCTGAATGTATATGCCCCAGTGTGCAGACAGCACCGCCCGACCTTTTGGAGAAGGCTGCCAAAGTGTCTTCCGGATGTAGACTCCTGGATTGTTGGAGGGGACTTTAACAACCTAGAGTTTGGGGAAGACAAGCAGGGCGGCGCCTCCTCTGAGATGCCAGTAGCAGAGCGTAGCAATTCATTTTCATGATCAATGGCAGAGCAATTCATTTTCATGATCAATGGCAGAGACCCGTGGCGAGAGCCAGATTTCAGCAGGATACCTAGCAGCCTCCTCTTCTCCTTCGGACAAAAGAGCCACGATGGACTGCTTCAAAGACTAGACCATTTCTACATTAGGGACTGGGCACTGCATAGAGGCAACTCTACCGAGATTCTAGCAAGTACCACGATGTCAAACCACTCTTTAGTATTACTTCACTTAGATCAATTCCATCGAGGTCTTTCCCAAAAGGAAGTCCGCATTACAGAGTACCTCTTGCAGGACGAGCAGTCAGAGATGACACCGTGCGATGGCTAGGCTTCGTGGGTGGCCGATGCGATCCAAAGGAGCAGTGAATTGCACGCTCATGCCCTTAGGTGGAGGACCCTTCAAGAGCGCGAGCAGGCTTTGAGGAGAGACCTCGCCTCCATAGCGCGGCTTAGGGAGTAGGACCCACATTCTCAGTGGCTTAGTGATAGGTTCGAGAGCACTCGCCTTGAGCTTCAAGACAAAGATTCAACAAGCTGAGTTCTATCAAACTTCTCGGGCCCGATGGGTACAAGGAGATAGGATGACGAAGCAGTTTTTTTAAACCACTGGGCCCCAATCGACAGGCACACAGCTGTAGCGTCTCCGAGATCTACAGGGCATCATGCACACTGACCCGCAGAAAATTTTAGATCCGACCACAGGTTTTTACAGTTAGCTCTTTCAAATGGAGAGGATGACTCCAACAGGTCTTGTGGCCCGAGAGGTAGTTTGGGATCACGTTCCTACATTAGTCTCGCAAGATTTATGCAACAGATTGGAGGAGACTTTCATAGATGAGGAGCTCTGGAAAGCCCTCAAGGCTCTCCCGACCTAGAAGTGTCCTGGCGAGGATGGCTTGACTCCGACCTTTCGGAACTTCTGGAAGATTATCTCCACCCCTTTCTGACTAGCTTGCCAGGAGATATTTGACATGGGCTCCCTCCCACATCTTCACGTTCTGGGAGGTAGTGGATTAGTCCAGGGAGGAGTCACAGCCGTTGGTCTTCCTTCTCTTGGATTTTGAGAAGGCGTACGACAGGGTGAAGTGGTCCTTGGAGAATACTATGCGAAGATTGGGTTTCTCATGTAAATGGATCAGAGAAGTCTCTGCACTTTATGCAGGGAGCTCTAGCCAGATGCTTATCAAACCACACAACAAGGCCTTTCCTCTCTCTTGCTCGGTCCTCCAGGGCTGCCTACTTGCTCCCTTTCTCTTCTTGTTTGTGGCGGAGGCTTTGGGCTATTACTTGAGATCACAGGGGGTGGGCCTAATCAGACAAGAGAAGGAGCTACTTAACTCTGAGTTTGCAGATCACGCAACCTTATATGTTGAGGGCACCACAATGAGTCTGGAGAGTCAGGGGAGCCCTGGCTACTTATTGCGAGGCCTCAGGTGCATGGATCAACTGGGCAAAGTCCATAGGTTTCTTCATAGGCTGTGAGGAGACACGAGATTCATGAGTGGGAGCGTGACTTTGGCTTCAAATGGATACCGCGGGGCGCGGGGCCAGACAGCGAGATCTTGGATGCCAGGTTGGTATTGACATTACAGTAGAGCAGCAGAGCGCTCCGGTCCTTGAGAAAGAAAGAAAGAAAGAAAGTTTATTAAAGTCTTCGAAAGACCAATGGGTCTATGAGACTGTGAAACTCTTGATACAAGTTGTGGTAGTGAAGCTACTAAACGAGCATCCATACTAATGCAAAATGCAAAAATGCAAAATGGCAGTACTAAGTTCTAAGTACAACAGTCATGTCCATGGTCGACTATATATCAATCTCAGCATCTCATCATCAACGATAGCAAGATATCATGATGGATGAGACAGTGGAGCCATGAAGTCGACAATAGAGTGTTGTCAGCCAGTGTTGTTAGCCACTCAGAGGTGCGGCTTGGCATGTCTCCTGGTTGTAGCTCTGCGTTTGACCAAGGCTACTGTGACCCCCATCGGTCGATCAAAACAAGGGGATGTCCCCAAGTGTGATTTGTGTGTCAACCCTCTGTCTGAGCTGTTGGGTCACAGGCTCCGAGTCACGATCATGTCGAGGCCTCGTCTCGTGGGGGTCCATGTGATCTAGCTGAAAGAACTCCGTGATAGAGCTCTAAGAGGGATCAGTCGAGAAAGAAGTCTACTCCTGTCTCGATGCTCAGAGTATCCTCTCGCCGTATCTAAGTGCCTCATGAATGAAACCTGACAGGCCAGAATCCCATAGCTATCCCTGAAGAGAGAGTGAAAACGCCCTCGAATCTCATAGTAAACAGGACACCTGAAGATGAAATGCTCCTCTATCACAACCTCCTACATGTCACATAGTGTGCATATGCGCCTCTCCCTGAGTAGTCGCTCTGCTCTTCTGCTCTCGATGCGAAGTCTGTGTTAAGAGACCCGGAACTTCCGAAGAGAGACCCTCAACGAGGGGTAGGAGAATCTGTATATCCTGATGGGTCAATGAAACCCTCCGCTGTAATACGTAAGTAATCTCTGTAAAAGCTAAGCTCCACTGGGAGTTCACTCGATCCCAACCAGGTTCGAAATATGTGTAGCTGTAGTAGATCCTCACGGATAACCTAGTTGACCTCGTGTGGTAAGAGAGAAGAACGAAGAATCCATGATGTATTGGAAGGGAGGTAGTCTATCCATGTGAAGCCCCAGTTGCTCAAACCATCTATCTGTACGTGCATATTAGCACCTCTATTTTCCTCCTATTGCAAATGCCATAGAAGAGGATAGAGCTATCCATGGTAGCCTGCTACGTCCCGAGTTGTAATCTCCATATTTTCTAACTCGGTACAAGTACGTGATGACCTGAAATGCAACATCTAGTGGTAAAGGGGATGACCCAACTCAGCCTGAATGATCTAATGAGAAACAGATGGCTTACCAACGAATCATCTATGATAACATGAGAACCTATAGCCGCTCCACACAGACCCAGTCTGTATCCGATAAGTCTGGTCCCCAACAAGGGTTGCCGTACATCCCCGCTGGACGAACCAAGGAGTCAAAAGCAATCCCTTAGTGCGTGGATCCTGAAAGTGCGAGTGGAAGCACTGCCTCTCTAGTCTGGCCAATGAAGCATACCCTCTACTCAAGCGTGCCTGCATCACGGGTCTCATAGTGAAGCTGGGTCCGAAAAAGATAATCCTAAGATAAGTGTATGATGAAACTATCTTAACAGGTGACCCCTCAATTGTGAACTGCTCCTGACGCATGATGGCTCGAGATGTATTGAAGATCATGACCTTGGTTTTACCCAAGTTGACCTTCAAATCATGAGACTCACAAAAGGACTGTAGTGCGCATCCCCCTGTGTCTGCATCACTGTCTCAAGCTCGTCAATGTAGAGACCAAACAAGATAGATGACAAAGGACACCCTTGTTTGACCTCGATGGTGCTCATGATCTCGTCTATCCATCCAAATTCTACACAAACTCTACCTGAAACTCTCGTAAAGTGCCATGACATCCCAAATGATCTCCTGGTCATAACCCAAGTCCAATAGGCGTCGTATGAGACGGGCTCTGAAAACCATGTCAAATGCCTTGTAAAAATCCACAAAGCAACAATAGATCCTCTGGTTCCATGCCCTCGTCTCCTCGATGATACATGAGCGTGAGAATGTGATCCATGGTTCCATGATCACACCAAAATCCGGCCTGTCCTGCTACTCTAAGTCCTCGACACTCTGCAAATCTTCTAACCTCGAAGTCAAGTACTGATGCATAAATGTTGGAGATGACACGTCCAATCATTATGGTCATGTAGTTCTCCGGGCTCAGGGGATCCCCTGCCTTGTGGATTGGTGAGATAGTGTTAATAGTCCAAGTGTGTGAAGACCCCAAACAAACAACTTTAAAAAGCTTTGCTAAGATCAAGGCTAAGATGTTAATCCCATATGCAATGAACTCAGTGCATAACCCCTCATGATCCTTCGCTCGGCCATTACGAAGTTTCATTACAGCATCCTTTACCCCTACTCTAGTGAAGAGGGTGCAAGATGTGGAACGAGGCATGTGAGAGATTAGGGATTGTTGGTTGATTTAGGATGTCATAAAGTGTGCATAATCAAACCAAATCTGAGTGTCAATGAGTGACGAAAGAGACTGTCCTAGAAATCTCCACCAGAAGTCCTTAAAGTTGTTACTAAACAAAATGTTCAATAGCTCCTCCTCGTTCCGACAAACGAAGTCTAGTTTCTTCCTTCGTACCAATCTACGATACTCGCGTAGCGTATCTGGTGTGCTCGAAAGATTGTTTTTTATTTTGAACATGAGCTAACATAAAGCCTTATACTCATCATCGTACCAACTATTACAGGATATGGTCCCAGGG
Organism: Dipteris shenzhenensis; assembly: GCF_047967505.1. Taxonomy (NCBI): domain Eukaryota; kingdom Viridiplantae; phylum Streptophyta; class Polypodiopsida; order Gleicheniales; family Dipteridaceae; genus Dipteris; species Dipteris shenzhenensis. The sequence continues at coordinate 8,813,274 of NC_141609.1, read as the reverse complement.
AGTGGTGGACGAGCCGAGCGAGTGGTGTGGAAAAAAGAGTGAATGACAGCCTCGTGTAGTGAGCGGGTGACAAGGGCAGCACAATCCTCTAAAAGGGATATGAAGTCAATATAAGTGAGAAGTATGTACAGACGACAAGAGTAAGAAGGTGAGTGATCCCAATCAGAGCGTATATCATGGTAGGTGGAGCAAGAACTGAGAAGGGTAAAAGGTGCTGTGCGAAGCAGGGTGGAGATGCTAAAGAAAAGATATGTGTCATCAGCCCCTAGGTCGAGAGGTGCTACAGTGAAGTCAATGATGCGAGATGTGAAGGCAGGGAATCCCATGATGTAATCAAAGCTGGAGCCCCCCCATGTGGAAAGCATGTGAAACCACCTGAAGCGAGCCATCTGTCAAGACCATTATAGATAATGAGATCATTATCCTGTCGAGGTCTAATAGGACCTACCCATAAGATGAGAATGGAACTACCGAAACCCGTAGCATACCTGCCTTCTCAAGGTCAATATCTGACAGTAGAGTAGAATCATCTCTGAAGTCAAGAAGTGGTACCTGACGAGCCCTTGTCCTTGCATTGAAGTCCCCCACTAGGAGGACTTTGCAGCTAGAGAAGTCAACGATGGATAGATAAAGAGCAACAAATGGGAATGTCTCATCATGACCTCGAATATCTCTGGCAAAGTGGAAGGTCTCAAGGGGAAAGTAGCAAACTACTGCGAACAGATCCCGACTGTCAATGTGCCGACTCCGGATCCAAAGAAATCTGAAATATGTATCTCTGCTCTATTGAAATGGTCCCTAGAAGTGTGGATCAAAAAGGACTGCAACTCCACATGAACCTCAAACTCCTCCTATACTCCTCGTCTCATCTCCATAGGCAAACTCCCCCGTTGACCACTGAAGAAGACGCTCTGGACTCTGATGTGTCTCTGTATAAAAGACTGTCGTGACTTATATAGGATTTCGAGTTTCCTGGTTTTGACCATAAGGTACCATTACAATTCCAAATGGTGCAGACATGGTCTCGGATATCTGAGTCTCAGACCCCACTTCCCTATATAGTAGAGAGGACATGTGTGCTATGGAGACCTGTAAGAAGTTGTCCCTCTCGTACCATGTCCACTTCCTCTCCTTTCGGACCTAATCCCGCTATTGCAACGAGAAACGCCTCTCCTCAACCTGTAGAGGTGTGAGATCCTCATCCATAGAGATCGTTGGCTAATCTCAAAGGACTGACCTACGTCGTAGAGCTAAAAGTCATGCATGAGTATCATGGATATCGTATGATCAAGAATTGCTCTTAGTTGGAATCTTTCCCCACCGCCATGCCCTCGCTATCCTGTGCTCAGTCACACCCAAGGTAGTGACCACGAACGCAATCGCATCTGCCATCGATGTAGCCTCAGTGCCTGGGATTCCGCATACTCTGATGTTGAGAGCCTTACTGGCTCTGTTGCTGCTCCATGAGGTTGAAACAATTACCCTTGCGGATTCTCGTTTGACCACGTCAACCCATCTAGATGTCTCCTCAATAGTAGATTGCATGCTTGCAATCTGTGCCTCGACCACCAGGGTACTCCCTGGGACAGTGTGTATGACTGTGACCTGTCGGAGCTGCATGATATCCAATCCGAGTCCTTGAATGAGACCAACCTGATCCCGAATGGACCTAGCCTGCTCCTATATGATGCGGCTCTACTCCTGGTTGAAGCGGACCTGCTCCCATGCGAAGTGAGTCAGCTCCATCTCATGCTTACGAAAACTATGCATCTCCATGAGCAAGGTCTCACAGTCTCTGGTGTATCAGCTCATCCATGTCCAAGCTAAAACTGTGATGACTGAGGCATGAAAGTGTGGGCCTGAGTCCGAAAACTAGACGGTGACTAGGTGATCTGGGTGAGAAACGGGGAGATGACAGTGGAATGGATGAGAGTCCCAATGCAGTGTGGAAGCGTGGGCTGACTGAGAGGGAGAGGGGAGAGTGAAGCGTAATGCAGAAAAGTGTATGACACCTCCGAAGTAGGGGTCATAAGCGGTGTTCCACAGACCCTTCCAATAGAAGCTTCTTACCTAGCCCAATATGTCTTGCCATAGGTGAGCTATGAAACTCAGCCAAGATATGATTTGTAAACGAGGAATGAGGGACCAATCCAAGTACCATAGCAATCCATTCCTTAAGGCATATTGTGGATAATCCAAACATTGAGGGTCCTGAAGTGCCACATGAAAATATCAGCAGATTCTAGATGCTCCATATATTCCTCTTAGATGTCATGGATCCAATCCTTGTAGAGGGTAGTGACTGCATAACATTGACAGCCTAGACAAAGCATCAGCTACCGCATTATCTTTGCCCTTCTGATATTCAATGTCAAAGTCATAGCCTTGCACAAATGCCAACCATTTCCTTTGCCTTGGGGTAAGAGGACTTTGTGATAGGAAATACCTCAAGGATCTATGATCAATTTTGACCTTGAAGTGGCTGCCATAGAGGTAATGGTGCCATTCTTGATAGCATGAACAATGGCTTATCATGTGTAGGAAAAATAAACTCCTTGTCACTCAGCTTCCTACTTTCATAATAACTCCATGACCCTGTTTTAGAACAGCCCCTATGCCCCTGCCACTAGCATCAGCCTCAATAAAGAAAGGCTTTGAAAAATCTGGGCATGCCAAGATAGGTGCTGAAGTAAGAGCTTCCTTGAGATCATTGAAAGCTGCTTGGGAAGATGGACTCCATGAGAAGGCTCCCTTCTTGAGCAAATCTGTTAAAACTAGAGCTCTCTTGGCATAATGCCTAATAAATCTTCTGTAGAAAGAAGTCAAACCAAGAAAACCCCTTAACTGAGTGAGATTTGAGGGTGTGGCCATTGCTTAACCACCTGCACTTTTGCTGGATCCATTGAGATACCCTCAAGTGAGATGATGTGACCCAAGTACTCCACCCTTTGCATCATGAAAGAACACTAAGAAGGTTTGGCATATAGCTGGTGCAGCCTGAGAATCTCCGAAACCTTAGCAACATGCTGCAAATGCTCTTCCTTACTCTTGCTGTATATGAGTATATCATCAAAGAACACAAGTGCAAACTCGAAGAGATAAGGACCCAAGATTTGGTTCACTAGTACTGAAAAGTAGCTGGGGCATTAGTGAGCCCAAAGGGCATCACTTTGAACTCATAATGTCCTCTTTCAGTTCTAAAGGCAGTTTTACTTCCATCTCCCTCCTTGATCCTTATCTGGTGGTACCCTGACCTGAGGTCTATCTTTGAGAAGTATTTGGCTCCCTTTAGCTCATCCAATAGGTCATCCACTCTAGGGATAGGAAACCTCTTTTTAATTATCATTTTGTTTAACTTCCTATAGTCAATGCACATTCTGAAAGTCCCATCTTTCTTCTTAACCAATAGAACAGGAGAAGCAAATGGGGATTGACTATGGGTAATAAAGCCCTTATCCATGAGTTCTTGAATTTGTTTAACCACTTCATCTTTTTCTGCCCTTGACAGCCTGTGGGGAGCTTTCTTGACAGGTTTAGCCCCCTCCTGTGGTAGACCAGGTGGGGGTTCCCTAAATATGTCCTTATATTGCTGTAGCAAATCCAACATGTCAACATCTTCAACTTTGAAGTCCTTGCCAGATTTTTGAGTGCTTTCAGCTTCAAGCTTAGGTGCAAATAGACTCACCTGAGTCTTATAAGCTGGTTAACAGTGACCAACTGTAATTTCTGAGGATGAATTCCAAATAAACAAACTTCCTTTGGTCATCCCTTTGAGATCCATGGTGAACTTACCTAGTGTTCCGACCCAATCACAGCCAGGAATGATGTCTATAGGACCAAGATTTAATGCAAATAAATCCACAGCACAAGAGTATTCTGAAGAGAGCTTAATATCCACATCTTTGCAAATCCTTTGGTTCGTAGTGTAGGCCCCATCAGCCACTTCCACCTTCAAGCTGTGAGGTAATTCACCACTTGGGAGCTTAAGTGATTGAATAGACCTGGAGTTAATGAAGCTGTGGGTACTTCCTGTGTCCACAAGTACATAGACATCTCTGCCCTTAACTTGCCCTTCAACTCTAAAAGTAGTAGGTCCACTTATCCCACTTAGAGCATTGCTGGAAATGACATACAATTCTAACTGAGTATCCCATGCTACTTCTTCATCACTAACAGTTCTGAACCAAATCATACCATTGACACAAGTATTGATTTATAACCAAAGGAGAGAGAAAGGTGACAACCATTTCCTGTTTGAACTCCTCCCATATGGCCATAGGTAGTCTAAGTCCCCCTTCCACTTCTTGTAAGTAGTGCCTCCACCATGTGTGGGCATAGTCCTCTAAATGTAGGACTGCAAATTGGAGTTTGGCAGCATCAGTTCTAGGGCTCAACTTGAAGTAATCTTCCAACTTGCTTAGCCACTCATAAAGCTCATTTGGTGAAGTGGACTCTCCTTTGAATTTCTGCAACACTATTTTTGTAGGCCATCTTCTGGTGGTTCTAGTGATGCCCTATAGGCCATGGTATGTGCCTTGTAGGCATAAGTGTAGGCACTTATAGTGTTGGTGCCTTTTAGGCCACACAGGAAACTTAGTCCTATGTGACACCTAGGACACTTAGTCCTAGGTCTAGGTACAAGTACTTTGTACTTGTGTGTTATCATTCATCTAAGACTTTGACGTGACGGCTATTCTACTTCGTCTCCTTCGTACCTGCACTCTCTCTCTTCTCAACGCACCTTCAGTGGTCTCAGAGCCCAGCTTTGCTTCCTGTGCCTCTTGTCCGTATTGTCCGTACGGACGTCCGTACAACCACGTACGGATATCGTACCGTACCTGCTAAGGAGTGGTCGTCGTACTACATCACGCATCGCCGTACTACATCGCACATCATCGTACTGCATCGCCGTACTTGCGTGTCGTCATACATCCGCATCGTCGTACATCTGTGTCATCGTACCTTCAGTGGTACTTGATCCGTACACTGCGATCTGTACTTGTGCCGCCGTACAGACCAATACATGCATCATCGTACTGTCTGTACTGACCCACGCAAATCTCCCGTACCTGCAGTACTTCAAATCCCCATACCTTCAATGGTACAACATACGACCGTACAGCCGTACTTGAGCTGACAGTACAGCCGTACATTGTACTTGAGCTGTCTGTACAGCTATTGCTTCTCTCGAGATTGCCATACAGGTGTTGCACGTGTGAAGTCTCTTGCAGGACTTTGGCAAAATTTGGGGCTTTCAATACCTTCAAGAGAGATTCGGGATTTGATCTGTAATTTCTTTTTTATGTACATTGAGTCACATTTGGAGGACATTGAGTCATTTTACAGAACATTGAGTCACTTTTGCAGGACATTGAGTCAGATTGCAATAAATTGGGTCACATTTGCAAAATCTCAGCAAAATTTGGGGCTTTTCTGCATTTGGTCTATTTGCCCTCAATAAATTTGGGGCTTTTGCCTAATTTGTTGTTTTTTGCAGTGAACATTGCTTGTCACAGTCACATTTGGGTCAGATCTGCATTTGCCCTTTGATTTGGGTCTGAAATTTGCAGATATTTGCTGTCATTTTTGGGACAGCCAGCTTTTTGCAGTGATAGCCTTGAGGCTTTTGGGTTTTCAAGTCTTTTTCAAGGTATCACATTTGCTATGGTTGGGAACAATCAAGATTTATTTGGAGTTCTTCGTGAAGATGATAAGTTGGAAGGCACCAACTATCCGATGTGGTCTTATCTCATGAAACATATTCTTGTTGCAAAGCATTTGTGGAATATTGTTTCTGGGGCTGATCTGAGGCCAGCCAATGCTATAGTGGTTGCCTCTACTGCTGGTCCTTCTACAGGGGGTACTCCTCCTGATGCCTATTCCTCTAGCACTCCTGCTGCTGCTCTTCCAACTCAAGAATAGTCAAGATGGGATGCAAGAGATGCAAATGCACATTCATGCATTGCTTTATCATGCAAGAGAATCATTATTCCACACATCCGGTCTTGCAGGATAGCAAAGGATGCTTGGGATAAATTGGCTTCTCTCTATCAAATTCGCAATGAAGATCGTGTTGCATATTTGAGAAGGCAATTACAGGAAGTTAGTATGAATGAAGGTGAGTCAATGGATGCATACTTGACAAAGGTCAAGGACCTCATGGAACAACTTGCCAACATTGATGAGGTGGTGCCAAATTCACAGCTTGTCAGTGCCACATTGAATGGACTACCAGATACATATCAAGGGTTTGCTACAACCCTTCGATTAGTGGCCATAGGTAATCCAGACCACTATTCTTTTGATCAGCAAGTTACTTTGCTTTTGCAGGAAGAGCAAAGTAGAGCTAACAGACAAGCCATTATTCCTGAGCATGCATTTGCTTCACAGCAGACAGGAAGAGGCAAGGCTTCCAAGCCTATGGGCAAGCCAAAATCTGCGCATAGCAGCTGCAATTCCTCTACGCATAGCAGCTGCAATTCCTCCCATGCATCTAAAAGTACAGCAGATAAGGCAAAGATGCAACTATTGCCGCAAGCCTGGACATGACATTTCAGAATGCAGGAAACGCATTGCTTCGAAGAAAAAGAAAGCAGGATTGACAGTTAATGCCTCACATGCTATTGAATCCCATGAGCCAGCAGATGCTTCACATGCACATGCTCTTCAGGATAATTGGGCATGGGCTGTCCATTGCTCATTTGATCCCTCCAAAGCTGATGCACTCTTTACTGCTAATGATGCTCAGTCCCGGTACTTTGATAGTGGTGCTTCCAAGCATGTCACATCTTGCAGACAGTTGTTTCATCCTCTAGCTGATGCACCTCGAGGGGGGACTGTTACATGTGCTACTAATGCTTCATATGCTGTAAAGGGAGTTGGAGATGTGCAGCTCACATCCATTTCCAGCCATCCTGTCACTCTGACAAATGTTCTTTTTCTGCGTGGCATTGAAGTCAACTTGATTTCAATTTCAGCAATTGCTACTTCAGGTTTCACAGTAATTTTTTATGGCTACAGATGCCTAGTATATGATCTTCATGATGACAATGCCATGGTTCTCACTGACACTTTGCAAAAGGGGCTTTATCACCTTGATCATCATCCAGCTGCACTTTCTATTGAAGCATTGGCTATTTCAGATTCACAACTTGCTGAAACTCATCTTTGGCATGAGAGAATGGGCCATCTCAATTATAGAGCTCTTGCAACGCTACATACACACAGATGGCAAATGATGTACCTCAGAGTCACACAGTTTCCAAACATGTGTGTGAGGGTTGTCTTTTGGGTAAAATGCATCGATTTCCTTTTCAAAAGAATTGTCCAAAACTCTCACAAAGGAAATTGCAGCTAGTACACAGTGATGTCTGTGGCCCAATGAGGACAAATGCCATTGGAGGATACAAGTATTTCATGACTCTCATTGATGATTTCACAAGGTATTGCTAGGTATATCCTTTAAAGGCAAAATCTAAAGTCTTCTTATGCTTTTAGAGATGGCTGAATATGGTTGAGAATGAATCAAGAAACAAGCTTGTCACCCTCAACGCAGATAGGGGGGGTGAATATATGTCAAAGGAGTTTGATGCATTTCTATTCTCACGGGGGCATTATTTACTCATGCACTACTCCTTACACTCCTCAGCAGAATCCTGTTTCTAAAAGGAAAAACAGGTCCACAATGGAGATGGCCAGATCCATGCTTAAGGCCAAGTCTTTGCCCAATAAATTTTGGCTTGATGCAGTAATGTGTGCCAACTATGTGCTGAATAGATCACCTACACGGGCATTGAAGACTATTACACCTTATGAAGCATGGAAAGGCAAGAAGCCTTCACTTTCACACATGAAAGTTTTTGGGTCTCTTGCATATGTTCATGTACCATCTCAGCTGAGACATAAGCTTGATGACAAGGCAATCAAATGCATATTCATTGGTTACAGCCAGGAGAGCAAAGGGTATAAGTTATATCAACCAAATACTGGGAAGATTATTGTCAGTAGAGATGTGATCTTTGCTGAACATTCAGCTTCTCCTCTTGTGGACTGCAAAGCAAAGCCAGATGTTGACATGTTTGATGCCTTTGAATCTTGGTTACCTCTGCCATCGTCAGAAGAGGATTTTGAGCAGCAACATGAGCCTCCTGCAGGCCCTCCACTAAGCAATAATCAGCCTCAACCTCATGCTCATTTGCAGGTCTCTCTTCCGGCACAAAATGATCCCACTACTCATGATGCAATCATTGAAGAAAGAGCTGTCAATAGACAACAAAGGCAAGTTCCCAGATGGCTTCTTGATACATTGAGGGACAGCAAACAAGATCAGCCTTTTGCTGCCCCGACAAGATCAGGGAATAGACAGCATGGTCACTTTCTTGAGTTTGCCCTCCTTGCTACAGCTTGCAATGAAGAGCCTTTGTGCCATAAAGATGCTTTTGACAGCAAAGAGTGGATGGATGCAATGAAAGCTGAGTTACAATCTATTGACAAAAATGACACATGGGAATTAGTAGATCTCCCACCTAGCAAGCATGCCATTGGAACGCGGTGGGTCTACAAATTAAAAAGGAAATCTGATGGCAGCATAGATCGATACAAAGCCCGTCTTGTTGCAAAAGGGTATGCCCAACAACAAGGCATTGACTTTGAAGAGACATTTGCTTCCACATCCAAGATTACTACCATTCGATGTGTCATTGCCATTGCAGCCCATCATCATTGGCAAGTGCACCAACTTGACATCAAGACCGCTTTTCTTCATGGGGATCTGCAGGAAGAAGTCTATGTCACACAACCTCCTGGCTTTGAGGTTGTTAATTCTGAAAATAAGGTATGCCAGCTTAGAAAAGCCCTTTATGGTTTGAAGCAGGCACCCAGGGCATGGTATGCCAAAATTCATGCACACTTACTATCCCTTGGTTTTCAGAATAGTCCCACAGAACCCACTCTTTATGTCCGTGGGAGTGGATCTGATTTTTTAGTGCTGATTTTATATGTGGATGATATGCTCATCACGGGCCCAGATACTCAGCAAATTGTAGCTTTCAAGGCTGATTTGCAGCAAATTTTTTACATGTCAGACATGGGACGGCTCCATTATTATTTGGGCATTCAGTTTGCTCATGTTGAGGGGGTATCATGATGTCTCAGTCCAAGTATATTGGACAGCTCCTTGATCGTTTTCAGTATCTCAGCTCAGCAGATTCATGCACATGCCCAGTTCACAACATTGGCAGGCAGTGAAGAGAGTCTTCAGATATCTCAGAGGCACTCAGGATTTAGCCCTCTTCTATGGTGATCAGGGTTCACTTACCATGCATGCTTACACGGACAATGACTGGGCAAGATGTTCTGACACCAGAGTGTCACATACTGGCAATTGTTTTTTGCTTGGCAATTCATGTATTTCTTGGCTCAGCAAGAAGCAACTGACAATTGCCACATCTAGCTGTGAGGCCGAGTACAGGGCAGCTTTCACCGCTATAGTAGAGTGTGTTTGGCTTCGACAGTTACTTACAGATCTTGGTATTTGCCAGACATCCTCCACTATTGTCTACACTGACAGCCAGAGTGCTTTGGCCATTGCGTGTAACTCAGTGTTTCATGCGCGTACCAAGCATATTGAAGTTCACTATCATTATGTTCGGGAGCGGTTGTCAGCAGGAGACATAGAGTTGTCCTATCTTCCTACAGAGGACAACATCGCACATATGTTTACAAAGGCACTTCCTCGTCCCAAGTTCGAAGTCTTCCGACAGGCTTTACACTTGGTTCCCTTTGTTACATGATCTAACATTCCTTGTACATTCATAGGTGGCTATATCCTTTTGGATGAACATGTGCCACCATGACCAGAAACTACCAGGTATTCTGAGACGTTTCCAGATGGAGGGGGGTTTGTAGGCCATCTTCTGGTGGTTCTAGTGATGCCCTATAGGCCATGGTATGTGCCTTGTAGGCATAAGTATAGGCACTTATAGTGTTAGTGCATTTTAGGCCACATAGGACACTTAGTCCTATGTGACACCTAGGACACTTAGTCCTAGGTCTAGGTACAAGTACTTTGTACTTGTGTGTTATCATTCAGCTAAGACTTTGACATGATGGCTATTCTACTTCGTCCCCTTCGTACCTGCACTCTCTCTCTCTTCTCAACGCACCTTCAATTTTGTCCTTGAAGTCTTTGCCCATACTAGAACCCTGTTCCATTTCCTTTTGGATATCAACCTAAGTGGTCTTCACGAACTGAGTGAAAGACATAGCCTCTCTAACATCTGAATCTAACCGATTATAAGCCATCAACTGTTGTGTGAAAGTTTCACCCCTCTTAAGTGATACTTGGTACACTTTGGATGAACTGATTCCACCTTCTGGAATTGGCACAAGAGCTGGACTTGTTTCTGTAGCACCTGACAGATTTGCATTCCATGGGGGCACATCATTGTTGTGGATTCACGAACTGAGTGAAAGACATAGCCTCTCTAACATCTGAATCTAACCGATTATAAGCCATCAACTGTTGTGTGAAAGTTTCACCCCTCTTAAGTGATACTTGGTACACTTTGGATGAACTGATTCCACCTTCTGGAATTGGCACAAGAGCTGGACTTGTTTCTGTAGCACCTGACAGATTTGCATTCCATGGGGGCACATCATTGTTGTGGATGAGACCTTCTAGCCTCTGCCATAAATCTGCCCTTTCCTAGGTTCAAACCACCCTGATTTGGTTCCATAACCTTCTTGGGCACATCCTCCCTTAGGATTTCCTTCCCTCTAGGTTCAGCTCTATTCCTCACCTGATTCACATCACTCCTCGTATTTCTTAGCTGAGTGAAGGCATAGTCAAAGTTAATCTTGGATTCTCTTTCCATCATCAAATTTCTGTTCCAGCATTACATTGAGCTGCCCAACTTGACCAGATAGCTTTTGTTGCTGATCGATAAGATGCTGCATCATTTTATTTTGCTTCTCCATAATACTTTGCTGTTGCTGCAGCATTGTAGCCAAAAATCCTTCAAGATCCACTCCAGGCCTGGAAAGAGGAGACTTGAGAGGTGATTGGGAGGTAGACCTTCTTGCCAATCCCTCATCTTCTGGCTCTTGCTCACTAATATGGACTTCATCCCCAAGTTCCAGGGCTCCAACATGCTCTTCTGCCTGGCTCATTAACTGAGCTTCATCATACTCCATCTCAAATCTTAGATCTTGAGATATTTTCCCCTTTCTGGAATTAGATGCAAACTTCTTTGGTGCCGTAAGATTTCTTTAGCAAGGCAAGATAGAATAGAGTAGAATGGCCTGCAAAATCAGAAAGCCCCAAAAATTTTGAAGTACCTGACGGGATAATACAATTGTTTAGAAGCAGCCTATAGAGCCTATGGCCACCAGTTTGGTGCAAGAAGTACCAAAATCGGGGTAGTAATCAGCTAGGTCGCAATTTAGGTCAAATTTGCCTGTGCCAATCAGATTTTCGAGCGATTTCCTGGTCAAACCTGCACCATTTCGTGTTTCTTGCACATAGGAGTGATCAGGAGGGCAAGAGCTATTCAATGATGCTAAAAGCCCCAAATTCTGAGCACCCTGAAAATTAGGGTCTCTGCAAGTCCAACACGTGGTAGCAGCTGACTGGGACATCTGACCGCGAGATGAATTTTTGCACAGAGATAGCGATAGGCCTCAAGATGCCATGCTCCAAGTTTCAGCAAGTTTGGACATGATTTACCCCACAATTTCCCACGAAAAGGGCTCTGATACCAAATGTAACAAGGGCAACTACTAGACTACTAAACTACACTTAAACTAGCAGAAAGAACAGAAAAAGACAGAGGGGTAGGGTTAGAGAAGAGAGGGCATGGACTTGCAGCTCCATGGGCTGGCTAGCCATTGCTAGGGAAAGTCCTTGGGATTGGATCAATCACCAAAGAGAATTCGTATTAATGATCAAAAGGTACATGGAAGTACAGCTGAAGCCCCTTTTATATTATGGGAAAGTGGGCCAGCAACATTAAATGCTTATGGGGTAATTCCCAAGGGCTGCCACGTGGCATTGCCTTATTTGAAGTAGCATTTACAAAAGAAAGCAGCAGTTTCCTACTAAAAATGGAATTAACTACTAAGCTGGAAGTAACTACTGTTACAAATCCTCATGTCAGTCCTCCACTCTAGTAGCGCGGTGTACTCCATTTTGTAGCCCAGTTTGTGGCCAACATTTCGTGTCCTCTTTGGTTCGTGCTTTCTTTTGTATTTCCGGTGTTCGCTTTGCTGCATTCCGCTGCACCTCTTCACAGGGTATCGGAGCACCCAGTACCTTTGGTCTTGGTGAAGACGCTTCCTTGCAGCCAAGTCAGTTCATGGAGTTCGTAGGCGACTGGGTGGCACGTGGAGCTGCAGTGATCTGAAGACTCCTTCGGCAACCTGCAGCTATTTGACACAATGCATAGACAAGTACCAATCTAATGATCGGCAAGGTGAGGAGCTGATTAGACCTCGAGCAACCTGGTTCAGTGACACAAAGATGATCGTGGCAACCAGTAGTTAGACCAAATTCCAACAATTTGTTTTCAGACAGCCAGCTAGTCGGACTATTTCACCCACCCTCCCTCCCTCTTTTCCACATCAATGGCAACTTCAACGACATCTGCCAATAACTGGGATGCTCGAACAAGCTGAGAGGCCTGTCAAGATCCCAACCATTCCCACATTTCCGGTGGATCAGCAGCTAGATGGCAACAATTATAGCACATAGAAGGTTATGATGGAGTTCGTCTTGGGGGAGAAGGATGTACCCACTCAAATCCAAGAACAAATATGGGATCAAGTGAAAGCATGTGTTCATTCCTCCATCTTTCTTAATTGTACCCCACAGGTGATAAATCATATCAAGCACATGACGTTGGCTCATTTGACCGATCGTGAGGAATCAAAAGCCTCTTAGACCTGCTACCAGTGCCACGAAAAGGGGCACTTTTGGCGCCAGTGTCCTCATTGCTCCAAGAGTAAGGCAACTGAGTCATCCGTCGCCGTAGCCACTCTAGTAACTCACCTTTGTCCATCTTGATTCTCCTTCATCCTTGACCACAAAGGGGGCTGTTCTTACTACGAAGGATACATGGGAATGAAGTCTCAACAGTGGCGCTTCCCGCCATATGACTCCTTCTCGCACTTTGATCCGTGACCTCATACCTATTTGCATGGATGCAAGAAACTCCGTGATATATACTAATGACTCTTGCACAAGCCATCCCTCTACCATGATTGCTTCCGGTCTTGCTCTTTGCCTTACAAATCCCTTCAAAGTTTTCATAAACCGCTCAAGAAAAAACATCCACCGACTATGAATGGTACCTGCAATGGCCACCTCATAAACTATGTGCACAAGCAAGTGCACTTGAGTTGTCATAATTCTCAAGGGAAAGTGCTTCTCAAGCAAGAATATGGCTTTGATGGAGTCCACCCTAGCCTTCTCGATGCTCGAGATACGGAGATCTCTTTTTGAGATATCCACCTATTTCACATGCCCATGTAAGATATATTCATAATTAGTCTATAGATTATTCAACTTAAATTGAAGAAAATGCAATCAATGCGATTTGATAGTAAGCATACCTCACAATACCATTTTCCCGATGGCTGAGGAGGGAATATCTCCTCTCGTGTTCTTTATGTTCCTTCTCTTGGTTTTCACCTTTTGTTAGTCCATGAGATCTGTGAGACTTGCAAAAGGGTTGTGTTTGAGGAGGATACGGTGGAAATCTGGGACAAAGACACTAACAAGGTGGTATGGAATGGTCAAGCTAAACAAGATATCTACAAAATTTCCGCTCTTTCCTCCCTCACAAGTACTCCAGTTGGTGACTTATGGCACTATCACTTTGGTCATTTGCACGTGGATGCTTTACGGCGAGCCTTTCGGGACTAGATGGTGATTGGCTTACTTGAGGTGCCTATGTAGTATGAAACAAGGAAAGAACTCGAGGGGACCAATAGTGTCACGATCATCTTCATGTGAACTATGCCCTTGTGTCTTGTATTCTATGAGACAAGGAGCCTTCTTCTATACAAGATCCTTTGCTACGAGATATTTGGAAGAAGGCAATGCAAGCTGAACTTGATGCGATCGAGAGGAATCACAGTTGGAAGCTTGTTCCACGCCCACCTCGCACGACTGTCATCCATGTCAAGTGGATCTTCAAGACCCAGTATACAGCCGACGGGTCCGTTGACAAGCACAAGGCAACACTTGGGGCTAAAGGCTTTGCTCAACGGCCATGTGTTGACTTTGGGGATACTTTTGGACCGACCGCCAAGATGACGACGATTCGAACAGTCCTAGCCCTTGCAGCCCATCATCATTGGCCAATATATTAGACAGATGTGGAGTCTGCATTCCTAAATGGTGATCTATAGGAGGCGGCTTATGTGGAGCAGCCCCTCGGCTTTTAGATTCCAAGATCCGAGGATATGGTCTACAGGCTGAAGAAGGTATTCTATGGTCTCAAGCAGGCACCGAGAGCTTGGAACTAGCGGAGAGATGCTTTCTTTCTTCAACAGCATTTCCGAGGATCGATCGTAGATTCGAACTTGTACCTTTTCAATAAGCTTCACCTTGTCACCTTGATCATTCTCTATGTTGATGATCTCATTCTCACACGTAATCGGCGGCATATTGCTTTCACTAAGCATGCTTTGTCTCATGAATTTGAGATGACGAATCTGGGTAAGGTCACGTCTCTTTGGGTCTAGAGATATGGTAGACTCAAAGGGGACTCTTTGTCTCCCAACAGCACTATGTGCATGAGCTCGGAGCATCGAAGCATGTGCAAGCCAAATTAGGGGCAAAGGTTAGCATGATTCTTGAGATTGACGATTCAGCCTCTGATAATCCATCAGCAAATTCTGAATTTCATGATTGTGAGAATGATGACCAAGATGATGATGTGGTTATTCATGGATCCAAAAAGGAATTTTCTTTCCTATTTGATCCAGGTGGTTCTATCTAGGGAAACACCATGATTAATGACGACTGCCAATCCAATTGCCCAAGAGTATGCCTACTATGGAATGTGGAAATTCTTAATGGTTATTTGAATGATGGTAGAGAACCTAGGGGCAACTCTTGTGTTGAGGATGATGAAGTGTTTTGGGGCACTCAATCTGCTTTGTACAGCATCTCTCCGGACGCTATAATGGGATCCAAAGGTGCCAAAACTATCAGATTGAGGGGATTATTAATGGCAGATCTGTCCACATTTGGGTTGATAGTGGAAGTACCATTAATTCATCCACTTCAAAACTGTCCAAGCAGTGAGGTTGTACCGAGCACTCCATCAACAAACAATGTCGACGAGCCACGCAAGTTAAACTCTCTCAAGATTATACCTTTAATGGTGATCTACTTGTTCTAGATATGGGGCCTATGGATATTGTATTTGGCTGTGACAGTTGAGGAGCTTAGGAGAGTTCTCTACGGATTTGGACAAGATGTTTATGAAGTTTCTGCATTTTGGAAAAAATTTCACACTTATGGGCTTCAACCTCCTAAGTTGGCATTTATATCCTCCAGAAAATTAGCAAGGGACCTCAAGGGGGATTGTGGACTCCATGTTGTACACTTAGCTAAAGGACTTGCTGCAGCATTTGCATATGTTTTTGTTGATCTTCCTCATCACTCACCACCTAAAAGAGATGTTGACCACACAATTAATCTTGAGCCAGGGTCAAAACCAATACATAAAGCACCCTATAGGGTTTGAAGGGCTGAAACGGAGGAGGTAGCAAAACAAGTCAAGGAGCTTTTGGACAAGGAATTCATCACACACAAGCCAAGATCTGCGAGAGCACCGAGGTCTATAAATTAGAATTGCCACAGGGGTGTAAGGTGCACCCGGTTTTTCATGTTTCGCGCTAAAAGAAATTTTTGCATACAGGTGACTCACTAATCGAAGGTGTGGTTTTGTTTCAGAAGATAGAGGATATTGCAAGGCGCAAACCAACAACAATCCTCGAACGAGGAACAATGCAAATACGAAATCGGAAGATACCCACGGTGTTGGTTGCATGGCATGGTCAACCTCTATCGGAAGCTACCTGGGAATCCGTATACAAGTTACGGAGAGCGTTCCAAGATTTCATCATCGAGGACGCTGATGCTTGAAGAGGAAAGGAATGTTATGCTCTAGCTGGGATAGCATGACCTCGGATAGATCGGTGGGCATTTTCTCTTAGATGACCAACTTTTGTAATAGTTAATGTGCGTAATTAAAATGGTCAGGAGAAGTAACTGCCAAGGTCCTAGGTGAGGGCGGAATGGCATTGACTAGATAGTTCTGAGTGCTAAGGCCTAGGTGCACCTAAATGTGCAATAATGCCAAAGGGCAAGTGGGTTTTAATGTGCCCCAAGAGGGGTAAAAAGGTGCACCAAGTGGAGAGGCTATAATGATGACATTTGGCAAGGAGAACTATCTAGGGAATTGAGGGTCTCATGGATAAGTATGACGAAGGAATATACGTAATCTGGCGATAAACTATCCTTGAGAAATGGCTGGGTGGAATAACAGAAAGCCATCGCCCGTGAGAGTTTTAACAACGATCAGAGATTCAGAGAGCGGATCAAAGCGTGGATAGTTAACGTAAGGGCAATAAGTGTAGAAGAGAAAGTAGGTGACAGGAGGCACAACAATACACTCAGCTCTACAACCGCCTTTGGTCGATAGGAACCGCACAACCTTGTCTGTTGACCAAGTAAGCAAGCTCTATAGACTTGCAACTAGTAGTTTTTAAAGAGGTTTCACTCATTGGAAGATGCACATTCGAGCTCACCGACACAAGACTGTGCATGATAAAACACATCCACTCAGCTCCTTTTGGTAGCTTGGACGTGATTCTTAGGGGTGATATCTGCCAAGCAACCCCTGTGAAGAACAGTTAGATCTTTAAGAGCAACCCCTCCCTCCACCATTTGGTCATAGTGGAAGACAACAAGGGAATGCTACGAGCTAACACTACTGATACCAACAATGCTTTCATTGAAATACTCAACCAGCTAAGCACACAAATGACGACTTGAACCTGCTGAATTCATCGTTCATGAGACAACACCACCACCACACTTATTCTACACAAGTGCAGAAACCTCAGAACACAACGACCTCATCTTCCACTTGCTACAAATAGAATCTTCAATACTCCACACCATAGACCAAAAGGGCAGCATTGCAGCAACAACGTCAACATGCCACAAGACCCAAGCTAACAGCTGGCCTGATTCGACACTCAAAACTCAAACCTGACAAGACTGTTGAAATATGCTCGTCAAACTTCAACATCTGTCACATCAATGACACGGAAGCAATCTTCAAGAGAACAACACATGGCACACAACAAAGAGCGCAAATCTTAGACCACAACATCGGCAAATGATGGTGCTGCAAGTGAGAGACTCTATAGCGATAGCATTAGACACCTCTTGCCTCGATAACAAAAGAATTCCAACTTGGCAAGAACGAAGCCAACATGATAACAAGAACTGGATTTCCTTTGCAGCCTGCAGTTGTACGCACCATACACAAAGCGCGAGGCTTGACAATGCCGTCAACACAAACAAGGTCCAAATACATGTGCTGCTCTACGTAGCACTAGCGCACATTAAAGCCTCGAATCACCTCTACCTACTACAGCCAATATAAAACAAGCATGTAGAGAGCTACAACGCTTCCATGACGATGCACGTTTGACACACTTTGCTGCAACATAACTTAGTCATCCAATGTTTGAATCTAAACTCCTTCCATAAGTAGCCATTTACATGCTGATTCTAGCTTACTCAGTGCTGACATCATCTATTCCAAGAAATACACGAAGAAAAATCTCAAACTCAAGGCTTCAATGAAGCACAAACACACCACAAACACGGTGTTGCTACATTCTTCAAACAAGCATTCCAACTCTCCATTCTACAGCTACCAACACAATGAGTATAGAGATACTCTCAACAATATTTTCAACAACAAAGCCTAGAAAAATTCAAATCCCAAATATCTACAAAGCAACCATTCTTGGATTCGCTCAAACAAACTTTACAAACTATTCCTCCAAATACACAAGAACTAGCACAATTGCCTACCACACATGGCTACACTCATCACATACAACAACCAACCAATATCCACAACTCAACTATAGACCACATCTGGTCAAACCTAAGTCCCCAAACCATCCCAGTAGGTAGCAGGAACTACTGTTACTACTCAAGACCATTCGACCTTGTACATTTGCATCCCAACGGTTATACACTTCAAAAGTCAACATAGCAACACTTGCATTGGCAAAGCACCACAGCTTCAGATCAGGACACCAAAACTCCTACTTCCCGTGAAGAAATCATCCTGCATCGGCTCCGGCATCTCCGGGGATTATGGAACCTCCGTTCAACAAGATGAATGCTCAAATTATCAACCATGACTTCATTTTGGCGATCCCTTCGAACGCTAGGAGGGCTTGCATTTTGATGACCCTATCTAACTTCGTTCATTCAAGCCTTAGGAGCCTCTGCAACGTCTCCCAGGACTCGGCTAGAGGCATTGCAGGGGTTACCAGAGATCCTCTTGATCTGCGTCTAGAAGAGAGCCAAGTTGATCAGGCATCCTCAGGGGAGAGAGAACGTGATCAAGCCGCGACAGGGTTGGGAACTGTTAGCCGAGTCCAAGCCAACCCGAAACTCTCAGACAATCCTCCCGCGCCGTCGAAGGAATCCAAGACCATTGACGAGTCTACGACCGTAAACGACGAAAACAGCGGACATCAAGCGATAATGACGATTCTTCTGCGAATACATCGGAAATCCCTATCCAAAGAGTACAGCGCCATCGGAAATACATCAGCACATCCCCTGAAATAGCGGACAGCCTCTTAACGCAAACAACGAAAACCATTGAAAAGGCACCGTTCATCACCGAGACTGAACAGGAACCGATGACAAAACCGAACGATCAAATTGGAATTCCGACAGACGATGAACGAGAATCAGGGTGAACTCAGAAGTTCAAGATTTAGTGACAGGGACGTCCGCTTCAAACTAGACCAGCTGCTGCTAGTTCCGAGGAAGCAACATTAGTTGATATCCAAGCAGAATCTGAGCCTCCTCTACCAGTTTTGAATCCTGCCGGCGATGCTGAACCTGCTGAAGCTAAACTGACAATCTAGGATGGTGACGTACATCTTCCATGAAGAAAATGTTAAGGGAGTTGAACATACTCGACACACTGAGCTACGTCGCTCTGCTATACCATGTAAAATAGAAGGCATCCAACCTGACTAAGGATAAAGTCTCGAAACATAATGGAAGTGAAAGGAACTGGAAACGAGCAATAGAAGAAGGGGCAACTCCAAACACGCAGGTGAAGAAACTCTCTTTAAGGAAGTTGAACAGCAAATTTGGTCAGGTCCAGAATTCCTCCATGATTTGGTTGTGTAGCAATGATCCACGGAGGAAGATGAAGCTGGGAACAACTGAGTCATGTGACATTTGTCAAATCCAGAAGTACAAACATCCGAAGAAAAAGGCGCAATGAGGAAGATGAACAAGAACTTTTGTCAAATCCACAAATCCACAATTCCTGTGTCAGGACACACACACCTAACACCCGAAGAAAGTCACACTGAGGAACATGATCTACAAACCTTGTTTCAAATCAAGTAGAAAATTAGCTCCTCGAAAAGGGAAAGAGAGTGAGATACCCCATCTGAAGAAGATCCGCTCTCGTTTTGAGATCTTCATCGCCGTATTGGACGCCGTTTTGAGGTCACAGTGAGGAACATGATCAACAAACCTTGTCAAATCTAGAATTCCTTTGTGAGAATGTTTTGCTGGTAAAACATTCGTATTGACAAGCGCTTTGCTGAAACGAAAGCAACGTACAGAACGGCGTTACGGCATTGAAGCTCGTAAAGAAATCTCATTGATAAGCTATCGATCCATATTTATTCGTGTGCAACCTCAAACCAAACTTTAGCCAAAAGTAACATTTTATGTACCTTTTTTTAAACAAGCTCCTTGCTTGTCTAGAAGTAGCCATTGATTGTGAAGCTTCCAAACATAGGACTATTCCATGAAGGGACGATTTCTAGAGCTACTCTATCACATTGCATGGCAAATCTGAGCTACTCTATCAAATTGATCAATGCTTTTTAACAAAATTGACGGGTGTCAACAATAGCATCAAAACAACCCACTGAATTTTATGTCATGTAAGCATCAAAATAAGTGCCTAAATAAGTTTTGATAATGCTTATGAGATAAAATCTAAAATTGCAACCTTGTAAAATTTTCCCTTTGATAAGATACATTTTGATTTTTCATAGACTATTGCATGGAAATTGTGTATAAAACCTTCAATATACTAGAAGCTTCCATATCTTTTAGAAATAGTTTTTAATACATGTACTAGATCCAAAAGATAGCTAACTTTAAAATTTTTGCAATAAGGAATAGTGTATAAAATAAAAATATTTACATGCCATGACCATTCCACCAAACCAATCCCCTACCTTCATCATTGAAGGTTCTTCCTTCAAATGAATCATGGACTGGTAATGATCCAAAGGAAGATACTTTCATGGTTCTTTTGCAACATTTGATGAGTATCATATGGATCCCTTGATAGCAGGCTACAAAAATGGCTTGTTTTGGCACCCCTTTAAAATTGGCATCTTGTTTAAGATCCTTAGCTAGATGATCTAATGCCTCAAGCATCTTGCAAGTGACCCTATTATGAAATTTGAATCAAAAGGCCAATACCCCATTGCGAATGTTATTCTAGTATAAGACATAATCCCTACATTGTTTCCCACATAGTCTTGTATGATTGCTTTGGCATATCCACATCTTCCCATTCTCATTATATTATCATTGTGTTTCCATGACTTTCTTTTTGAGAATCTTGCTCAAAAGAAGCTTTATTCCTATAAAAGGAAAAACTATACCAAATGCAAACCAATACCATATATGATATGGTGGCCTAGTAGGAGGCAGAAGTGGGGGTTCCAAGCAATAGGTTGACTTGCCTCTTCTCCTAGGAAGAGGATAAAAGCTAGACAAGAGTTATGCAAAGAATTAAAAGTTTGTGGAAGAGACTAGCTGCAAAGACATCCTTGAAGTTGCAATCTCAAAGGGAGCATATACAGGTTAACAAGAAATCCTTCCAAGTCTCATTGCCTAGCTAGAGGCACCTCATAGTCAACTTGTCCATAAGGGCTAGTCTCTAGCTGGTGGGATCTATAAACTCTAAGCTGCTCACCTCCTAAGGATAAATAAGCACCAAGTGGTAGGACCAACATATTATGTAGATCAAAGAAAGTTATAAGGGGCATCATGTAGGTCCTCCAGAGGGAGAAACCCGTCCAAGGGTAGAGGCTTCCCTCACTGGCAAGGGAGAAACAAGTCCAAGGGAATAGCTACATTAGTGTCATGTACCATGGTAGAGTCTCCCTCACTAGAAAGAGACAAATTTTCATCTCTATTGTGGAGGTGCTTGAAGCTTTTCCACATGCCTAAGTGTGATTATGTCCCTCTTAAAGGTGGCCTCAAGAGAGGTGGAGGTGAGGCCTGATATGGTGGGTTTATAGGAGGCAACCGTGGGGATCCTGAGCAATAGGCCAAATCTCCCTCTTCTCCTAAGCAAGAGGTTAGAAGTAGGGTAAGGGCCATGCTGAGGAGTTGCTACGTGTGGAAGAAGTTAACTTCAAAGAGTGGTCCTCAAACCATGTGCCACAATATGAAGGGGGGTCTCAATGGAGATCCATCTAACCCCACAGGTCTAGGGTCCTTTGCAAATCAAGAAGGAAGAGGATATGTAGCTAAAAAAAGAGATTGTTACAAGGCTTGAGAAATATCATATTAATTGTCTAAATGGGCTTTGCTTTTGGTGGCACAAACTATCAGTCCAAACCTCCCATCTTTTGATGTTTAATGAGAACATGTTAAGCCGAGTGGCTCAATAGCTCAAGGGTGGGCTGGGTAGGGAAGGCCCTAGGAATCTACACTTGTTTCCAAGAGGAGGCAATGTATGGGGTGGAATATGTATGGGCAACCATCCTACAAATGAGTTCCCTCACCTATGAGCAAGGACAACGCTTTAATGTCACGGCTAGATGGGGAAACCATGAGAGTTCGCAATGTAGATACCCCAAGTCAACCATTGTCTCTACCTGGCACCACCAAATCAATATAATTAGGGCTAGCTAGCCATAAAAGGAGCCCCTTCGACCAACCAAGGGTTACTCCACGCTCAAAACCTGCCATTGCCACGGTCGGAGTCCTACGTCCACAACCCCTGCTGCCCTGGATTACTCCCATAACCCAGGTTATCATTGAAGAGCCACTGAGAAGGTGGAAGGTGTTAGGAGCAACATGATAACCAAGCAATAATATGAAGTGGAATTTGTAAAATACACAATATAGAAAGCATAGAGAATGAAAAGACAAAGAGACACCGATATATGTGGTTCACCCAGTGTGGGCTACGTCCATGGAGAAACATCCAGACTTGCGTCTTTGTTATCCAGCAAGCAAAAAGATACAAGATACAAGCAGTATATCCACTACTCTCCTGTTATGTAAGCCACACCCATTGACCACACAACTACTCATAAGCAACTCATGCACCAATTTTTATGTATTTTTAGCTTCGGGGGCACTGTCTCCAAACCCCCCACAAAGGGGGCCTAATGCATGACACCGGCCCCCCTTGGAACCCCTGATGACATCCTGGGGGGGCGTTTCACCCCCTACCCCCCTTCATAGAATGGGTATAAGCACACATGGGTCCAAAGCATGCATGGCAAAAAATAATCTCTAAAGAAAGATCATATTCCACTTACAATAGGCATATTCCACTTACAATAGGAGGACCTTGAGTATGCCCTATCAGCACACCCGATCCCTCTCCTTATGAAAGTCCCATGTATCAAACAAGTTAGATAAGTCATTACGTCATGCAAGACAAACCATACATTCTAGTGTATCAGGTAGACAGCTCCCACAACTCAACGTGTTAGGGACATGAACACCGTGAATCATAGACCGGCTATCCAATGCTAACTTGCCAAGGTCCACACCGTAATGGTCTCCACTTCAACATCATCAAGACTTGCCCGATCGATCATAGATCCTACTGCACCATGGTATAAGAAGAAGGGTATGGTGAATGAAGTATAGGCATGTCAACAGGATGTAAGCCCACAGTGGGCCAGAATGAATACCCCAATCTAGCCATCAAGAAACAATGCCTTGAAGAGGCACAACAGTTAATCCGTGATTGCCAAGAAAGATTTGAGTAGTGGCTTAGGACTATCAAAAGCATGGACACCATCCATCCCACCACATAAGGTTGATGAGATAGTCTCGAATAGCACATCATTTGGGAAGGTCTCTTTTATGTCATAATATGTTCGATGAGGACCCTACTTGGCATCAGGATATAGACAAGGACCATGTGTCCTTTTACAGGTTTGAAGAACCATAGTCTGAAGGCCAAGAACCAATTGGCCAGCCTCGAGATGTGGCCAAACTTGCTGCATTCTTATCCACAAAGGTGAAAATACCCATGGTAGCCCTATTAAGAGGGAACCCCTCTCTGATTGGATGAATGAACAAATGGTCACCCTGAAAGAAGTGGCCACCGAGGTAGTCAGAGCTCCTATTGAGGAGTCAAACATGCTGAAGATATCGATCAACAAGTTGGGCCAGTACTTTGAGAGTGATGATACGCATGCTCTGATTCCAATATTTTTCCAAAATAAAAAGGACACAACAATATTGGATGGAGGAGCAAGTGTCAGCATTGTCACAAAGCAATGGTAGGAAAAATGGGGAAAGTCTGAAACGGAAAGCAAAGTAGCTGATGGTGCGACAGCGCAGCCACTGGGAGTCTTGAAGGACATTAATATCAAGACCATTTATGCATGCTGTAGCTCTAGTCCATGACTAGAGCTGCATGGACTAGAGCTCTAGTCCATGACTATGCATGCTGCAGCTTTAGTCCATGACTAGCGCAGCCACTGGGAGTCTTGAAGGACATTAATATCAAGACCATTTATGCATGCTGCAGCTCTAGTCCATGCAGCTCTAGTCCATGACTAGGCCTCTAATAGAATTTATCTATGCAAGGATGAGCAGATTGTGAGGGTCGACCTACAAACGTAGAAAGCCCACCCCACGACTCGAAATTTATTTACAATTGATTCAGACATTGATTCAGACACTACTCAAAGAATTACACCCATTAATGTGTTCCAATTCTATAATGAGGACATAGGAGAGGATCAGGATGAGCACTGGTATGCTCCACTTCTAGAACACGAATTCTCTCAGAATTGGATGCATGTCCTAGTGACCATAGACACAGTTGAGAAGAAGGAACCAAAATGGCAGCTTATGATCCCAAGGTGCCAAGAACTATAGTTCCCCTAAATATGATAAATGTCTTTAGGGCGCTCGCAGATGAACAAGGAGTGTGGAAGGTGAAGATGGATCTTCAATGGTTGAGATAAGTGGGTGTTGTGATAGCATACCATGAGTTTTCATCCAATTGGGGATCTAGATTGGATAGAATTGATTGCCCCCCTTGGGTCCCTTAAAGTAGGGGTCGCACTTTTCTTTTAGTTTTTTATTCATGGACGGATTGCAGTGAACCTGAGGAGATCTAGGTTCATTGAGTCATTACAGCATTGCCTTTGGGAGTGCAAATAGGCGAGGACGATCTAGAAAGGTATTGCTAGGATTTTTCAGCATCTTTCATATAGCACCTTTCTATATGACCTGGGGTTCAATGGCTTGGTTATCTCTTACTGGCCCACATGTGTTTTTCGAGGGACATGATCCAAATCCAGCTTTCACTGTACGGCGACACTCGCTGGAGTCTTGTTCCCTCCAGGATGTTCCCCTCACTCCTTTTAGAGCTGCTCATGCCTTAGTAGACACGTCTTGGGAGATTTTGGCTAGCATTGCAGCTTGGCATATTTGGAGAGCCAGGTGTACAGAGGCGATGGAGGGTATCCAGGTTCACCCTTCCCAGACTATGACTAGTATTTTGATTGACACAGTACGCACTTTGATGGCCATTTGGGTGAGCATGTAGGGATCCTCCAAAGCAGCACTGCTAGGAGAGTTACTTTTTTCAGAGTGTGGAGGGGATCTCCTTTCTTCTCTAAGTTTCCTTCAGGGTTGAGATGGCATTTTCAGCCTCCACCTTGGTTCTTTATTCACTCATTTTGAGCTGTTTTTTCCTCATGCATGCATGATGTACTCCCGCATTTGAGCTTGCTCTCACGGTTTTCACTCATACTTAATGAAGTAATTTTCTTGAAAAAAAAAAGTAGAGGTCGCAAATCTTGCCAAGGGTAAGTGCCTCTTACAGAAGAGAAATCACCCGTAAAAACAAGGCCTCGAGAGCCAAGGTTCTTTCCAAGGGAAAACAACCTGCTCCAAAAGCCTAAGGGACGAGAAGGAGGAAGAAATTGATAGATCTGCAATAGGTCCCTAAGCATTTCAAGGCTTACACGGTACAAGACTACAAGATACTCCTAGAGTATACTACACGGGCAGCCAAGCAGTATGGTTATGACGATCCAACTAAGGTTAAGGAGATGAACTTTGCTAATGAAGGAGAAGATCCCTAAATTGATCTACATAGCCAATGACCTGACCCCTGAGCAAGAACATGCCTTGCTTGACCTGCTACATGAATTTCAAGATTGTTTTTCTTGGAAATATACAGACATGAAGGGCATGCCACCAGAAGTTTTACAGCACACCATCCCTATGATGGATGATATCAGACAGGTGTGGCAGTGACCCTATCTGATGAACCCAAAGTATGCGATGATTTTTCAAGTCTAAGAGATATCGAAGCAAATCGACGTAGGGTTCATTGCAAGATTAAGCATACAAACTGGTTATCCCCTATTGTCATAGTGCTAAAAAAGAACGGCAAGGTTAGAGTATGTGTTGATCTCAAGAAGGTGAATGCTGTGACTCACAAAGACCATCACCCACTACCCTTTATGAAGCACATCTTGGAGAGAGAGTCATAGGCAAAGAAGCTTGTAGCTTCTTAGTTGGGTTCTTGGGATACAACCAGGTGTCTGTATTGCATTCGACATGGAATGGGGAGTCTATGCATCAAGGGTAATGCTCTTTGGACTCACTAATGCTCCCACAACATTCCAAAGGTTGGTGATCATGGCCTTTAAGCAAGACCTGAGAGATTTTCTAGAACTTTTCTTGGATGACTTGTGCATCGATTCCAAATGGGATGATAATCTCAAGTATTTGAAACTCGCATTCAAGAGATGCCATCTCTACCAAATTTCCCTCAACCCCTTGAAGTGCTAGTTTTGGGTGAGACATGGGCTTATACTAGGTCACTTAGTGTCCAAAAACACCGAGTATAATAAGATTCAACTTATCCTAGAATTACCCCCACCAACTAATGCAAAAGGTGTACAAAGGTTCACCGGGCACACGGGATTTTATTGCATGTTTATCTATAATTATGCTAAAATTGACTGCCCTTTGTACAAACTGCTGATTAGACAAAAGAATGCCAACTATCCTATGAGACTCTTAAGCTAGTCTTGGCATCAGCTAATGGATTCCCTCAAGACAAGGCAGTCAATAAGGGTCGGGCCAGGAAATTGATCAAGGATGCAGTCCCATATCAATTAATAGTCGAGCAAATTTATTAGATGGGGAAAGATGGCATTATGTGCCGCTATGTCTGAGAAGATGAATTTGTGGAGATTTTGGATGAAGCTCATTTAGGCATTGCAAGTGGTTACTTTGTGGGAGAGCTTATGGCCCATAAGGTATTGCAAGCCAAATTATGGTCACCTACACTTTTTGTAGATGTGGCAAAATTCATGAAGCACTGTGATCCTTACCAAACGAGTCTCCATCCTCACGGCCAGGATTATATGCCTTAAAATGAAGTTCTCATGGACTAGCCCTTTGAGAAATGGGGCATAGTCTTTGTAGGCCCAATTAGTCTAGTCCCACCATTGCAAAAGGGACCCAGGAGCATTACATTATATTATTTCACCAAGTGGGCAGAGGCCAAAGCCACATGAAAGGCAGATGTGAGAATAGCCCGCTAAGTTCCTATATGAGAATGTGATATCCCACTTTGGTTTTCTATTGGAAATTGTGAGTGATAGAGGGACACACTTCGACTCGATTCGTATATTGATGAGTGAGTTCCTCATTGTGCATAAAAATTCACACCTTATTATCCCTAATCAAATGGTCAAGCCGAAAGCTCAACAAGGTCTTGTTCCACATGATGATGTGCATGGTTGAGGCCGGTTGTAATGACTAGGAGCACAAATTTGCCACATCAAATGCCATACAAGGTCACTACAAATTGCACACACTTTAGCCTAATGTTTGGAGTAGAGGCAATTACGCCGATGGAGTTTATTCTCCCAAGCCTCAAAGTCATAGTTAGAGATCGGATATCAAATGAGGCAATCCCTGAAAGGTTAATTGAGCTTGAAATGTTTAATGAAACGAGATTGAGGGTGGCCTATGCCATAAAAATTGAGAAGCTATGCCACAAGAAGTGGTTCGACCACAACCTTCAAAACAAGGATCTAAAGGAAGGTGATATTGCACTATTATATGGCATAACAAACACCAAGCATAAGCTAAAATATCAAGGAATGGGTCATTATCGGGTTGTAGAAATCACACCCCAAGGGTCATGCAGAATTATGACCCTTGATGGTATCGAAATGGATGGTTACATTAATGCTAACAATCTTAAGTGCTACTATGGCCCATTAACACTTCAAACATTACAAGCCATCCACTAAGAAAAAGAACTCAAAAAAGAAGTTGCTCGAATGAAGTGGCAAACGAGAGAAGAAGCTAGGGCATGTCAAGCCAAAGCAAAACATCTAAGGCTCATAGCTATTTGCAAAGCATCTGTGGAAGGGTCAAACCCCATGGAAGATCTTAACATTTCCCCAACAAGGGTGCAAGTGGATTTTCACTTGTTCAGGGAAACCATTTGCTCAGTCAAAGCTTTCATTGACTCGAGAACTAGCCATAACTTGATTTCATACGAGATGTACACCTGACTCCTAACGTTCAAGGTAACTCTTGAACCTACAGTGTAGTAAATGGGAAATTTTTCCCTGCTATAGGTTGTATCAAAATTCCTTTATAAGTTTATAATCATCATGTGGCAAGTAGATTTTATGTTATGCTAGCAGGTGCTATGGATGAATAGGTTATAATAGGAAGAACATGGTGTCTGGACGCTAACTCTCAAATTGACTGGTGGGAATGCACAATAACTCTAACCAATGATAGTCACACCTCAATCATCACAATTGACAATAGGATCGCTAGACCAATATTCCCTACAGTACAAGAGTCCAAAACACAACCCATGAGTCCACCAATGGCCGCAACAAAAGCTTCCTCATCCACTATAGTTACAGGATCGAAAGTAACTACAACTATAACTAAAAAGGGCAATGAATCTACTTCGACTGCACCAAACACTGCAACACCTCATACACTCAAAGGCAATAACTCCTATTGGCTTTTGAAGGATACAATCCTGGCTTCAACATTTAAGACTATGTAAGGCTAGAGTAAGAATGCAGCTTTGCCTTCCCACCCCCATTGTACCTCCACAAAAGTTTAAGTTGCACGACCATGGAAAGCCAATTCTTGAAGACACAAGCCGATTAAAGGCCAACCAAAGCACCACTCCAAGTGGATCCCCAAGAAATTGCTGGAGGCTCAAGGCTTTTACCAGGGCCACAACCTCATATGGGTGCCTAAGGCTCATAAGTCTCCTGTTGATGTCAAGTAGCCCTCGGCATCATCTACAGCAAAAGACATGGTAGTACCACAAAAAAATGTCTCTAAGAATGAGGTAGACACACAAGAACCTACTGGTAGAACCTCTCAGAGAAATACAGCTAAGATACTAACACAAGAAACTCCCTCACGTGATTATGCTACAAGGATCAGCTACACAAGAAATTGTGGTAGTTACACAAGAACCTGTGCCTAAATGTGGAATAGCAACATAAGAACTTGCTACAATAAAAAACAATGGTGAGGCTATCTAGGTTCCAAAGTGCCCCCATCAAACATAACCTCGACCCACAGTATCAACAATGATAACAAGGTAGATCCAAAAGAACATGTTTCTAAAAAGGGGACAGAAGATCCACAAGAACCTGCCAACGTTTCTGTGCCACGAACATTGGAGGAAAGCACCAATCCTATCACAAGAACCATAGGCACTCGATGGATTCCTCAAGTTTATGCTGAGCTTTAAGCGGTCCTACTTCAGTTGAGGTGGAGTACTTTTTCACTCTTCAGCCAAGGTCATCCCAATAGGATTGGATATGCATGCTATTCCATGGCAATTACAATGAAGCTAACTATATTAATAGATGCTGCATGTAGAAATGACCACATCTTGCAACATACCTTTGAGGTCAATTGGTCATTGATATACCACGCACACTCGGAAATGTGATGGCTTATATGACTTGAACTTTAGTCTCTGAGTAATCTCTTCAGAGATGATGTTCACTCCTGAACCCCTATCGAATATTACTCTTGGTATGGCTTGTTTCTTAATCTTGATGGTGATCACTGGGACTTCCTCATCAATTATAAGAGTATCAATCATAGGTATGGTGGCTAAGAATTGCACATCATTTGGTTGCTTGGAGGTTTCCTTGATTTGTTGAGCAAAGAAATCACAATAGTATGAAACTATTGCATTAACTCGGCAAATGTCAAATTGACGTGCATATTCTTCAATGTTTACCATGCTGGGGCTAGCTCTGTACTAGATTCTTTTGAAGCACTTGATTCTTATTCATTTCCCTTAGATTTTGAGGACTCCCCTCTCTTGGTGATAGACTGTTGAGTCTACTCAAATATTTCAATGATTGGAGCTTTTCCTTTGCAATTTTGGATGCCAACTCCTTTTGAGCCTTCCTACTGATGTCTTTACATGAGGCATTTGTATCTTCAGTGGTTACCACCACTGAGCCTTTTGATTGGGTGACCACTTGGGCATCAACTGCTCAGCATTCTGGATCCACTTCTTTCCTTTCCATGTTATTCTTGAGAAACTACAAATGTTCAGCCCATAGTGGATAGACATAAAGCAGATGATTCTCTCCATAATAAAAGCACTTGATCTTGATGGATCAGTTTTGTCCTTACCATTCTTACCTTTTTCCTTCTACTCAAGACATGGTGGATTGCCACTCAGTGGTTGAGCATCAATTGCACCACTTGGTTTCCTGACACTTGATGATTTTTACCATTGAACCAACAATCCAAGTCATCATGCCCAAACTTGGTGTGGGTGTTACAATACATAGTCTTGCATTTCTCTTCCACATGTCCACCCCTGGAATACTTGTTACATCAATTCTCATTGTTATCGGCTTATCACATATGCCCAATTCTTTTGAGGCCTTCTTCAAATCAGTTTTGAGTTTGTCTTTCTTCACGGGCATCTCCTCGATATCACTGTCACAGGATCTTTCTTCTTTCCCTTGGTTTTCGAGCCTTCACTCTTCTCCAAAGAAATAGATTGGTCTAGCACTTCCTTATAGGTTCTAGTGGAATTGATTATCTCTAGCTTGCACAAATCTACCTGGGTACAACCTATGATCAATTAAGCTCGCATAGACTTGTCATCCAGAACCCTAATCAATCAGCTGATGAGGGCTCGCATCCTAAGCACAAAGTCTTGGATGGAATCTCCCTTGTTCTACTTTAGCTCACTAAGCTTTGTCCAAACATCTTGCTCATTGATTTCCTACCAAAACCTTCATAGGAATGCTTTAAACATTGCATACCAATCAAGGAAGTACCCAATTGGGAATTGATTAAACCATCTTTGGGCATTTTTTATTAAGGTACACAGAAAATAATCCATATATTCTTCATTTGTTGTTGCGCCATTGATGTGATAGACATGCAATAAGTTGTGTAAGTGAGATTGTACGGGTCCTCATCATCTATGCTTTGAAAATTTGAAACTTTACCTTGACGTTGGAGCTATACTTAGACTTCTCTACTCCAAAACTTGAGTAGGTAGGTTTTCCACTCGAAAGGACTGAGCCACTAGCCTTCTAGCTATCATAACCACTTTCATGGGTGTGAGGTCATTGTAGACTCTCCCTTAGTCAGTTGGTACTATCTTCAGGCCTCAAAGGTACAGTGTGATATATGCCTATTGCTGAGTAGAATCTCTATCTGTTGTGAGAGGAACTTGAGAAAACTGCCTTAGATGCTTCACATTCACCTTGGGTCTTCGGTGGCATATTTCTCCATCTAAAGCACATGCTGCTCTTCTTATTGATGGCTGGCTCTTTGTCCATCGACTATAGCTAGTCTTCTATCTTCATATCTTTCTTGGTGCAATCCCTTTGGAATGACAACAGAGTATTGTTGAAGATGCTCTCTCTTGAGTTGGTCTTCTAGTTCATTATGATGTTCTACTAACACCATATTAGAGAATTTGGGAAAATCCTGATAATTTGGGAACTTTTGAGGGGTTGTAATTTTGTAACATTCAATGTTTTTCATTGATTTTTCCCATAGATTTGGTAGTCCATCCAAATCTTGCAAATGTGCATGGTTTGCATCAACATAAATAAAATGTCAAATGTTGAGGTTTCGACCAATGCATGGTATTTTTTGAGGGGTTACAATTACAATGCATTGAGTGCACTCCATTGACTTTCTCCCTAGATTTGGCCGTGTATATGAAACTCATAATTGTTTGAGTTTAACGAAGCATTTTTTGCCTCTTCTCGAAAAAAGGTGGTGTTCAAAAACACCATTTTAGTTTAGTTGGAGAAAAAGTAAGAATGCAACACTAGTCCTTGATATTTTGTCGAGTGTGCAGAACTTGCAACCACAAAGCAATGGTCTGCAAAAAAAAAGATAAAGAAAAAAGATCAATGTAATACCTTCCAAATATTTGTCAGTATTCAATTAAATTATTGTTGTGCAAGGAAAAAAAAGTCATGCTTTTCAAGTACCTTCACTCCATTGTGGAGTCAGCATCAGAGTCGGAATCTGTTCTATGAGAAAAATTGGATAAAGCTCGCTTGCGTGCAATGGTTGGTATCTTCACCTTGATGGGGAGGTTGCTGCTCTTTGAGGAAACCTTCTTTGAGAGGTTACATTTTGGAACCCATGACCATACAATAGCATCAACAAATTCCCAACGTGGAGGATCACCTTTATTGCACATCCAAACCTTGTTCCAACAATCTGCATATACCTCCTCAATTTGTGCATTGTGTCTTTTGCATATAGGTGTCCAATATTGTATGAAAACCTTCTTGAAGTTTTTAGATTTATTATCCTTCTGTACATTAGTTTGACCAATGCCTAGCCAAATCGGGTAAATTTTTTCTGCTGGTCGGACCAAAAGAAAGTGTCCTTTTTGTACATCAACCATTGGATCAAATGATTGTTTTGGCTTTTTCCTTTGAGGTCCACAGTAATGATCATTCAACTCTTCAATTCCTTGAAACTCATCGTTTTCATTATCAACTACTTGCACACAATCAATATGTTGCGTCTTTGGCCAAAATCTCTCGTACATGCCCTCTACACTATTGTTTGGTTTATCAAGCTCATCAATCATGCTCTTCCAGTACTTCACTACTGGCTTGTAAAACTTTGTGAAAGATGCTTCTGGACCTTGCAAGTGTGCCCATTTTTCCCAAAAGCGTACATACTCCTTGATACCAACTATCACATCTAAGTGATCCTTCACATACTTGAACATGGTTACATAAGGTGGCTCTCCACTTGGTAGCATTGGATGACCATCCGGATGTCTCTTCCACAACTCAATGCCACCTTCACTTGGTTGCCAATCTAATGATCGTGGATGCACTTTATATTGCATGATAGGAACTTCATTTCGCATAAAGAACCGAAATTGGAGAGGCTTTGAGTGTCCCACTAAAGAATCTTTCCCATCGCACAGGCATCCATCAACATAGCTCTTGAAATCAGGGACTTCCGTTACCAAAAATGGCGTTGGAGAAGACTCCTCACATTGTCTAAAAGTATCCATGAGATGTGCAAATGTCAATGTTTGGCTAGTTCTTAACCTCTCTGAAAACCTACTAAACATTGCATCAATATCCTCATGTGTATGCCCAACCATCAAGAATCCCGATTGAATTGACTTGAAAATCCCTCGAGCAACAAGTAATGATAGGTATGCAAACAAGTACCTATTCTTGTTTTCAGAACCACAATTATCCAACTACAATAATAGGTGTTCGGGTAGTTTCTTATAAGGATTTTCTTGATGGGAACTTCCAAGTCCAAGGTCTTTGAATGTTCCACCCACTGCTCCAAGATGAAGTTGTTGCTTGCCATTAGAAACATAGTGAGAATCCAATGCTTCTCTTGAGGTTAGTGCGTTTAGCAGAGCATTGTCAGACCTTGGCATCCCATCATGTACCAAATCTCCAAGTGCATGGTTATCAAATCTTTCAAGATTTCTCAAACACAAAGCCAATGAACCAATTGTGAAGTTAGGATCCGACGGCCACAAGGATAAAGAAAAGTGACCATAACGTCCTTGACCATGTCCATGTGTTATCATGCCAGTCAAAGCCACTGGGAGCTGAAACGATTTGTCTATGTCCTTTGAACGATTGCGTAATCTAGGGATGGCTGTCTTCTTTTGGTCCATCTTATCATGGATAATGCACAAGTATGTCTGAGGATACATTTCAGAAAATCTGCGCCAAGTGTAGTACACATTTCTACAACTTTTTTGCTGTAACATGTGCTTTCTTCTATCTTCCATCAACTTATTACATTCATTTTGGCATTTTGTCGCTGCAAGCTGAGCCTTGATTGCACTACATAAACCACACTTAGAGAATTCACTTGTTTTTGACAAAGTTACATGCTTGAATTCAGAGTTCCATATGCGGTTGAATGTGGAAGTTGACATCTCCTTACAACCCAAACTATGCTTTAATTGCATGTTAACTTCATAGAGAATATCAACCTGCTTGTATACATCCGGTATCACCAACTGTGTTTCCCTTGATCCATCTTGAAGTGTTCTACTTTTGTGTGGCATACGCTCAGAATTGTTATCCACAAAATCTTGGATTATGGCTCTACCCAGTTCTGTGTGGTCCCAACCTCTCCGCACGATTCCTTTATTACCATGTATGCACCTTCGTATACCAATTTCAAATTGCTCCTTGTATCGATAAAATGTTGTTTTTGGAATACCATGCATTTCATACCATGCTCTACAACTAACTTGAATACCATTTAATGAAAAGACATATTTGAACTGCCCATTGTCATCTTTTTGACAAGCAACCCCAAGAGTGTCATATACATAATTGGTGCGAGCCTCCAAACTTTGGCCCCAATACTCTATGCGTAATTTGGAGATCATTTGACGATCGGCAAATTGACAACAATTTTGTTTACAACAATCAATCATAGATACTTTTATGACTGCATCCCTTGTGAGTCTAGATGATGCTAATGGCATGCCATGTTTTTTAGCTTTTCTCTTTATCATGCAGTAACGCCTCTTTTTTGTGGATTTTTCCATTGGGTCCTCATCTTCCATGTGCTTTTTCCCAGAACCACTTGAAGAATTCATGGTGTCATCGATTCTTAATGAAGTTCCATCTAAAAAGGTTATTTGTGCAATGGGCCATTTTATTAAGTGGATGGTATCAATGCTTGATACATCACTATGATACTTTTCAATTCCCACACCTAGATTACCTTCACCAAGCATCTCAAAATTTATAGGTTCAAATGGGTAGACATACAAAACAACACCCTCTGCAATGCTCTTGGTTTTCTGCTCATCCCATATTAAGACTTTCTTGTCCTTCCATGATTCTCGAATGGAAAACTCATCATATTCACATAGAGGTTCAACGTCAATGGTATCTAATGTTATATCATTCATTGTACAATAGCTCCATTGACATTGTCCACACAACTCATTGATCGTGCTTTCCAACGAACAACACTACCCAAAGCCTCATAGACTAAGAATGCATCCATTGTAGGAAATGGAAGAAGTGCACTTTCATCCATACAAATATCGATCGCCACCGATACATTGTTTTCTCCCAAGGGCACACCTTGGCACATGTCATCATGTGATGTAGAGAATATTGTCCCAATGGCAACAATCTTTCCACTGACAAGCAAGTTGACTTTAACCCCCACTTTCAATGTGGCACCTGCATAGTACATAGCATTTGTTATAGTTCAATATTGATATCTGATGGTGTGACTTAGGATGAAAATGCTTTACAAGATTTCATTGCAAGACCAAATCTTCCTAAACCTTGGTGCTTTGAATTTTAGGCAGCAAAATTTGGCTACATGGCCAAATCTTCACAGACCATGGTGCTTTGAAAGGGAGATAGCAAGATTTGTCCACACAACCAAATCTCCTGAGATGCTGGTGCTTTCAAGAAGCCATCAAGATTTATGCACACATCCAAATCTACTTAGACCTTGGTGCTTTGAAAGAAGCCCACAAGATTTGGCCACATGGTCAAATCTCCCTAGAACCTGGTGCTTTGAAAGGAGCCAACAAGATTTGGCTACATGGCCAAATCTCCTAAGACACTAGTGCTTTGAAAGAAGCAATAAGATTTGGCCACACGGCCAAATCTTAATGTTGCTTTCAAAGAAGCTTGTTGCTTTCAAAGAAGCTAGCAAGATTTGAATGCACGACCAAATCCTTCGAGACCTCGGTGACTTCTTTCAAAGCACTGAGAAGATTTGGTTGTGGCGTTCTTTCAAACTTGGGGAGATTTGGTCGTGTGGCCAAATCTTGTAGGCTTCTTTCAAAGCACTAGGGTATGGAGAGTTTTGGCTGTGCAACCTCCTCTTGCATGCTTCTTTCAAATCACCAGGTTCTAGGAGATTTGGCCGTGTGGCCAAATCTTTCAAAGCATTAGGGTTTGGGAAGATTTTGCCGTGCTGCCAAATGTTGCTAGCTTCTTTCAAATCACTAGGAAGATTTGGCCACATGGACAAATCTTCAAACGTTAAATTTAAAAATTGAAGATCCAGATTTTAAAATTTAAAATTTAAATTTTAAAATTCAAAATTCAAAATTTAAAATAAAAAATTCAAATTTCAAGTTTCAAGTTTCAAATTTTGAAATTCAAATGTAGAGATCCTACTTTCAAAAAAATCATACATGCTTTTCATGATTCACGCTATTACACTTTAAAATCATACTATTACTTTAAAAGCAAACTAGAAAATCTAAAACTATAAAAAAACCAAAACTTTAAAAGGCAAAGCTAAACAAACCTTTTAAACCAAGCATAAAAAGTAAACCTATGAGAAGGAATTGCATTCGTCTTCATGGGGGATCAAGTGCTAGGCTCACCTTGTTCTCTCCCTTCCTAGATCTCCAATGTGTGCCTAGGGTGGTTTGAGAGCTTTAGGACAACATCTTAGATGGGGTAGTTCTTGGAAAACACTCCTCCACCCTTGCTTAGCTAATTGCAAGCAAAAAACTTCAAAACTATATTAAAATAAGAGGTCCCGGGAGGCTCCCCATCCCAGTTTTGTCCTAGCAATGTGTACTTAACCATGTAGGTTTTAAAATTCCATTACCAATTCAACTCTCCATAGATTCCACACACATTAGTTGGATTAGAAAGAGGTCTTTTTTTTTTTTTTTTTTTGGGGGTGCTCTTCATGCTTTTGGAGGGATTGCTCCCTCTCCCAAAAGCATGCTTTTTGGGGGGGATTGCTTCCTTCCCCCCGAAAGCCTATTTTTGGATCGCTTCTTCTCCTTCTTTACACGATTTCTTACCTTCTTCCTCCGCCGTCCTCGTCCTCCTCCTTCGCTTCCGTCCGTCCTCTCACCCGTGCCTAAGGCCTCCTACGCTGCTGCAGTTTCGGTGCCCTCCTCGCCATCGCTGTGCTCTAAGGCCTCCTACGCTGCTGCTGTTTCGGTGCCCATCTCTTCCTCCGCCGTCCTCGTCCTCCTCCTTCGCTTCCGTCTGTCCTCTCACCCGCGCCTAAGGCCTCCTACGCTGTTGTAGTTTCGGCACCCTCCT
Source organism: Dipteris shenzhenensis (assembly GCF_047967505.1). Taxonomy (NCBI): domain Eukaryota; kingdom Viridiplantae; phylum Streptophyta; class Polypodiopsida; order Gleicheniales; family Dipteridaceae; genus Dipteris; species Dipteris shenzhenensis. The sequence continues at coordinate 8,776,107 of NC_141609.1, read as the reverse complement.
CGCCATCTCTTCCTCCGCTGTGCTCTTTCCCTCTACTGTCCTCGTCCTCAGTTTCGGTTGCGCTCTTTCCCTCTACCGTCCTCGTCCTCAGTTTCGGCTACCTGCACTACCACAGTTTCCTCTACCGTCCTCGTCCTCAGTTTCGGCTGCCTGCACTACCACAGTCTGAAGCTTCTCCTTTTTCGAGTTAATCTCACGAAACCCCCTCTTCACGAAATCCCCTTTGGACAAAATCCCCTCAGCTCCTACGATTGCTTGAAATCCAAAGAGCAGAAGCTCACAAACAACAATGGCTACTCAATCATCCAAGTAAGAAAACGAAAGAAATCGAAAGTGTACCTAATTCATGCATGTTCTCCACTTTCTCCATTTCGGAACACCACGATTTGAAAGAAAGAGTCTTGTAAAAGTAGGAATCTCGAAGTGTGATTTGAAAGTAGGGTCTTTAGTATATGATTTGACTTTCATATCTTCAAATTTGAAATTTGAATTCTGTATCTAAGATTTTGAATTTTGAATTTTAAATTTTGAATCTAAGATTTTGAAATTTTCAGATTTGAAATTTGAATCTTAGGATTTGAATTTTAAATTTTAAATGGGGAGATTTGGCCATGCGGCCAAATCTTCTGGCTTCTTTCAAAACATACAACATTTGGCCGTACAGCCAAATCTCCCTAGATCATGGTGATTTCAAAGAAGCTATAAAGATTTGGCATCACAACTAAGCTAGCAAGATTTGGCCGCACAGTCAAATTTTCCTAAACCCTCGTGATTTATAAAAAGCTAGAAATATTTCGCATCGTAGCCAAATCTCCCCAAACCTAGTGCTTTGAAAAGATTTGGCTGCACAGCCAAATCTCCATAGACCCTTATGATTACAAAGAAGCTAGCATGATTTGACCGCACACAAATCTCCCCAAACCCTGGTGCTTTGAAAAGCTTTAGTAGTATGGCCAAATCTCCATAGACCCTCGTGATTAGAAAGAAGCTAGCAAGATTTGGCCACACAGCCAAATCTCCCTAAACCTGGTGCTTTGAAAAGATTTGGCCGCACGGCCAAATCTCCATAGAGCCTTGTGATTAGAAAGAAGCTACCAAGATTTGACTGCACACAAATCTCCCCAAACCCTCGTGCTTTGAAAAGATTTAGCCGCACGGCCAAATCTCCATAGACCCTCGTGATCAGAAAGAAGCTAGCAAGATTTGGCCGCACGGCCAAATCTCCCTAAACCTGGTGCTTTGAAAAGATTTGGCTGCAGGGCCAAATCTCCATAGACCCTTGTGATTAGAAAGAAGCTACCAAGATTTGACTGCACACAAATCTCCCCAAACCCTCGTGCTTTGAAAAGATTTAACCGCATGGCCAAATCTCCATAGACCCTCGTGATTAGAAAGAAGTTAGCAAGATTTGGCCGCACGGCCAAATCTCCCTAAACCCAAGTGATTTAAAAGAAGCTAGAAAGATTTGACTGATTTGAAAGAAGCTAGCAAGATTTGGTTGCACAGCCAAATCTCTCCAGACCCTAGTGCTTTGAAAGAAGCCCACAAGATCTGGCCACAAGGCCAAATCTCCCCAAACTTTGGTGCTTTGAAGAAGCCCATATGATTTGGCCACACATCCAAACCTCCCCTTCCAGTGCTTTAAAAGAAGCCCATAAGATTTGGCCGCACGGCCAAATCTCCCTAGTGCAGCCAAATCTCCCTAGAATCTAGTACTTTCTCAAATCTACTACTATGTCTAGTGTCAATTCTAGATTCTATTTCAGATATGTTTATCGATAATGTGTTTTGTCTAACATTAAAGATTATAAAGATGATAGTTTGTATATTGCTTGGGTCTTTTATAGGAAAGACACAAATGTGAAGAAGGTTGAGAAAGTTGTAAGTGGATTTGCAGAAAAAAGCATACCTTGGTACTTTGACATATATAGTATTGAGGGAGCACAGTTGACACGAGTTCACTTATTTGTTTTGTTACCTAATAAAAGTGCATACACTTGTGTTGGATCGGTACATCAAATCAATGAAGATGTGGTTGGAAAAGAGGGAGATATTGGATTGTTGATCATTATAAATCAAAATAAGAAGTTTCTCTTGGATCCCAGTGATTATGAAGAATCTCGTATGAAGTCTGATGTAGATGACAACATGCACTCAAGAGGCTGGATAAGTGTTGAATCAATTGATGGAAATGAAATTCACACAGTGACAACAATCATTGAATCATATCGAAAAGTTTCAGCAACATTAAAGAAGCGTAAGAGTGGGGAAGATAGTGGGGAAGGAACAAAGAAAGGTAAATCGACTATGGTTCAAGCACCAGGTGGTAGCAGAGAAGGGGCAAAGAAAGGAAAGCTAACTATAGTTGATGTACCACAAGAAGGAACACCTCCAGAGGGTATGCTAGCAGTTGTGGAAAGAAGCAGTGGTAGTGAATTGGAGCCAAGTGGAAAGGTCATAGGAAAAAAAGGGCAAAAGAAACCATCAGGCTTGGTGGAATATGAAAAATACTACCCATTCGGGTTGCATGCAATATTTTCAATTCCAGTTGCAAGATGTCAAAAAGCTCCTCCAAGCTATGTATATAGAGGGTTGAACAAAGAGCATGTGGAGAAGCTTGCTGCAGACTTCGGTTATAACTCTAGGCCTCCTGCTGCTGTAGCGGATTTAATGCCTTTCAATCCTGAAACAAAGCAGCCCCTGGAAAGGGTAGATAAAAAGGATTTAACCAAGTGCCACTACTGGATACTATCTGGACAACATTCAATATATGCTGCTAAAATATTCACATCTAATGATGATAACAGCACGGCCCAAAGAAATAACTACTACCGCACCCGCCAGGCGAGGATTGTAGTGAATTGTCCCGCACGCTTTTGTGTGGAGATATCAAAGATGGCAAACCTGGAGTCTCAAAATATCTTGAGACAATCTCCATACATTGATATACTTAAGCAGGTGAGGAGACAATGGATTCTCTTTAACAGACCCAAGAAAGCACAACAAGGGCCTGCAAAAGGACATCCAGATCGTGAGAATTGGGATGTAAGTACAGATTTTAATTATGAATCATTTTTTACAAGTCGGTTTTCTTAATTATTGCATTCTAATGGATGCATATATTTTGCAGGCTTTCATTGACACTGGCAAGGTAACATTGGGCAATAGCTTTGCCACGAAGGATGTACATATGATAATCATAAGCGATGCCATTTATGATGGTTGGATCTCCATCCTTGAGGATTACATTGCAGGCAAATATTCACAAGATGGAAAATGCCGTAGGCAACCCACAGTCTCAATGTTTAGATGCTTGCGTGGATTGAGTGATGATCAAATTAGTCAAATTCAAAATGACATTAAGGAAGGTAGAGTAGTCATAGCTAAAACAAAGACTGATGCCATGATTCTTGATATTGAAGGATGAGCTATGCAAATCAAGAGAGATGCTGCACTACAAGAAGAACTTTATATGTTTATATCGGCAGAACGGCCTTCTTTAATGTTAAAAAATTGGGATGAGTGCAGATTACATTTTAAAATTACTCCAGAATTGTATCATCGGTCGGATTCGTGGTTGCTCTGACTCATGGTTAAAAGTGAAGCTTCAACAAGGCAAGGAAATTCCACCATTGCCTGATGCTGCAAAGGGGTATCTGAGGTGGATTATGGGACAAAGTGAAGGTGCAAGTCATGGACCGAATTCCACCCGGCCTTGGAGGTTCTACACAGTCGGTTCAAACATGGAGGGAATGGAATTTATACATAATGTGTACCAAGAGCCAATGGCAATAGGGGTTGCCTTTTTGGATGTAATGTATGGACCAAGCAGAAGTAGAAATTGGAATGAGGATCGCTTTGAGTGTTTGTTGAAAAGCTTGATGACAATTGCTTCTCCCCCAGTGCAATTCCTTCTTGTGGTGTTCTTGACCATGGATCATGTATCATGTTTGAAGAATGCATTAAATAAGACATGCGGGCAATATAAAATACACTTCGGTTGCCTTAATTTTGAAACTACAGATATATTTGTCATTGGATCTATGGATGGCTTAATTGCCTGTGTACTGGTAAGCAAGGAAAAGCATTTCAACGATATTGAGCGCTATACCAATGCACAATGTAAGCCATCAATATATGTTGCAGATGAAAAATATGAAAAATCAAGTGGTGCAGAAGAATCAGGTGATGAGGATGATGATGACGAGGAGGGTGATGATGAATTTGACATTGAATTATCCTTGAAAAGAAAACGTTCAAGTATCATGAAAGACATGATCATGGGTTTCTGTCGAGAAGATGAGTATGTATTGGACTTGTTCTCTGAGGGGCTTGCTGCAATAGAGTCTCTTTCTTGTAAGAGGCATGTTGTTTCAGTTGTTGAGACTTATGAGGAGTTGGCAAAGGTTGAAAGTATATGTTGCACGTATGCTTACAGTAATCATGAAATTCGACAATGGGCTGGCTTGCAAGAACCAATATTGGCAATAGAGGGGGTATCAAAAGAAGATGATACAATTGAAGGTGGAGGTGATAAAGAAATTGATACCATACCAGGACAAAAAGAGCTTCAACCCTTCAATGAAGAGCAGCGTGAGCATTTACCAAAACATGCTTCAAAGTTTTGGGAAACAGAAGAGGAAGAAACAGGTCCTTGAAATTGTCCTTTTATATGGTGTTCGTGTTTTCCATATGTTATCTTGCTGTATTATCCATATGATGTATTAATTTTGTTCCAAAGATCTTTTAATATTACTTGGAAATTCATTCTATCTCATTGCCATAATTCAAACATTCATATGTATTCTTGAATATGTTTAATTTTCTATATTTCATGAAAAGATGTGTTTGCATGTTGTAATACCTTTGGAGTGTGATACACATCCAAATTTATTTATAAGTTCATAAATGTTAAAGAGTGTGTTGATTCTTGATCATGATGAATGAATTAGTGTAAATTGTTGTTTCTATCCTTATTCACTTCATATGAATGCTCAAATATGTTTTGGCCACTTGGCCAAATCTTTTCTTAGTGGGAACACTCGGGCAATGCTAGATAATGTTGGACTCCACTCTATCTATTATGCAAAGGTTTTTGGCATTGTAAGGATATGTAGTTTTGGGGATTAAAATAACTTGAAAGGGTATAGATTCAACAACTTTAGGGGGTATACTAAGCATATGAACATGAATGCTTTCTTTTTTTTAGTATTCCAATTTTGTTTTGAAAAAGAAAAACATGAATGCTTTCACACAAACAAATTGCATTGAGAGCACACAACCTAAAGTTTGACAATTTGGTTTTCCATCTCAATATTCAGTTTGTTTCTACTTATGAATTTCATTTCCTTGTTTATCAACAGATATTGGCCATCTCAATTTCACATCGCTAGAAGCATTGCCTGTACATGTGACACCTGATCCAATGATTCATTATGTGCCTAATTTGAACATTAGCATGCAAGTTCCAAGCTCAACATGGTTGATTGAAAATGTTGAGGATGCAATGTCTGCAGTTAATGTTCCATTGACAAATGTGAATGCAAGCTTAGAAGGTAAAGGAGAAGATGCAATGTCATTGTATGAAGCCAAGGTGCAGGAAGAAATCTTAAAAGGTAAAGGAGAAGACATAATGTCACCCTCAGAAATAATGTCAAAAGAGGTGATAACAAAAATAAGACTAGCGGTGATAATAGATTTGAAAGGGTTATTGCTCGAGCGTTGTTTTTCAAAGTCAAATAAACATATGAGCTTGCACAATGGGAAGCATTGTCTTGTTCTCCGTCCTGGGTGTTTAGAGTTTCTACAATGGTTGCTCGATCACTATCATGTTGGCATTTGGTCCACTGCAGGAGAAAAGGGCATGGTGCAACACATGCTAGACACTTTGGAGCATCATGTTAACAGAAAGTTACATTTCTTCATGGTTTGGGGTGCGATGGCATGCCACAAGCATACAAAGAGTAGAATCATTCGACCAGATAGGATGAATGTGGAAGCGGAGTTTAAACCATTAATGAGAGTGTGGTGTTGTTTTAAAGAGGAATGCAAACCAGCAAGAACAGTGTTCATTGATGTTTCGCCTTACAGGGTTGTGTTAATCTAGCAGAAAATTGCATTTTCCCTACAAAATTTGATATAGATTGTGGTGATTCTATTTTGCTTCATGAGTTATTACCGTACCTACAGATGCTAGATGATGCAGTAGATGTGCGCAGTGCCATCTCTTCTAACAGATTTGGTCAAGCTCCGATTGTCGAAGGGCACGATATGTTCTATTATTTTCAACCAGTGATCCTTGAATTCAAAGAAAAAAACAAAGAAGTTCTCGAAAGGATGAATGTCGAATCTCATATGTCTACTCGTAGTTCAAAAAAAGACACAGAGAAAGGTATTACTTCACCTATAACCAAAACTAGAGTGAGAGGGACTTGTCCTACTACAAGAAGTATGGTGCATGCTCAACATGTTACATTGAATGAAGAGGAAGAATGCATGCTAGGAAAAATTGCCAAAATGGGGCCATTGAAAGATAGTGAGGCAAAATGCTTTGCTATGGTTCTTGGATGCAAGGAAAGGGGAATCACTGCTGATGCTGCAAGGGCATTCTTAGCCAACTTGATTCAATTTTATTGCATAGACAACCCTTAGGGAATGTGAGTGATCTTGTTAATTAGAGTTGTAGACACAAATGCTCAACTAAAACATTTGTACCTACATTCTGATTTATATTTGGACACTATTTGGTTAGATTTGATTAGCAAAACATTATGTTTCAATTTGTTTTATGAAAGAATTAATAGACATTGAGTCAGTACCTTGTCCAAAAAATGCTATGTGCTTTGTGATGTGAGTTTGTATTCCTCCACTAAAAGAATGATTCTTTGATTTTAAACATATGATAGGTGTTGCAGATTGTTCTGAAAAGTTGAAGAGCTATCTTATTACAAATTTTGATCCTGCATCCAATGGCTTATGGAAACATAAATTGCCCATACCCATTCAGCGCGTGTTCGAAATGGATGGCATCCATTATGAAGTAAAGAAATCAACAATACCTGGGGCAGGATATGGTCTTTTTGTACATACGAGCATCAAGAAAAAACAAGATTTGATGGTATATAATGGTCCAAAGTATGATTATGATACTTGGAGATCTCTCCTCAAGTTTTTCCCAAGGATGAAGACTTATGGAATGTTTGAAGATCCATTCATTGAGCCATTGACAGATGTGAAATGTATTGTGGGAGATGTATTGTATGGAAACATTGCTGGATATATAAATAGCTCAATGTATTATAAAGAAAGAACAAATGTTATATTTGTATACATCCCTAAACTACCACCTTGGGCTCAAAAGTCACAAGGAAATTTGAGTGCCCATGGCTACATTACTGTGCAAACCATAAAGGATATCTCCTTTGGAGATGAGCTACTTTGTGAGTATGAATACTAGTATGGAATTGTTAATGATTATGTTAAACGATGTGGTGCAAAATTGGCTAATGTGTCAATGGTTCATGAGCTCTATTGTGATGGAACGGTGTTTTTGAACACCACATTTATATGATGGATGTCAAAGCTCTACCATAATCCTATAGCATATGTCAATACTGCAATTTATCAACATAGAAACATATGCATTTGACATTAATTTGATACATCTTATATACCAAATAAAAATTAACAGTTGTTGCAAGTTTACTTTTGTTTTTGAAGACCACAGTTATATGATGGATGTCAAAGATCTATAACAATCCTATTGCATATATCAATACTGCAATTTAATTTACTCCAATGAATCTTCCTAACGCAACATCTATAAATTGGCTTTTGTTTGTGGTTTTGATGCATACAAACAACAAAAATCTTTCTTTCACTAGCAAATCAACAAATTTTTTGGCCATGGAGCCATGTTCACATCTATTAAGGCCTTTTGCCATAGCAACATATGGAAGATTTTTGCTTGGGTTTAATTGGGAAAGTATTGTGCATGGTCCTCAATGGAGCTAATGTTTCAATAAAAAACATCAAATTTTACTTTTGAAGTGACTATATTTTATTTCGTGGGAATTGGGATTTTCCCAAATTCTCTAATATAGTGTTTACTAAGGAAATGGCCATCTGCTCAAAATCCAAACTCTCTTTATGTGAGTGCTCAGACTTGACTTGCCATGAAGGACCTTCATTTGCCAACCTTTTGGGAGCTATAGGTTGCAAATGGGTTTATAAAGTGAAGTGCAAATTGGATAGAAGTGTGGAGAGATACAAGGCAAGATTAGTGGCAAAAGGGTATGCCCAAACATATGGTTTGAACTATGGTGAAATACTTAGCTAGGGGGCAAAGATGACCACCATACCGGCCGTGATTGCTTTGGCAAGCATGCAAGGGTGGAAGCTATATCAAATGGATGTTTTTTGAATGGTACACTTCATGAGGAATTTTATATGCATCATCCCAAAGGGTACATACATACCAAATATCCTATGCATGTGTGAGAAAAGAAAAAGCTTATCTTTACCCAAAGACTTGGTAAAGATATTGACAACTTGGGCATCTATCCTTACATATCTCAAGTCAGTTTCTCCACTTATCACTTTCTCCCTAATGTAGCAAATTTGGCAAGCATGCATGGGTGGAAGTTATATCAAATGGATGTTTTTTGAATGGTACACTTCATGAGGAATTTTATATGCATCAGCCCAAAGGGTACATACATCCCAAATATCCTATGCATGTGTGAGAAAAGAAAAAGCTATCTTTACCCAAAGACTTGGTAAAGATATTGACAACTTGGGCATCTATCCTTACATATCTCAAGTCAGTTTCTCCACTTATCACTTTCTCCCTAATGTAGCAATAGTGGACCTCGATATGTTTTGTCCTTGCATGGTAAATTGGATTCTTGGCCAACATGATAGTAGTTATGTTGTCATAGTAGATCATACTGGACCATCAATGCATACACCCAACTCATGAAGAAGCAATCTCAGTTACTTGTTGTGGCTATGGCAACCCCTCTATACTCCGCTTTTGTACTAGACAAAGCAATGATGGGTTGCTTCTTGCTACTCCAACTAATCACACTACTCCCAAGAGAGAACACATACCCACTAGTTGACCTTCTATCATCAATGCTACCAGCCCAATCTGCATTAGTATAACCATGCAAGCATATTCCTCCTTGGCATAAACCAAGCCAACATTTATTGTGGCTTTCACATATGTAAGTATTCTTCTCACCGGCATCAAGGTGACTCTATCAAGGCTTTGGCATAAATTGACTCACCACACCCAAAGCATAACTCAAGTCTGGTCTAGTGATGGTGAGATATATGAGACTTCCAATCATCTTCTAGAACATAGTCACATTCTGCAAGTAGCACCCATCATCAACAATGTTAGCATTTTGCTTAAGTGGAGTTTCAATTAGTTTGCATGCTCTTATGGACTTCACTCAGGATTGGCATGATCTCATAAGGCATTACACATCTTCTTAATACCCGGTCCTTTCCCATCTTGTACAATTGTCCTGCAATGAGTTGATAGGAAGCAGCCTTTAGAATTAGTTTTCTAGCATCTACTGCTTTCATTTCAAGGGGTGGTCTTCCCGCCATTATGTACCCAATGATATCTCCACACCAATTTGGAACATCATCTATCTGAAATAGTGTGGCATCTGGCAAGTCATCTTCTACTCTAGTGGCTGGTTCTCCCAACTTGACATGAGACATGTGATCAGCAATGTAATGTTGGGCACCTTTGCAGACCACTATTTTCTTGTGTCCAAGCTTCATGCATCCTCCCTATGGTGCACAGATCCTCTCTCACACCACATTCTTGAAGATATGCATGGGATCAAGCAGGTGATCGATCTTGAGGTGGGACCAGTATGGTAGTTGATAAAAGATGGAGTATCTAAACAAAAGTTGGTGTCAGTGTGTAATCTTAATTTCCATTTAATATAGCACACAATAGTTATGAGCCCTTATTGGATCATGCCATGTGGAGGAGGAGTCATGGAAAGGTCCCAAATTTGCTTCCAATTTCCTGTAGTGAGCAAATACAGAGGGAATTCATTCCAAGGGGCGACATATCTAGGATGATTAGGTGGGAGAAATCAATGGTGATTCTCTTATATGACCTTATTCAACTATAGCTCAAGCATTGAGCCTACTTCAAGAGCCCCCAGTAAAGCAAGAATCTGCATCGGAGACCGTTGACCCAAACTTAGAATTATGGTCCTTGTCCCCCCTCATCATTGATGGAGGAGTACATATTCCTCCATGACATAGAGATTCTTTTTGGACTACGAGAGGATGAGGCACTTGGAGTCCTATCGGGGTTTGATGTTGACACAAGTGTCAAAGATCCCGGGGTTTTAGGTACCGAAGACCAATGGAAGACTTTCTCTTGACAACGCTGGTTTCAATGAGGGATGCAGACATGTCCGTATACGATGCACAACCCTCTCATCCAGAAGCTTTCACCTCCAACACAAGTCAAGAGAAAGCGTCCACCTCCCAAATGGAACATCACACAGCACCTGGTTCCATCAACATTGCAAATGAGGAAGGGATAGAAGCCGATGACGCTGTAGTGGTAAGTTCAAACAATATTTTTTATTTTGATGTTCTTTCAGTATAATTTGTTTTGTCGGTCTTCTAATGTTTGTTGAATTGTTGCAGGATGCATTTAAGCTTGATGAACTCTCATCTCAATGAAGTAATGTTCGCAGCACATTTGGGTGAGATCATTCTTTGGCCCATTACCTTGGCAAAGTCGCAAAGCATATCGTGGTCTTTCACAGCAAATTTTCTCCTCGAGGTCCTTCGGAGTTGCTGAAGTACAAGGCATTGTCGTGCACTATCGGATACTCCAACATTACTTGGAATGCCAACAAAGTCATTTTGGTACATCACCTGGCTGCTATCAATGTCTTTGGATCGAACATTCATGGCAAGGCATTAACGGCAACGGCTATGTCTTTGGTAGTAGGAGAGGAGGATGTTAGTGCTGTTGTGGCCAAATTTATATTTAGGAATCCACTAGGGGATTCAAAGACCCCTATTCTCGATGTACTCGAACTAGCCAAGAAGAAAGATAGCCTGTGAGGCCTTTTGTATATATAAACATATATTTAAATGGATACATGACTACATGTCTGTATTATTTGTTTTAAGTTATCATTGCTCGTCATGAATTCCATTGTATTTTGTTTAAGTCGTTGATGATATATTTTCTCCACCATTTTAATTGTGTTAATTTAATAAATTTCTAGCCAATTTAGTATCATTTTCACTAATTCTGGGTATTGAGAGTTCATTTCTGTCAAATCCTGAAGGAATTTCACCATCGTGCAGAAGGGAAAAGTGTCCGGCACATTGCTTGGATCCCAGAAAGCCCAAAACCCACCACGGTGCAAATTTGGGCATTCTGCCAACACTTTTCCCTTCTGCACGATAGTGAAATTCCTTCAAGATTTGACAGAAATCAAAACTTACATTAAAATGATTAGTTACTATAGTCATAGAAATGGAAAATACACAACAATGTGAGAGTGTAGAGAATGTCGATATATTTTATTTAAAAAAATCAGCCCTTAGGCCTTAGATACAAGATAGTGCCTTCAAGGGCAGGGGGTGGTCTAAGTCCTAAGAGTGGGCTGTAAGAGAATCTAGGGCTTCAAACTTGGGTCACTCTATAGCCGCTTCGTGAAAGCCATGTCCTTGTCCATGACCATGATGCGCTTTGCATGGATGGCACACAAGTTGGCATCCTTGAACAGAGCGATGGTCACTTGCTCCACAGCCTCTTGGGGTGCCCCCATAGCTCCTATGCTGAAGCGCACGTTGTCCTTGTATCCTTGTGCTATCTCCCGTACCACACGTTGGAAGGGAGCATGCAGGATCAAGTTGTCAGTGGTCTTTTGCATTTGCCTGATCTCCCTCAAGGCCTACGCTCTTGGCTTTGCTCTGTACGACTTCTTGACTCTTGGTGGGGGCCTTACAGGTACTTGAACACCTTCCCACGGCCTCCTGCTTCTTGGCAGTCTGTTGGCCCTCAGGAAGCCTCTCTATGTCTAGGAGGTTATCAAAGAGGGCTCTCATGAGGAGGGGAAGGCCGAGGGGGAGGTTGAGGGGAAGGCTGAGGGGAAGGCTGAGAGGAAGGCTAAGGCTGAGGATGAGGGGAAGGCTGAGGCTAAGGCTAAGGGTCAAGTTGAGGCTAAGACTGAGGGTCAAGCTGAGGCTGAGGCTGAGGGTAAGGCTGAGGGGAAGGCTGGGGAGAAGGCTGAGGGGAAGGCTGAAGCTAAGGAGAAGCCTGGGAGACCTCATGAGAGTTGGGGGAGAGCTCACAACAGTCAGGGGAGGCACCACCAGACCTAGATAGGTTCATGTGTGCAGATGCCATGGAGGAGGTGGAGCTAGAGGAGGAAGGGTGGAGGCGGCGTCCAGTGGGTCTAGTAGTGTTCTTCACTCTTGCGATTGAATAATGAGAGTTAGGGCTTTTTTAAACGTTCTATAAGGGCCCATCATGTTTTGACATCCCTTTTAATTACATTTAAGGTTTCATCGTGCCCCCTACCCCCGCCTTAACCCCTCCAACCCCCCCACCCTCGTCGCCCTCCCTCCTTGCCCTCCCCCTACTTGCCCCGCCCATACCCATTGCCCTCCCCCATACCCCCCATCCCCCCCTTGGATGATCATGTCGTTGGTTAATTTTTACTAATAAGCACCTAATAAATATAGCTAGTAAGACAAAAGCATTGCCTCTCATCTAGCACCCTAAGCTTGTACCTAATAACCACCTAATAAATATAGCTAGTAAGACAAAAGCATTGCCTCTCATCTAGCACCCTAAGCTTGTACTTTTTAAATTTCACTTTGAGATTTGTAAGTGGATTCCTATATACGAATCTAAATTAAATCTATTCAGGTCAATGCAAGCTTCGGTGTAGCCATATTTTGTGAGTTTTAGGACATTTAATGTATATAAGTAACTTGCCTGTCCCATAACTTCTGCATTGCCCAAAGTTTGGTCTCCACGCAATAGTAAATATTTCCAATTTGAATATCATACTTGAAAATTAAGAAATTAACATTTAAATCGGGTTGTTAAATCATTACAAGTGTTATGTTGCATTGAAGCATGCACCCTAAACAATATAAAATACAATAATTTTAAAAACCATCAAAATTTTATTTTACACATATATGCAACCATGTAATCATTCAAAAGTACACTACTTGGTCTTTTCCTCAACCAAAGGACACGCCTAATTGAGAACATTTGATATGATTTAAGGGCATCCGATATTGTAATAAAATTATACACACTGGTGTGGTTTCACTTTGCTCCCAGTATACAACGCAAGCTGGCACATTTGCCTTGCAAATTCTCAAGTTGTACTATCCCATTAGGAAAACTTTAGTCAACCTGTAGGGCCTATTGGAAGGCACGCTCCATAGCTTTTTCTTGATTGGTTGAAAACTAAAGAAGACGATAGAAATGGAATCCACACTTATGGGAGTAGTGCATGGTGGGCTTAAATCAATCAATTTTAGCCACATTGGTGTCTTTATTCACCCTAGAATGAATGAATTAGAAAATATTTAATTCATGCATGTGTGTGATCTTTGAATAAATCCAACACTATTTAACACATATTTTTGCATTGCTTCTTTTTCCATGCACTTTCTTGCCTATAAAAAATATTGTGAGTTAAATTAGCGCAATTGCCTTCTACGGACCTGGTCTTTTGAGGGTCCAACTACTTCACGTGCCTTCTACATATGTTTCCCTTATGCAACTCTAATTAGTTCCCTTGCCTTCCATGAATCGTGGTCCTTTTCATGTTCAATTGAAGCACTTGACAAGGTGGGACTCTTGGTTGGATTTTGTTGCGAGTCAAGTGATAGTAAGCATATACTGTACTCCACTTGGAGCTCTTGGTTGCACAGACCTTGGGATAATCCACAAAAGAGTTTGGACCTTGAGTCTTGTAAGTTGTGGATTACAAAAAATGCACTATCATAGCTAGAATTCTGTGGTCATGAGTGCCTATAGGAATTATTGAGATGTACTTTTCCTCACCTTTTTCTTCGAATGCACATGTAGTCTCATTTCACATTGTGTATATCATGACATTTACTATGATGACATGTGTGTGAATCATCAATTTCTTATTTCTTTGATCATAATTTTGATCATGTAAGTGTGAACCATTGTCAGGATCCACAAAAATTCTTGTGAGTTCAATTAGTGCAATTGCCCTCTATGGACCTTAGTCTTTTGAGGGTCCAACCAATTCACATGCCCTCTATGTATGTTGCCATTTTTGAAGTCTATTTAGTACACTTGCCTTCCACAAATCTTGTGCTTTTGCATGTTCAATTAGAGCACTTAACAAGTCGGGACTCTTGGTCTTCTAAGTTGTCAGTAACAAAAATGCCTTCTCAAGGCTATACTTTTGTGGTCAGTTGGATAGGAACTATTGGGGAACTTTTGAAATGTATTTTTCCTCACCTTTTTCTTCAAATGCACATGTAGTCACATTTCACATTGTGTATATCATGACATTTCCTGTGATCACATATGTGTGAACCATTGGACCCTTATTTCTTTGATCATGTAAGTGTGAAACATTGTCATTCACATGCACACTTAATCACATTTCACATTTCTTTTATCACAATATATCTATGATTATATATGCATGAACCATTGTCATTGTTTCTTTGAATGCATGTTGATTCGTGCTTTTATCTTTACAAATTTTCTTTGTGTGTTTTGGCAATGAAATGACCCCTTCGCTAAAGCAACTTATCGCATTTGCAATTATTTATAGTAGATACAACTCCTAAAAGATTCATTAAGAGCATAGATCAACTTGTATGAATAGAACCATTAAAGGATCCACAAAAAGTCTTGTGATTTCAGTTAGTGCACTTGCCTTCTATGGACCTTGGTCTTTTGAGGGTCCAACTAGTGCTTGTGTCTTCTCATATGTTAACCTTTTGCATGTCTAATTAGTGCACTTTCCTTTCACAAATCTTGGTCTTTTGCATGTTCAATTAGAGCACTTGACAAGTCACGACTCTTAGTTGGCTTTTGTTATCATGAGTGGTGATAGTAAGCATATACTTGTAGTCCCGTGGCTCCTCTTGAAGCACTTGGTCACACAAACCTTGGAAGAATCCCAAAAGAATCCAAAAAAAAGTTGATCGACTTTGAGTTTGGTTGATTGCATCGTGAAAATTGGCCGTCTAATCTTAGCTTCCTAGAGGGGGGATTAATGTAGGATGGGAGGTTTGCATCCCAGCTGGGTGATTCATTTTTTATAGAGGTCCAAAGCGAGTGATCTTGGATGCCTATTCTGAGTTACCACAAAATGTGAGGCACCCTATCCCTACAATGGAGTAAGGAGAAAAAGGGGGCGGCGGATGAGAAGCCAACTAGTTCCACCAACAGGTTGGATGTAATGCCTATGCCAAAGTCTTCTACCAACCGTTGACACCTCAAGGACCACTAGCCCCTATGCTCATTGTTGAATTAGAAGTGAAACTTAAGATGGAGTTTCGAATGGTGGGTCGATTAATTGGTGAATATTTGGATGATCCTTAAAGTGGGTAATCTTGTGGAAAAGTATGGCTACCAGTGAGAGGGTGACTAGATAAATAGTTTGAAGTGAGTCCTTTGTGTCCACAATGTGGTTCTACTATGGAAACTTTGATGCATCTATTTTGGACTTGTCCTGTAGGATGAGGCTTGTGGTGGGGATTAATAGCTATAGTGGCCGTTTCACAATATTTGAGAGATGAGATGTTTTTAGTTACTTAGGATTCCAGCAATAAGTTCATATTTGGTTGAGGGGTCAAACAGATCATTCTCTTATGGTATGGTTGGTGGGAGTGAAATATCTGTTTATGGGTATGAGTGTCTATCAGTTCAAAATTATCTAGTTGATTCCTGGTTGAGATTAAACCCCTAGTTGGTTTTGCTTACTCAGTTGGAAAAATTTTGTACAAGTTTTTTTCTATGATATAAGTCAATATTTGAGAGAGAGAGAGAGAGAGAGAGAGAGAGAGGTGTAGCATAAATAATGCAAGCGTTAAGCTAACAAAGGGTAAGTTTGGATGAAAATGATAGCACCCCCGTTGAGAACATCTAAAAGATAGAGAAATCTATAAAACGTACGGCTATCAAAGTTTTGAGTTTACGACATAACAAAATGGTGAGAAGAAATTGGATTTAGGAGTTGAAAAGTGATTATGGGGTGAAGCGCAAATAATAATAATAATCATCAAATTTGACATGTGCGCACAGGTGCGAACGGGCATTGCCGTTTGGCCCAAATGCATGCTAGTTCACACTTGGCCTTGATTTGGCATTTTTTAGGCACTTTTACTTGGGGGAAGTGTTCCCACAGGTGCAAACATTCAAAAATTATTTTACTTTGCCCCAAAAAATATAATCAAATTTGACCATGTAGGTCTAAATGCCACATTTTGGGGCAAATGCAAAAACATTGGTGGGAAAATTTGGGGAAAATGCCATATTCTTACACAAATACATGGAGGTCCAAATCTTTAAAAGCTTTAGTGGAAAATTATCAAAATTTGGAATTTTTGGATCTTTGCCCAAGTGGGCAATTTTGGAAAAAGATTTTGGGGCAAATACAAATTTATGGTTCAAAGGCACTCTACATGGTGCCCTCAACACTTTCTCCAAGTCAAATTTCTTGGAAGACACCAAATCAAGGCCCAATGCGAGCTGGTGCAAATTTGGGCCAATGACGGCATCGTCTGGCTCAAATTCGTGCTAGCTCGCACTTGGCCTTGATTTGGAATTTTCTTTACACGTCATAGCTCGTCTTGTTCCCATCGCAATGGCATAAGAAACGTCCTAATCGGAGTCCAAGAAAACTTATGGTTGATTTAGTGTTTGGGACACCTGGAGAGGGGAAAAGGGCAAATAATAATAACAATAATAATAATAAAATTTGACCTATGCGTGCAGGTGCAAATTTGCACCAGATGGGCATCGCGGTTTGACCCAAATGCACGCCAGCTCACACTTGGCCTTGATTTGGCATTTTTTAGGTAATATGACTTGGGGGAAGTGTTCCCATAGGTGCAAACACTCAAAAAATTTACTTTCCCCCAAAAAATATCATCAAATGTGACCATGTAGGTCTAAATGCCACATTTTGGGGCAAATGCAAAAATATTGGTGGGAAAATTTGGGGCAAATGCCATATTATTACAGAAATAGATACACGCACACATGGAGGTCTAAATCTTCAGAAGCTTTCATGGAAAATCATGCTAATGCTCAAGTGGCCAATTATTGCATAAATGTTTTGGGGCAAACGCAAATTTGTTAATCGAATACATTTTCCTAGAGGGGCGAATATCAAATAAATATAATTTGCACCAAAGATTTTAGAAATTTTGAGCCTATGCCCAAATAGCCAATTTTGGGAAAATTATTTGGGAAAAATGTCAATTTCTTGTTTAAAAGCACTCTCCATGGTGGCCTCAACAATTCTGCCAAGCCAATTTGACATGAAAATGCCCAATTGGAGCCATGTGTAAGCCAGAGCGAAATTGGGCCGAATGGCAAAATTGTAACTTTAGTGAAAATGATAACAAATGTAGTTGTAAAATGTATGTGTTAGACTACATTTACTTATTTGAAATATGGCTTGTGTATTCAAGATTTCCTACATCATTTGAATATTACTTTTGCTCGTAGTCCAAAATATCACTTATTAACTACCATGTCGTAGCTCATCCTGTTCCCATCACAATGGCGTAAGAAAATAAAGTTATGGTTGGTTTAGTGTTTGGGACACTCGGGTGGGTAAAGTGTATTTGTGCAAAAATATTGCACTTGCTCGAAATTTTTTCCATTTGCCCCAAAATGTTGCATTACAACCTACATGGTCAAATTTGTTCATTTTTTTTGGGCAAAGTAAAATTTTTGAGTGTTTGCACACCTATGGGAACACTTCCCCTAAGTCAAATTGCAAAGAAAATGCCAAATCAAGGCCAAGTGCGAGTTGGCCGGAATTTGAGTCAAACGACTTGCCTTGATTTGGCATTTTCCAAGAAATTTGACTTGCGTGAAGTGTTGAAGGCACCATGTAGAGTGCCTTTGAAAAATAAATTTGCATTTGCCCCAAAATATTTTTCCAAAATTGCCCACTTGGGCAAAGATCCAAAATTTCCAAATTTTGATTATTTTTCTTGAAAGCTTTTGAAGATTTGGACCTCCATGTGTGCGCATATCTATTTGTGTAAGAATATGGCATTTGCCTGAAGTTTTCCCACCAATATTTTTGTATTTGCCCCAAAATGTATACCTACATGGTCAAATTTGATGATATTTTTTGGTACAAAGGGAAAATTTTGAGTGTTTGCACCTGTGGAAACACTTCCCCCAAGTCATATTGCCTAAAAAATTCCAAATCAAGGCCAAGTGTGAGCTGGCGTGCATTTAGGCTAGACGATGATGCCTATCAGGCCCAAATTCCTTCCTGAGTGCACATGCCTTTTTTTTTTTAAAATGCCCTTTTCCCCTCTCCGAGTGTCCCAAACACTAAATTGACCATAAGTTTTGCTCTTGGACTCCAATTTGGATGTTTGCCGTAGGGATGGCAGCAAGACGAGCCGCACAAGATGGTAGTTAACAAGTGATAATTTGGGATAAGGCCAAAAGCTATCATTGATGTATTATCAATTTCAAGAGAAATTCTAGTAATCCTTCATGCGGACTAATCTCAACACACTAAATTCAAACGATGTAGGGAATCTTGAACACACAAGAGATATTTCAAATAACTAAATATTGTCTGAAGTTAATCCAAACACTATCCTTGAATAATCTCAATATACTATATTCAAATGTTGTAGCTCATCTTGCTTCCATCACAACGGCGTAAGAAAAATAAAGCTATGGCTGGTTTAGTGTTTGGGACACCCGGGTGGGTAGAGTGTAATTGTGGAAAAATATTGCACTTGCCTGATATTTCTTGCATTTGACCCAAAATGTTGCATTACAACCTACATGTCAAATTTGTTGATATTTTTTTGGCCAAGTAAATTTTTGAGTGGTTGCATGTATGGGAACCCTTCCCTTAAGTCTAATTGAAAAGAAAATGCCAAATCAAGGCCAATGGGGCGAGTTTGGGGCAGACGCATCGGCTTGCAGTTGGCCTTGATTTGGCATTTTCCAAGAAATTTGACTTGGGGGGAAGTATTGAGTTGTGGAGTAGCATGGAGACAAGATGGAGATACCAAGATGATGAAAAAGAGAGTTTATTCATGAGAGATATGCCCAATATATAGGCACAAGCTACATCCAAGAGTGACATCATATGTGAGCTCAAGAGAGCATCTAGATCCACAAATTTCTCCTAGTATCTCTCAATCAGGTCCATGATTCTCTCAATCACACCTACTAGAATCCTTACCCACTCTAGCACACCTACTCTCACACACTCCTAGCCCTTAGGCACACACCCATACATCAATTTGACTCTACATACCCCCCACAAATTGATGACCTCATCCCTCGGCAATAGTACATGGGATGCTCCATGATGGCCCCTACCAATATCTCACTCCTCTCTTGGCAGTAGTATCTGGGATGCTCCAAGTCATGGCCCCAACCAATACTCACTCCTAGGACTCTTGGTTTCTTATGTATCTTGGGGTTTTCTTGGTAAATTGACTAAGGGTATAGACCTAGGACCTAGACATCTTAAAAACACTCAAAACCAAATACAATCATTTTAGGAGGACTATCCATGGCAGAGTACCATTATTTGACACACACAAACCACTTTATTTCATTCATTTTATGCATATAGCAAGGGCAGAGTAGCCTAGTATGTTGAAACTAAAATTTTGATATGGGGAACAATCCCCCCTTGATGAAATATCTTGTCCTTTTCCTCCTTCTCTTCCAAGCTACCATAGTGTGAGGTACATTGTCATTGGAGAGGTTCTTGGTGTAGCCCTTCTTCACTTTTCCTTCTTGAATTTCATCAATGTAGATCATCAAGCAATCTTTCTTCTTGTGATTCTTCATAATTCCCTTGGAATGTCCGATCTTCTTGTACATTTGTTCATGTTGTAACTCAAGGAAAATATTCATGGAGAAGAGGGTCTTACCACTTGTCATTGCAAGGGCAATGTCTACTATTATACAATGATAAAGGATATTATCAAGACAATGCTCATATATCTCATAAATGTATGGCAAAAAGAAATCATTGAAATGTAAATTCATCTCATACATCATGATAAGCATAATTTCCAAAGTGTTAGTGACACTTGGAGACTTGAAATCTGAAAGAATCTCAGTCAACATATAAATTTAAGAGTCCAGCAAACTCAAATAGATAATAAACATCATAGTTGACTAGTCAATTTTGACTGGAATAGTCAAACTTTGATTGAACTTCTCCAAGTTTCCCCAATTTGAGAAGCTGAGAGTTGTAGGGCAGAATTGAGAGTTATGAGCACACCTGGAGAGGGCTTTTGGGGGCAAAGTGATGCCCTTACTGTAGCCAAGGTACACCAGAGATGATGCGCGAAATGAAGCCCGCAGCAACCCATCAGAGATGCACCATTCCTGAGTGACTATTTCTTCACGATTTTAGCTCAGTTTGAGCTCAGAATTCATGAGCAGCTTGCTCATACTATTGCTAAAGCATTACTAGAAGCAAATGTTGACATGTGCCCCACAGATGACGATTGCTATGAGAGCTATCTCTTGCCAGGAGGGCTTGAAGAAATGTTGCCCTGAGTGTGTGTATGGAGCTTGACAAGATCAACACGAATTGGGGAAGAAGAAGATGAGGAAGAAGGTGAGTTTGGTAGCGATGATGCCATGTGGCAGCATGACCTAGCTAGGATTCGCAGGCTATGGTGTCTTCCATGGCTCTGATACCACATGTTGGAGTAGCATGGAGACAAGATGGAGATACCAAGATGATGAAAAAGAGAGTTTATTCATGAGAGATATGCCCAATATATAGGCACAAGTTACATCCAAGAGTGACATCATATGTGAGCTCAAGAGAGCATCTAGATCCACAAATCTCTCCCAGTATCTCTCAATCAGGTCCATGATTCTCTCAATCACACCTACTAGAATTCTTACCCACTCTAGCACACCTACTCTCACACACTCCTAGCATAGGACTCCTAGCCCTTAGGCACACACCCATACATCAATTTGACTCTACATTGAGGGCACCATGTAGAGTGCCTTTGAACCATTAATTCGCATTCGCCCCAAAATCTTTTTCCAAAATTGCCCATTTGGGCAAAGATCCCAAAATTCCATAATTTGATAATCCACACTAAGACCTTTAATTGATAGTCCACATAAAAATTGGAAGTTAGACAAGAAATTGGAGGATGTAACTATGAAAATACTCTATGGCATCATTGAAAATATTTGTGTACTTTTGCACTGTGTTGATGCTGTCAATCTCACGATAAAAAATCTTGTATAGTTCCTCCTCTCTGCTCGCATAAGGAGATGCTACCACGAAATTGTGGTATGCTTCATGAGGGGTGGCCATTGAAGGGATGTGTAAAAGTGGTAGGAGATGAAGGCTAAAGAATTGTTATGTAGGCAATGAATGTAATAAAGGTTAGACAGAGTCCTGATCTCTTTATATGGTCTTAGACAAATGTAATAAAGTCTTTTTGATGGTATAAGCCCCTTATTTATGCACCTTGACTTATTGAGAATTCAAATATCTTTAAAAGAGACGTATGCATTATATTCATTGACCATACTATAGAAAATTAAATGTTTCTAAAGAAACATTATCCAGCACTGGTCTCCTCAACAAATTTTCTTTCATTGTGAATAAATATTGCTTTCAAATGTAAATCAAATTCCTATTTATATGTTGAATATTACGATGGGCATCCATGCCTCCATATCCATTCTATTAACATCGCATTTTAAAGGAATCCATGCCCCTCATACTAGGGAGAGAAGGTTACATAAGAACAAGGAGGCTGGCAAGACAAGGTATGTAGCTAGTCCTGGTAGGGGGCTAAGGGAGCCAAGGGTGGAATCAAGTTTAGGGGTCTAGGAATTGGTATGTGCCCCTCCCCTTTAATCATTTCCTCTAGATCATCAATTGCCTCTATTAGAACATCTTCGTCAGTCATTTCTTGGTATAGGAGATCCATGTCCACACCATGCAAGCTTGGAACAAGGTGTGCTTTCGATAGGAATGCCCAATCCACCTCATTGTTGAAGATCTTGCCATACTGCAAGAATAGTGCCTCCAAGTGCTCTGCAAGTTTCTCGTTTGTGGTGGCCATGTGGCGAGGAGAGAGGTGGAGGGAGAGGGTGAGCAAGCAAAGAAGAATAAAAGGTTGAGAGGAGGAAGAGGTTCATGGTGATAACTTAAGAGGAGGAAGAGGTTTGTGGGGGTAGCTTGGGAAGAGGAAGAAGTTGAGAAGAGTAAGGGGTTTGTGGGGATAGCTTGGAGATTGAGAGGAGTAAGAGGTTTGAGGGGAGGGGATAGCTTGGGAGAAGGAAGAGGTTGAGAGGAGGGGATAGCTTGGGAGAAGGAAGGTTGAGAGGAGGAAGAGATTGTTGGGGATTCTAAGAGCCATTTTCGCATTTGCAAAGGGCTTGGGTGAATGCAGATAGTATGGGAGGACTTTTGGGAGTTTTTTGGGCATGTGGAGAGACTTTTGGAAAATTTTGATTTTCTTTTAGGGAAAAGTTGTGCGAATTTCCATGCCTACCAAGGAGGGGGAGGGGGGTAGGGGCCCCCAAAAGTCAAGTGGGTGAGTAAATGCCCCAAGTGGGGGTTGGGGCAAGAGGGGGGCTAGTGAGAGTGAGTGGGGACCAAGGACATTCTCTCCACCAATGAGATACCAAACAAGAATCCTCCATTCTTTTAATGCCCAAGCCTTCCAATTGGCTAGTTTCTTAATCACATTTCTTAAGGGCCTAATCCAAGAGGCCCTTTTTGAGTCCGAAATTCCCCTAATGTCTATCAATGCGAAAATTTCCAATTCATTCTTTGGCCCCAAAAAATCCAATAGCAAAAAGCAAATAGAGGGAAGCCTTCGTATTGAAAGCAACATACCTTCTAGGTCAAGAAATATCAATTGCTTATTGCACATAAGTAGATTACATGAACTTATTTATTACACATAGGAACTAGATTACATACTAGAAAAAAGCACACCTTCTAGGTCAACAAGTGTCAACAAATTATTGGACATAGGAACTTGCTTCTCTAGAACTATACCTTAAATTTTTGTGACGTTGGAAGACAACCATCACATGGGCAACAAGGCTCGTAGGGAGAATTCTATGGATGCAGACATTCCAATTCTTGCCCCCAAACGCCCAATAGCACAAAGCAAATGGAGGGAGGCCCTTGTATAGAAAGCCACATACCTTCTAGGTCAAGGAAGTGTCAAAACTGATTATTGCACATAGGAACTAAACTAAATGAAATGCATGGATCAAAAGCATGAAAGAGACTTTTGAATGAAATGAAGACGTGCCTCTTTCACGAGCATCCACAACCCTTGCATGCTTCCTATGGACTACAACAAATATTGCCAGGAAGCCGCAAGAGACAATGTAAGTCAAAAAAAGTAGGATTGACTTTTTGGTCAAAGAGTCAATGCATTGACTTTTTTCAACGCTAACTTTTCACCAAGCTAGTCGATGTTGAACAACTGACTAGGTTGGTCAACCTGCCCTTAAAGTCTACGAGTAGCATGACCCGTCTACAACAGGTTAGAGACCCGCTCCGTTGGGTCTCAAGATGGAATTTTAAAATGTTTTTAATTTCAACAAACAAAACATCAAGTTTGAAGACCCCCTCCCCTGTAGGCTTGGCTCTATGCTCAGTTTACTTGACGATTTAGCTAGATCGAGGGGCAAGCATTTGTACAAAAAATATGCCCTCCCTCTCTCTCCCCTCCCCACTAACACATTCTCTCTCTCAGTATTCATATGCATATAGAAAGATCCAACATTATGGTTGAGAGGGAACTTCGTTGGATGGGCTCAAAGAAACATCAACAATCACTTCTGTGAAGCACCTTGTGGTGTGAGATCCCCACTCAGAAACAACTGGTCTGTCCACCAAATAGGACGTTGATTCGTCCTCATACAATGGTGAGCACAATGCATTGTCATTACACATGAATAATGGCAATCAACACGGACAACCTTTGCCTTTGCTGTCATAGTGATCTCTCCTCCGATTGTCACTTGGATCTCAGGAGCAGTTGTCGATCTTTCCACAACATTCGATGGCCCTATCCCAAGGAACTGAGCCATAGCAATAGCTTTCAATCAATTAGCTCAGCTCGAATCTTGTAGGAAAGTAGACTTCAATCAGCTCAAATCCACACAGCAAACACCCCTAGCAAATGGCTTCTCTTTCTAAAATTCTCATTCCTTTTGGCAACTTTTGGCAAAGTGAGACAATCTACCAAAAACTACCAGATCAAGAAATAACCTTTGTTATGGCCAAATTCTGGATTCAATTGAATTCAGAATCCGACACGTTCAGAAACTAATTTTTTGCCAACCAAGAACTCTTGGATTCCCCAAAGATTGTGCCAAAATCCATCACAATCGAACCATTGAAAACATCATCAAAGCTAACCGGAAGATCTTGAAATGGCAAGAACACATACGAATGAAAGCAAAGGTGAATGGAGTAATACAACTATGCAGACCTGTTGTATGCTACTGTGTTATAATGGAAAGAGATACGTCGATGGAAAGAGAAAGATCAAGATCGCTCTTTCCCTTCTAGTCCTTCAGTTGGAATGTATGATTTGATATCTCTCGGTTCTCTCTTATATAAGGGAGACCCGCACCTCTTCTTGAATCGCCTGTTTGATCTCTATGGGCTATGTGGAGTTAAAATAAGTGCAAATCCAGTGAGAGCAACAAAGACAGATTGGCAAATAAAACTTTCCAAAAAAGAATTCAGATATTAAAATGTTGTTTCTTGAAATTAAAGGAAAACTTACAAGGCATTGTACACCTCTGGAATATATGCACCCATGCATGTGAGTGTGTCAATTCCATCTATCTTGCAACCATGTCTTCATCTGTGTAAACATACATCCATACATGTACGTGTGTGCACACACGCACACACACACAAAATATTAAGTTGACCTAATATCACGCACACGCACACATACACACAAAATATTAAGTTGACCTAATATCACGCGAGTACTTAGCTTGCACGTGTACTCATACTTAACCCACATCGAAAGTATGGGACTTGCACAATGCTGTAGTTGCCATGATCCAGTGTGAAAATCACATATCGACCTATGCTTCTTACCTTAAAAGCCACGAAAAACCTTTGCAAGACAAAATGCAATGCCCATTTGCCTTTGAAATAAAATTTATGATGTCCAAACAGAAGTTACACTCTCAATTACCACTCTGTTTTTTTTAATTTGCAAAAAACATGATTTGGCTAGTTGGACAGTTCCAGCTGGCCAAATCGCGTTTTTGTGCAAATCTCTTATTTCGATCATTTTTGCCCTTTTCCGAGCCTCCGAGCGTTGATTTTCGTTGACTCTAGGGTCGAATTGGGGATTTTGGCCCGCTCCGAACGCACTGGCACTGTCAGAATCATCAAATACTGCACAAAAAATCAAGGATCTTATATATGCACTTGTTAATCTTGTTAATCTTTCCAACCCTCTTGTTAATCCTTCCAACCCTCTTGTTAATCTTCATCCGGTTCAGTTTGGTCTACTTGTTTCTTTACGGTTGTATTCAGCCCTTTGCACCATACATTCAGTATTTATTTTCCCTCGTCGGACGCCTGCTATACACCCAACCCACTCCACAGTTCCACTTGTGTTTTGAGTGTAACATTCTCAGTTCAAATAGTAGTGAATAGGAGAGAGAGTGAGTTAGGCTATCTCCCTGTTAAAATTGGTATCAACGCTTCAATTTTTCTTTCCTGAGATAGGGAGTGCCAATTTACAGACAGCCCCACTGTTTAATGGTACAGGAGAGATCCAGAAAAGGATACCATGAGTACTAGTGAGCAGTCCAAGATGGATGGGGAGGAAGGACCATTTAATGTCTGCCATCATGACCGTGATGCAGACAGATGCAGCCCTTCATCTGTCTTTAGTTCTTTCTTTTGTACTATGCAGTGAGGGTTCTCCCTCCATACAATACGTCTTTCTTTACGGTTGTCAGCCCTCTGGGCCAGCCATTGCTCTGTATTTATTTTCCCTTTTTGGAGGCCCTCTATGTTCTCTCCCTCTGATTCTCACTCACTGCACAGTTCCACCTGTGTTTTTAGTGTATCATTCTTTCGGTTCAGATAGTAGTGAGCAGGAGCAAGAGTGAGTTAGGCTACAGCTGGATCAGCTTTATCAAGGGAGTAGATAGTTTTCATAGTTGTGTTATGGGTCTTTCATCCTTGGAGACATCTCAGACCCATCAGCAAATATTACTAGTAGATGATCCTCTTGGATCCACCCACCCGAGGGGGTTTAGTCCCACAGTAAGCTCTCTTGAGGCTTCTACCCAAGGGGATACCCCAGATGCAGCAAATAGGTGTGATGGGTCTTCCACCCATCAGGCCTCTTCATCAGCTATTGACCGGTCAGTTCCTATGGTGCCCACCCTTGGAGCTCAGTTGGTGACACCTTCTCATCAGAAGTCTTTAGGACTAGTGGGCTCAGTTTCTACTCCTACTGGACTAGATGGTCAGTGGGAGGGGGCATCTCAAGAGTCTGCCAGATCAGTTCAGGAGGGAGTATCCTCATAGTATCTCCCTGCTACAGCATCTTGCCAAGAGCAATCAAGAGCAATATTCCTAACAAGAGGCTTGTCCCTCATATGCGAGTCTAACAAAGATAGGAAATCGTATTTTCTTCCAGAAGAACCAGTATAATCAATGCTCCAACGAAGCATTAAACATATGCGCAAGGCAGCAATCACAGCAACAACCTTCAGGGCAATGTTGCAAGTAAGGCAAAATAGAGGGACTGTCAACAGATTAGAACTATAGTAAAAATAAAGTGTCGACAGGCTTGTCCTTTACATGGAATCTAACAAAGATAGTAAATCATATTTCCTTCCACCAAAACCAGATTTAAAGAAGCCGTTAGCATATTTTGCAAGGAAGCAATCGCATCACCTTTCACAGCTATGTTGCAAGGCTTGCAAAGATAGATGGACGGTCAAACAGGCACGAGTATTTTAGCAAACAAAGTATGACTACCTTGCAAGCCACAATTGAACAATCAATTGGAATAAAGACCAAATCTTCCTAACAAAAAGGATCTTGTCCACCACACGCATCTGCTATCTTCTCCATATACAGAGTTGGACAAAGATGGCAAAATAAATTGCATCCTGTCTCATAAAGAAACTTGATCAATCATCACCGAAGTAACATTTGGCATGCATGATTCCACTGTAGCTCAGATGCAAATAATTTATTCCAAAGGCCTCTTCAGTACTTTTGGAGCATACACATCAGCCTCCACAACCGTGTAGCACATAAACCATGACAATAGAGCTGTCACCATGCCTGTATTAAATTATCTTCTCCTTTAAGGATTGGCAAGGGCCGAAAAACTTGTAGCACGATAAGGGAAGAAGAAATAGAAGGTGGCATTCCGAAAGGCAGCTAGAAAAAATGGCTCTGTCCTTTTGTCAAAGAATCAAGGGAAGATGAAACTACGTCCGGGATCACAACACGACCGTTGCCATAGAGCCCTTCACCTATGTATGTTACGATGTCTGCAATATCTGATGGCTTTAGAAATGAACTGTTAAATCTCCACACAGAAATCTCGAATTTGTCTTGGAAAGCATATCAGAATGTGGGTTATGCCCAGCTGTGTTCTGGAAGCTATCCCACTCAATCAAGGATGTGATTGAGTTGCCATCTTTTATGTCTACCTTACCTGCCTTGAGGATTCACCAGCTGTGAGAACACTGCACTAGCAGTTGCATCTTCAGAATCTTCTTCGCTTGCCAAGCTGTTCAAGCTGTGTACCTCTACTGCGCTTGTATCCCAATGTTCTTGAGCGGGAAGCCTGACGGGAAGCTCCAAGATTCGATTGCGACTGTCTTCATCTACGTCGCTTGCCATGGCTGTCTCCTGCAACTGCAAAGCGTACTCCAGATTCCATAGCACGTCTCCCATGGCAGGCCGATAAATCCCTTGCTCTGCTAGGCACTTTTCAGCTGTTTCCCCAAACTTTCTCAAGGACTCACTGTTAATAGTGCCAACGAGATGGGGATCGATGATCTGATCGAGCGTCCCCATCTTTTGCCAGTGCATCGCCCACTCCGCAATGTTCACTTGATCTCTGGGAAGAGCAGGGTTGATAGCAGGACGAGCACACAAGACCTCCATTAATACCACACCAAAGGAGTACACGTCCGACTTTTCCGTTAGCTGCTGCCTGCGGAAATACTCAGGATCCAGATAACCGAAGCTCCCCTTCACGGCAGTGCTGACATGCGTGCGATCGAGAGTAGGCCCTGTCTTGGATAAGCCAAAGTCCGATACCTTGGAGACCAAATTCTCATCAAGCAGAATGTTGGTCGTCTTGACATCGCGGTGAATGATACCCTGGGCTGCTCCGGTGTGAAGATAGTGGAGACCCCTGGCAGCTCCAATGCAGATGTCCAACCTCTGTTTCCAAGATAAGGGCGGCAAGTCGGAACCATAAAGATGGCTTCGCAACGGTCCGTTGGCCATGTACTCGTAGACGAGAATCATCTCACAATGCTCCTCACAGTACCCGATCAGAGACACGAGATGTCGATGCCTCAGCTTAGACAGCATGTCGATCTCGGTCTGAAACTCTGTTATACCCTGTTCAGACCTGGGATTGCCACGCTTGACCGCAACTTTCGTGCCATCGTCCAAGTCTCCTCTGTAAACTTTCCCGAATCCTCCGACCCCTATCACCAGGGCTTCGTCGAAGTTGTTGGTAGCCTCTTGTATCTCGGCGAAGGTAAAAAAGCGGCCCAAGCTAGACGGAGCTGACGAAACGTAGCTGCCTGTGCCGCTCTTGTGAGAGTTGGTAGAGATTTTGCTGGCCATGCTTGCAGAGTTTCCGCCGTGCATTGGAAGAGGAAGCCATGTAGGAGGAGAGTGCTTGTAAACCTTGACTCTCTTTCGTCGGAACAGGCAGATCGCCACGAGAATCAACCCCATGACGAGCACCCCTGCAGCAACTCCTCCCACAATAGCAGCGAGGTTACTGGCTGAACCCGAGGACGCGGACTCGGTGGAGAGTACTCCGTCCAAACTCCCAGCCGAGTTGTTGAGCTTCCAGACCTCAATGCCGTTGAGGATGGCATTGTTGTTGGTGATGGCAGCGTTGGGAGTAGGACCGACTTGGATCCAGAGGCTGGTGACGCCACCGGAAGAGTTGACGGTGAAATCTCGGTAATAGACATTGTCCGCCTGCTTGGTGTAGACGAGGTCAAGCGAGGGGTAAGCGGTCTGGTTCTGGAGGTAGATGTTGAAGATGCGGTCACCGGCGGAGGAGAAGACGATTTCGCAGAAGTGAAGGCGGACGACGTAGACGAATTCGGCGTCGAGGGGAAGGATCCAGGAGATGTTGAAGGAATTCTGAGGCGTTTGGGAGCTCTGCATTTGGAGGGCGGTGCTGTAGACGAGGGGAGGGGCGATGTAGGAGGGGGTGGGAGGGGGGTAGATGACGGAGCTGGGGGAGGTGGAGACGTTCATGACGCCGGCGGAGGAGAAGAGAAACGTTTCGTTGGCGAGCCAAGTGCGGCTGAGGCCAACGGAATCGTTGGCGGGGGAGACGAAGGGACCGCCGACGTTGATTCGGTGGACGGATTGGAGGGCCGTGAACGCCATTCCGACGGGCTGAGGAGTGTTAATCCCCAAAGGGCTGGAATCGTCGAGGATGAGATCCGCCGGCATGGCGACGGCCTCGATGGCGTTGACGAAGGCGAAGGAGGCGCTGGAGCTCGGAATGAAGGTTACGGTGAGCTTGCTCGACGTTACGTTGACGGAATACTCACGGAACACGAAGGTGGAGGACGGCGGTCGGAAGTTTGAGAGCAGCGTGAACTGGTTGGCGTCGACGGAGAACGTGGCGGAATTCAGATTGTAGGACTGGGAGACGAAGGGGTAAAAATAGAGGCGTACCCAATAACGGCCTGGCGAGACCGGGAAGTTGTAGGCGGAGATGGACGGAAAGATGCGGGCGGTGCTGAGGAGACCCTCGGCGGCGGCGGAGAGATGCGGCGCCGATGGCGTTTCTGGGACGGATGCCACCACGTTCTGTTGGGATGCTAGAAGCGAGGAAGAATTGGTGTCGGACTGCCAGACGCGGCCGTCGACGGTGGAGTTGGAGGCGGAGCCGCAGTCGATGAGGTAGCTGAAGGCCGGCGCGAAGTTGCCCTGGGCGGAGGAGGGCGGCGGAGCAACGAGGAGGAGGAGGAGGAGGAGGAGGAGGAGGAGGAAGAGCGGCGGCAGCGCTGCCGCTTCTGAACTCATTGTGCCCGGGAGAGTTGACGGACAAAACTTCTGTCGATCTACGGCAGTCGGGTTCCGAACCCTTCTGTGTTCTCTATCTCTCTCTCTCTCACACCTTATGCTATTATGAACCATCTTTCTTTCTTGTCTATACCCACCTACCCCAAGCATTCCTTTGGCCTGTAGACCCTATCCGCCATCAACGCTGCCGTTGACGACCCTGTTGAACTACTGCCAACTACTACTGCCAACTGGATTCGTTTGCCGCCCACGCAACGGCTTCCTCCACGTGCCGCGATATCATTGGTCCGTTGTACTGCGTGCCTCCATGCTCCTGCCCCCACATCCGACACCTCTCTGCACGCCCGTGTAAAAATGTTCTGACACGCCCTTGCTAAATCTTCCCCTCACATGGCACCCCTGAAGAATCTTCGACACGTCCCTCCACGCCCCTGCACAATTTCCGACGCGTCTCTCCACGCCTCTGTAAAATCTTTCTCGCGCCAATGCCACGCCAGCGCCGAAAGCCGCCGATGTTTGTTAGTTATTGTCCCAGTGAGAACGCGGCAGGCCGGCCCGCCGGGAATCCATGTTTACCGTACGCGTCAACAACTTTTGGGTTGCTCCGGCAAACTCGCTGGCAGGCCTGGCCCACGCAACACTCACCGCACGTTCTTGCATGGCCCACCTCTTTTAAGGCTCCCTTAACCTCGCTCAGTTTATCTCGCCTGTGCCAGCTGTGCATGCCAACTTTGCCCCGAGGACCTTCATTTTATCTGCCGTCCTCATTGGCCAGTTCATTTGTGACGTGTCCCCCATGACTCTTGGCACGCACCCCAAGCAAGGTGTTTCGTCCACCGTTCCTCCTGTTTATTCATGTGACATGAACCCACCCATAGCTTTATCCTCCCCAATAACAATACTAGGGCCACTTGGCATGATCTGGTCTACCATTACTTATTGTATATCCTCCTGGCACACTTGGATTTGGAACTCTGCATGACCACCATCGTGCTGCCAACTACCCACCCCATCAGTGCCAACGTGCACACAAGGGCCTCTATGGGCTCTTTGACGTCCGCAAGTACGTCTTAAAAGGTTAAATAAATGGGGAAGTCTTCCATTTACACTCTATGGTTAAATAAATGGAGACGTCTTCCATATTTACAGCTGTATGATTCCTCAGCAAGAATTCATTTTGACCTAATATCTATTTTTCTTATAATAGAATTACAAATGCTACCTTGGCTTTTTAGCACATCCGTGGAGGCAGTGCTCTCCTTACACTTTTTCCTAAAAGTGTCCCTGAAATATTTCTTTGACACGTTGCCTCGCTGTCTCACTCATACTCCTTTCTATTCTCGTGCGTGCTCTAAGCTTTCTCTCTCTCTCTCTCCCCCCCCTTTCCAAATCTCTCTCTCTCTTCCCAAATCAACTCGTCTCTCTAAGGGCAGTGCTCACGAGTACTTGTATCCTCTTGTTTTTTAAACAAGAAAAAGTAGGATTTTGTATTAAAATCAACGGACCGTCCATTGCAACAACACATCGACACAAGCTTCTCCCAAGAGCCTCCTCTACTTATGGCACCCAAAAGAAGCCATCGGCTCACATTTCCCAACCCAGCAGAACTGCCAGAGCCAAATTTGAAACTCTAAAGCACTACAGCGCTCTTCGACGCAACCATGGGCTCCTAAGAAATCTCTCACCCTTGCTCGAAAAAGCCCACGCCAAAGCTCGACCACGAAGAAGACTATACTCATCCTAGATCCGGAGGGGCAAAAGAAACAAATGCTCACGGCGAGCTTCACAAATTTCAAGGTATCATTGAACCTCTCCAAGCATCAGAAGTGGCTAAAGAAGATCGGCTTATTGCAGTACACTAGCTTACCTTGGGCATCATGGAAGGCTTCCCCGCATGCACTGACAAAATACGAGAGTTTCCAATGCAGCGGAGGTATACTTGCTGAGAATATCATGCTTTCCCCTGATATTATAGCACAGGTCTTTCAGCTTCCTATCATCAAGGAGGAGGTTGTGTACAAAAAAGATGTCGATTAAGACATGTAGAAGGAGTTCGGACCACCAGAGACACAAAAGAATTACTTTTTCATCAATAATGTTCAGGATTTGAGAAGATGCCAGCAGCTTATTTGGTATCTCGAAAGGATGCAGTTGCTCGTAAAAACTAATACTATGAGCGGAGATTCTTATGCTATGCTAAGTGTAGCCGAGAAGGGAACAAAGATATCATGGGCACATTTGCTACACTCACGCCTTATGAGCGAGATCACCGGAAAGGATTTGAGTGCTTCTAATGCTCATTCCAAGATAGGGCCGTTTTATTGTTGTGTTATTTGAATTTGTGAGCCAAATGGGTACAAAGACCTCGGAGGTAGTCCATCACTACAGTGAAGACCGCACCAAAACAATGCATGACAATTAGCATGAGGAGGAAAAGACAAAGCAAGACATGCTACAAGCGTTGGAAGATGCCCAGTACTCCAAAGAGGATAAATATCATGAAGTTTTTCTTTCCATCTGAGGAAATCATGAATGTGATCAATGTGATCATTTGAAATGGACACAAAGTGATCCATACATAGGCTCTTCCGGTGTGAGCAATTTGTTGAGGGAAACTTCGTAAACTTTGGTGGAGAACAGTGCATGCTCATAGAAGATTTGATTTACAACCACTTGTTTCTTGTAATTGATGGAGATATCCAAGCACCATCTTCCTTCAACAAAGCAACGATGGAGGAGGAGTTTGGGTAGGGTCTTCGGGGCAACTACCAGTTGAGCAACTATGCACATGCAGACAAAGCAATGATGGAGAAGTTTGGGTAGGGGCTTCGGGGCAACTACTAGTTGAGCAACTACACACATGCAGACGTTTAGGAATGTTTCCAGTGGGCACTGGAGGTGTTGTTCTTGCAAGAAAATACTTACACCATGTGCTCTCCTACAACTATCAAAGACCCAATTGGTGGCATGGCCAGAGTTCTAAAGGAGAGGATTTGGGCGTAGACTTCTAGAGTGGATGGAGCAAGCTCGACAAGGCGACAGATCTACATGAAGATAGGTCAAATCCTTTCTATCCTATTTACTTTTTCAATGGACAAAGAGACTCTCCTAGATTCAAGTGTTTGTGCCGGGATGGTTGCCAGTGGTGAAGGTGAAGGGTCAACAAACAACTATGTGGTAGCGTATGCCTTTGGTGCTCTTGGTCAATCAAAAGAGGCAACACAAGGAGGAAGTGCAAAGTCCAACACTTTCAGTTTTTATTGCTTTTATTCCACCAACATCCTCATCTCCCAACTTGGTGATTTTTGACTCATCGACGACTCTTGTATCGATGATGGTATCAATGGTCGAGGAGTTACCAATGCTAGTTTCAACAACGGTTGTGGACGACGTTCCACTAACAGAAACAAATGCAATGGATTAGGTTTCAATAGTGGAAAGACAGGTTGAGTTCGACAGATCTATGGGGAGGTGGAGGGTGCCATCAGGATGGCTATAAAGAGCATTGTAGTCCCTACTGTTGTAATCTTGGCACAAATTTTCTCACAAGCCCAAGAGAAGATGGGTTGACTATCGGCTCAGTTGGTAGCCTGTGCCAATCATTTGTTGTAGATGTCTAGCCAGAGGGCAAACTAGCAATGGTAGCTCACGGACTTGCAAAGAGAGGCGGTAATGCAGCGTAGGGAAAATGCCGCATTGTAAGTACAGGATTGTAAGTACAGGCTTGGTGGACGTAGTAGTTGGTACCTCAGGTGCGGTAGGAGAAAGCTAAGTCAGAACATATCTAGCAACTCCATGAGGAGAATGCAAGATCTAATGGGGAAGATAGATGGATTGGCACATTAGCTTGCCATGGTGCCCGAAGATAGATGATAGATGAATTGGCACATTGTCTTGCCACGGTGCGATGCTGGATGATAGATGGATTGGTGCATTAGCTTGCCATGATGCCTGATGACATGTTGATGAATGTGGTGTAGCTTGATGACCTTTTGGGCAGCATGCAACTTGATGTGCAGGTGCCAGGAAGAATGGAACACTCAGGTCGTCATAGGTTGGCACCATGCTGTGGTTTTAGAGAAGTCAAGAAATAGATATGGGTGGAGGTGGTGGGATTGGAGGAGTTTCTAGAGTGTCTATAGAGAGCACTCTCACCATCTACACTCCAAGTGCACAGGGTACATGTGGTAGGGATGCAGCCAAAGGAAAGTCGTAGCGAAACCCATACCTACAGACTAGGAGGCCAAGTATAATGATATGCCCAATGACTTGACAAAGGTAGTCAAGCATAAATTTTAGATAAGGTGGCATTGATGGGACCTATGCACTTGGCTCAAACTCACTTCACACTCAACCTCAATCTACCTTTTGGGACTATAGTGGTGGAGTAGATGGAGAGGAAAAGGTGGCCCGGAGCCAAGTGCTAGCGACGACTCACAGTCGCATCCACTACAGTGGTTGACAGACATTGAGCAAACATGCCGTCAAAGCCATATCACTCAACAACAACAACAACAACAGATTGGTGCTACGTTGCAACAATAGAGGTTACGGATCAACAGCAACAATGCAGGAATCCCAGTGGCACAACAGGCAGTGCAAGTGCAGAAGGTAGAGCTCCTAATGCGGAGGAGGGAACTAGTTCTCCTCTGGCATAGTAGGGTCTCAAGAGGTAGAAGCTTTGTTAAGGATGGTGTTTAAGGCTTGGAAAGTGGATTATCTACAGGTTGTAAGCTCTAAAGTTGAGGAAAATATGTTTCCCCTATAATTGTCTCTGTTGGGACTGAATTTTCTTTTATGAATATTATATATAGTGTATTTTTTGCCAAAAAATTCAGTTTCTTTTGATTATTCTGCAAGACTAGTGGGATGGGCAGTACTTCGGGATGTCTCCTTCTTGGATAGGTTCTCATCCTTAGCCTTGCTCAAAATGATTGTAATGCATTGCACATAACTGACATCTAATCAGGGTTCAAGTCCCATGGTTACTAAAGGCCTTGTGGTGTTATGGATAAATTTGACCAAAGTAAAAGGCATAAATTTGTGTGTGTGCTTGTATGTGTGGCAATAGTATAATAAAATATGGTGTGCATAAGGCCCAGGGTTGAGGTGGCAGGGCATGACCATGTGCCACCCTTCCATGTAAGAGGACCCATAAGGTGTGTTGTACATAATCCATGGTAGTAATAATATAAAATGATAAGGTGGCATGGGTCCTCCATGCACCACCCCTCCACCTAGGCGGTCCCACGCCTACATTTAGTGAGATATGGCCCAAGGACCATGGGAGAAGTAATATAAAATAGGTGGAGATGGATATTATATTGGATTATTCCCTCCATGTAGGATAGGCCCATGTGGGGGAGGGTGTAGAAAGTCCAAGAATGCAAGTTAAATAATGGGAAAGTAGGATGAGGTGGCAAGATTCCTTGTGCCAACCCTCCACTTGTCCTCCTAGATGTTTGAACGTATTATAAAATTGGAAAGAGACCAAGGGAGCATCTTGGACTTGGGATATGGGGGTTGATGTATGTGGCAAAATGAGGCAAAGGGTTGTCGCACACAATTGAGAGTGTGTAACCGCCTAGCCCACATGGGACACTCTTCCACATACACCATGCATGTGGGAGGATGCATTTATTGGGAGAGACCCCCTCTCTTGGCTATAAAAGGAGGGGGCTATTTCTTGATGGAACACGCTCGTTCTTGTAAAGCCACCTAGCTAGTACTTTGATTTCCCCCCCCATCTTTCCAATAAAGCATGACTCTCTTCCCTTGATGTCTCCATCTCTACATTCCACCTCCCATCATGTACATGCTCCTCTTCCCCCTCTTCCTTCCCCCTTGTGCCATAGTCCCTCTCTTCATTCCCACCCCTCTTAATCTTTTTTCCCCACCTATGTTAATGCTTCTTACCTCACGTTCCCTTTTCCTCCATGGCCCTCGAGCATCGCCATGCCTAGCGTCTAGCCTCATGTATTGAATTCTTTTCTAGTTAATAGAATTTGGTGTGGCTATAGGGATCGAAATCTCCACAGCTAGTGGTGTAAAATTCGTTACTCCTACGGCTGGGTGTAGTTTTGCAGTACCTTCCGTGTGCGGTTCTTTGCTTCTGTGCCTCCAATCTGCATATCTTCTGCTCGTAGTTCTCCGTCTCTGCGGCTGCAGAACTTCTCAGTTTCTGTGCCTTTAGCCTGCGGTTCCTACGCATCTTCTAGGTTCCTGCGCAGCACCACGCATAATCTAGTCGACCGTGCCTACAAAACCGCTCATGCGCATCTGCAACACCTGCACACCCCTTGGTTGCAGCTAGCGCATTTGCGCGTCGCGGACAGATCACGAACCACGACTATTTTCTGAGTTCCTGCGTCTTCTGGTGCATCTGCGCATCGCGGACAGATCGCAACTATTTTCTTGGGTTCCTGTGTCTTCTGGCGCACCTGCGCATCGCGGACAGACTTTTCAGGCTCCAGCAAAAGATCTCGCGTCCCTATCCTCTTCTCCTTCTCTTTCTCTCCTCTTCTCCTCTCCTCTCCTCTCTTTTTATTAAGGAGTGGGAATTGAACCCAAGACCTCCCCATTCACAAAAGGAAGACTTACCAATGGGCCAGCAAATAGGAAGTGATGAAAGTGTAAAGATATTGCTCATATGGTGAAATCTCATGAACTGTAACTCTCTAACCGTAGGGAGTTTCCTCTTGTTGTAAAAAGCAAAAGTACTTCATTTCATGTGCTCTATTCATATCTGATACTAGATCGTAGATTCTGAACTTTTTCAAGTTCACTCCTTGGATGCATGCCACACGAGGAGGGTGGATATTTATGTCACTTCTCGATGAGTTCAAGGATTTGGTGCTTGGTCCTCTGCTCATTACGGCTACCAATTGGCGAGATCTCTTTCTTGATCTTCATGTCGATCTTCAACAACTGATTGTACAATGCATTGTTCAAGGAGATGACAAGTGGGATGATACACCGTGGATGATTCAAGGTGAAGAATTAGTGATACACTGGGAGGACTTTGATTTCAATTCTACTCATTGTGCGGTGATCGAGCTACTTGCTGCATCGGAGGTAATTAAAAGGGTGACATTCTTCGAAGGGTGGGATGCTCTCCAAGCTTGGGGGGAGATTTGGCGCATCTACTTATTAATTCCTGTGGATAAGCTTGTCTTGAATGATTTCTTCTCGATCTCATTACAAAGGTTTCTAAGGCTCGACTATGGTTAGTAATGTTTCAACCAAGGAATCCCTTTGTACCTAATCAACCTTTTATGCCTCATTTTGAGCTTCAAGTTGTAATTCTTTTTGGTCTAAAGATAAACTATCAACAAAGGATTGCAAGTTTATTTGGTGCTGGTGAAGCTCACTTCACCAGGGGGTGAGGTGTATTGTTATAGCAAGTCTGCACCAGCAAGTACTTGCAACCAAGCTGAGTACTCGGCACTCATTTTTGGGCTACAAAAGGCACAAGAACATCGCATCAAGCAACTTGAGGTACAAGGAGATTCTCAACTCGTATGTGAACAAGTTAGTGGAAGGTGGAAGGTGCAGAGCAAAGGCTTGGTTCCACGACATCAACAAGCATTGGAACTTTGCCAACAATTTGAAGAGGTGAAAATTCAGCATATCCCTCGAGCTCAAAATATAGTTGTTGATTTCTTGGCACGTGAAGCTTGTACTTCAATCACGCATGAAGCTAGTGGAAGCACCGCCCCAACAAAGCTGCAAGCCACGAAGGAGGGTGATCATTTGTAAGGAATGCAAAGGTTGTGGTCATCATGAAACTAAGTGTTGGGCATATTTGATACGAGTTTACCAACTTCGGAAGATCATCAGAAAGGTCCTCAAGGACATTGCTCAAAAGAAGGATGCCAGACCGCACACCCCTTGAAGAAATAGCATGGTGATTACAAGAACTGGAAGAAGCTGAAGGTGATGTGCAAGCTCTCCAACTGTTGACATTTGTCATGGCATTCTTGTTTGCCTTGATGAACAACCTCATGCAGCACTGTGTCTTTAACCCTCACTTGTAAAGATGGATGCGATATCATGAGGGTTGGTCCTTTTAAGATTGTCTACAAGCTATTCTATGCTGAAGATTCTTCCCGTGTAGTATTTCACAATACACTAGTCACACCCTACCCTACCTATGTGTGCTTTGTGGATGTA
Organism: Dipteris shenzhenensis; assembly: GCF_047967505.1. Lineage (NCBI taxonomy): Eukaryota > Viridiplantae > Streptophyta > Polypodiopsida > Gleicheniales > Dipteridaceae > Dipteris > Dipteris shenzhenensis. The sequence continues at coordinate 8,737,366 of NC_141609.1, read as the reverse complement.
TCTTCACTTGATTTTCAGTTCAAGCTACCTCTTTCCATTGTTTTCCAATAGATAGGCCTCATTTCAACTCTCTCTTTTCCATTTTTCAAGCATGGCTGACATTCCCGTGTTCTATGGATGGGTTGAAGAAAATCCAAATGAGTATCTTGTGGCCTTCAAGCGCCATTGTGTTTCTCTCAATTTTCTTACTGAAGATAGATGGCTGCTGGTTCTTCCCATGTTTCTAGAAGGTTTGGCTCAAGTGTGGTATGAGAAGTAGGTCGACGACGTTCACCAAAGCTAGTCAAGGTTAACAGCAGCGATGATTGAGTATTTCGGCAAAGAAGAGGAGCCGGAGAATGTGTACTGCAAGTGGCAAACTTGAAGCAGTCAGAAGGTGAGATAGCGCGTCGATATGTGGATTGAGTGGCCGTGCTTCTGGACCATTTAATTGCCACGCAGGAGGACAATGCCGGATTTCGAGCTGGAATGACTCAGCTTGTGCTGGGCTACCTTGTAGCGGAGCAAGTGATGAATTCCACCTCAAGCTTAAATGGGAGAATCCAGAAACTATGGTGCTAGCACATGAGATTGCTCAAAAGTTTGATAAAGTTCAGTCTAACCCCACTTCAAAGAAGACGATTGTCCCTCCGCAACCCCCTCAATTCTTGCAACAACCACCTGGGGGGTCTAACTCAGGGGCATACCCCCACCTCTCATCAGGGATGTATCCACCACCTCCACCTCAAATGTATGGTCCTCCCTTAGATGCTTACCCTCAACAAGGAGTATATCCTCAACCTCTGCCTAGAAGATTTCCCCAGCCTCGCCCATGAGCCCCCCTCCTTCCTACTCCCCCGGCCCCTCCTGCTAAGGAACCTGGAGTCAATGACCTAGCCAAGGCCCTGAATGATCTTCGGCTTGAGATGGTGGGCATCAAAAATCAAGCCAATCGCCCTCCAAGAGAACGTGCCAATGTTGTGTGCTACGAGTGCCACCAGAAGGGTTATTATCGCACGAAATGTCCCAATATTCCAAGGGTGAATCTTCTGAGTGAATCAAGCACCGAGGATTCTGACGTAGAGATCCTTGACCTCGGGAAAAGAAGTCATACCACCTCGGACCCCTCTCCAAACTGTGGACTCGGCCACCCCAAGAAGAAGGTGTCCTTCTCAGAGCCCTTAGATGCTGAGATGGCAGACCCACCAATAGAGAAGACCAAAAGATCTCGCAGGAGTAAGTGGTCGCCCTCAGATTTTCCTATCGGCTTAGGGCAAGAAGACCTTGCTCATCGGTCTTTGAGCATCACGCTCCCTCAACTAATAGCATTAAGCCCTAAGGTGAGACGTGAGCTGCAGCAAGGGCTCTCAACAAGGAGGAGCAAGAAAAAGGGAAAGGTATGAGAGGTCTCTTCTATCTCTGAAGAAATTGATCGGCACCCACATACAGTAGATGTCATCATAGATAATTGCTGTGTCAAAAGTGTGTGTGTTGATGGGGGAGCTGCATGTAATATCATGGTGCCCCGAATCATGAAGAAATTGAATTTGAAATGCACAAGGCGTTCCTCCACTCGAATCAAGGTAGCAGATGGTCGACAACTCGCCACCCTGGGAGTCATTGAGGATTTGCCCATCACTGTCAATGGGTTGACCACCACCATCAATTTCTATGTAGTGGACATCGACGAAGATACAAGCAGGATTTACCCAGCCATACTCGGGAGACCATGGTTGAGAAAGAGTGATGTAGTCAGCTATTGGAAGACAAGACACATGTCTTTTGGTGCTTCTAAGGAGAAGATCCCGGTGCAACTAGGTGCCACGGAACTAGAAGAAGAAGAGGAGCAAGATAGTGATACTCTCTCATCCTCGGTGTCTGAATCAATGGAAGAATCAGACGGGGGGGAGGAGTTCTCAGAGGAGGAAGTTTACATGATGGGGGTGTCTCTGACCCCACCACCTGTAGAAAAGGTAACAGCTAGTCCTCCACAGCTTGAATCTATGCTTTCCCCAGACCTCACTCCAAGTGAGAAAGACTAGTTCCTAGAAATGTTCAAAGATTTCCCTGACCTCTTCACAACTAGCTACCGCCACCTTTGCCATGTGACTGCCATAGAGGACAAGATAGAGTTGAAGCCTGATGCGAAGCCTATGGCTCAGAAGTATCGGAGATCAGGGCCCCTATAGACCGATGCTTTGCACCACCTTCGCCATGTGACTGCCATAGAGGACAAGATAGAGTTGAAGCCTGATGCGAAGCCTGTGGCTCAGAAGTATCGGAGATCAGGGTCCCTATAGACCGATGCTTTGCGCTCAGAGTTGCAGAAACTTGTAGAAGCTAGGTTTATTGTTTCGATTCACAATACTAAATGGGTTTCACCAGTGGTAGTCACCCCAAAGAAAAACAACAAGTGGTGGGTCTACATCGACTATAAGAAACTCAATGCAGCCACCAAGAGGGACCATCATCCTCTTCCCTTTCAAGACCTCATTCTTAAAAAGGTAAGTGGTCATGAGATTTAAACTTTCTGTGATGGTTGCTCCGGGTTTTATCAAATTAGAATTGTTGAGGAGGATGTGCTTAAAACCACATTTGCCACACCTTGGGGGACATTTGCATTCAAAGTAATGCCATTTGGCCTCACCAATGCTCCTGCTATCTTTCAAAGATTTATGCAGATGGTGTTTGCTCCTTATTTGGGGGTTTTCTTGGAGGTGTTTTTAGATGATTTCTATATATTCTCGGCACGTAAGGAGCACGTCATGAAGGTTAGGTTGACCTTCCAAAGGGTCAATGATGCGAATGGCAGCCTCAACCTTGATAAATGCACCATTGGAGCCACTCAAGGGAGGTTACTAGGACATATTGTCTCATTTGAGGGTGTCAAGCATGACCCCGAGAAGGTAGAAGCTATCCTCAAGCTCTCCCCGCCAATAACCAAACGTTAGGTACGCTCATTTGTCAATCTAGTAGGATACTATCACCGCTTTATTGATCAATATTCTGCTTTGACGTGACCCATGACTATGCTGTTAAAAGATGGAGTTGATTTCTCTTGGGATGAGGATTGTGATCATGGGTTTGTACAAATCAAGAGTGCTCTAGCTTCAGAACCATTCCATGCAATCCTGATTGGTCAAAGACTTTCTATATCAATCCTGGGTTTGGTGAGCACACTCTGGCAGGTATTCTTCTCCAGCAAGGGGAGGATCGGTTCATGTATCCCGTTCGATTTGCTTCTCGACAATTGCTCGAAACTGAACGACGCTACTCTGAGGCTGACAAGCATGCTTTGTCTTTGGTGTTCTGCATTGAGAAATTTAAGCATTATGTTGCTGGAAAGTCCTTCATTATAATCTGTAGCAATGGTCTTGCAAAGCAGGTTCTTCAATCACCAAATCCCATGGGCCGGTTGGCCAAATGGTTGGCAGTTTTACAAGAATATGATTTTTCTTTCAAAATTGTAAAAGGGGGTTGTTCCAACTTGAAGAATGCTTTGATTGATTTAGAGGAGTGCCTCGATGTAACCCTTGTAGCGGCCATAGAAGTTGGGGATCCATGGTATGGTGGAATCTATAGGTTTCTAACCGCTTTCTCCTTTCCTCCAGAAAGTACTAGCTATGAGAGAAAGAAAATCCATAGAGGTAGTAGGCGCTACACTCTCTTTGATGGGGTGTTATACCGTCAAGGCTTGGATGGGGTACTAAGACGGGCCATTGATGCGAATGAAGTACCTAAGGTATTGAAGCATTATCATGATGGATTTTGTGGAGGCCACTATGCCGGTGACTATACAGCTAAGAAGATTTTACATGCTGGGTACTATTGGCCGACCTTGTTCAAGGATGTCACTATGTATTGCAAAACTTGTGAACCATGCCAATTCTTTAGTAGGAAGGATTTGCGTCCTGGGCAACGTCACCTAGTAATGTCCATCCATCCATTTTAGAAGTGGGGAATAGATTTTGTTGGGCCCCTACCCATGACTACCCGCAAAAAGAAGTAGCTTTTGGTAGCCACTCAGTATGTCACTAAGTGGGCTAAAGCTATCGCCCTCCCTGCTGCAAATGGTAAGGTAGTTTCAAATTTCATATTTGAATGTATTTGCACAAGGTTTGGGACACCCATGGAAATAGTATCTGACCATGGGAGTCCATTCTTAAATGAGGCAGTGGAGTTGCTCATGGATCGCATGGGTATTGATCACCGCACTTCCAGCATCTATCATCCAGCATCCATGGGACAAACGGAGTGGACCAATGGCCTCCTTTGTAAATCCATGGGAAAAATGGCCATAGGAAATAGGAGCCAGTGGGATCAGATTGTCACTGAAGTTGTGTGGGCTTACAACATCACTCATAAAACGTCTACAGCTCACACTCCTTTTGAGTTGGTGTATGGTACCGACGCAGTTTTACCACTAGAGATAGAGATGGCCTTGAGATTGGCACGAGAACAGAGGATGACAAAAGATGAACATGTAGAGGCCAAGTTGGTACAACTTGAGAAGTTAGATGAAACCCGACGCCTTGCACTACATCAAACAGAGATCCAAAAGAATCGACAAAAGGCCCGCTTGGATGCTAAAATTTGCAAGGGATGGGAAAGACACTTTGCTGAGGGGGATGTTGTGCTATGCTTTGATAACAGATTGGACCACCAAATGGATAAGAAGTTCTTGCCACTGTGGACTGGTTTATACAAAGTCATCAAGGAACGTAGCAATGGGTCTATACAAGTTCAGGAGCTACATGAGCCATATGGCAAGAAGGTGATCAACAAGCATTGTCTCAAGCCCTTCTTTGTGCGTGATGGTCTCAGGCATGGAAATGCTATGCATTCCCTACCCTAGGGGGGGAGCTGTTATGGATAAATTTGACCAAAGTAAAAGGCATAAATATGTGTGTGCTTGTACGTGTGGCAATAGTATAATAAAATATGGTGTGCATAAGGCCCAGGGTTGAGGTGGCAGGGCATGACCATGTGCCACCCTTCTATGTAAGAGGACCCATAAGTTGTGTTGTACATAATCCATGGTAGTAATAATATAAAATGATAAGGTGGCATCGGTCCTCCATGCACCACCCCTCCACCTAGGCGGTCCCATGCGTGGATTTAGTGAGATATGGCCCAAGGACCATGGGAGAAGTAATATAAAATAGGTGGTGGATATTATATTGGATTATTCCCTCCATGTAGGATAGGCCCATGTGGGGGGGAGGATGAGGTGGCAAGATTCCTTGTGCCAACCCTCCACTTGTCCTCCTAGATGTTTGAATGTATTATAAAATTCGGAAGAGACCAAGGGAGTATCTTAGACTTGGGATTGTTAGATATCAATGCTCCACTCTCATGTAAGTATGAAGGAACTAGCCCCGGGGGGTCCACTAGGGTTTATCGTATGGTACCATGTAGTATCCTCTAGCAGTGGTTCACATACTTCGCCATGGATAGGCAGATTGAGATCAGGAGAATCTCTTCAAAGCAATGCAGATAGTGGTATGCAGGTATCACGAAAAGGAAAAGTGAAGGTAGATCAGCCCATGTTTGATGTGAATGCAAGTCACTCTTATGTGGATGGTGAATCCAGTGGCTCAGAACAGAGCATTGATGATGAGTTGGGTATTCCTTCTGTTGTTACACCTGGAGTAAGGAAGACCAGGGATGTTTTGAGAGCACTTGGAAGTGAGCCTATTTTGCGTAGGTCTACCAGAGCTAGGTATCCTATGGATAGGCTAAAATATGATGGATTTACAACCATTCACTATGCCTATATGGTCAAAGTGATACAAGAACCAGAACCCACTTCTTTTGAGTAAGCCATGGGCAAAGAAAAATGGGAGAAAGCCATGATGAAGAAATGGATGCCTTGGAAGCAAATGCTACATGGGAATTGGTGCCTTTGCCTAAAGACAAGAATGCAATTGGCTGTAAGTGGGTTTATAAGGTGAAGCACAATGCAAATGGTTCTGTGAACAAATACAAGGCAAGATTAGTTGTCAACGGGTATGCACAGACATATGGCTTTGATTATGAAGAAACATTCAGTCCGGTTGCAAGGATGGCAACTGTAAGAGTAGTCATTGCTATGGCTGCATCAAAGGGATGGTCTTTACATCAGATGGATGTAAAGAATGCCTTCTTGCATGGTGATTTGCAAGAAGAGGTCTTTATGGAGTAGCCACCAGGTTATGTTCATGCTGTTCATCCTGAGTTTGTTTGCAAGTTGAAGAAAGCCTTGTATGGCTTGAAGCAAGCACCTAGAGCATGGTCTGACAAGATAGGACAGTATCTTGTCACTATTGGCTTTCAGATTTCCGAGGCAAATTTCTCACTTTATGTGAGAAAAACAGAGAAAGGTATTATGCTGCTTGTCATTTATGTTCATGATTTGATCATCACAGGTGATAGTGATCAAGATATCCTTCATGTGAAAATGCTATTGAAGCAGAAGTTTGAGATGAAGGATTTGGGAGAGCTGCGTTATTTCTTGGGCATTGAGGTGATTAGATCACCAAGTGGGATACTGCTCTTGCAGAGGCAGTATGGATTGGACATGCTATCCAAATATGGGATGATAGGCTGTAAGCCTATTTTAGTTCCTTTGGAGCAGAATGTAAAGCTGAGCGCAGATGCAGGTGAGCTTCTGGAAGACCCTACTATGTACAGATGCATAGTAGGAAGTTTGATTTATATGACTATTACCAGGCCAGATTTGAGCTATGCTGTTGGATTGGTAAGTTAGTTTATGCAGGCTCCAAGGAAACCTCATTTGGATGCGGCTAGATGCATTCTCAGGTATGTGGAGTCCACATTGCAGTATGGACTATTTTATGAGACTGGGGTTCAGATACAGTTGCATGGATACACTAATGCTGATTGGGCTAGTAGTATTTCTGATAGATGATCTACCAGTGGATATGTGTTCTCTTTTGGGAGTGCTGCAATCACTTGGAGCAGCAAGAAACAGCCTACAGTTTCCTTGTCGAGCACAGAGGCTGAGTACAAGGGTGCAGCAATGGCTGCATGTGAGGTAGCTTGGTTGCATAAGCTACTTTATGATATGCATCAGTCTACAGATGGGCCAGTTGTCATTTATTGTGACAACATGAGCAGTATACACTTGGCAAGTAACCCAGTCTATCATGCTAGAACAAAGCACATTGAGGTGCATTATCACTATGTGCAGGAGAACGTTTTACTAGGTCTTATTGATCTAGTTTATGTTAGCACAGAGGATCAGGTAGCTGACATATTCACGAAGGCATTGGGCGCAGAGAAGCTACACAAGTTCAGAGACCTGCTTGGTGTGCAGGAATTGGGATTGAGCTCAAGGGGGAGTGTTGAGATATCGAGCTCCACTCATGATATGCCAAGGTGACCGTTGTGCATTTATGTCGCCGACTTGTTAGCTACAGATGCGGTTGGTACACCGCCCATGAATAATAGCTAGATGATAGCTATCCTTATGTACTCTACTTCATGGCTCAATTAGTATGCCACCTTAGTTAGCTGAGTTTGGTTTGAGACCCACATATAGGGTTCTTCTATTTCTTTGTACTAGAGTTATTTTTGGCTTTGACAACTAAGAAGAGGAAAACTGTTTTTAGCCTCCACCTTTGTGTGTATTCCCCCATTGTGTATGTGAGAAAGCCGCAAGTGAGACTCCTTCCTTCTCTTCCACTATCTTCACACTTTTCCAACCACCCACAATTTTTTCGCATGGGAAATTGCAAAGGCATTAACAATATTTGAGGGAAACTATGTGCAATTGTTCACACCTACCCAAGTGGGTCTGCATTATAGTGCAACATGCCATGTGAATGTTGCGGAGATTCATGTGAGGCATCTTGTGGAAGTTTCGAGTGTTGTGCCTAGATTCCTCATTGTGGATACAAATTGGTCAAGAATGTATGGAGCATCGTGCAGAGCAATGTTCCACACTATCAAGAACCAGACAGGAGTGGTGGGACTGGAGGAGTTTTCTTGTTCTTTGATGCAAAGGAAATATTTTTATTTCTTTGTGGTGGACTTTACAAGGTCACGTGCCTCCACTTCTTGTTTGTGTTGCTATAATCATGAGGGCCATATTTTACAGAGTAGGCTGAGGTGATTCAAGATGGTGGGCTTGCATTGGGTCTAGCACATGCCATCATGCAGATTCTATGTACTAGAAGGAAGTGTGCAAGCCTCTTTGTGGGTAACTTGTAGGTGCTTGGTTCATTTTGCAGTCTCATCTCTTGCTTGTACCATCTTTCTCTTGTGCTACTTTGCAACTAGATGAACTTCTTGATGCATACATTTTGATGGTAAGAATTGAAGAACCACCAAATTGGTATGATAAAATGTTGTTATTTCTTACTGATGGTTTGATCCCTGAAACATTAACTAGGGATTAGAGAAAAACTTGTTTTACAGAGCAGACCTTTCCTAGTAATTGCTATTGTTTTGTATAGAAGAGGAATTGATTAGGTAATCATAAGATGTGTGCAAGATCATGAGCAGAAGGCTATCCTAGCTGAAGCCCATGGAGGAGTAGAAGGAGGAGACTTCTTTGGACATATCACATGTAAAAAGATTTTGCAAGCTGGTTTATGGTGGCCTATAGTTTTAAAAGATGCTCATAATTGGGCCAAAGCATGTTTTCCATGTTAGAGAGATGATAGACCACTTGACTATGATAGGATGCCCCATCAACCACCAATTCTCCTCGTGGGACCTTTTTAGAAATGGGGACTAGATTTTATTGGACCCATCAAACATCCAATAAAGTTTTCAGGTAATCAATATATTTTGGGTGCCAGTTGACTATTGTACAAAATGGGTTGAAGCTGTAGCACTCAAAACATGCAAGGCTAGTACTGTGGCACATTTCCTTTATCACAACATTGTCACTAGGTTTGGTGTTCCTATTGAAATAGTGTCGAATAGAGGGAACCATTTCCCCAACAAGACAATTAGGAAGATGACTAAAATTCACATGATGTTGCATAAAAATTCTACATCTTATTACGCACAAGCCTAGGCTGAGAGCTCCAACAAACTAATGAAAAAAGTATATAGAAGAACAGTAGCTGATCACCCAAAGGATTGGGATTAGCACTTGGATTCAGTACTATGGGCTTTTAGAACAACACACAAGGTTGCAACTGGATTAACACCTTTCAAGCTGGTGTATGGCTATGATGCAGTAGTACTTATGGAATTTGTGGTGGGTAGCCTAAGAGTGGCAATAGATAATAGATTATCCCTAGAGGATTCCATCAATGCAAGATTAGAACAACTTCTACAATTGGATGAGGATAGGCTCACAAGTTCACATACTGCTAATATTATTTGGAAAAGGAGGCTAGCCTCGATTAATAGAAAGATAAAGTTCAAGTTGTTCAAGAAAGGTGATTTAGTGTTAATGTTCAACAAAAACGTGGGAAAAATGCCAAGAAAGTTTAAGTTGAGACATGATGGCCCATTCAAGGTACTTGAAGTTTTTTATCAAGGTACCTTCCAATTAGCTGACCTTCATGGCCATCCATTAGTGATGAATGGTTTCAGGCTAAAACCTTACATTGGACCTGACCCCACTCAAGCAAAGATAAATACAATCTCCTTGCAGCTCTGCACTTACCTCAATAGAGATGATGTATATGTTTCAGCTATTCATATTGATGGGTTTGTGTACAACGGACTCCAACAGAAGTCCAACACCAATTGAACATACACAGAAAACTAGTTGTTTCATCTCCCACAACATTCAGGTATGCTCTAAACCATATAGGTCCAATAACATAAGTGGTGAAGGTACATGGAAGTTAATCGATGCACCCACAAAGGAAAGCCTGGCCCCAACATCCATCCGACGCCGACCACACAGGGTCCGACTCCAATCCACCATGAGTTTAGGTGCTTGATCCTAGAAGGGACTTGGCTTCCTTTTGTTTGACCTTGTATAGTTGATTATTAATAGGGCTCCATTTGGATCCACTGGGGGCCAACCCCACTATAAATTATTTTCACAATGTATCCCAATTAATTTTCTCTTCAAGATTTAGAGCCCTATATAGCCCTATACCATTGGTGTACTTTGCCATCTAGGCTTAGCCAAAAGCATTGACTTTATCTATATCTCCAATGTCCCTAATAGTTTCACAAATCTGGTCAAGCCTCTCAACATGGGACATCGGGCCTCCTTCACCTAAGAATTTTTTGATAGGCTAGGACATCGTGATTGGATTACTCCTCAAAGGATTAATATCCCTTTCAGTAAAAGTTGGCGATGTGGCCTCCCTTCCTAGTGCTTGCACTAGGAGAGAAGGCTCATGGAAGAGGCTTGAGGAGACTAGAGCTACAACAACATGAGGCCTAATGGTGGAAGAGATGCTGAACAAGGAAGAGGAGGGCTCCTTTTATAGAGATATTGTCACCCTCCTTCACCCATTTACAATTGTTGCATGTAGATTCTTTTTCCCATCAATCACATAAGCCCATATGTCACCATCCATGTCCTTTTTGGCTACTCTTGCCATGTGTCCCATCAAAAGATGCTCAATGCTCTTAAAATATTGAGAAAGACAAGAGTCTCCTCACATGGAGCCCATAGGGACCCTCTCTTTATGTCCACATCCTCCTTATTCCACATGGGAATTCTAGAAGGATTCCTCTTGACTCCACACTCCTCCACATGCCTTTCACACACTTGGCATGTGATCTCTCTTATATTATTGGAACACATGGACATGAGCCCACCTCTTTATATGACTCACTCTTCCTATTTTCTAAAAACCCCATAATATCCCATACACAAATAATTCTCACCCCATACCAAGGTATTTATCATTCATACACATGGTATTTACAATGATCCATTCCACTCATCCTCTCAATCCCATACAATATCTTAGAAAATAGAAAATTCTCTTATGTAGACTCTTGAGTCCATCTCTCTCTAGTTCATTCTCTCTCTATGAGTAGTCTTGGAGCTTCTGCTCCCTCTTGTAGTATGAAACCTCTTCTTCTCCCTTGTATTTGTAGTATTTTGAGTTACGTTGGAGTGGAGTCTCACTCTATTGGTAATGAAGGTCACTTCAGGTTCTCTCTCTTGAGTGTCTCTTTCTTTTTTCCATTGTTTTCTCTTCCAAAGTGCTCAAAAGAGTTGTATATTCGGCCGCTCATTGCACATACATGGTTTATCTATTTCCCAAGCCACAAAGGGACTCTTCCTTCCCTCCTAGGTGACCTCTATGGGACTTGGATCGTTGATGAAGTATAAGCATGGAGGTAGTATTATCCCAAGTCGGCACCAATAGAAGGAGTAGGTGTTTTTCATGACAGTTTGACCCCGTGTCAATATTTTGCTCATAACTTTTTGCTCGATGGTCCGATTTAAACGAAACTTATAATAATGTGAAGCTCTCTTTAAGGAGCATCATGTTATGTCTTCAGTTATTGTATTATATGTCAAAGCAAAAATCTATGACTCTCTGTGTGTGAATGTTTCTTTTTCAAACACAATTCTTACCCTTGTCCAGTAAGCTGCCCATATCTTTCCAACCGCTTCTTTGTTTCTTACGAAACTCATAGCAGAGCGAACCCATTTTGAGGTGCATCTCAATATGTATTTGAATATTTAACATCATGTCTCTGTTAAAAGTTATGGGTCTCTGTGTCTTATGATATTTTGGAGAGTGTTTTGAGGTAATTGTAAAGGTATCTACTATGAAGGAGGTGCAATGTTTCCCTAGAACCTACCCATCCGACCCAATCATCCCCTTAAAACTCCTTGATATATATCAGTTCATGTCATGTTGAGTCGCAAGATCTTCTTTCAACAACGTATCGCTCATCTCTTTGGCACAGACCGGCTTGCTGAGATTATGGCCTTCGCTGATCCTTTCCTTCTCCCTATGCTTGAGTACAACATCACTTGGGATGTTACCATCTTCATTATCATCTAAGGGAGGATAGTATGGTGTGGTCTCTTGGTTTAAAAGCTTCTTTTTAATGTCCCTTTCCTAGTGATGAATATGTCTATTACTTAGTTCATAAGTAGTAGGAAGTGAAGAGGTGTGTGAAGTTATTACCCCCAACTTCATGCCACATCTTTTTTGTGGAGACGTCAAGTACATTTGGTATTGGATTCATCCCACCTTACTAAACGGTCTCGGGTGTACTTGATTGCATGTTATTCCTAGTATAGGGATGTGTTTTCTGATGTGATAAAGGAGATGCCTGGAAGAACTCCGTTAGAAGAGATTGCAAGCTGTTTAAGAGAACTAGAAGATTGTGAAGGTGATGCTCAAGCTATTTGCAAGGTCATCATGATCATATCCTTTATGTTTGCACTCTTGAATATGTTGGTGAATCAACAATGCCGTCAGTAGGCACAATGATAGATTGGGGATTGTTTCATGCACTAGCAGCTTGGTGTGAAGAAGAGTTGAATCTTTGGGTAGTTTTTGACTATAAGAATGGAGTGGTGATTCTCAATGCTTTCAACTTCTTTTGCTATGCAAATGATGAAGAGTACAATATCTTGAAGCTGTTATGTGCACTTCCAATTGTGAGAAGGGTAATTCTTCTCAACCTTGCAACCCCCTTATGAAACCTTGAACTCCCATGGAGGCGAGAGCCTACATCCATCTTTGTGATCAAGCTCTTTTTCTCACCCACGTGTGGATAAGATCTTCTTTCTACACTTTAACTTATAGAATATGACTCGAGGATCTATGCTAGACTTGTGAACACCTATGCTACAACAAACAATGACATGATGTTAGGTTACCAACACCCTCGGAACCTGCACTTGGGAGAGATAGTGACAACATTTTGTGGGTTCGTTGCTAGGAAAGTTAGCACCTGAAGAGAAGGCGGAGCATGTCTCTCCCAATTGTAGGTTCTAAGGGTGGTGGTCACCTACAATCATGCCGTTGCTCATTGTAGCATAGGTGTTCAAAAGTGTAGCATAGGTCCTTGGGTTGTATTTTGATGAGAGGTGTAGGCTAAACCATAGAAAGTAATTCTCATGCGTGCGTGGGTGAGATCTCATGGCAATATGGCTCTTTGAAAGAGGTGACTAGTTGTTTGAGCATCTATCTGTTGATTGGGGTTGAAACTGAGCTTGGGTAAATGTTCATAAATCGTGAGGGACCTCTCTAGGATTATTGGTAAAGCTTCACTTTATTTGGCACTCTCCTTGAGTGTTTCAACCTTGCATATGTGATGCATGTTTGTCCAAGGCTTTGATGAGTGTTTCTTGGCTTGTCCATTTGATCTTGGAGTTTCTATTGATTAGCAGCCAATTGTAAGGAGAATCTACCTTATCTGGATCATGATGATTGGCATCCCACTAGTAGCGATGGGGTACCACATCAAATGTGGGATGCGTTTGAAAGGAAGATGGAGATTATAAGTACTCAAGGAGGTACTTTTCTTTGAGCAACTTTGGTCTATGCTAAGCAGGTTGTGGCTCCAGTTTGTTTCTTATGTCTGGAGTGATTTGTGCTTGGTGAACATTCATTAAAATTCTAGAGAGATCCCATCCTCCTCTTAACTACATATCTAGGTATTGCTTCCAAAAATCACCAATGGGATTACCAGGCATGGGAATCCTATTTGTATCCTATTGTAACTCTTGTGTGGGTTATCCAATTTGTGAAGCTCATTGATGGAATCATTCCATTGGAAACTCAAGTGAGATCTAAGGAATATGTGGTCTTGGGGGAGAGGAAGAGGTTATAGGGGACAAACTTGAGGTGGAAGCAATTAGTGAATTTGAGAAGGTAGAAGTATGGATGATCACAATAAAGTCTGACTAGTTTTTCCACATGCAATCCCAAATCCTACAAAAGCTTTTGAAGCCAAGCAATCTCACATGGAGCCAATGCTGTGCACCTCTGTACTCTGCTTTTGTACTAGACAATGCCACTGTGGGTTGCTTTTTACTACTCCAACTCACCACTGCACTACCAAGGCTGAATGCATAACCACTAGTGGATCTCCTATCATAGGCACATCCTATCCAATCTGCATCTGTGTATCCAACCAGTTCTATATCCTTTCCATACTCATAAAAGAGTCCATACTGATATGTTGCCTTGACATAGCACATAATCCTTCTCAGTGCATCCAAGTGAGGCTTCCGTGGCATCTCAGCTCCAGAATCAGCCATCATCTTCAAGTTTTGATCCAAGGGAATATCCATTGGTTTGCAATCCTTCATGCTAAACCTCTCCAGCATATTCAAGGCATACTGCCTCTACATAAGCCAAATGCCATAAGGTGTTCTCAACACCTCTATTCCAAGAAAGAACTTCAAGTCCCCTAGATCCTTCATATCAAACTCCATTTTCAACTTGCTCTTAATTTCAGCAATGCCATCATCATCACTACCAGTCAGAATCAGATCATCAACATAAATCACAATCACAACATATCCAGCAATTGTTTTCTTTGTGAACAGTGAATGATCAGCCTTCCCAACTGCAAAACCAAGCTCTTGCAAGTATCTGCTGATCCTTTCATTCCATGCTCTAGGTGCTTGCTTCAGCCCATAGAGAGCTTTCTTCAACCTGCAAACATAGTTGGGATAGTCAGGGTGCACATAAACCTCGGGCTGAACCATATAGACGTCCTTCAACAAGTCACCATTTAGGAAAGCATTCTTGACATCCATTTGCTGCAATTTCGCTACTGCTATGATAGTTCTCACAGTTTCCATCTTGGCAACAAGGCTGAAAGTTTCCTCATAATCTAGCCCATACTGTTGTGCATACCCTTTGGCAACCAACCTTGCTTTATACCTTTCCACTGATCCATCAGACTTGCATTTTACTTTGTAGCCCTATTTGCAACCAATAGGATTCTTACCTTCAGGCAACTCCACCAAATCCCAAGTCTGATTAGTGGCAAGAGCATCCATCTCCTCATCATGGCATTCTACCAATGGCCATGTTGCACAACCTCACCAAAGATAGTTGGCTCAATATGTCCCATAACTTTTGTCATATATGCATAATGCCAAGTAGCATAACCACTATAAGTTAACCTGTCAATAGGATACCTGACTCTCTGTGACCTTCTCAATGGAGTGCCTGACTCTCCTCATTCATGAGGAGGTATGTACCTACTTCCCTTGACTCTAGGTGTAGACACAGATGGTATACCGTGCTCACTATCCAAACTGTCACTACATGACAAATCATAGCCACAATTTGATGGTCCAGGGACATCATTTTTAGCTTGTGAACACACCTCAAAAACCTTGGCTTTCCCTTTATCTCTCCCCCTCACTGACATAGAGTGTCCGCGGAATTGCGTAACCTGCCAGACCAAGGATTCACTGTAGTAGAACTAGTCGATGTAGGCCCAGATATGGATGTACTAATTTGTTGATTTTTATCATATGCATGACTTGCGGATGCATCATTTGGAACAGCCACTTTTAGCTTGCCATACCAAGATTCCAGCTTATAAAAAACAACATCCCAACTCACCATAGTCTTCTTGGTCGATGGGTTGTAGCATTTATAACCCTTCCGATTCTGTGCATAGCCAATAAACACACATCTTTCAACTTTGGGATCCAACTTCCGTCTCTTTTCATCTAGTATATGCACATATTCCAAGCTGCCAAACACTTTTAAATGACTTACATCAGGCTTCTGTCAATACAATTTCTCATATGGTGTGAGCATATGAATGCCAGCAATAGGAGTGCGATTCAGCACATACACTGCAGTTGCAAGTGCTTCTACCCAATAATAATCAGGTAAGTTCTTTTCATTCAACATGGCTCTACCATAGGAACCAATCACCCCATTCTTAGGTTCAGCCACTCCATTCTGCTGTGGTGTATGTGGGCATGTAAGCTCCCATCTAATCCCATGATAGGCCAAGAAGTCATCAAATTCATTTGACAGATATTCACCTCCATTATCTGATCTCAAGCATGTGATATATGACCCAAACTCCTTTTCAACATGTTGCTTGAAATGCTTGAAGGCAGGCAGGACCTCATCCTTATGTTTCAAAAAAAACAGCCATGTATACCGGTTGAAATCATCAATAAATGTAACATAATATGACGAGCCTCCCATTGAGGTAGTGTGTGTGGGACCCCAGACATCAGAGTGAATCAACTGCAAAGGTCTACTACTCTCCCGCAGATGCTTAGTGAATGGAAACCTTGATTGTTTTCCAAACTGGCATGCAGGATAAACATGCTCTAAAGCAATATACTAGAACTTTGGCAAGCCATCGATAATGCCTCTTTGCTGCATATTTTTTAGCTTCTGAATATTAATATGACCAATGCGTTTATGCCAAATTTCCAAATCAGAGACAACACCCGTACCATGGGTAAACATGGTGTAAGAAAACAATACAACGTCTGTGCTCAACAGATAACAAGATCTCGTATGCAAGAGAGAAAAACAGATAGTATGGAGAATCAAAAATTTGATTACTGTAGAACTGATACAATAGATGGCACTGCCTCCCAGCCATGCACTCCCTTGAGAGAAGCTTTGATTGAATGCTGGAAACAGTAGAGGACGGAGGCTGGATACTAAGGAATCAAGGTTGCTGTAGCCAGTGATGAAATGGGCTTCATAGGCTTGCTCTTATATAGCCACTAGTAGTAGTCGGTTGGACCCAATTGGGTGACCAACCCAGTATGCCCAAAACGGTCGAGTGGGGGTCGGTCCCGAAATAGGCCACCGACCACACGATAGAACCAGTTCGGCCCAGAGCCATTCGGGATCATCTAGGGCTCCAAACGAGACCCGCAACCCGTGCCCCGAGAAATGCTCCATCTACCCTCGGTGCGGTCAGTCATGGGATGCCTTCCCGCACTTGCATGTATCCTTGTTGGCAGTGTGCCAACTTCGTCCAGCCATCAAGCCACACATGGCTCCCATCTGGTGTCCAAACTAGGACCTACCGGATAATTGAGCTACTCAAATGCCTTCTCCTCATATGGGGGGCTTAAAGTAGAGTTAGCTGGTTTCCGCGTAGTTACACGAGAGTGGAGCATTGATATCTAACACCCCCCCTCAATGTCCACCAGCAAATGAACTTACCTTTTCGGCCCAATGCCAAGTCGATGAAGATGCCTCTCCAGCAAGTCTCTTCCAAGAGCCTTTGTGAAGATGTCCGCAGCATTCTCTGTAGTCAGATAGTACACCAAGTCGACCTCTCCATCCATGATGAGCTCGCGTACAAAGTGATATTAAGTCTCAATGTGTTTTGTGCGAGCATGGAACACAGGGTTCTTTGCAATTGCAATGCAACTCTGATTGTCACATGATAACTACGTAGGCTTGTTCTGCACTGCACCCATGTCCCCCAAAATCCTCCTCAACCACACTGCCTCGCAAGAAGCAAAGCATGCTGATTTGTACTCAGCCTCAGTAGAAGAAAGAGCAACTATGGGTTGCTTCTTGCTGACCCATGACACAGCTCCAGATCCAAGTGAGAAACAGTAACCTATCACGAACCTCCTACTGTCCACGTCTCCTACCCAATCCGAGTCACAGAATCCGGTCAAGATGTTGCCCTTGGTATAGGTGATGCCATAATCAAGTGTGCCTTTGATGTATTTCAGCACCCGCATCCCTGCCCTCCAATGGTTCTCCCGGGCTTATTGGAAAACCTGCTTAGTACACCAGTCACAAAGCTGATGTTCGGCCATGTGTTGCACAAGTAAATCAAACTGCCCACAAGCCTTCTGTACTTCCCTTCATCCACCAGTGGTGATGAATCCTCGTTTGAGAGCTTCACGTCAACCTCCATAGGGGTACCAACTATCTTGCACTCAGCCATGCCAAATGCCTTCAGTATCTCTCTAGCATACTTTAGCTGTGAGATGATCTGTTTTGGCTCTTGCCAAACTTCAATCCCCAAACATAAATGCATCAGTCCAAGGTCTGTCATTTCAAACTCTCTTCCTAGCAAATGCTTTGTCTGCAAGATCTTCTCTTCATGGTTCTCTGTTATGACAAGGTCGTCCACATAAAGGACCACGATCATACACCTGCCTCCTTCTCTGAAGATATACAAGTTTGCATTAGATGGGCTCCTCTTGAACCTGTTTTGCAGAAAGTAGGCATCAAATTGCTGGTACCATGCTCGTGGGGCTTGTTTCAGCCCGTAAAGTGCCTTCTTCAGTTTACAGACTTTACCTTCTGAATCGGGGATCTCAAAACCTTGTGGTTGTTCCACGTATACCTCCTCCTTGAGATCTCCATTCAGAAAGGTGGATTTTACATCCATCTGAAACACGGGCCAACTTCCCTGGGTAGCTAAAGCCAAAACACTGCGAGTTGTGGTTAGTCGAGCTATGGGAGCAAAAGTATTCTAATAATCAAAACCATGTACCTATGCGAATCCTTTTGCCATGAGCCGAGCCTTGTACTTATCCAACGTGCTGTCGGACTTGTACTTGATCTTGTACACCCACTTGGTTCTGATTACCTTGCGTTTTGGTGGTTGATCCACAAGGTCCCAAGTGTTGTTCTTCATTATGGAGCCATACTCCGACTGCATAGCCTCCATCCACCTATCATCACCTTGTGCCTCTTTAAGACACTTGGGTTCATCAGCACGGATCACTTCTGTCATCAAAGCATAGTTGACCAAGTGTTCTTGTGCCCTTCTTTGCTCCTCTAATCTCTTGGACCGACGCTGTCTGGATGGTTCCTCCTCAAAATGGCTAGAGGTTCTCTGCCGTCCAAAAGCTGCTTTACCCACTTCGGGAATGGCCATTGCCATTGTGGTTCTATAGGCTCTTCTTCATCTTCTTTATCTTAAATCCTCCCAAGCACCATTGGGGGAGTTTGCTCTGCTATTGGTGGTAGCACTGGATGGATATCCTGATCCTGGTTGTCTGGGAAGGAAGCATCCTCCTCCAATTGATTTCGCTAAGGTTTAGATGACCAAACCTCTCATGCCACAGCTTAGTGTTCTTCACATCGGCTTGAGCATTGAAAGCTGAGAGTTCGTAGATGTTGTTGCACCGTGTACCTTTACCAATGACCTTCCCTTGAAGATCCAAAATCTGTGTGCCATTCTTATCGAATTGAACTTTGAGGTCCCGATTCGTGATCGCAAAAACGGACAAGAAGTTTCTCTTGATATCTGGCACATAAAGAACATTGGACAACTATTTTACAACTCCATCTGACTTGAGAGCAATTGTACCTTTTCCTTTTGCTGGACATTTTGCATCATTGCCGACTGCTACCAGGATGTCATTCCCTACCGGCTGTAGAGAGGTATACCAATCCTTCCGACTAGTCATGTGGCGCGATGCACCACTATCAATAATCCAAGGTTCATACACAGGTACATGAACTGCCTCCGTGCAAATCTCCTCAATTGCTACGAACAGCTCTATTGGTACTGCCTGCGCGCTGTTGCTGGACTCTTTCTTTACTCCGCTCTTCTCATCTGCAATCTTCTTTCAGCACTCATTCTGCTTGTTCCCTGCCTTGTTGCAATAGAAGCACTTGATCTTCTTCTTTCTCTTTTTATCATCAGAAGAAGATAGGTTACCAGAGTCCTTACCATTACCTTTCTTTGATCGGATCCAGAAAGCTGAATCTTCTCCAGTCCTCGTCTTTTGACGTATCTCCTCCTCTAGAAGCATCATGCTAAAATCCTCAAAGTTGAGGGGCAGATTTTTGTTTTCCGTATTCAACGCCATAACAAGACCATCGTACTTTGGTGGGAGAATCCGTATGCACCTTCGTGCTAGATTCTCACTGGTGATGATGATGCCAATTGCAGTCATCTGATCGCGCAGATTCAATAACTTCCGCACGCTACCTCAGATGCAAAAGCTATCAACAAACAAATTATAGCCAATCCACAGGTCTACAACTTGCCAGTTTAGTGCAGGTCCAAATTCTGCAAGGTTTCATTGTTATTTGCTGCTAAAAACAAGCACCTGCACACTTTTGACATCAGTCCGAAAACTTCCAGTTACTAGTTCAATGGATCAACCAGACTCAAAATGCCACTTTGCTACTATCATGGCAAGGCATAGCATATGTCAAGCTACTTGACATTAACATCCAACCACTGGGCATCCAAATACCATCATATATATCCATGAACATTGCAATATCATGCCTGCAACTGCATCTGACAATTTGATAGTGTGGTAAACTATGACTTTTTCTTATTTTCCCAAGCTCATAACTTTTGATAGTAAATCCAAATGAACTCGCTTCCAAGAGCAAAGTCAGAGCTTATATATTGCCTCCAACTTGTCAGTTCAGACCAGCATCCAAATCCACACAGTTTGAGAAATAAATAGTCCAAAAAATGACAATTAGATCACTTTTAAACAAACAAAAAAAGCAGCAGCACTTTTTGTGTTTGGAGGAACACGGGAGTCCTGGTAGCTCACAGAGAGACTAAGACTCCACAAAAAATGATGTATGAGGATGTAGCAAACCTTTGGGGTGTTGATAGGAGATGTAGGAGAGTTTTTTTTCCAGCCACAAACAACCTCCAAAGAGCTGGGCGATGAGGTTTGGAGAGACGTTTCACAAACAACCTCAAGAGAGCTCGACGATGAGGTTTGGAGAGACATTTTTGCTTCTTACTACTGTATATACCTCTTGCTTTGCTCAAACCAAGTAGTAGTCTAGAAAAAGAGATCAGCTCCATTCTATCACAGCCAAACAGTAAAAACGAGTTGTGTTTTGTCAAAATACATCTCCTACAAGCAACCTATGGGTAATAGCGATCTCCCCTTAGCAAGAAGACATCAATTGGACAGCTCCCAAGCCAAACAGGAGCTGAAAATTGCTACTTCAGTCCAATAAACAAGATCTCTTCTCATTGCTTCGAAGCTTCAGAGTAGGAGAAGCACTCCCGCAAGCTTCCACAAGCAGTGGGCAACCAGAAGGGGCAACCAGAAGGCAAGGAACGGTAGCTCTGATGCCATATTAAGAAAAACAAGGAGAGATATAGGAAGCAACTAGGAGGGAGCAACAATTTGCTCCACAATCTTCTCATATTCACCCCACACAATACAATTGAACACTACTAAGGTCACACCCACACATAGTAGATAAGAACTAACTATGGTTGAGTCAGTGTGACTTACCATATTCACCTACTCACACAACAGGAACAATAACCGAGAGCTCGATTTCCAACAAAAGCATATGGAACATGTGAGGAAATTGTTCCAACTTCTTACAGATAATTCTCTTTTTGCAAAAGAATCCAAATTGAATTCTTTACAAAAGAAGTGAAGTACTTGGGACATATTATAACCCAAGAAGGGATACGTATGGATCCCAAAAAGGTCAGGGCCATATTGGAATGGCCATATCCTACAAACAGGTTTGTATGTGTTTAATAGGAGATTCATCCAAGGCTCTACTAAGATTGTTATTCCAAGGCTAAGATTGCTATGCTAAGATTGCTAAGATTCATCCAAAGCTATGCTAAGATTGCTATTCTGATGACGGACTAGCTTAAGAGGAATGGAAGTACACTCATATGGGATGAACCTCAAAAGAATAGTTTTGAGAAATTAAAAGTGGCTAGTGCTCTTGTCTTAAATGTAGTGGATCTCAATGAAGCATTCGTTGGTTGCAACAGATGCCAATGATTTTGTTGTTCGGGCGATACTTTTAGAAAAGGATCAACAAGTGGCTTTTGAAACCAAAAAGCTATACCGTGCCCAATGTAATTACTTAGCATATGAGAAGGAACTGTATCCTATAGTCTATGTTTTAAAGAAATGGAGGCACTATTTGTATGGTGCCAAATTTGAGATCACTTTTTTTATCAAGAAATCATTAAATGGATTTGCAATCAACCAAAGCTTAAAGGAAGAAAGATAGATGGGATAAAATTATGCAAGAGTTTGATATTCAATTGATATATCGGAAGGGGAAGCTCGATGTGGTAGCAGGCTCCCTATGCCGAATGTTAATGAATTGAGTTTTACTCAACCCTAGAGTCCCTTTAAAAAAAATGTGAGTTGGATTCTCACTTTTATGAAATATGGAAAGCAATCAAGAAGAGGGATCCAACTAATCATGGAGCTTTCATAGAGTCACATGGAAATGGTGACGCACCACAGGTTGGTGATAACAGACTCAAGTGGAAAAAGTATACAATTGAAGATGGCTACCTGTTCTACAAGGGTAGAGTATGTGTCCCAAATAATAATGACATTAGGCACCGAATTCTTTCTTGAGTGTCATGATAGTCCGAGTGCTAGCCACCCGAGAATTCAAAAGATGTATGCACTTTTGAAGAGGCAATTATTTTGGTATGGAATAGATAAGACATCCAAGACTATGTATTGAAGTGCCAAAAATGCCAGGTCAATAAGGCTGAATGCCTTATGGTAGAAAGTCTCCTACAACCATTGGAGATTCCATCTTGCAAATGGGAAAGTATCGCCATTGATTTTATTGTTGGATTACCTAGGACACAGAGGGGGCACGACTCTATATGGGTAATTGTGGATCAATTGACCAAGATGGCTCACTTTATTCCAACCAATGATGAGGCTAAAACTCTAGAACTAGCTATATCGTATCTATAAATTGTATGGGCTACCAGCCGGTATTGTTAGTGATCAGGATAGAAAATTTAACAATCATTTTTTGAGGGTTGTGTTTATGAGGTTGTCCACTTCTTTAAATATGAGCACTTCGGATCATCCATAGAGTGATGGTCAAATTGAAAGGGTCAATTAGGTCATTGAGGATATGCTTCAATCATATGTAAGTAACTGGCAAACTAATTGGGAGCAATATTTACCCATATTAGAATTTGTAATGTGCATATAACAGGTGCAAACGTTCAGCTACAAGTTTTAGTCCATTCATAATGATGTATGGATTTCAAACTAGAGCCCACTTGTAGTGGGACTTGAAAAAGAGAAGGTTCAAGTGGCTAAAGACTTTCTTGAGGATATGAATCAAATGCTTAAGATAGCTAAAGATAGCACCAGAAGGGATCAGGATAGAGCAAGTTATGCAAACCTCGACTGTAGAATGTTGGATTTTGAACTAAATGAGACAGTCTATCTCAAGATACCTGAATCTTCAAAATCCCTAAAGACAAGTAAATGTCCAAAGTTGACTCCTAGGTATTGTGGACCATTCATGATACTTAAGAGAATTGAAGAGAACTTTCTTACAAATTAGCTTTACTAGAAGGATTTAGAATACATCCAACTTTTCATGTGAGTAGGCTTAAAAAAGGATGATGATAATCTTATTGGAAATGAGGTCCTAGCTGAACTCATTGAAGTTGCTACTTTACCACATGAACTAGAAAGAATTTTAGATAGAGAAGAAAAAAGAACACAACATATACTATGGCAAGAATCTCTGGTAAAGTGGAAAGATAGACCTGAAGAGAGTTCAACATGGGAAAGGGTAAGCAATCTCTAGAGGAGGTTCCCAATTTTGTTTTCGAGGACGTAAACCATTCTTAAGGGGAAGAGAATGTTACATCAACTACAATTACGTAGACCATGGCTTAGTTATGGTGAGGCAGGAGATCAAGAGGGCTCGATAGTGCTTGCATCAATGGGAGTTTAGAGGGTCAGGCTCTAGGGGCAATCCTAGGCCTATGCACTAGAATGGGCTGCAAAGGTAAGGCCTAAAGAGGCATAGAGGGTCTAAGGTCCATAAGGACACATAGCACTCAAGTACACTCCTCGTGGGAAGCACTAGGCTAGGGGGAGGATTCTAGAGGGAGCTTGAAGAAGGTCTAAGGGAGAAGACCTCACAAGATGCATGAAAAATTGAGCTTTGTCTAGATCAGCTGGGCTAGGTGGTAACTGTCTTATAGCCCTCTATCTTGTTAGAAGGTCGTAACAATTTAGGAGTTATTGACATAGAACATGTTGCTTTCAAACTAGTTTCCTCATGGGTGATTAAATCTATTTTGCATCTTGAGGCACACTAGGCTAGCCTCCTCCTAAGAAACTTTAATAATTTCAGACCCGTCGGGGTCCCTAAATGGATGAATTATCCCAGACTCTCTGCTTTGTGCAACAGTGAACCTTGTCAAACCAAGGGAAGCCATCTTTGGAGAGCACTATGGTATGCCTTTGAACAAGTCAAATGTTAGATAGTTTTTTCTTAGTAAAGGGGCTTTCATGGGCATTGATTCTATTTGGGTGTCAGTATTCTTCAAGAAGTCCTCCCTAAATGATGTTGAGATTGTCAAAGCTTGGGTTCTCTTTAAAAAAGGGTTACAGACATTAGAAAAACTCTGGCACAAGTAGTATTTTAGGGGGGAAAATGGCATGAAATTAGAAGAATTCAGATTATCAAATTAGGATCACGTTCTGATCATGAGCAGAATTCTCTTGTGGCAGCAAGAGTTTACTTGGAAAGGAGGGCACACGTTGAACCCATCAAAAGAATTTATCTGGGTGGGAGCTCACTTATATCCTATCCCAACCCCTTTCAATGATATTGAAGAGATTGCTAGGTCTCTCAAATGTAAAATGATACTGACTGACAACAAATATAAATGGAAGAATAGATTTCTATTAATTTGGGAGAGATGAATCCCAAAAAAATATCATACTCTCCTTTGGCTTCATCCTTCACAAAACAATTTGGACCAACTCCAAAAATGAGAGAACAGGGAAAGGTTCACGTTTTTGTAAAAAAATCCGTACAGTCAAAGAAGATGTGCCTTGATGCAAGGAAAGTGTGAAATTTGTGCAAATGCAGGTTGGACATCCTATTAATGGAAAGCAATCTTACTAGGAAACTCCTTCAAAATGCCTCACTCCTTTTGGATTATTTTGAGAGCACATGCACTATGGTGTATATGGATTGCTAAGAATGCCTATCAGTTTCATGATCCAGTCACAATGCTCTTGATTCTTTCTCACGTTGGTTTAACAAAAATTGGTCACTCTTATAAAAATAATTTTTGGATTACTAATATCTCTGCTTATCTTGTGAGTAAGCCAAGCTCCTTCTTGATCAACCAGTTTACAACTACAATTAATCACTTACTCATCTGCAACAGCAGGAAGAGATGGAAGAACACTACAAAGCCTTCAACAACTAAAAGGACTCTCTGAGTGTTTGCAAAATCAAGACATCCCCCCGCTCTTTCCTATTAAAAAAGAAGCTCTTTGAAAGTTTAGTCTATTGTTTCTCGCTACCACAAGCAAGTTTTGTTAAATAGCTATAGATTGTCAGTCAAAAGATGCTTTTTACTTTGTTCTCTATGGAACACAAAGGTTGTATGGAGCTACATTGCATAAATCTTTTGTGAATATAGATACAAACTACATTTTTGCCATAAAATAAAGTAAAATAAAATCTCCAAGACTTGATGACACACCTCACCTCAACCTCCTTTAAACAACATGCATCCACAACCCATCTAGCTAGTTCTACTTGCTTTTTTAATTTATACACGCACCCACCCACCAAGCAAGAAGGCATACAAAAAAAAAAAGGTACCAAACCATCTTTATTTTTCTATTGTTGTTGATAAAGTTAAAAAGTAATTAAAATAAATATTTGTCGATTGCTACATCCTCCCTCCCCCACAAGGAAGTTTTATGGAACCAACTATAAAGACTTGTTTATGGGTAGCAATTGTAGGATACCATGTCCCCATGATGTGGCCTATGTATTCATGTAGTTAAACCACCTATAAAGCATTATTTAGGGGTTGTGATAGTAAGACTCCCCAGTCTTCTATGCGGACTATGTACTGTTACATGTCATCCACAAGTTTGCTCTAACAAAAAAACTCTCATGATCTCAACAAATTATTGCTAACAAAATCCCCATTAACACATACACACAAGTATATAAAAGTTGCCCCCCATGTGGAACTCTTCATTGTTATCACGTCAATAACATACAAGCACAACCACTCCCATGAGTGTTTATCCACAACACATTGCTATATCATAAAAATCTAATTTCACTAAGCTTGCATTCAAAGTATGTTTCTACTAATGATGTAGTGTATATTGTACAAAAACAATGGAGTTATTGTCACCATAACACCCATCATATGATAACACAACACTATAGAGTATCACATGCCCCCCCCCCCCCCCCCCCCCAAAAAAAAAAAATAACATAAAATCCACTCGAACACACACCACAAGTATTTAAAAAATGGCCCTCACGTGTAACCCTTCATTCTTATCATGTCAATAACATACAAACACAACCACTCCCATGCATGTTTATGTAAACACATTGCTATATCATAGACACTAAGCCCACACTCCAAGCTTAATGATGTAGCGAGTGTATATTGTACAAAAACAAGAAAGCTGTCGTCACATCATATTGATAACACAACACTACAGAGTATGACATGTCATGCATGATGATGTGGAAGAGATTGTCATACAAGAGAGAATTGCTTTATAGGACGCTAGAGCAGGCTGATCCAAAATCTGTAAGACGGCAGACTTTCAAACCTCTCCTCAATATGGTTGGGGCCAGTTCAACAAGGACAAAAGGTTGATGAAGCTCAAGACTAGAAATCGAGTTCCAAGAGAGTCCGATTTGATTAGGTCCATCACCACGTTCTATGCATTAGAGTTTTAGATATATGGTAGCATGTGAGGTGGCCACTTTTTGAATTAACAAACTTACCTTACGTGGATTGATGTGAATCATTGTTCTTATCCCTTCTAGAGATTAATTTTGATTCTCCTTTTCAAATGTTAGGGCTTTTTCCTAGTGTTTAATAAATGCTTTCGCTCATGGTTAGTTCCTTTGCTCTTTGTTGTTTGACCCTGATGCTTGATGCCAATTTTCTTAGGTAAACAAAGATTCTAGAATGTCACCATTATCTTTTAAGGTGTTTTTTTTTTTTGGGCGGTGAACTAACATCTTTATTAGATTAAAAAAGAGGAAAAAGAAATTACATATCTGTCAGTTCCGTATCCTGTTCTAAAGACAAAAATTCTACCATAGCCCAGCCAAGGCTTTACAAGCTTCATTCCTGTGTCCAAAAGTTGTCGGCGTCCTTAGAATTTCGTCCATGTATATTGGTATCGGCATTCTCCCCTGTGGCAGTCTTTGGAAAGCTCTTCCATTCCTAAAGTTCCATATAAGAGAGGATTACAGCCCTGAGTGGCAGGACTGATTGGAAGGTGAGCTCGTTATACTTTCCTCTATCACCGAGGAGAGCAGTAACTTGATGTGCAACTTCATTCCAGTCAGCTTCTTCTCTACAGCCGACCACAGTTCCCTCGAGGTAGGGCATTCCACCAGCAGGTGCATGTGTGTCTCTAAAACTACTGCAGAGTGGGCATTCCAGGGGGTATACGAGGGTTCCATTTAGAGAGTCTCGCTCTTACTGGCAGTTTCTCCATAACATGTTCAGCGTGAATGATTGGGTGGCAGACCACACTCCTTTTAGTCTCGAAAGCCACCTGTGCACACCGTCTCTCAGAGCGTGAAACTTCCACTACCTCCGAGCCACCAAAGCAGGGTCCTTCACACTGTGGAAGTCTCTGCATGTCAATTGGTTGAGGGGTTTGCCATTGGAATCGATGAAACCCTTGAAGTCTCGTTCCTCTCTAAGCTGATTGCTAGTTGGCCAGCTGGGGTCAATTCTTTGAATCATGCTTCCAACTAACTGTTGTTCCCTCTTGCTGAGTCCAAATTCCTCATCTGCTCCGACCTCTTCCACTTGTTCCCGCCTGAGTCCCAGATCTGCCTGTAAACAATGAGGCCCTTCCCAGAGATTCTTCTCGCTAACCTGGGATTTTCGTGTATTACTCATATGCCATCAGAGAGAGCCCAGTCTGAAGCACCTGCCTAGTGAAGCATCCCCGTAGAGACTGCGGAGACCAGTCCATTTAAATCCTCTGCCCTTCCAGATCTGCACCAATTTGGAGAGGACCTCGGTTTGAGGAATTTTAACCTTCAAGTCAGAAAGGATGATGTCCTACCACGGGGCAGTTACACCGTTTGGTGCGTTCTGGGTGATCAATTCTCTTGCTTTTCTTGCCCAGGGCTGGTTGCTCCCTAACTGCAGTAGTGTTTTGGAGCACAGTGCGTCGTTCTTTTCTTTCATGCTTAGTCAGGCCTAAGCCTCCTTCGTCCTTGGGGGAGAAGAGCAGCTCTGCTCTGAATGCCCTCCATCCCAAACCATATCTAGCGTACATTTGTCTACCTTCTTCAAGCAAGCATTCGAAAAGAGGAGCATTGATAGGACGTATACCATTAAGGACTCCAGGATGTGTTTTGCCACTGTTAATCTGCCTGTGAAGGAAAGCTGCTTGCCTGTCCACTTCTCAAACTTACCTTTTACTTTCTGTATTGCCCATTCAAACTTGCTCCTTAGGTTGGTTCCTACCCCTATAGGGCAGCCTAAGTATCTGACAATCTGCCCTATTGGGATCCAATTTGGTAGCATCTTGGTTGTCCATTCAGGTCTTGGCCTCCAAGTGAGCCACAGAGCCTCGGTCTTGTTGCTATTGACTTTCGAGTCTGATAAAGCAGCAAATTCGCTGAATAGTTCCATAAACCTGTTGACATTCATCTCGGAAGCTTCTAGAAAGCTAGTGTTGTCGTCCACGAAGAACTGAGTGCAAAAGTTAGTATTCTGTAGAAGACTCAAGCCCTTGATAAGCCCTCTGTTCATTTGATAGTCGAGCTGACATAATAGTGGTTCCGTGGTTAAGGCAAACAACAGTGGGGCTAGCAGGCACCCCTGCCTTACTGACCTCTGAAGTTTAAACTTCTAATAGTGATACCCATTAATTGAAATTGTCACCCAAGCATTTGATAGAAGCATTCTGGTGAGCCCACAGAATCCTGACCCAAACCCAAGAGCATGCATAGTTCTGAGTATGAAATCCTAGCTTACTTTGTCGTAAGCCTTTTCCAAATCCATATTTAGCATCACATAACTTTCTCCACTACTCAGTGCATAGTCCATTGCCAGCGTGGCATTTAATACTGCATCCTTGATGTTCCTGCCCGCCACAAAATCATATTGGTGCAGGTGTATGAGTCTGCTTAGAAGGTGTCTGATCCAATTCGCCAGTAGCTTCGCTAGAATCTTGTAGACGGTATTTAGCATTGTCAAAGGCCTCCACTGGCTTGGGTGGAGCTTATTGTGCCCTTTGGGAATCAATTTGATGACCCCTGTGTTTATGCTACATGGCAGTTCGTTGTACTTACACACCCAATGTATTAATTTCACCAATTCAAACCTACAAGTGGCCCAATGATGCTGAAAGACTCTACCGGTATCCCGTCCGGACCTGGTGCTTTGTCTCTAGGCGTTTGCATCACTGTGTATTTGATCTCCTCCTCCGAGAAGGGTCTCTGCAGCATGGCTTCCTCATGTCCATCTACTCGCCTCTGTAGGTTGTGAAGGAAGGTATCCATTCTCTCCTCGTAATTGTCTAGTGGTGCAGGCTGAGTGCCTGCAACTCTGGCTAGATGAGCTGTGAATACTCCTGCAATTTCTGCCTCTCCATGGACAGTCACATTATTCTCATCTACTATTGCTATGATGCATTCTCTCTCTTTTTTGTCTCTGATGGCATTGAAGAAGAATGGGGTGGGTTTGTCTACTTCCTCTAGCCACACTTGTCTTAGTTGAATTTTGACCGCCTTTAGCCTCTTGTGCTCTTGAGCTCTAAGGAAGTGATCCGTTGTATGGAGAAGTGCTGCCAATTTCGGATCTTCGAGCGTCTCCTGAAGAGCGTGGATCAGTGATACTCTGGCTTGGGCTGCATTCCCTATTGTTCTTCGAGCATTTCTAGCTCTGGATCTCCCGTACTCTTTAGATGCTTGTGTCACTGCTCGTATGCAGTTCCTCCATGTGCTTGCAAGGTTGGCAAGCTTGGCTGCTGCCGTTCTCCACGCGTTCCTCATTGTCTCATCGAAGGCTTTCACCCCCCAACATTGAGGCATTTAATTTGAAGGGCAGCAGGCCCTTGAAGGTCGAATGTGTGCCCAGCATCTCTACCGTAAGCAGCAGAAGAAAGTGGTCTGATGCTTCATGTAAAACTTTACCTTGTAGGAAGGGGGAGATCCAGTCTCCTCCTTTACTCAAATAGCCGGGCTGCTCACCAAGTGTTGTCTCCATGCTTGTTGTGCCACGTGTATACTCTCAGTTGTTGGAGTGCCCCAAAGGACACCCAATCTACCAAGCCATTGGCGGTCTCCAATTGCTTCCATGCCAGTTGCTCCTGGTGGTAAGACATTGCCGTGCTCTCGTGAGATCTGTCCTGGGGGCTAGTAACGTTGTTCCAGTCCCCCATCAAGATCGCATTCCTCAATCTGATCCACAGCTCGACTCTTTGATGGGCTGCATTGGGTGCATAGATTGACACCGTTTAAAAAAAAAGACCTTGGAGCTCAATTTCTACCATCACAAACTCACCTCTCGGGTCTGCGAAGGTGTCTAAGATCTTCATCGTTTCCTTAATCAAGAGGGTTGTTCCACCTTTGCCCGCTGTTTGACAGTTGTTGTTGGAGCCTTGGGGAAGGTGCTCTATCTGTCCCCGATCCAACCAAAGCGAGCATCCCCTAAGGCATGCATCTTATGGGATAGAAGGAAAGAAGTCCCGAAGGCGTTGGACTTGGCTCTACCAAACGATTGGCAACTGTTCATCGAAGTGCACTTTCGCATCTTCCCGGACGTATATTACTATTGCAAGCAGAGCGAACACTTTGCGCGAGAGTGTCCTAACAAAGCTACGACGAAGAAGAAAGACGTTGCGAGAACACACAGCGAAGGAACCCCCAAAGGAGACAAGGGAGAAAACAACGAAAAAACAGCACAAAAGATGCACAACGGAGAACTCCCCCAGCTCCTCTAAAGGCTGGAACTGGACCCAACTGAAGCGGAAGAATCCTCTCAAGTGCAAAAGCTCCCCGTCAGGTGGGAGGAATCTCCTAACAAGCAGAAGCCGCCCCAAGAGGGAGGAAGAAGACCATGCAACAACAAAGAAGGCGAGAGCTCAAGCAAGGCGACTGGCCCAGTACAACAGACAAGCTCCGAAAAATCTCCTAGGAAGACGGACTCCCTCAGATCAATCAAGGGGAAAGCACGAAGAGGAACCCCTTTCATTAATCTGTATGCCCCGTTGGCGAAAGATATGGATCATGACTCAAATGATGAAGAGGGGTGGAACAACCCCTCCAAGGTCAATAGCGACCTTCATCTCGTGGAACGTGAGGCATGTCCCCCTCTTGGAAGCAAGCAAAAGTGTACCAATTGATTAACGGGCATAAACTGAACGTGCTAGCATTGCAAGAGCTGAAGACCAGCCCGAATAGTTTCGACAACATGAAAGTGCAAGGGTACAGCATAGTCATATTCTAAGGTGTTTTTAGAGTGCTTTAGCCTACCAAACTTTTCTATTTAGCTAGTTAGAATATGATCTCAAGTTTCAACAATGTTCTTTATAAAGTTCTATTTGACATTTAGCTGTAAAGGCTCTGGTCTCCTCATGTGAATTAAAGGACTCTGGAGCGGGATACAAGGGTGGTTATCACATTGGCCGAATTAGGTGACCTCAAAGGGATAGCTGGTTGGATAAATGTGCTAAAGACTCATGGACAAGTGCTTTTTGGTCAGTAGTTGCTTTCTAGATGTAGTGGAATTCATTTATTGATTGTCTAACTTCTAGAAGACTCTAAGGCTATGCAGTTTTGACACTATGTAGTGAAGAAGCATTTTAGCAAAGATGGGCTCAATATTCCTAATGATTTTGTGCTAATCTTCCACAAATTTTAGATTTGGCGATGTAAGCAACATGGACCTCAAACTAACACAAGATTGCAATCATTTGCTAAGGAGCTTGTATGCTTTTCAATTACGTAGAAGACTAGGATAGATTGGCTTTGCTGTTTGGTTCATCATTTCTCTTTGGCTCCATTCAAAATTTATCAAAGGGGTTTGAGTTGAAGTGTAGTAAGGTCCCTTGGTGACAATAGTCATTTTGAAACAACAGTCCTGGTCCAAATCTAGGACAAATTTAAGTAAAAGAAATCTTGCTTTTGGGGCTGAAACTCCTAGATGCTGGTCCGATCTAGGCAGATGCATGCACAGCAATGGAGAATTTGCCTTCAAAACTTTTGGAGGGTGAAACTCAAGTACCCAAATCAAGCTATTGTTGGGATAAGGCTTGATTTTGAAAGGCATTTTCCTTGAGTTATGAAACATGCTACACCACCTTATAAAAGAAGTGACTGCCTTCAAAGCTTTGCTAGCATTGTCCTCAGAATGAAGAAAATGGAAGTTACATAGGTTGGTAAAAATATTTGCTTTTAAGCCTAGAAGGGACCAACAAAATCACTCGGCCTTTGTATAGAATTTTCTGCACTTTAGATGCAGCTATGTAATCAAGGGCCACAATCAACGTAGTTGCCACATGCTGCCACATCTTCCTTCCAATACCTCATCTGAGGTAGCTCCATGTAGCTCTAAATTGACATGCACATTTCCAACTAAACACTTCAAGCCATGTAAGTATACATTACATACAACTTACAACTGGGCACTTCCCAAGCGCTGTACACAAGGTATTGAATAATCTATCACAAGGACCATACACAACGTATCGAATGATCCTCCTCAACATCACTCCAAGGCATCCTTGACACCTTCCACACAATTTTCAGCTGTTCTATGCTGTGTACTTCTCATATCTATGCTTGTATTTCCTTGCACACTAGAGTTATCTGTAGCCCTTGTAGTGTGATTTCTAGACCGTAGCAAGCTCTCTATTTTCTTTAGCACCTACTGAGTGTTGACCTATTAGATTTCTTGTTGGTGAAAGTCATCTGCAATGCCGCAGTGATTTCATTTTTAGGTCACGTAGGCATTACCTTAATCTTCACAAATGATTGTATTTCGTTGTTAAAGGGATTCCCTACTTGGCAGCCAAATCAGTGACAGATATTAGATGGGTTTGAATGAGTCTTAGGTGTCTGAGGTTGCATAGGTGTGCCAAATTACAGCTGAGATGAGATGTCAGGATGCTGGTATGGCCAAACCTTGGTACCAAAAGGGAGCAATGAAGCAGCAAAGCACAGTGCTCTGTTATATCCACTTCCAGGCGTAACATGGCTAGTAGGTTAACTTATGGTCATGTATGCTAACCATGGCCAACTAAATAAACCTCCATAACACTGGAAATATAACAATGATTGTCTTCTACCTCCTCAAGAAACTTTCTTCCTGTCAGCCTGCAAGCAGGCCTACTCGAGTGTCTTCTACTAGGGCATTCATATAGGGCAGGCCTTTGCCCTAGTGCCCCTAATCTATTGCCTGTGACTCAGGTAGAGCCAACCAGTAGCCACGGAGCCAGAGCTGCTGTACATGTATGAAGGCCCAATAACCCACGTTGATCAGGTTTGGGATCCATAAGTAGTCCCACAGACGTGCCTGTGAGTTGGGCTTCTCTGCCACAGCCAAAGGCCTCTTTGCCCTCCCGTTGGGACCTTGCCGCAGCCTCACAGTAACTGTTCAGTAACCTCTATATGGCAGCCTTCTATGCTGCCACGTGGCACAGCTCACTTTGCTACCTCCTTTATTCATCCCTAGTGCCTTAGGTCTACCAACATGGAGAAATCCGGTACAAGAGCCCACCTGACTGCCATCCTAGTCCCTCTGATGCTACAAGTCTCTATCCCAATATGTGGGACTCTAAGGGCAACCATAGGAATAATTGTTGAATAGCAGAAATCTCAGTGGACAGTTCAAATTAGCTGCTAATATAACTCTGATGCTACAGATCTCTATTCTAATATTGGGGCTCTAAGGGCAGCCATGGGGATGATTATTGAATAGCAGCAAGCTCAGTGGACCATTCAAACTCAGCTACAAATATGTAACTCTTCAGTGCCTTCATAAAAAAAATTGTGATGTGAATTAAAGTTCAGAACACAGCTGTCAACAACACTGCTCTTAACATCCACATAAATTCATAAATTCATACATCTTGGAGCAAAAGAACAGTACAAACAAGGTGAATGATATATCTATCATTCATTAGGCCCGCCTGCGTGCGACAGAGAGAGCATAAAATTGGAGGCCCCAGGGCCTAGGGTGAGGTGAAAAGGAAGGAGATCAAGAGTGTGAAAAGATGAGTAAATGTGAATGTCCTTAAATCATCAATACTCTACAAGTGCACCAACCACAAATTAACAAGTAAGAGAGCATAAATAATAACAATGATTTTACTTTTCCCATGTCAAAACCACAACCTTCACTAAGGCCTACCCATGGCAAGCCAAAAATCATGGCACTATAAAGATGACGTGTATACATGACTGACATGAATGCACCTATATTAACTAGGGATGAAATGAGTTGTCCAAGTACTTTAAATCAGCTTGGAGGAAGTTGCAGACTTTATCCTGCCCTTCTATTGAGTCTTAGCTGCGCAGTTCTGGCGTGCAATGACTTTATGTTCTTATATAACTTCAATTTACAAGACCTCTCGGACAAAAACATCACCCATTTTGGACCAGGGTTGTACGCAGACAGGTTGCTAGGACTGCTAAATACAAATCGATTACAGGTGCCAACATAAAAAAACAGGCAGAAGTTAAAAACACATTACTGGCTATGCTCTCACTTTCCACCAAAAACTCAGCATTTACTGATATACAAATTACAGACAACAAAACCTCCAGAGGCAAAATCGCATTTCAAGGAACGCTGCTTCACCCCACAACCAACCGCTCAGCAACTTCAGCAGTTCAGGAAGGCAGATACAGCTGGAGACGAGGTTCACGAGTGAAAAAATGGTTTACAGGAAACGCTACCACACGCTTTAAGTTTCTCCAAACCATATTCCGAAAGTATCAATTCTCACAGATCAACATTACTTAAGCTCACATGTCATGCGTTCTAAGCATGATTACGCGGAGCAAAGACGAAACAAGAAATACGGTAATGTAGCATGCTAAAACAAACTGAGCAAGCAGACAAGTCCTGTATGCAGACAACTTGTACGCCCGGGTGGTATGTCACTTCCTCCAGTTCCCAGAGTCGGTAACCCCACCATACCTGGCGCCACCCCCGTAGCCACCACCACCACCGCCGCCGTATCCACCACCTCCCCCTCCACCTCGTCCACCTCCATAACCACGGTCCCTACTACCGTAGCCACCTCCGTTGGACCTACCACCATACCCTCCTCTGTCATCATATCTGGCTCCACCGCCGTAGCCACCACCCCCTCCGCCAGAACGAAAGCCTCCACCGCCTCCGCCCCCACCCCCAGTCCTGTTCTGAGCCTGGTTCACAGTGATATTCCTGCCATCCAGCTCCTTGCCGTTCATGGAATCTATTGCATCTCTCATGGACTGCTCATCGGCAAAAGTTACGAAACCAAATCCACGAGATCTACCAGTTTCTCGGTCGTTGATGACCTGCAAAGATACAAAGAATTACAGCCCCTGAAGGCGACATCACGCTACCCTTGACAGAAACCAACAGCGCTGGAAAATCCTTCGACAGGAGAGACAACGCGACTAAAAAATATACCTTTATAAGACTAGAATAAGTCCAATCATACAAATTTAGATTTTTTGTTGTTGTAAAGCTCAAAAATCTACACAGAAAATAAAAGAGAAAATAAAAGAGAATATGAAAGAGAAGAAAAAAGAGGTAAACAAAAACTTTTAAGAAAAACAAAAGGAAGACATACTTAGCAAGCAAAGCAACACTTGTCGTCATCTGTGCCCAAGCATAAGCAGCTATACTGGGTTTCTGAAGACCCGCGGGTCATCAGTGCCCAAGCATACGCAGCTATACGCAACTAGAAAAGGCGATCCGGACAAGAACTAAAGTACAGGAGATTCTCCTACAAAGATCAAGGGAGAGGCGCCATATGCAAAACTAGGGGTGCCAAGACGCTCGAAAAACGATACGGAATAAACGAATTGGGCAAAGAGTCGACGGATCAAGCTCGGAACAGCCGCAAGGAGAGAGAATCGGGAAGAGGGGGGAATAGAAGGGAAGCGATAGGGGCAAGGGTACAGTGCAAGGGACGGACCTTGGACTCGATAACTTCACCGAAGGGGCGAAAGGCATCTTCGAGGCTACGATCATCGGTAGCCCAAGCGAGGCCACCCACGAAGCAGCGGAATTCGACAGAAGACATGGCCGGGAGGAGTGACGGAAACCTAGACGGAAGGAGGGACGGAAAGCTGGGAGCAACGGCAGGAGGCCGCGCTCTGAAAGGAACAAGGGAACCGGGAAAAAGGGGAACGGACTGCCGCTTCTGTCGTCCCTGCCTTGTGAATTTATAAAGATCAGCCCTCCCCCTCTCCTCCACCGTCGATCCTCCTCCCCTCCCTCCTCCTCCGTCCGATTCGCTCTCTCCCTGCCCTAACCCCTTTATCCTTCCTGCCTAACCCATGGTCAGTCCTTCAAGTTTACGCATTGTCGCCTTGGTCCTCGGTCCTCTCGAAGGCTCCCATAAACTCACATGACACGCATTGTGTATGGGTCCACCTCCCTCCTTCCATGCCGCGGCCACCTTGACTGGCTCACCATGCGTTATGTCGCATCTTATAGACAACTACTGGTCACTGCCTCGATCAACCTAACACGCTCCCAGCCACTTACCACCACCATCGCTTGCTACATGCCTCCCTCGTCGACACCTTCCCCTAAGCGGGTTTTGCCCTCTATAGACTAGGAGCACCCAAGTCCCGAAACTGATTGTTTTGCCTCCAAATGTGATGTGTCAGGGATTATGTCCAAGATCGTTTGATGGGAATTAGTAAAAGACGCCGAATCAAGATCCCATTCCGAGGATCTAGCTAGATGTTATCGAGTCGTGAGAGAACCATAAGCTAAGACTCTTGCCCTTTCCCTCCCCTTGCCCAATTATCGAGTCTCAACAATGAGTAGTTGCCCCGAGTCACACATCGCTTCCCCAAAGGGAAATAAAGGAGTAAACCTTAAGTGGCAGATAGAAAAAAACTATTTTCAAACATGATCTAAAAGTAGCTAAGCTGATGACTTCTACATTACCCTTTAAAATGAAATTCTAGGCTAACTCATGGTGATGCTCACTCATTGACTCAAGTTATATGTGAGTCACCAACAGTATAAAACCAGTTTTATCCTTTTTTAATTAGATTTTTAAATTTTTGGTTGGTCACAAAACGTTTGGAATCTATGTTGTCGTAGTTATATTTTGCCTATAAACTCCTATTAAAGCTTTTGAATTTTTAAGAAAATAAACATTTTAGCACACTCTCCTTAGAGGTAGAGCTATAGTGGAGATTTAGATTCTCCTTTAGACATTTCCACGTGTAATTTTTAAAAATAGTTAATTGCCCTCCATTTATCCATACAATTCAGGTGGGTTACTTATTTGGAAAGCAATAGCACCAATGTTGTAGTGGGTTACTTATTTGGAAAGCAATAGCATGCCTAATACATGTGAGCATAAAGGAGTGGTGATTCTTGCTAACCAAAGTCATCTCTACCTCAAGAAAGCATTTGTCATCTTTAGGTTCTTCCAACCCGCGTGATCATGCTCTTCGACTAGTTGCTGCGAAGGTTACTCTAGCTAGAAGGACCTATCAGGCGTTTAGAAAAAGATCTGTGGAAAATTTTGACAATTTTTCCCTAGAAACCCGTTTTTTTTTTTTGTTAACAAAAAAGAGGAGATTTTCATTAAGGGGGCTGGTCGGGCCCAAAGGAGACCAATACAAAAATTGGTCGAAGCTAGGGGCACAACAGCCCTCGGCCTACACCACACGTGGGTCAGATGTTATGCCACTAAGTTGGCCCTAACCATAGGAGCAAGTTTCTGCTGGTCACCGGGTCACTACCTCTTAGTAACCATCCCAAGTCCCTCAGGTTGCCTGAGGGACTTGACATGGGACATGACCACAGACCTACAAGCAACTAGTCTGCGATCTCACATCGACCCATGGATTCTAAAGCGCATGGGAAAATCAGCTTCCTGCTCTGGAAGGTCGTGCAACAATGGTTAATGGTCATGGCCAAATTGGCCAGGACTATGGGATTGAGGACCTGCATCATCTCATGTGGGCATGCACTGTGGCTCGTAGAATTTGGTCGAAAATGGAAGTGGCAGTCTGTCGCTTGGCTCTCATGTCTAGGTTCCGGGTAGGAACTAGTGTGCAAGCCCTCGCATCTGATGGCTTGCTGGCCCTTTGTAAGGGAGCTTAGTATATATATGTATAATGTGGACTTTTTGCTTTGCATGTGTTCCTTCAAATATCCTTTCTTATATTGGACAAGGCCTAAGATGAAGCCCTCACTCGTGCATACTAATAATATTAAGCATATTTTGACCTTTCTTTTTATGACAAAATATCTCATTATGAATCTCTCTCTCTCTCTCTCTCTCTCTCTCTCTCGTAAATGTGTGTGCGTGTGCGTGTTTCCTACGCTTTAATATATGTTCCATTAAATTGGCATTTGATGAATTATGCAAGCACGTCTTCTTTTGAGTAGAAATGCTTCATTCCGTTTATGTGAGAGGTGATATTTATATATTCACAAGGATGTCTCAATTGACCTCCACCTCTTATCCTTTTGCAATAGCCGTGTATTTGTGCACACATATACTTTTTGTACAATTGTCATTATTCCAAATAATTGCATGTCTATTCTTTAAGGCTATCCTAAAGATACTTTGCATTTCTATATCCCAAAAATCGTAAGCTTATCCATATGATGAGTCTCCTTCGACACTCATGCTAGTCTCATCAAAGTTTAAAACCAATTATTGGCATTTCTTTATGAGAAGATTTTATGCACTGTTCATGGGGGTAGTTGATTAGATTACCCCTCCTTTAGTGCCATATGGAATATGGCACCACCCCTACCCCTACTTTAGTGCCATACGGAATATGCCTATTGCTTGCCTTCACTTTTATTCCTCTTTATTGCTGGTGTCATGTCTTTATCTTACCCATCATGAGCATGATGTGTACTTACAAATGGATTTTCAATTGATTGAATTGTTACATAGTATAACCATGTCTTTATCTTACACATCATGAGCATGATGTGTAATTACAAATGGATTTTCAATTGATTGAATTGTTACATAGTATAACCATGGCTCAAATGGAGCAAACGATAGACTATATAGCCCATCCTCAAGCATGATTTAGATGAATAGGTGCCCACGACATTGAAAAATGGGCATTAGTATTTGTGGTGGGCAGCATGAGTGTCGATTAAATTAAGGTCTGAGGGGGGAATTTTGTCTAAGACCCAATTAAAATAAGGGAAAGTGAATCCAGTTAGAGAGGCACGGTTTATAGAAGATTTCATGATCCACTTAAAAATCTGGCCTTCTTGCCTGCACCTCCACAAAATCTACTCCTGCCCCCTTGTTTCCTCTCTCCCTTCGAGTCCCTCTTGCTCCAGCAGCGCCTTGAGCCTCTGAGTCGCCTTAGGCTTCTTGCCCGATCCCCCTCCATTGGTGAATTCATACTTCTCTCCCAATCCCATCAAGTTGCTGAAGACCAGAATCTGCTCTTCCGGCTCTCTCATCATTGCAAACAGTTGCATTTCTTTCGGAATGGCGTCAAATTGCCTCGGGCTTCCACCGAGATTCCCCTAGGAAACGTGCATGATGAATGAACAAGATCTCGGGTGTGATGAATTTGCAAAGAGTGTTCTCTGCAGCCTAAGGAAGCACGGTTGAGTGGTAGCAAACAGGGGATGGAGAGGTAGGGTGAAGGTGCGACGAGCTAAAGGAGAGGCTTCAGAAGAAGCGAGGGGGAGGATGGGCAATGCTGAGGGAGAGATGGGAAGGGAGGAGGGGGTGGACTGTGCGAGAGGAGCGAGTTGAGTGGAGTGAGAGATGCAGGTGGAGAGATGGGGGAAGAGACGAGAGTGAGGAGAGAGAGGGGATAGACATTAACGAATTAGATTAGGTTAATTCAAAATAAGCTTGGGTTGATGTAACATGCAACTAACATATTAATTGACCCACTCTCTCATTCGTGTCATGTAGCAACCTCTCCACCCAAATCTATCACGCACCCTCCATAATTTTCTTTACAAAATTAGATACTGGATGCAAGCGATTCGCGGTAATAATCACCATTAGCGTGATAGATACAAATTTAGGAAGTAGAAGGAGCCATTAGGTGAATAGGGCTAGGCATACTTAGTTTATCATCTAAATTGTAGCACTTCATTTAGAAAGGATTAATGTACTCAGTGCTTTCACTTTATTTGGAAGGGATTGTAATTAGAATTATATTTTTTATTATTTGGATGTCCAATGTCAAAACATGATTAATGAGAGACTAAAGACTATTTTCATTGAAGCATCACTTATATACTGCTTCCATGCATTGGTATAAGAAAAAGTTTGCCTCATTAGATCCTTACAACCATGTTCCTTTAGTGGGGGGGGGCAAACATGGAAGCACTAGAATCTTGAGTCTTCCCCAATGAGATTGCCTACCTATAATATGTTAAGCGAGGGGCACCTTCAATAATCAAGTTATTGACCATATAGGCATTACAAAAATGAGTTCCCTGAAAGAACATGTGAAAAACTAAAACATAAGGCTCTTATAGATCATCCAAAGCAAAAACTAAAACATGTTAAAGGGTAGCCTCGAGGCTTTTGTTCTTCTACAACTTTTTCCACTTTCTTCACCAATGGCAATGGTGTGATTCTTAATCTCCAAAATATGTAGGTCTTGAGGTGGGGCAATAGAGGGAGTTTTCATTTTAAATTTTAAAGGGGCTAGTTTCTCCATTTTCTTATATTTTTCGCACATTGAACATGAAAATGAGCGTCTTTCTATGGCTTCTAATTTAAGGGAGGATTATCAATGAGAATGCCAGATGTCATCAAAGATGTTAAATGATAGTTATTACCAAGGGTTAAGGTAAGTAGCATGTTGAAGTCTCTTAATTCATCTTTTTTTTTTCTCGTAAGGATTAGCAACCCTTCCTAGTAGTCAATAGCTCAAAAAAAGGCACCTCACGTTTGTCAACATTGGCACCAAAAATTTATGTGGTATACATGGTTACAACTAACCAAGGACACAACTATGCCTAATAATTGTGCAATGAACTTAAGCTCTAAAACATATAAACCTAAGTACACTACACTAAAGACTAGACTTTGCTAGAAGGAAAGTATATCCTATAAAGGTGTCTATCAATTCAACAATTGTTGTCAAACCATAGAACCACAACCTAGATGTATTTGCTCAAGGCCTCAAGGATTTCTTGGAACTTAATTGTCTAAACAAAATCATGTGCATGGATAAGATTCATTAGAGGACTTATTAATCTTAGGAATGACTTTTAATAGCTAATTCTTCCAATGAACAAAAACAACTCACTATTAGAACGTGGAACAATAAGAATTCTATCAACCATTATTGGTTCTTATTTCATTCTTTAATTCCCATTCCCTTTCAATGACTTTACCACTTTCAATGAGGAATTGCGGAGCAACTACTTGGTTCTAAACCACCTCCTTTCAATTTATAGTTCTGAAAAATACTTATATCCCTTTTCAATTATACTTTTAAACACACAATTGGACTATCGCCCAATTGT
The DNA here is from genome assembly GCF_047967505.1 of Dipteris shenzhenensis. Classification (NCBI taxonomy): domain Eukaryota; kingdom Viridiplantae; phylum Streptophyta; class Polypodiopsida; order Gleicheniales; family Dipteridaceae; genus Dipteris; species Dipteris shenzhenensis. The sequence continues at coordinate 8,695,822 of NC_141609.1, read as the reverse complement.
AACTGATTATTCTACATCCAAGTTGTCACAACAAGTAGGTGATCCAAATTTGTATGCAATGATGATCCACATCAACGTGAATTGAACTCATATTGATATCCCTCTTTTAGTATTCAAACATTTAATGCCCAAGTCATACTGCACTACCACTATGATCCATATGCACACCGGCTAGAATGCCTAGCATAAATGTAGAGCTAGCTTACATTCCTTTTCTAGAGCAATGGCAGGATTAACCACACAAACTACTAGCCAAACCGTGGACAATCACAATGCGAATGTAGCCGTTAAGATGAACACTAGTCTAGCTATGTTGCACTACTCCGAAGGAATTTCAACTACGTGGTATAGCCATTTGAACATGAATGCACAATACCATAACCAAAAACCAAAACTAGGCAACCTTTCACCATGAATAAGCTCACAAGAGAGAGAAAACATTCAAGTAGAGCCTCCTTCTATAGGTGGACACAAACCATCCTTGGCTATACTACCTTCCAATCATGACTTGCCCAACCAACTATGATGAGACTCCAAAGCTACCAAAACATGAGGAAAGATGACCCTTGCAATCAAAAAAGGAGATTCCAACGTAGGTGGTATGTTGGATCAATCAATGATCATATACCACTGGCAAGCATTTCAATGAGCAACTAATAGGCAGCCATGACTAAGATGTCCAATTGTGGTAATAACTACGTTATACTTTATGCAAGACAAATCCACCTAGCTGTAGAACTCCTAGGCTATGAAGGTTCAAACGTGGGTGAGAGAGGGAGAGAGAGAGAGAGAGAGAGAAAGAGAGAGAGAGGATGAATGGAGGAATGAAGACTTGCTTGATGTGATAGATGGGTACAACTAGAATGGCCTCTTTTTGTAGGCTTAGGTCAATAGGCTTAGGTCAAGCCTTATCTTCTTTAGACATACCTCATAGATGAGGCCACATAGGATCAAATCGAATCTTGATCTTATCTAGAATCGAAGGTCACTTGACCTTTCATAGACTCTCAAACCTAAGCCTAGTTTCAACACCTAGCAAAATAGGTCCGAGAACCCAAGGTAGGTTGACTTACTTTGGGTGTGCAAGGTAATCAAACCTTACAGACCATAGGAAACATAGAAAAAATCATAACTTTCTTGTGGTAACTCGAGCATGCCTCATAGATGAGGTCACATGGGATCAAATCGAATCTTGTTGACCCTTATCTAGAATCGAAGGTCACTTGAGCTTTCATAGACTCTCAAACCTAAGCCTAGTTTCAACACCTAGCAAAATAGGTCCAAACCCAAGGTAGGCTAACTTACTTTGGGTATCCAAGGTAATCAAACCTCACAAACCATAGGAAACATAGAAGCAATCATAACTTTCTTGTGGTAACTCAAACATACCTCATAGATGAGGTCACACAGGATCAAATCGAATCTTGACCATTATCAAGAATCGAAGGTCACTTGAGCTTTCGTAGACTCTCAAACCTAAGCCTAGTTTCAACACCTTGCAAAATAGGTTTGAACCCCAAGTACGCTAACTTAGTTTGTGTATCCAAGGTAATCAAATGTTACAAACCATAGGAAACATGGAAACAGTCATAACTTCCTTGTGGTAACTCGAATCAAATTGATCCAAAAAATGAAAACTAATCAAATAGGCTCCTTTACAATTTGATAGCATTTAAGCTAGGAACTAATGGTTGAAACTCTAAACGCAAACCATGAAGTCCAAAACCATCAATCATAACATGAGACATTTGACGACTAAGATAAGAATCAACTCATTTAGAAAAATTGGTGTGGGGGTTAAAAGTCACTGTGCCTTTACCCTGGTTATGTACAATACTCAAACACATATATAAATGAATGAAAAAGAAGATTAGGGTGGTTCTGCACCCACCAAAACTTGTGTGGATCTCTGTTTCTCTCTCTTCTTCTTCCGTTCTTGCTTCCGTTGAGAGCACTCTCAACTGGTATCAGAGCCCGGGTGATATAGCTGAGCATGCGTGAATGCTTGAAGCTCAGCAGCTCTGTGGGAGGAAGGAGAAGCTCTGTGGGAAGCTTTGTGGGCAACTTTACTTGCATCCGAGTGTGCAGAGACCTTAGAGGAACCTTTGGAAAAGTCACTTTGGCTTTGCGAAGTGGTTTTGAGAGTCTGGTAAGTGTTTTCAAAGAAAAAGTCGTTTTTTGAGCTTTTCCCTATTCCGTTCGATGACAGAGACTCCATATTGACTTGTAGAGGCAACTATTGCTTGCTTTTGGTGTCCACTTCACTTCAAGAGCTTGGAAACACCTTCATTCTTGAATCTGGGATCATTTCATTGGATTTCTGACTCACTGTGTCAGTTCCTGCGTTTTTTGCCCGGGTGTTGGAACTCAAGTTTGGAGCAACCATTTGCAGATCTGTCAGTTCCGGTGGACTCAGGAGGTCCTAAACTTCTATGTTGCTCATCATTCGCACTCCGGTGGAGTTTACAAATAGCTCTGTTTCCAAAAACGTTTTCCAGTCTGTGTGTTGGACCCAGTGATTGAGACCACAGTTTCCAAAACTGCCTGTCCCATTGCGTTCCAGACGCCCAAAAACCCCTACCTGTCAGTTTGCGTGATTCGGTGGAGGATTTTCAGAGTTATAGATCTCTGTGTATTCAATTTCATCTCTTTGTTATGCATTTTTCATTCTAAGGTTTTGAAACCTTAGATTTATGCCACATGGTAGTGGATAAGTGTTGACTCCCATTTCTCACTCATCGGTTGGGATTTTGGAGTTTTGGCAGAAGAGAGATATTTGCAGATTTTCTTGTTGAGTCCGATTATGTAATGGCGCCCATGTTTTGAGGCATCTCAGGTTCTATTTTTAGTAGCGGTCATTACCGTGGGACTATGATTTCTTGAGCATACCTTATGCAGATCACTCTGGTTGCAGTTTGAGCATTGTGCGCTCATTCGTGGTATGCATTGGGTTGCAGTGGATGATTTATAGGCCAGTTGGATGCATTACGGTCCTTATTGGATGCGCTGATAGGCCCAAATTGCCTTGTGGGATGCTATTTTTTATGGATGCTTTGCACATGGATGCTATTTTATGCTGAGGAACAGCTTTGACACATTGCAGGTGATGCACTGATAGTGCTATGCTCTCTTGGATGAGATATTATTGATGCATATGCCAGTGGACGGTGTTTATGCTTGAGTCATTTGGCACTTATTGGCATTTTCTTTTGGGCCAGATTTGCTCATATGGATGCATAGTATATGCACATGAGTTAGATGCATCTTTTGATGCTTTGAGCTTTGAGTTTTGGTGATATTTCACTCTATTGTGGCATACACATTTGGGTGCACCTGGTATTTGGTGTGATTCTCTCTTGCAGGCACTAGCATTTGGGATTTTGTTTCATTTGCATCATGGCATCCTCTTCCATGTCTGAAAAGGAGTTTTTCAGCATTAAAAAGTTTGATGGGACAAACTTTTCTTTGTGGAAAGAACAAATAAGGGATGTGCTTATTCAAAAGAAGCAGATTAAACCCTTGGCAGGGATTGAAGCTAAGCCTGCAAATATGTCTAAGGATGATTAGAATGAGTTGGATGCATTAGCAAAGTCTACTATTAGACTTCATCTTGCAGAGTCAGTTTATTTCATAGTAGTAAATGAGTAGACTACGGAAGATTTGTGGAAGAAACTGTGTGCCACTTATGAAAAGGAAACTGCCTCTAATAAAGTTTACCTCACGAAGAGGTTGTTTGAGCTGCAGATGAAGGAAAGGGTCTCCATTGCTTCTCACTTGAATGAATTCAATATTATTTTCAGCCAGCTTCAGGCTCAGAATATGAATTTTGATGCAGAGACTAAGGCAATATTTCTCTTATGTTCATTGCCATCCTCATGGGATACCTTCCGTATAGCTGTCAGTAACTCTACACCTGGTGGAGTACTGAAATTTGATGATGTTGTGGATAGCTTGTTGGCCGAGGAGATTAGACGGAAGTCTATGGATGGCAACAAGTAGGATGCAGCCTTAAATGTGCAAAGGGGCAGATCACAGTTCAGGGGGAAGTCCCAAGAAAGAGGGAAGTCTCGTAGCAAATCCAGGGCACGGAACATTGAGTGTTACCATTGTGGCAAGAAGGGCCATATGAAAAAGGATTGCTACAAGCTGAAAAGAGAGCAAAAGGATAAGAAAAAGAATGCAAATTGGGGTGCAAATCAAAAGGAAGAGAGTCCAAGGGAGGACAAAGGAAAAGTGAAGATCGAGGAGATCAATGCAGTCACACATGATAGTGACAATGACGTTCTCTTCATGTCTAGTTTATCTGCAGAGTTGCTTACCACTTCAGGTGATGCATATTCCCAGGATTGGATTTTGGATTCTGGTGCTTCATTCCATGTTCCTCCCCATAGGGAATGGTTCTCCACTTATGACAGTGGAAAGACAAGTTGTGTGCATCTTGGAAATGACTATGCATGTGACATAGTGGGAGCAGGTGACATAAAGTTTTCTTTTGCAAATGGGTCTGCATTTGTTTTGAAACATGTGAGACATGTGCCTAAGCTGACCAAGAGTCTTATTTCAGTGGGTCAGCTAGATGATGCTGGTTTTCACACCACTTTTGGCTTTCAGAGTTGGAAAATTCAGAAGGGCTCTATGCTTTTGGCCAGGGGTGCCAAGTGTGGGACTTTGTATCCCTTACATGTATCAGGGGTATTTGATCATGTTGTTGCAATAATCGAGCAGCCAAGCACTTCTTTGTGGCATTGCAGGTTGGGGCACATGAGCCAGAATGGAATGAAACTCTTATGCCATTTGGGTTATGTACCGCATTTGAGTTTCTCTGATTTTGAATTTTGTGAGCACTATCTCTATGGGAAGCAAACTAAATCAGCCCATAAAAGAAGGGGAAAGAAATAGTTTGAAATGCTTGATTTGGTGCATTCAGATGTATGTGGTCCCATGCCTACACAGTCATTAGGCGGGGCTGAATACTATGTGACATTCATTGATGATGCAACTAGGAAAGTGTGGGCTTATGCTATAGCTCGGAAGAGTGATGTGTTCTAGGTATTTCAGAAATGGCTGGCCTTGGTTGAGAATCAGTCAGATAGAATGCTTAAATGCCTACGGACTGACAATGGTGGAGAGTATCTCTCTCATGACTTTCAGCATTTCTGTGATACACGTGGGATTAAGAGGGAGCTCACATCCCCTCGTACTCCAGAGCAAAATCCAGTTGCAGAAAAGATGAACCGTACCATTCAAGAAAGGTTGCAATGCATGCTTTCCAATGCAAGTCTTTCTGGTGGTTTTTGGGATATGTAGTCTTCAATGAGAAGAAGATGCATAAGGCACCCATGAGGGATGTGGAAATGAGGAGAATCACTTTCCAGGATGTGAATCCACCTGCATATGTTGATAGACAGCAAGCTGTCCATGCACCAAATGTGCAAGAAATGGTACCACCAAGTACTCCCATAGGTATACAATCAAGAGTAGATGATGGATCATCTATTGGTGGAAATGATGAGCCAAATGTGGCTGATATGCAGGTGGGACAGCAAGCTGAAATGCCCTTGAGAAGATCTTCTAGAGTGTCTAGACCACCTGATAAGTTTATACCGGGGGTAGACTATGTGATGCTTACTGATTGCGGGGAGCCTTCTTGCTACAAAGAGGCTATGATGCACGAGGATCAACGCAAGTGGGAGTATGCTATGCAATCAGAGATGAGTTCACTTATGAAGAATAAGACTTGGGACTTGGTTTCTTTGCCACATGGAAAGAAAGCATTGCCATGTAAATGGGTCTACAAAATGAAGGTCACAGGTGATGATATGCCAAGGTACAAGGCCCGTTTGGTTGCGAAAGGTTTCAAGCAAGAGAAGGGTGTGGACTTTGATGAGATATTCTCTTCAGCTGTGAAGATGACCACACTTAGATGCATGCTTGGACTAGTGGCATCAGAGGATATGGAGCTTATGCAGATGGATGTCAAGATAGCTTTCTTGCATGGGGATTTGCATGAGGAAATTTACATGGTGCAGCCGGAAGGCTTTGAAGAAAAGGGCAAAGAGCATTTAGTTTGCAAGCTGAAGAAAAGTCTCTATGGTCTTAAGCAAGCACCTAGAGAATGGTATCAGAAGTTTGATGCTTTTATTCGGTCCCAAGGTTTTAGAAGGAGTGAAATTGATCACTGCCTCTACACTAAAAGGGCTAAGGATAATAGCCTGATAATCCTGGCACTATATGTGGATGATATGCTATTGGCTAGCAAGAATACTTATGAGCTAGATGCATTAAAGGCCAAGTTGCATGAGGCCTTTGATATGAAGTATTTGGGACTTGCAGGTCATTCTTGGTATGCGCATCACGCGTGATCGGAGTAGGAAACTCCTTTGGCTTTCACAGAAGGAGTATGTTACAAAAATATTGCAGCGTTTCAATATGGAGGGGGGGAAGGCAGTGAGTACTCCATTGCCTCCATATGTGAAACTAAGTCATACGGATAGTCCCAAATCAGATGAGGAGAGGGCCATGATGGCCAAGGTTCCTTATGCATCAGTAGTTGGGAGTCTTATGTATGCTATGATAGCTACTAGACCAGACATTGCATTTGCAGTGGGAGTTGTTAGCCGGTATATGGCTAATCCAGGAAAGAGGCACTGGGAGCCAGTTAAGTGCATCATGAGGTACATGAAGGGTACCAAGGAGATGTGCATCTGCTTTGGTAGAGGAGACATGCGTGTACTTGGGTACACAGATTTAGACTATGCAGGGCATGTGGATAGTAGGAGATCCACTTCTGGTTATGTGTTCACCTTTGTAGGTGGTGCAGTGTCGTGGATGTCTCACGCACAGAAGTGCATTGCTTTGTCTACCACAGAAGCTGAGTATGTTGCAGCCACAGAGGGTTGCAAGGAGGCTATATGGCTTGATCGGCTAGTGGGAGATTTGGGGATTCATACAGGTGTACCGACATTGCATAGTGATTCCATGAGTGCTATTCAGCTAGCACGGAATCCGATCTTTCATGCAAAGACCAAACACATTGAGGTTAGGTACCATTTCATCAGGGAGGTACTTGAGGACAAGCGCATAGAGCTTGTCAAGGTTCATATAGATGATAACCCTGCAGATATGCTGACAAAGAGTCTACCTAGTTAGCAGTTTGAGTATTGTCGTGTATTGATGGGCATAGGATAGTATTCTCACTGGTTGTTCTCCCTTAAAGGCACATTTTCCTTTAAGTGGGAGGTTGTGGGGGTTAAAGGTCACTGTGCCTTTACCCCGGTTATGTACAATACTCAAACACATATATAAATGAATGAAAAAGAAGATTAGGGTGGTTCTGCACCCACCAAAACTTGTGTGGCTCTCTATTTCTCTCTCTCCTTCTTCCGTTCTTGCTTCCGTTGAGAGCACTCTCAATTGGGTCATCCACATATAAACATAGGCCCAACCCAACACAAATTGAACAATACCACATCACCTCACCCAACACAAGCTGGACAATACCACATCACCTCCAAGGAAAAAAACATGTCTTGAAAAACCAATAAATTGAACCCAAAAGCAACATCACCTCCAAATAAAGTGCTTGGCCTCTCTTGAGTGAACGTGCAATAGGAGTAGATGGATCCAACTTATGTAAGTATAGGAATGTGCATGCCTTCTCATAAGTGAGTAATTCATTCAAGTAGATTAGGAACCTCATAAGGATGAATTCCCATGAAAACTATTAAAACATAGCAAACATCACGGAAACATTTTCATACCACTTAATTCCATTCCCTTACTCACCCTTGTGCATTGAATTCCACACAATGTCTACCTAAACTTCACTCTTGCAAACCAAACCCATCAATGCACTTAGTGATAAACATCTGTATAGGCTCTCAATCAAACAACCCAAGGAAACATGTACGATAGTGCCCAAATCAAGACAAGTATGCACATACCATCTATACCAGTGCTAGTGCAAAAGCAAATGGACTATACAGAGTCCATGTCAATTGTCAAAAGACAAAGTAAGTGTAGGCGAATTGAAACGTTATGGGTTGTGTAACCAATGAAAATACCAATCTAGAAGACAATCCTTAAAGCTATCATTAACAACCTGACCCTATCATTAGTCCTTAACCATCAGCTATAGCCTGCAACTGAGAAATCCACTCAACTTCAACACTAGGGACATTCACGGCCCTCTCATGCTCTCAACTAAGATGATCAATGGCAAGCCCCAACATAGAGACAACCCTCCATGCTTGATCACAAAGACAAACAACACAACAAAAAGCCCCAACATAGAGACAACCCTTCATGCTTGATCACAAAGACAAACAACACAACAATTACTTGACATGTAACTCATACCTACCAAATCCAATTTAGAGACAGGATGATCCATTGGAACCATTGCCCCATTCACATATCCATCTTCAAAAAAGACATATAAGAGCCACAATGATGGTAATACAACTTAATCTTTAACCAATAATGACATTATTGTTGCTATACATAACATATTGGTTATGCCATGCAACCATATTCCCCATGCTCCTCATACTCTCTATACTCCCATTTAGATTCCAACTGGGGAATAGATTTTTAGGAGCTTTTCCCACAACCACAAGAAACTTTCCACCTTACCTTGCAAAGTTTTGAGGGTGAGCATCCACCTTACATGCAAATAGTTACAATGAAATCCAACAAAAGCAACAACCGAAATTGCAAAAAACATTCAACCATTCCAAAAATCCAAAATCCAAAACAAACGGCAATAGTTACCACAATACTATGTCCAAACCTCAACAAAACTACCACACATGCACCAATAATATGCAGAAAACTAAATGATAGGGGCAATTAAGCAAACCTTTGCATCTAATTATTCCCCCCTAAGAATATCCACTATCCTTGGTGAATGCATACCACACCACCGAAGCACCAACATGAAAAACCAATAAAATAATTCTACTATTGTACAATGATGCAATGAAATAAAAACCAACATCCACTAAGGTACCAAACCTTTAAACCAACAACTTTATTACAACCATCCAACATAACATTGCAATAACTCCAAAAGGTCATATGGAAATAGACAAGATGTAACAACCTCATCACAGTGTTTTCTCGTGATGAAGATTTCTAACATTACAATGATAATATCTTTCAACAACTCCATAGGAGGGAAAATGACGATTCAAGATCAAAGTGAATTTTATACTCAACAAGTTTACAATTTACAATGAGACGTTACTCTCTGACTGTGAGTGGGGTTAAAATTCCATCTCAACATGGAATATCTGGACTTAACAAAAGTATGCAGAGCAAACTAAATCATTATGCCATCTCAAACAAGTTGCACGACATGGGCTGTTTTTGCCTCATTGTCTTCTCGTACATCATCACATCAAACCCACCATCATTGTTGATGTCTCCCATGTCATCCACATCAAATCCATCATCATTATTGCTAGCCTCAATGAATGGAGCACCAAGAATAGAAACTATATGAGGTGTGACTATTGCATTTCATATAGCTTGAATAGGCCTTTGCAGAATTAGAAGATTAACTAGTATATGATGATGTCTCCCAATAAATATCCTCAACTGATTTCACCAAAATGGTTCCAACATCTACAGAAATCTTACAAGGAATATGCAAGCATGCAACACACTCGTAAGCATAGGTTTGCATTCAGAGTTACCTTTTCTAGATTTGACGTGAAAACTTCCAAATCCTTCCCATTTTGCACTACATCTTGAGTAACTTAAACATCCACCTTCTCAGCCTGCATCACTTTTCCTCCTCTTTAGTTGATTGGCCGTAGGACCTCAAAGAACGTGTTTTTGCCATCAACTTTCACTTCCTTTTTATGTGTGGCCTGATCTTCCTTGTTTGACATCATATGAGAGTGGTAACCAGCATACAATAGTGGTAAATAGCATATCATAGTGGTAACCAACACATGACATGGGTAGCCAGCACATAATAGTGGTAAATGATATGTGTTAGTGGTAATAGCAAACTAGGTGCTATGAAGCACTGCAAGTGTTAACTAGCATAAGACAGTGGTAACTAGCATTGCAAGTACTAACTAAAATATGAAAGTGGTAACTAACACTAGAGGTGATCATGTACGATGCACTTTACTAGATTGTACCAGAGGCTCATTGAGTAAGTAGTTATCTCTCTGAGCTCTTTTTGGCAAACATGCTTCTTATCAGGGGAAATGTGTGTCTTAGACTCTTAAAATGACTGTACAAGTTCCTTTATTTCATTGGTGATTGGGCTAGTGTAGTGTTTCTTCCTACATGTAGCTAATGAGAATAGCAACTTGGGCATGCGATCTTGTTCCTTGCCTAATACAAGCTACACTTAGAAGCTTGAAGAACTCTTGAGATCTTGGACAAGGAAATGCCCTGATTAGAGTCCATTAGCATAGATAATATACTTTTTCTTCAAAGATAACTGACTTTAAAAGCTGATTGCTTCACAATGGCCAATGTGCTATGTAATTTTCTTTGTTGCATGCTTGAACATTAGCTGTTTCTCTTTATTATGGGTCATCAAGTACTTGCACTTGAGGATGTTGAAGGATCACATTGAACAATTCACGCCTGAGATCTATACCCATGCCAAGTGTCCTATCAGTAAAGAATTGCACAATATCATTTATAGCTCTCTACTTCTACACTTCATCAAGTTCATGTGCACTACCCTCCCTCTTGCGCTTTTCTTATGCCTATTGATGGCCTGCTATATTGCATCATTGCATCTTTTGTTGTTGTCTTGTAGTGTTAGCCCTTGGCTAACATGGTGACTTGGGTTACATCAAAATTCAAGTTTGATCCAACTTAGATCAAGGGCATATAGGAGAGTAGAAGTGAAATTTGACCAACAACAACAACTAGGCAGTGCATCTCTAGGCTACCAAAAAGGAATAAAGGTTAAGAGCATAAGCAAGACAATACCAATTAGCAGTTTAGTAGATTTGTAGGAATGAGTTAAGAACATATCTTGGCTGCTTGAGTCCAAAATCTGAGGTCTAGGATATAGGTGTTGCTAGAAGATTATACAAGCTCTTTTTGTGCTATTTTTAGTTTTGTCTCACTGATCATAGCTAGAAGGATTAGGTCAGATTGTTGTTTAGTAGTGCTGATTAGCATATTCTCAATAATGCTACTAAGAATACTCAATAATGACTTATTAGCATACTTAGTAGTACTAAGCAGCATAGTCAATAGTTCTAATTAGCATGGTCAGAAGTGCTAATTGGCATAGTCATAGCATCTATACCATGTAAAAAGTAGAGATATGCTCCATGTAGATGACACAAATTGCAACATATGATTGATGAACCTAGAGTTAGCCAATGTCTCAATCAATAAATAGTGCAAACAACATCGAACAATGGAGCATTGGGAATAGATGGAAACAAGTTCCATAAGCTTGCCTTGACTGTTCCATTTAGTGTGAGGTTTGACCCCAAGAGATCATTGTCCTTTGTTTTGGTTGATTCATTGTTGAAAACTGTTTACAATTTTGGATAATGGGTCCACTTTGGAAATGTTCAAGGTGTTGAGAATTAATTTCAACATCATGTGTTATGATTTACCATATGTGCATAGCACCAACACATAGAGTGCTACAAGGCATAAGGGTATATACTTAGTTATTTGTGGTGTGCTCTCTCAATATACCCTCTCTCCTCATCTCCACTTTTCTCATCTCCCTCTCCATATTTTCATGGTATCTCCTTCCATTGAGGCATCACAATCCTCATGAGAGAGATAGACAGTGATGAGTTCCTGAGTATGCACTTTTTGAGGGCATAATATTCAGTCACTGAGTGAAATTTCTGTTCATATTTTCTTGAGATTTCTCTTTTGTGAGAGAAATTCCATTCATGTGCCGATTTCCATCCCTTCTACTTTCCTTTGTGTGAGAAATAGAGAGATTCAGAGAGAGACACTGAGTTGAGTGTCCTCTTCTTACTCCATATATGTCCGTAGGAGTTTGAGAAACCTATTCTCTACTAAAGGTATTTGATAGGTGTAAGAGACACATCTCATACTTCAAAGTTTACTTGAGCAACTAGTAGCAACTCTAAGTAGAAAAAGCTGCAAGAGACCCAAAAGCATTGAAGGAAAGAGGCACCAACTTGCAAGACAAGCAACTCATCAGTGAATTGGAGGCAACAAGCTACTTGACACTAAAAGGAAAGAGGCACCAACTTGCAAGACAAGCAACTTAGCAGTGAATTGTAGGCAACAAGCTACTCGACACTAAAGAAAGCTTCTATGTGATCAACTCTACAACTCAACATAGTGCATACAAGCAAAGCAACATTTCTAATAATGACTATACTATAGTGTCACCTAGCTACTCTTCCATGGCACCTACACTGGCAACACTCTACAAAGCTAGCATCTACAATGACAAACAACAAAATTGACTAATACTTCAAATCTACAAAGAGGTTACACCCACATAGCAGCCCACATGGCTATGACACACAGCTACGTAAGCACCATCTTTTACAAGGAAGGTGCCTCATCAATCAAAGCCTCAAATTTTTCCAATCACTACACAAGCCTCAAGCTCATAAACAATAGCCCATAGTAGAGGTAGCACTGCCACTCACACATGAGCAACATCAATAGCTACCAATGTCAAAACAAACTTCAACAAGAACCACTAGCACTCCAATGTGACCGATGGGTAGGTGCAACTATGAGCTCCAAAACACACGTAACAATAAAGCACGTTTCCTTTAATGATACAATGTCATGCACAACAATAGTAGCTAAGGCAAGCGACTCACAATTGATAGCCATGCGATGGCAACATAGTGCTAAACAAAATTCCAATGATGCCAATGACTTGATAAAAGTAGAGATGCCCTCAAGCACCCATACTATAGAAGCAAGATCCAAGAGAGGTGCAACAATCACAACATGTATCAGTGCCTCCATCAGCAATCACAACACCATAACCACAAGTGCAATGCTAACAACCAAATAAGAACAAACAAGCAACACATCTGTAAGGTAGGTTGATGGCCCAGATCAACATCCCACGATGCAAAATGGGTTGGAGCATACCAACCTCATCAATAGAGAAATGAGGAGCAATGATGGGATCTAGTAGATTCCATCCAAAAACTTTGAGATTCTCGTAGCTTATCACATAATGACATGTGGCACCACAAAATGATGACATATGGTAGACCTATCTACCATGTCATCACCTGTCTCTTCAACTTGACACGTGGCACTCTACCACATCATCCCTTATCCTCAAGGTCACCACACATTGGGCTTAGTCAGTCTTTTGCCTGTGGCATCTTATCCTTATCTGCTATGTCATTAGTAATCTGTCCCATTACCACATAAGCAACCAAGTCAATAGTGCCACATCAGCATACACTTCAATAGGTCCATGCCACCATGCCACATTAGTTACCACATCATCAAGAAGATCCCACTACTATGTCCACAAGCCAGTCATCAAGCCATGTCAAAAAATCCACATCAGTAGTATGCAACATCATTTATGTCATCACCCCTACCATGTCATCTACCACAGCTATTGAGATATGGTGCCATGAGCACATAGATTAAAGGCTAAGGTATGGTATATAAAAGAATCAAAGTAGCGACCCTAGGATGTGGACTACATGATGTGGAGATGTGGATCGAGGATAACCACAAGAAGAAATGTGGATGAGAGGATCCCACATATGTTGACTATTCAAAGGGCACTCTCTATATACGAGGCCTATCACATATTGTTGATATAGCACATTGGAATAGATTGAGTGTTTCATACTTCCTGTCTCTCTCCCCATGGCTTTCCATACTTGGTTTGATCCTCCGTGATCTTTACGCTCATTAAGTGATAGATTAGGCTAGTATGATCCGCACTTTGACATGGTATCAGAGCTTAGGTTTAGCTAAGCCTAGATTGAGACTGAGAGAGAGAGATCTTCATCCATTCTTTGAGAGATTTCCATCATTTAAGATGTTTCCGTTCACATGAGAAAGAGAGCTTTTGGGAGCCAGAGTTGTTAAGTGTCCTCTTGAGAGATATTCTTGGTATTCATTCCATTCAGATTGAGAGATGATTGAGTGTTTCTTCATGGAAAGAAGTGTTCCTCTCTTCAATAATGTGTGCTTCTTTGAGAGTTTTTAGTGTTGTTGGAAGTGTGAGAAAGAAGGTTCTTTGCAAAGAGATTGTTGTTGAGGAGGACTAAGCTCGATTGAAGCTGACTGGAGTACAAACACAAGCACAAGGCACCTACAATAGCACCGCCTAAACTTGCATGCACAACCAAGAACTCGGCTCTCTCACCAGCTACAAAGCTCAAGGCATAGCTTCAACATCTTGGAGCTCTCAAACTCAGCAGCCATGGATACTGCATCAAAGCAAGCGGCTATCAAATTCACGAAGGAAGTCATGAAAGATCTATAGCAAAGGCCAGCAACTATCAACAAAGCTCACAGCCATGGTCAAATTCTAGCTCCTCTAGCAACTACGTCTCCCACTACAGTTCAAGCTACCTCAACATTGCCCATGCTCCTAGTCAAACGAACAGCTTGGCTTCTGTGCACCAAACTACAGCTTCCTAGGCTCCAATGCCATCGACCCTTCAATAGCTGTCCTCTACAATGACACCTCCAAGCCTTAAGAAATGAAGAAATGATAGCCCAAAGCAAACGAGCAGTAGCCTTGACCTCAAAATCGACCAAGATGCCCACCGACGGCCTACAACCATAGCCCAACTGTTGTCTTTAGGACCAAAGCTTCTAAGGCCAGACTCCCTCGAGCAGACTACAGCAGCATACCCAAGCCAGACATTATTCCATGGCAAGGCTTGATGAAGGAGATCACCATCTCTAAGGTGGCTCTGCTAGCGACTGATGTGCACAACATCTATGGCCCCCAAACGTCCATTAATGCTCTAGCTCCATCGAACGACAGAATCCAGGCTCAATGTTCTCTCTTTGTAAGTGCCCAGCTCGCAGCTAGCTCCCTGCTGAAGCAACAACTCTAGCTGTACGAGTAGTTAGCAAAGCAACGATGCCACAACTACCAGTGGCTGTACTCCCACCCCTTGTAGGTAGCCTCTCCATCAGAGAGCTCCTCCAGAACTTCATCATCACATAGCTCTTGGGCTATGCATCATTCAGCAAAGCCTTGTCAAGTTGAGGGGAGGCGTAAGAGGATTGCTGAAGATAGCCGAATGAAGACGCTCCTGTTTCGAAATTTTGCTTTCTCGCATGAAATGACAAAAGCTGCACCCATGATGCCACCATGCCATATCCATCTCTTTGCTTCTCCAAGGTCTCAAACCTTAGGAAAAGCCATGTGGTAGACCGTGGTTAATTCTAGGTTAGGTTTAATGGTTTTTGGTCAAAGTTTTGCCACGTGGTAGTAGATAACTCACAATCTTGGTTTGGTTAACTTAACCCACCATGGTTAGAGTTAGGGTTAATTATGCCACATCAACATGGATAGTCAACAGTGCCACCCAAGCACAGTCCCTTGCTAAGCACAGTGTGAGTGCAGCATGTGAATCCCATCATCAAGGGCCATTTCTCAATCAAAACTTTGACAAGTAACTTTCAATCCAGGAAGAATTTGCACATGCTCCAAAAAGAAAAAGTGATCGCCTTTTTGAGCTCTACATGCCTATCGAGTCAAAATAATTGTTAGAAATTAGACACCACCAATAGTGAAAGTAATCAATTGGTAAGACCTTTGCAACAAATGGAAAATCAAAGCATGAATGTACACATTGTTGTCATAAGCATGCTGTAAGCACAAGTGCATGAGATGACCATAGCACAGAACATGGCATACACACATGAAACATTAAGGAACATGGAAGAACAAAGCATCATGCATCAAGCTACATCAAGCAAAGAAGGAAACGCCATTGACATCAAGCATTGAGAAGCAAAAGCCTTGCCACCTTCAGCCCACACGTTTGTAAATCAAGCCTGACCACGTGAGAGTAGCTATGAAAGCACCTAGGGGAGGTATTGACATGTAAAAGCCACACTTGACCACCTTAAGTAGCAATGCATGCACTAAGGGGAGGTGATGGAATGTAAACTCACATTTGACCACCTTGCGGTAGCCAATGGACCAGGGCACCAAGGGGAGGTGTTGAGATATCCATGAGCACATAGATTAAAGAATAAGGTATGGTATAGGAAAGAATCAAAGTAGCCACCCTAGGATGTGGACTACATGATGCGGAGATGTGGATCCTAGATATCCACAAGGAGAAATGTGGATGAGAGGATCCCACATATGTTGACTATTCAAAGGGCACTCTCTATATAAGAGGCCTATCATGTATTGTTGATATAGCACATTAGAATAGATTGAGTGTTTCAGACTTCATGTCTCTCTCCCCATGGCTTTCCATACTTGGTTTGATCCTTCGTGACCTTTATGCTCATTAAGTGATAGATTAGGCTAGTATGATCCGCACTTTGACAACATCATCATTGCTACATGGCACATAGTGCTTGTTAGGCACACTTACCTCTCCACACCATAATGTGCATTCTGCATGTGCACCCACTTGCCACATTACAATGCCACATCATCATTTTCTACCTTTTTTCCCCCTCCACCTTGATCAACCCATATCTCTAGATCCAATAAAAATTTGAGGGTGTTTCCAAATCAATAATTGCTCAGGTTTTTGAGCTCTATGTGCTTGTCACATCATGCACATGTTTTGACACTTGCATCATGCACTTTTTAGCCTCATCATCAAATCCACTTCCTATACACATTTAAGCCTCTTTATCGATGCATCTGCCCTTGCACCTAAATGAAACAAAAAGAAAAAGAAACTATTTCTTACTTTTCATTGCTCAACGGTTGGTCTAGCTCTAGATTAGCATAGATTAGTTTATCCATAGAGGAGACAATTCCAAATTATCCAATAAAAGCCATGCCCAAAAATTCATGACTAGTTTCTACTCGCAGTCAATCCCTATGCTCACATGCGATTTCACATCATCACATGTACCTGAAACCTGCTCTTCCACATTTCAATGCATAGTCTATAGGTTGTTGTGTTTTTAGAGGCATTAGCACTTGGATCAGTGGGGCAAATTATACATCATTTCATTTTGCACTTCACATTGCCTACATTGTAGAGCCTTATAGCTATTTTCTGGCTCTTGTGCATGCTATTTTTTACACTTATACAGACTCTTGGCTATTCTCGGCATCATTTGCCACAGAAGGCTTATAATAGATTGGATATATATTGCAATAATACCTGCACTAGTAGTTCAGATTACATTTGATGCCAATAGTGCTTTGCAATTGATTCAGACAATATGTTTAGAGGCATTTTGAGTACTATTTTGCATTATGTCAACTACTAGCAACCCACCATTGCCAAAGCACAAGCATAAGGGTCTACACTTGTACCAACTATGTCCACACTTGCGATATATCTTGCCATTGCTTGAGCACATGAATATTGGGACAAGAGGGACAGGCATTGTACCTATGAAAAATATAAATGGCACAAAAGGATTGGTGAAACGTACTGTATGTTCCAAAGTTGAGCAAGAACCTCTTGTCAATTGGACAAATTATGGAGCATAACTATCGATTCATCTTCAATAGAGATGAATGCACAATTAGAGATAAGTCTAGAGGATATCAACTAGTGGGAAAAGTAGTCAAGGAAGGATGCTTTTTTAGGATGTTAGCTTTAGTACTAGACTTGCTTGCCATGTCAGACCAATAGCAATGGATGCTCGTTTTTGCAATATGGCACAAGAGATATGATCATGTTAATTTCAAATGCTTGATGTAGTTGAGAAACTAGAATATGACACTTGGCCTACACTACAGGTTCTTGGAAAATTTTGCAAATCATGATTCTTTGTACTTGAACAAAAGAGAACCATTTTGGGAGAAGCACCTTTCAAGCAAGAGGAATGATTGATTTGATACATATAGATGTATGGGGTTATGCGTAGACCCATAGCATCAATGTGCAATGGACTACTTGACCTTCATTGATGATGATTACAACAGGTATTGTTTGGTCTATTTTTTGAAGGATAAATCTAAAGTCTTTTCCATATTTCAAGAATTCAAAGCCATGGTAGAGAACTAGACAGGTAGAAAGATTAAAGTCATGAGATTAGATAGAGGAGGTGAATACATGTGTTTAGCATTCATAAACTTTTGTAGAAGTAAGGGCATTTGAAGGCAATTCACATGTGCAAATACTCCTCAATAAAATGCAATAGCTAAAAGAAACCATGGGATGTTCGTAGATAGTGCTAGAGCAATGCTCAGTGAGAAGCATCTTCTGAAATCAATATTGGGAAAAATTTAATTCACACATCAAACTACTTTCTTAGTTAGCTAGTAGATAGTGCTAGAGCAATGCTTAGTGAGAATCTTTTGAATCTATATTGTGTAGAAGAAATTCACACTGCAAACTACTTGCTTAATCAGCTTCTGACCGAACTGATTTAGGGTAGGACACCTTATTAGGAGATACAAGCCATGCATTGGGCATATTTGCATATTTACTTGCATAGCATATGCCAACATATATGATGACCATCTCATAGAAATTTGGATGTCAAGTTGCATCATGGTTGACTACAATGAAGAAAGCAAAGCATACAAGTTGTATGATCCCATCAACCAAAATGTCATAATTCCCAAAGATGTAATATTTGATGAAGAACCAGATTGAAAAACATCATATTCATAGGAGATCAACACAATGATTACTCAGTCACCTATAGTGACGGTGGTTGATATAGAAGAGCAAGAATAACCAGAGAATTCACTGGAAAAGCAACAACTCAAATGGTCTACTAGAGAAACCAAGCCACCAGCAAGGTTGACATATGCTCAAAAAGGAAAAGCAATTCAAATTGAAACCACCAATTATTCTCTTATGACTACCATCATAGCTACGAAAGAGCAAGTGTACTTTGAGGATGCAGTTGACAAGCCAAAATGGAAAACTACAATGAATAAAGAGATGGAAGCTTTGTACAAAAATAACACTTGGGATTTATGCGACCTTCCACCAAGAAAGAAGGCCATTGCAAAGAGATGGGTATACAAAGTGAAGTACAATATAGATGGAAGCATTGAAAGATACAAAGCTAGACTAGTTGCAAAACATTTTTTGTAGTAATAAGGCTTATGCTCCAATAGCAAAGATGGATTCCATAAGATTTTTTATATCACTAGAGTCACACTCAATAAATGGAATGTGTACTAGCTAGATGTGGGGATTTTTTGTTTGTCAGCTTTTTGTCCATGAGCTTTTTCAAGAAATTTATGATAAGCCTTTTTTAGATCCTTAGTCACACCACCCTTAATCACACACATAGACACACACACACACACACACACACACACACACACACACACACACACACACACACACACACACACACACACACGCATGCATGTATGCATACATGATGCATGCACGCACGCACGCATGTGTGTGCGTGCACACACATACACACACACACACAATGACTCTTTTTAGGTGTGGACAAAAATTTTTGAACTCCAAAGAGACAAAGAATCCTACATTAAAGGAAGGAAATTTTATGTGAACTTTTTGGGCTTCCTAGAGAGCATGCAAATTTTTTTCACACATTTACACCTAGGTCTTTAGCCATATCTATGAATTACATGAAGACATTAAAT
Source organism: Dipteris shenzhenensis (assembly GCF_047967505.1). Classification (NCBI taxonomy): domain Eukaryota; kingdom Viridiplantae; phylum Streptophyta; class Polypodiopsida; order Gleicheniales; family Dipteridaceae; genus Dipteris; species Dipteris shenzhenensis. The sequence goes on along the minus strand of NC_141609.1, from coordinate 8,676,090 downwards.
TTTTTCTATATAAATCCTAGATACCTTTATGTGTATATATCGGTTTCTCCATATAGACCATGGTCGATATATCTAGGATCATATATGAGATTAAAAGTATGTATTTACAGTCGAATCCTTTGCCAAAAAACCCAAAATTTTGATACACACAAAATTTGGCATCTTTGGCACCAGATTTGAGCTCAAGAGGTCTAAAAACCCTAGAAATGACTGTAAACATGGGTACCTTTTGATGATTTTTCAAAAGCTCATTTAGGAAAAAAGTGTACCTCTAGGGCATTGTGCATATTTGTGATGTAAGTAGCCAAGATTATGCCATTTTGCAAGACCATACATGTCCTAGGCACCTATTTGGGAGCTTGAGATGAACCCTAACCCTAACCCTAACCTAAAAGGCTTTGTATATATTGATTCTTTTCAACTAATATAGTGTACAGTTTGTCATTTGTGATGTGCACGCTAATTTGTGGTGTGCTCTCTAGTTGTTGAGAGTGCTCTCAATGGAAGCAGAATGGAAGAGGGAGAGTGAGAAACAGAGAGCCACACAAGTTTTTGGTGGGTGCAAAACACCCTTATCTTCTTTTTCATTCATTTATATATGTGTTTGAGTATTGTACATAACCGGGGTAAAGGCACAATGATCTTTAACCCCCACAACCTCCCACTTAAAGGACAATGTGCCTTTAAGGGAGAACAACTAGTGAGCATACTATCCAATGCCCATCAAGCTCTATGCACTTGTCCTCAAGTACCTCCCTGATGAAATGGTACCTGACCTCAATGTGTTTGGTCTTTGCATGAAAGACCAGATTTTGTGCTAGCTAAATAGCACTCATGGAATCACTATGCAATGTCAGTACACCTGTATAAATCCCCAAATCTCCCACTAGCTGATCATGCCATATAGCCTCCTTGTAACCCTCTGTGGCTACAACGTACTCAGCCTCTTTGGTAGACAAAGCAACACACTTCTGTGCGTGAGACATCCATGACATTGCACCACCTGCAAAGGTGAACACATAACCAGAAGTGGATCTCCTACTATCCACATGCCCTGCATAGTCTAAATTTGTGTACCCAAGTACACACATGTCTCCTCTACCAAAGTAGATGCACATCTCCTTGGTACCCTTCATGTACCTCATGATGCACTTAACTGCCTCCCAATGCCTCTTTCCTAGATTAGCCATATACCGGCAAACAACTCCCACTACAAATGCAAGGTTTGGTCTAGTAGCTATCATTGTTGAGATATCGAGCTCCACTCGTGATATGCCAGGGTGACTATTGTGCATTTATGTCACCGACTTGTTAGCTGCAGATGCGGTTGGTACACTGCCCACGAATAATAGCTGGATGACAGCTATCCTTATCTACTCTAGTTTGTGGCTCAGTTAGTATGCCACCTTAGTTAGTTGAGTTTGGTTTGAGACCCACATATAGGGTTCTTCTATTTTCTTTGTACTAGAGTTATTTTTGGCTTTCACAACTAAGAAGAGGAAAACTGTTTTCAGCCTCCACCTTTGTGTGTATTCCCCCATTGTGCATGTGAGAAAGCCGCAAGTGAGACTCCTTCCCTCTCTCCCACTATCATCACATGGTATCAGAGCCTTGTTCGTAGTAAGGAGCTCAAGAAAGCAAACCAAGTTCGCGGTGTCCTGGTAAGAGGACCAGTGTTGCTTTCCTATTTCGAGTTTGGGAGCAAATCTCTGCATGTAGCACAGCCAGAAGTGCAAGAGTGCACTGTCTCAGATTGAGACGCCCTTCGTGGTGTGGCGAGAGTGCAGTATATGCTGCAGGAGAGGCGAAGCCCTGGGTGACTTTATTTTTCTGATTCGAGGCCATTTCGGGGCTCGTTTTGAAGGCGGAAGTTCTTCGCAGGCACTCAGAAAAAGGTCGTGTTTTTGCTATGCGACCACTGCTCGATTGGTCGGTGAAAAGTTGTCACAGAAATTGCATCATATGCCTGTGTGCAGAGATATTAGGAGTTGCAGAATCATGCTTGTTGCCTGTTGATGCAAAATCGTCACTAGGAAGTGACTCTGTGGTCAAATACCACTTTCGTCAATTTTGCAGATCTACCCGTGTGAGGCAAAACCTATGTTTTTTTGCAGTGACAGAATATTTTGTAGTGTTTTGTAATGGCGTCTGATTCTGTTTCACAGATTGTCACTAAAAAGCTTGATAAGAACAACTTCCAGGCATGGAAGTTTAGAATGACGAATTTCCTTATGGGAAAAGGCTATTGGGAGTTCATTACAGGAAATGAAGAAGAACCAGTTCTTCCTAATGTTCCCAATCAACAGGAAATGCAGGCATTTAAAGGATGGCATGAGAGAGCCAGAAAAGTTATGTATTAGCTGTCTATCAGTATTTCAGATTCTATGATTGTGCATATTCAGAATGCAAGTATGCCAAAGGAGGCATGGGATACTTTGGCAAAAATGTACAGCACAAATACGCAAGCCAAGAAAATGCAGCTCAAACAGGAGTTGCATAATGTGCAGAGAGAAAATTTGAGCATCAATGACTACCACATGAAGGTGAAGAAAATTACAGATGCACTTGCTTCCATTGGGTCACCAGTGGAAGATGATGATCTAGTTTCTGTGACCTTGAATGGTCTAGGAAAGGATTATGCACAGTTCCGGACATCCATTACCGTCCGTGAAAAATTTCCTGATTTTGAAGAGTTGTTTGCTCTTCTAATTTTTGAAGAGCAGAGAAATGGGGGTGCATCTTCTTCAGGAGGAACTTCAAAAGAAACTATCTTCTACTCAAATGCTGGAAGAGGTAGAGGCAGAGGTAGAGGAGGCCGATCTGCAGGCCGTGGTAGAAATCAGAATATGCAACAAACTCAAGAAAACCAGTCCTATGGAGGAGGACATGATAACTCTAGAGGCAGGGGGAGCCAAAGAGGCCGTGGTGGATGGCAGAGAGGTCAAAATGCAAGCAACAATGTTGAATGCTACTACTATGGTAAAATGGGTGATATGGCTAAGGACTGCTACAAAAAGTAGAATGACATCATGAATGGAAAATTGCAGCAAGGCAATTATGCATCTTCTAGTAGACAGGGTGATGATAGAAATGAGCATCTATTTATGGTGCAACATATGACCAATTCTGTGACAAGTGCAGAAGAACGAGATGATGTGTGGTATGTTGACTCAGGTGCATCAAACTACATGACAGGTCATGCAGAATGGATGTAGGATGCAAGGAAAATGGAAAAACTAGGATTTGTGGAGACTGGTGATGATACTGCACATCCTATTGTGCAGATTGGTAAAATTCCTTTGTCTATGCAGGATGGGAAAAAGAAATACCTATCTGATGTATTTCATGTCCCGAACGTCACTAAGAACCTGGTTTCTGTTGGTCAAATGGTTGAGCAGGGCTTGCAGGTCAGATTTAATCCTCATGGATGCTTTGTTGAGGATATGAAAAATAACGGTCGCTTGATAGCAAAAGGAAAGAAGAAGGGTAGGATGTTTACGTTGGATGTGGACATGCCTGAATTGAGTGCAACAATGTTTGCACATGGGACCGGTGTAGTTGCAGATATTGATATGTGGCATAAACGCATTGGTCATGTTAATATACAGTGACTTAAATCAATGCAAGCCCAAAATATTGTTGCAAGGATTGCCTAAATTCAAGGTTGCAGAAATGCATAAGGTTTGTGAAGCCTGTCAATTTGGAAAACAGGCAAGGAAACCATTTCCTAGGCATGTTTAAGAGAGTAAAAAGCCATTGGAATTAATCCACTCTGATGTGTGGACTACTAAAGCTGCATCTATTGGAGGCTGTCACTATTTTGTCACTTTTATTGATGACTTCAGCAGAAAAGTTTGGGTGTATTTTATGAAAAAGAAAAGTGAAGTGTTTGGGCACTTCAAAGCTTTTAAAGCTATGGTTGAAAAAGAAACAGGCCTGCAAATAAAATGCCTAAGGTCAGATGGAGGGGGAGAGTACCTCTCAAATGAGTTTGCAAGGTTCCTGCAGGAGCATGGCATAAAGTAGCAATATTCATACAGTCATACCCCACAGCAAAATGGACTTGCAGAAAGGAAAAACAGGCATATTGGAGAGGTATCTCGGGCCATTCTAAATGAGAAATATCTACCAGATTATTATTGGGCTGAAGCAGTTGCTACAACAGTTTACATAATGAACAGGACTCCCACTGCAGCAATACATGGCATGACACCAGAGGAGATGTATACCGGTAGGAAACCGGACATTTCTCATTTGAAAATTTTTGGTTGCATTGCCTATGTTCATGTGCCAGATGAGTTGAGGTCCAAGTTGGATCCAAAAGCTAAGAAGTGCATCTTTATTGGTTATTCTCTTCAACAGAAAGGGTATAGATGCTATAACCCTTCTACTCATAAGTTTACAGTGAGCACAGATGTTGTTTTTGATGAGATGAGTAGCTGGTATAAACCAGTAAATGTGATGATTGATGTAGATGCAAAAAATGGTAATGCTGCACAGAATTCAATGCAGCAGTCACAAAATATTAGTGGACCTGCAGTGTCCTCTAGCAGTGGTTCACATACTTTGCCATGGATAGACAGATTGAGATCAGGAGAATCTCCTCAAAGCAATGCAGATAGTGGTACGCAGGTATCATGAAAAGGAAAAGAGAAGGTAGATCAGCCCATGTTTGATGTGAATGCAGGTCACTCTTATGTGGATGGTGAATCCAGTGGCTCAGAACAGAGCATTGATGATGAGTTGGGTATTCCTTCTGTTGTTACACCTGGAGTAAGGAAGACCAGAGATGTTTTGAGAGCACTTGGAAGTGACCCTATTTTGCACAGGTCTACCAGAGCTAGGTATCCTGTGGATAGGCTGAAATATGATGGATTTATAGCCATTCACTATGCCTATATGGTCAAAGTGATACAGGAACCAGAACCCACTTCTTTTGAGCAAGCCATGGGAAATGAAAAATGGGAGAAAGCCATGGATGAAGAAATGGATGCCTTGGAAGCAAATGCTACATGGGAATTGGTGCCTTTGCCTAAAAACAAGAATGCAATTGGCTGTAAGTGAGTTTATAAGATCAAGCAGAATGCAGATGTTTCTGTGAATAGATACAAGGCAAGATTAGTTGTCAAGGGGTATGCATAGACATATGGCATTGATTATGAAGAAACATTTAGTCCAGTTGCAAGGATGGCGACTGTAAGAGCAGTCATTGCTATGGCTGCATCAAAGGGATGGTCTTTACATCAGATGGATGTAAAGAATGCCTTCTTGCATGGTGATTTGCAAGAAGAGGTCTTTATGGAGCAGCCAGCAGGTTATGTTCATGCTATTCATCCTGAGTTTGTTTGTAGGTTGAAGAAAGCCTTGTATGGCTTGAAGCAAGCACCTAGAGCATGGTCTGACAAGATAGGACAGTATCTTGTCACTATTGGCTTTCAGATTTCCAAGGCAGATTTCTCACTCTATCTGAGAAAAACAGAGAAAGGGATTATGCTGCTTGTCATTTATGTTGATGATTTGATCATCACAGGTGATAGTGATGAAGATATCCTTCATGTGAAAATGCTATTGAAGCAAAAGTTTGAGATGAAGGATTTGGGAGAGCTGCGTTATTTCTTGGGCATTGAGGTGGTTAGATCACCAAGTGGGATACAGCTCTTACAGAGGCAGTATGGATTGGACATGCTGTCCAAATATGGGATGACAGGCTGTAAGCCTATTTCAGTTCCTTTGGAGCAGAATGTGAAGCTGAGCATAGATGCATGTGAGCTTCTAGAAGACCCTACTATGTATAGATGCATAGTAGGAAGTTTGATTTATATGAGTATTACCAGGCCAGATTTAAGCTATGCTGTTGGATTGGTAAGTCAGTTTATGCAGGCTCCAAGGAAACCGCATTTGGATGTAGCTAGATGCATACTCAGGTATGTGAAGTCCACATTGCAGTATGGACTATTTTATGAGGCTGGGGTTCAGATACAGTTGCATGGATACACTGATGCTGATTGGGCTGGTAGTATTCCTGATAGATGATCTACCAGTGGATATGTGTTCTCTTTTGGGAGTGCTGCAGTCACTTGGAGGAGCAAGAAATAGCCTACAGTTGCCTTGTTGAGCATAGAGGCTGAGTACAGGGGTGCAGCAATGGCTGCATGTGAGGTACCTTGGTTGCATAAGCTACTTTATGATATGCATCAGTCTACAGATGGGCCAGTTGTCATTTATTGTGACAACATGAGCAGTATACGCTTGGCAAATAACCCAGTCTATCATGCTAGAACAAAGCACATTGAGGTGCATTATCACTATGTGTGGGAGAAGGTTTTACTAGGTCTTATTGATCTAGTTTATGTCACCACAGAGGATCAGGTAGCTGACATATTCACAAAGGCATTGGGCGCAGAGAAGCTGCACAAGTTTAGAGACTTGCTTGGTGTGCAAGAATTGGTATTGAGCTTGAGGGGGAGTGTTGAGATATCGAGCTCCACTCGTGATATGCCAGGGTAACTATTGTGCATTTATGTCACCGACTTGTTAGCTGCAGATGCGGTTGGTACACTAGAGTAGATAAGGCTAGCTGGATTACAGCTAGCCTTATCTACTCTAGTTTGTGGCTCAGTTAGTATGCCACCTTAGTTAGTTGAGTTTGGTTTGAGACCCACATATAGGGTTTTTCTATTTTCTTTGTACTAGAGTTATTTTTGGCTTTCACAACTAAGAAGAGGAAAACTGTTTTCAGCCTCCACCTTTGTGTGTATTCCCCCATTGTGCATGTGAGAAAGCTGTAAGTGAGACTCCTTCCCTCTCTCCCACTATCTTCACAATCATAGCATACATAAAACTCCCAACCACTGATGCATAAGGAACCTTGGCCATCATGGCCCTCTCCTCATCTGATTTGGGACTATCTGTATGACTCAGTTTCACATATGGAGGCAATGGAGTACTCACTACCTTCCCCCCCTCCATATTGAAATGCTGCAATACTTTTGTAACATACTCCTTTTGTGAAAGCCAAAGGAGTTTCCTACTCTGATCACACGTGATGCGCATACCAAGAATATGACTTGCAAGTCCCAAATCCTTCATATTAAAGGCCTCATGCAACTTGGTCTTTAATGCATCTAGCTCATAAGTATTCTTGCTAGCCAATAGCATATTATCCACATATAGTACCAGGAGTATCAGGCTATTATCCTTAGCCCTTTTAGTGTAGAGGCAGTGATCAATTTCTACAAGTTGGAGAGCTTCTCTCTCTACATGTAGGAATTCTAACACATTACATGTAGAGAGAGAATGTGCTACAATTCCTACATGTAGAGAGAGAAGCTCTCCAACTTGTATAAATACCCCATAATGGAATGAAGCCCACACTCTTTGGGGCATTGTGTTGAGTTCTACTTTGGTATTCCAAGCAATTGTCTCAAGTGTCCATGCTTCCTTGCACTCCACGTCCAAAAGCATGTCCTAACCTTGCAACTCCTCCTCCCCTCTCCCCCAACCTTGTAACCCATCTTCTCCCTCTCTTTTTCCCTCCTCCTCCTCCCTCCTCCTCCTCCTCCTCCTCCCTCCTCTCTCTTCTTTCCCCTATGCTCTTATACCTTATTCCTCTCCCACTCCTATGCTCCCCCTAAACCCTTTGTTCCTCAACCCTTAAACTCCATGATCTACGAGGGAGACGAGTTCTCCACCATGTACTCTACTCTAAAACTTGGAACCTCTCTAAACTCTAGAACTTGATCTGACCCTGGAACCTCCTTCTAAACCTTGGAACCTCCTTCTAAACCTTGGAAATCCTTCTAACCTTGGAACCTCCTTCTAAGCCTTGGAACTCCTTCTAACCCTGGAACCTCCTTCTAAACCTTGGAACCTCCTTTGATCTATTGATCACATGCACTGTAGTCTTTATTGCTTGAGCCCAAAAACCACCAGAAAGACTTGCATTGGAAAGCATGCATTGCAACCTTTCTTGAATGGTATGATTCATCTTTTCTGTGCGAGATTTTGCTCTCGAGTATGAGGGGATGTGAGCTCCCTCTTAATCCCACGTGTATCACAGAAATGTTGAACGTCATGAGAGAGATACTCTCCACCATTGTTAGTTCGTAGGCATTTAAGCGTTCTATCTGACTGATTCTCAACCAAGGCCAGCCATTTCTAAAATACCTGGAACACATCACTCTTCCGAGCTGTAGCATAAGCCCACACTTTCCTAGTTGCATCAACAATGAATGTCACATAGTATTCAGCCCCGCCTAATGATCGTGTAGGCATGGGATCACATACGTTTGAATGCACCAAATCAAGCTTTTTAAACTCTTTCTTTCCCCTTCTTTTATGGGCTGATTTAGTCTGCTTCCCATAGAGACAGTGCTCATAAAATTCAAAATTAGAGAAACTTAAATGCAGTACATAACCCAAATGGCATAAGAGTTTCATCCCATTTTGGCTCATATGGCCCAACCAGCAATGCCATAAAGAAGTGCTTGGCTACTCGGTTATTGCAACAACATGATTAAACACCCTTGATACATGTAAGGGATACAAAGCCCCACACTTTGCACCCCTGGCCAAAAGCATAGAGCCCTTCTGAATTTTCCAACTCGCAGAACCAAAGACGGTCTGAAAACCAGCATCATCTAGCTGACCTATTGAAATGAGACTCTTGGTCAGCTTAGGCACATGTCTCACATTTTTCAAAATAAATGCAGACCCATTTGTAAAAGAAAACTTTATGTCACCGACTCCCACTATGTCACATGCATAGTCATTTCCAAGATGCACACAACTTGTCTTTCCACTGTCATAAGTGGAGAACAATTCCCTATGGGGAGTAACATGGAATGAAGCACCAAAATCCAAAATCCAATCATGGGAATATGCATCATCTGAAGTGGTAAGCAACTTTGCAGATAAACTAGACATGAAGAGAATGTCATTGTCACTATCATGTGTGACTGCATTGATCTCCTCGATCTTCACTTTTCCTTTGTCCTCCCTTGGACTCTCTTGCTTCTAATTTGCACCCCAATTTGCATTCTTTTTCTTATCCTTTTGCTCTCTTTTAAGCTTGTAGCAATCCTTTTTCATGTGGCCCTTCTTGCCACAATAGTGACACTCAATGTTCCGTGCCCTGGACTTGGTACGGGACTTCCCTCTTTCTTGAAACTTCCCCTTGGACTATGAGCTGCCCATAATAGGCTGCATCCTGCTTGTTGCCTTCCATTGACTTCTGTATAATCTCCTCGGCCAACAAGCTACCAACCACATCATCAAAGTTCAATACTCCACTAGGTGCAGAGTTACAAATAGCAGTACGGAAAGTATCCCATGAGGATGGTAATGAGCATAAGAGAAATATTGCCCTCATTTTCGCATCAAAATTCAGCTTTTGATCTTGAAGCTGACTAAAAATGATATTAAATTCATTCAAGTGCAAAGCTATGGATGCTCCCTCCTTCATGTGTAGCTCAAACAATCTCTTCATGAGATAGACTTTGTTTGAGGTAGTCTCTTTCTCATATGTAGCACACAACTTTTTCCATAAAGCTTTCGTAGTCTTTTTAGTGACTACTGTGAAATAAACTATCTCCCCAAGATGAAGTCTAATGGTAGACTTTGCCAATGCATCCAACTCAGTCCATTCATCTGTGGACATAGCTGCAGGCTTAGTTGCAATCCCTTGCAAGGGTTTTATCTGCTTCTTTTGAATAAGCACATCCCTTATCCGTTCTTTCCACAAAGAAAAGTTTGTCCCATCAAACTTTTTAATGTTGAAAAACTCCTTTTCAAACATGGAAGAGGATGCCATGATGCAAATAAAGCAAAATCCCAAATGCTAGTGCCTGCAAGAGAGAATCACACTAAATACCAAGTGCACCCAAATGTGTATGCCACAATAGAGTGAAATATCACCAAAACTCAAAGCTCAAAGCATCAAAAGATACAACTGACTCATGTGCATGTACTATAAATCGATATGAGTAAATCTGGCCCAAAAGAAAATGCCAATTGCAATGGCAATCCAAAATGCCAATAAGTGCCAAATGGCTCAAGCATAAACACCATCCATGGGCATATACATCAACAATATCTCATCCAAGAGAGCATAACACTATCAGTGCATCACCTACAATGTGTCAAAGCTGTGCTCAGCATAAAATAGCATCCATGTGCAAAGCGTCCATAAAAAATAGCATCCCACAAGGCAATCTGGGCCTATCAGTGCATCCAGTAAGGATCACAATGCATCCAAATGGCCTATAGATCATCCACTGCAACCTAATACACACCATGAATGAGCGCACATGGCTCAAACTGCAACCAGAGTGATCTGCATAAGGTATGCTCAAGAAATCATGGTCCCACGGCAATGATCGCTACTGAAAATAGAACCTAAGATGCCTCAAAACATGGGTGCCATTGCATAATCGGACTCAGCAAGACAATCTGCAAATATCTGTCTTTTGTTGGAACTCCAAAATCCCAACTGATGATGAGAAATGGGAGTCAACACTTATCCACTGCCATGTGGGATAAATCTAAGGTTTCAAAACCTTAGAATGAAAAATACATAATAGAGAGATGAAATCAAATACACAGAGATCTATAACTCTGAAAATACTCCATCGAATCGTGCAAGAACTGACAAGTAGGGGTCTTTAGGTGTCCAAAACACAATGGGACATACGGTTTTAGAAACCCTGGTCCCAATCATTGGGTCCAACACATGGACTGAAAAACGTTTTTATAAATTGAACTATTTGTAAACTCCATCGAAGTGCGAATGATGAGCAACATAGAAGTTTTAGGACCTCCTGAGTCCACCGAAACTGACAGATCTACAAATGGTTGCTCTAAACTTGAGTTCCAACACCCAAGAAGAAAAACGTTGAAACTGATAGAGTGAGTCGAGAATCCAATGAAATGATCCCAAGTTCAAGAATGAAGGTGTTTCCAAGCTCCTGAAGTGAAATGGACACCAAAAGTAGGCAATGGTTGCCTCTACAAGTCAATACGAAGTCTTTGTCATTGAACTAAACAGAGAAAAAAGACTTTTTCTTTGAAAACAATTAACATGCTCTCAAAACCACTTCGCAAAACCAAAGTGACTTTTCCAAAGGTTCCTTCAAGGTCTCTGCACACTTGGATGCAAGTAAAGTCACCCACAAAGCTTCCCACAGAGCTTCTCCTTTTTCCCATAGAGCTACTGAGCTTCCAGGCATTGATACACACTTAGCTAGATCACTCGGGCTCTGATACTAGTTGAGAGTGCTCTCAATGGAAGTAGAACAGATGAGGGAGAGTGAGAAACAGAGAGCCACACAAGTTTGAGGTGCATGCAGAACACCCTAATCTTTTTTTTCATTCATTTATATATGTGTTTGAGTATTGTACATAACCGAGGTAAAGGCACAGTGACCTTTAACCCTCACAGTTGTGCCCTCTCTCCTCATCTCCACTCTTCTCCTTTCCCTCTCCATATTTGTTTAGAAGGCTAACAGATTACAACTTCTTTTGGCACAACTGTGAGGTCGGATCTAGTATTTTGGCAATGCATTTGGTTGGAAGAACTTGGCTTGAATGCATTCATCACCCCTATAACCTCGATCACCATGACACAAAAAAAAATAGATTAGCTAAAGAAGAGGGAGCAAACCAATTCACATCAAAATAATGACACATCCCAATGTAATTCAAAACAAAGGATTATGGAGTCCACAAAAGAGAGGAATTAGAGGGAGCTAAAAAATTTGACATTTGAAAATTGAATAAACAAAAATTGCTCAAATATTCTTAGTGCTGCCCCTAGAAAACATTTACTTTGTTTTAAACAACATGTTTAGATATTTGGATGGTGATGTGAAGTGTAGCAAGTCAATTTCACCCATGGTTAATGTGATCTCAAAACTTACTGTTGCTGGAAATACCTTGATCACATATATGATGTTGCCATTCAATAAATAAACACTTTGCTTGATCCAAGAGATGATTCTACCACTCGTCCTCTTCTCATGTCTAATCAATGATTCCAAATAAAAGCTTTAAGGAAAAATACTTGTTATTTCTACAACACATCCACTATTATTGGAAACAATGGATTGTCAATGGTAATGGCAAGGATTGGATTGGGTTGTGAATCTTGACAAAGCATAGGGTAAGAGGAAGAGTGTACCTTTGTGTCCCTTAGCAATTTTGAAAAAGAGAGGGAGAGACCATTCATGTCAATTGTAACTGCTCGGTTTAAAATTTGGCTCCTTTTGAAACAAAGACAACATGTGCTTAGCAAAGGTGCTTGTGAGCATTGTCTATGGACATGCTATTTTGAGCATGTTAACATGATTCCACTTAGTCACTCTATATTTCAAAAATCCTAGTAATGGCATACTCGTTCGTATTCCAAAAAATAGCAAGAATTATGCTTGTAATTATACACTAAGGTATGTTTACAATAAAGAAAATGATCAATGAGTCTTTGTATGAGTCTTTGTATACAAGAGTATGATGCTCAAGGTGAGAAGTAATACCCAATCCTTTCCAATGATTTAATTCAATCTTTACAATGATTGAATTCTACCTTTAAAATAATCTTTACAATGATTGAATTCTACCTTTAAAATAATTGGATTTCAATTTTGACACTTGAGGCAATGGGTACTACCCATGATGATTGAATTCCACCTTTACGATGATTGAAGTGTACAAATGTACGATTCTCACATTCTCTCATTTTGTGAGTGTGTGTGAGGAGCAAGTCTTTTGAGTGAGTTTTGGAGTGAGTTTTTTTTGGCAACCCACTATTTCTTATTCCACCTATTCTAGTTAGTCCTCTCTCTCTCTCTCTCTCTCTCTCTCTCTCTCTCTCTCTCTCTCTCTCTTTGTGTGTGACATATCTCTCAACTATTCAAGGTTGAGTCCACTTGGGTTCAACCCTTGGATCATGGGATATGCCTTTGAGGCATCTTGGGATTGTTCCTACCACATTAAAACTGCTCTCCCTCCCTCCCTCCCTCCCTCCCCCCCTCCCTCCCTCCTTCCCTCTCTATCTCTCTATCTCTCTATCTCTTTGTCTCTATCTCTGTCTCTATCTCTGTGTGTGTGTGTGTCTGTGTGCGTGCGTGCGTGAGTGCATATAACTCTCTCACCTGCCCCTTCTCTCTCTCTCTCTCTCTCTGGTCTTTAGCAATTGTACACGGCATGTGCTTTGTAAATTCAAAAGCCTTGCATTCTATTTTTGCATGATGGGTTTTGCAATAATTGTCCAATTAACAAGGATGGTTTGAGGTTTGTGCTCTAGTTTTGTGTAAGAAGAAGAAACCATTAAGAACAACAATACTTCTATGAAAGAAGAACAAGCAATGCACTCAAGTCCATGCTAATCACACATTTATTTGGTGAATCAAACCCAACATTACAAAGGACACAATACTCCAAATTTCTCCATGATATTGGTTTATGATACATAATTGCGCCTGGAATTATATTCCAAGGAAAAAAGCAAATAAATAGTTTTGCTACATATTTGGGGTTTTGGGAAATGCTCTCCTGTTGCCAAAAATGACTTGAAAATTGTCATCTGAAAGCATGGGTTGGTGTATGAACATGTTTGCATTGGCATCCATCCCAAACCCATGGAGGTGCACAAAATACAAATGCTTGCATGCAAAGAATGCCTTCCCCTCCGTCACTCGATCCATGAAATCCCAACAACTACATGCTGGGTCCTTAGCAATGTCAACATTATAACTTTCCCCCATCACTCTAGAGTTTTCAGTCTCTATCTTGAAAACTTCATGTTTCAAGGCTTTCAATACTGTGTGGTCCTTTACTGTTGCTTCTAGAGCAAGGGCCGAATTGATCCTTGTAGCTCTAGCTCTCGAGACTCCTAGTCAATATCTTGGTGCAGATGCATTCAAATGACACTCTATCGGTGCCTTGTATAGAACAAATCCTCTCGTCTCTAGGGAGTTTATCTCATTCTCAGTGAGATTTGTTCCACAAGTTATTGGCCATACTTGCAGAACTTTGGCCAAGGAATTTTTGATCGAGGAGCATATATTCCAACTTTTTGGTGATCTGCAACACAAAGTGCGGTGCCACTCCACTGACCAGCAAAGGCGTTACAAAAAAAAGAAAAAGAAGAAGCAAAGCAAAATCTGACGAAGCTCGAATCAAGAAGGCGATTTGGAACCACAAAATCACCGTGCAATTAATTAGAGATCGGTCGAGTGCAAAGACGACTACAGGCGACATCATCGATTACATATTTCCCACTCTAGTCTTTTCTACCTCCGATCAAAGAGCGAGATAAGTGATTTCTTTTGTTTTATATTTCATACACTCAGTATCTTCCACCATCCTTTCTTACCATACACTTGAATCACATTTTTCTCATCCATTTAATTCTCATACACTTATTATCCTTATTTTCCTCCGCTCCGCTTTATTTGTATCTATCGCATTATCATGGCATCAGCCACAACCACCCACACTCCAAGAGCAATTAGATGCACTTCAGGCAAAGTTGGCCGATGAACGTGAGCATAGGGAGAGATTGGAAAAGAAAATCAATGGTAAGAAAAGGAAGAGGCATTCATCTGACGATGAGGCCGACGATGATTCTATTATCAGGACAGTCAAAGCCACACTGAGAGCACATAATTCAAGAAAGGAGAGTAAGATAAGTAGAAAAGCTTTCTCATTTCAAAATTTCGATGGAAAGAAAGAAGCATGCACTATCTTGTCTTGGATCAGTTAGCTAGATGATTATTTTTCAGGGGAGAAATTCTCTGAAAAAGATAAGATTAAATGTGTTGCAAATCATTTAGTGGAGAGTGCTGCACTTTGGTGGAACATCACTAAGAATAGTAAAAGATGACCAAAATCTTGGAAGTCCTTTCAAAAGCTGATCAAGAGAGATTTCCTTCCATCACATTTCAAAGCAAAGGCCAGACAAAAGTGGGATACTTTCAGAAATTCGATAAGAAAATGATCTCCACATACACTGATAGGTTTTGGTAGATGTTGATCCAGTTACAGTCCTTAGAGAAAGTTAATGAATGAGATCAACGCAAGAAGTATGTGTAAGAAAATAATACAACGTTTGTGCTCAATAGATAACAGGATCTCGTATGCAAGAGAGAAAACAAGATAGTATGGAGAATAAAAAATTTGATTATTGTAGAGCTGATACAATAGATGGCGCTGCCTCCCAACCATGCGCTCCTATGAAAGAAGCTTCGATGGCATGCTAGAAATAGTAGAAGACAGAGGCTGGATGCTAAGGAATCAGGGTTGCTATAGCCAATGATGAAATGGACTTCACAGGCTTGCTCTTATATAGCCACTAGTCATAGTCGGTTAGGCTCAATTGGGTGATTGACCCAGTCTGCCCAAAACGGTCAACTGGGGGTCGGTCCCAAAATAGGCCACCAACCATACGATAGAATCGGTGCGCAAAACAGAGCAACTAACCTACCATCCCCGTTCAGCCTAGAGCCATCCAAGATCATCTGAGGCTCCAAATGAGCCCCACAACCCGAGAGTGGGCTGCCTTGGAAAATGCTCCATCTACCCTCAGTGCGGTCAGTCAAGGAATGCCTTCCTGCACTTGCATGTAGCCTAGTTGGTGGTGTGCCAACTCTATCTGAAGCCGTCTAGCCATCAGGCCACACATGGCCCCCATCTGGTGTCCAATCCAGGACCTATCGGGATAATCGAGCTACTCAAATGCCTTCTCCTCATATGGGGTGCTTACAAGTAGAGTTAGTTGGTTCTTGCGTAGTTACATGAGAGTGGAGCATTGATATCTAATAGTATGTAGCAGGTCTAAAATCTAAGTTGAGAGCTAAGATTAACATGCTTCATCCTCACTCACTGAACTCTACAATTTCTCTTGCAATGAATTGTAAGAGGAAGAATGGGATCCCAAAGGAAGGGAAAGATTTGGAACGGCATGTACCTTTCCATAAGAAAAAGAGATTTGATAAAAAGCCCTTTAAATCTAAAAATTGCTTTGTTCCATAGAAGACAGATTCTTCTTTGAAGCCGAACGGTGGAAATTTTCCAAAGAAAGAAATAAGGTGTTTCATGTGCAACAAGGTGGGACACATAGCCACTAGATGTCCTGAAAGAAAGAAGACCCCGATGGCAAAAGTGCACATGATCAATGACGAAGCAACCAAGCAAGAGGGAGGTAAGTATAATTGTCATGCTCTTCTAAAAATGAAAGGTTTCATTAATGGCAAAGAGGTTGTTATTCTGCATGACGACGGTAATACACATGATTTCATTTCATAAAAAGGGCCTTAGCAAAGCTAAACCTAGACTCTTTCCCATCTAACTATAATGTCAAAGCTGCTTTTACCAAGACAAAGTACAATTGCATTAGAGAGGTCAAGAATCTTGAAATCTCAATCAAACCCTACAAGAATACATGAGACTTTCTAGTGGCACCCCTGCAGGGAGTGGACATCATCTTAGGAATGCCATGGAGGCATCAACATAATCCTAAGATAGATTATGATTCACATTAGATGTGGATTGAGAAGGACAGATAAGAAATATGTCTGAAAAGCTCAATGAAACCTGAGATGAGTCCTTTACTCAACCACACACAAGCCAAAAGAGCAATTAGAAAACGTGAGAAGACATATCTAATTTTGGTGAATACGATAATGGCTACTCAGCGAAACACTAAGCCTACACACCAAAAGTTTCTTTCTCAATTTTTTGATTGTTTCTTAGAGGATTTACTGCCTAGACTACCATGTTCTCGAGCTGAAGATCATAGGATGGAAATCCTACCGGGCAATACTCCACCTTGCAAAGCTCCTTATAGAGTCAATTAGTTAGAACAAAAGGAAATTCAAAAGCAAGTGGAGGAACTGATAGAGAGAGGATTGATAAGATCCAGCAGCTCTCCTTATGGAGCACCTATCTTATTAGTCAAAAAGAAAAATGGAACCTATCGAATGTGCATAGACTATCGTGCACTAAACAAAATCACAGTGAAGAACAAATATCCAATCCCTAGGATTGATGATCTTTTGGACAAATTGAAAGGGGCCAAGGTCTTCCAGTAAGATAGATATCAAATCCAACTTATATCATCAAGTTCGTATGGTAGAAGAGGATATATACACGATTGCCTTTAGAACTCAAACGGGACATTATGAGTTTCTAGTTATGCATTTTGGGCTAATTAATGCTCTAGCTACTTTTAGTAGAATGGTGGACCGAATCTTTCTTAAACACCAAGATTTTGTGGTAGTATTTTTCGATGATATTCTAGTGTTTAGCAAAGACATTGAGGAGCATAAGGAAAATCTGAAACTAGTCTTTTCACTCTTGAAAGAAAATCAATTGTATATAAATCTTGAAAAGAGTAGTTTCTTTCAAGATCAGATAGAGTATTTGGGTCACATTGTATCTGCCGATGGGATTCAAGTAGATCCAAAGAAGATTGAGTGCATAGTCACATGGCCTAAACCCCGAGATATACACGAATTAAGATCATTCTTGGGATTGTGTAGCTTTTACAGAAAGTTTGTCAAGAATTTCACATACATTGCACATCCATTGACAGACCTTCTTAGAAAAGCTAAGCATTTCTTATGGACTGAGTGGCAAGATAAATCTTTTACAACTTTGAAAGAAGCTCTCACACAAGCTCGTGTATTGCAACTACCTAATTTCTCTAGACCATTCTTTGTAGTTGTAACCGATGCTAGTGGATATGGAATTGGAGCCGTACTTATGCAAGATGGACATCCAATAGCATATGAGAGCCGAAAATTAAAACTAGCAAAATGCAATTATAGCACATATGATAAAAAATTAACCACTGTTGTGCATGGCTTACGAATGTGAAAACATTATTTGATGGGAGCTGAGTTTCTTATCAAAATTGATCAGCAAAGTATCAAGCAGTTGTTGACTCAACCACTAATATCCGATAGGCACATCAAATGGGCATCATTTATACATTTCAGCCCATGATTCACTACCAACCTGGAAAAGAAAATGTAGTTGCAGATGCTCTTAGCAAAAAGCCAAGTATTAATCACATCGCTGCTGTAGAGACCAAGCCTTTCAAAGGTATGAAGAATTCCCAAACTTTTTTGATATATGGAACAAATTAGAGAATAATAGTTGGAATCCTATGTTGGACTATTCATGCAATGATGGATACCTCTTTTATCAAAAGAAATTATGCATCACTCAACCCTTCAAACGAATTCCTTCAAACGAATTGTAATGGAAGAAATGCACCAACCACCATATATGGGACATAGGGGAGTGACTACCGCTTTACAAGTGATAGTGAGGGAATTTCATTGGCCTACTATAAGAAAGGATGTGGCTAAGTTTGTAGTCGAATGCATCACTTACTAGAAGATCGAGTTATAAAAAGGAAATACCCCAGGATTGCTAATGCCTTTGCCTATTCCTATGCAACCTTGGGAACAAATATCTATGGATTTCATAAAAGGATTTCCTACTACAATGAATCAAAATGATATGATTTGGACAATAGTAGATGGCTTTAGTAAGCAAGCTTATTTCATCCCATGTAAGAAGACTTTAACAGCTCAGCAAGCTGCACATTTATTCATCAAGCATATCTTTGTTCATCATGGCTTGCCAAAGATTATAGTATCTCATCAAGATTCAAAGTTTTGCAATAATTTCTAGACTGCATTATTACATAACCGAGGCACTAACTTAGATTTCTCATCAGCTTTTCATCTAGAATCAAATGGATAAACTGAAGTTACAAATAGTACTATTTTGGATATGATAAGAGCTTATGCGAGAAGTCAACCAAAGACTTGGGACAAATATCTTCATGTCTTACAATTTGCTTATAATAATACTCCTCATTCTACAACTGGAAGAGCACCCTTTGAGATTATCTATGGGAACGTTTTACCTATTCCTATCACATGATTGACCCATAGAGTGGAGGTAGAAGATGCATTTACCCATGACTATCAAAATATTCTCAAAGAGGTTCGAGAAGCCATTGCAATAGCTCAAGAGAAGTACACAAAACAAGCTGATAAGAAACGAAGCACATGCTTTTCAGAAAAGGTGATTATGTACTTCAGATTGAGAAAAGAAGATTGAAGAGTGTTGAGAAATGGCTAGTAATCAAGATGTCCCCACGTTTTTATGGACCATTCAAGGTGATTAGGAAAATCAATGATCTAGATTATAGGCTTGAATTACCCTGATAATTGGAAAATACATAATGCTTTCCATATCAGCCTCTTAAAGCCTTTCAAAGGACCTTTACCTATTCATCCTATCTATGAAGAGGCTCCATTGATTGTTGATGAAGAAGAAATTCTAGAATCTGAATGCATTATTGATCATCAACAAAACTCAACCCGAAAAGGAAATGTCTATACTAAATACTTGCTTAAATTTAAGAATTATCCAAGAGATGATGCTCAGTGGATGCCTGAGCGGTTCTTTCAAACTTTTCCAGACCTCATTAGTTCCTATAATCAAACACGCAATTGAGGTCAATTGCAATCCAAGCAAGAGGGATGTTACGAAAATTATATTTATGATATATCTTGCTTTGGACATTATTATTTTAGTCAAGTGTGACTATGGCAAAGTACTCCATAGGAGCACACCGGATGTCTATGAGGACACGAACTCTCCTGCACCATGCGGAGTCCAAACCAATTGCATGGGCTGGAGTCCTGAAGGAGCAAATTTCAAGTGCAAGCTACCAGAGTTTCCTCGGCGAGTGTGAAGGGTTCACTTATGCACACGAAGATAGGTCAAATTTTGTCAATCCTTTCCCCTTGGAGGGACACTGAGATTCATTTCAAAGCTGGCGCCACTCAATTTTGAGTGCCGTTCAATTCTTGCCAAAGCAGTGGTAGATGTGAAGGAGAGGGCATGCCTCGGGTAGCCTAAAGAGGGTGTGCTTGGGGGAAGCGCAGACTCCACCACCATCTGTTACTTCCCACCCCACTCGTAATAATCTGAGATCTTGACTTGGAGATGAATGTTCACTCACCCATGACTCCCGCATTGACAACATTGACGACAGTGGCTACGGTAGCTTTTTCAATGACAAACCCCATGGTTGAGGTGGCAATGATGGCTATGGAGGCTTTTCATTTGATAGTCTCAATGGTCGACGTGTTTGCAACACTAGTGTCTACAATTGTTGTGCCGACAGTGTCATTGGTGGTGGACACACCAATGCCAGTGCCATCAGTTACCGGGGCCATCCCATTGTGGCGAAAAGCACACCAGTGGTGGGGTAGGTTTTGGTAGGGGGATACAGTTTGGCAACTCTTTGTGGTGGTGGAGGGACAAAAACGGCAACTTGGTCAATCACTAGGCATGCCTGTAGTAGCTGGAACAATGGGTGTGGTTGCAGGCAGAAGATATGGCAAAACATGTCCACAACCTCCATGAGGAGTATGCAAGATCTACTAGGGAGGAGTTGGTGCGACGCCGGACGATGGATGGATTGGTGCAGCACCTTGCCACGGTGCTCGGCAACATGTCTATCAATGTGGAGTAGCTAGAAGATATTTTGGCCAACATGCAAGAGGATGTGCAGGAAGAATGGACAAAGCAAGTGTCTCAATGGCACCGCACAAGGATTTTGGAGATGTGCAAAAGCACTTCTCCGCACCCCTCACAGTTTCCAAAGTGGGTGCATAGACCAACAGCGACACTCTCACATTTGCACTCCGAGTGTGTAGGGTGCATGTGGGAGAGTTGTGGACAAAGGGAAAGCCGAACAAGAATCCACATCTATGGACTAGGAGGCCAAGTATAACAACATGGCCAATGACTTGATAGAAATGGTCAAGCATCAACTGTAGATGAGGCAGCATTGGAGGCATTTGTGCGCTTGGCTAGAACTAATTGCACACTCTTGGACACTGCATAGGACACCGCAGCCAAATTGGTGCTACGATGCAGATCGATTTCTAGCATGGTATTCACAGCTTTGGCAGACCTGCTAGCTTTATTCCCTCAGACCTTCGAGCGGAGGGCTATAACTATGGAGCGGATTAACTTCAACCTACCATTTGTAGCCATGGTGGTGGAGTAGATGGAGAGGGAAAAGTGGCCAGAGGTGAGTGCTTGGGACTATTCGTGGCTGCATCCGCTATAGTGGTTGATTGACGTCAAGGAAGCTCATCATCACTCGGCAACAATGATGGGTTGGTGCCGCATTGTAGCAAAGGAGGGGAATTAGCAGTGATGGAGCAAGTCCAAGTGCCAAAGCAGACGATTTAGGTGCAGAAGGTGGAGCTCCCAATGCGGAGGATGGAACTGGGGCAGACAAGCCAAGTACCCAAGGTGGAGCTCCCATTGCGGAGGAGGAAACCAAGCCCTCTCATCCAATCCTGGTTTAAGGTCCACTGTTCAAGGGAGTTGGCTTGTAGCGCTATTGGCACGGCTATAATGGAAAATTTTTGAACAATTGCTATTTATTCTTATTGTTATAAAACACGTGATTCATATATAATCCTGGATATGTTGTTATTATTGTACAACTTATGAATTTTTATGTTGTTATTATTGTAAAGATAGTGGGAGAGAGGGAAGGAGTCTCACTTGAGGCTTTCTCACAATCACAATGGGGGAATACACACAAAGGTGGAGGCTGAAAACAGTTTTCCTCTTCTTAGTTGTGTAAGCCAAAAGAACTCTAGTACAAAGAAATAGAAGAACCCTATATGTGGGTCTCAAACCAAACTCAACTAACTAAGGTGGCATACTAACTGAGCCACAAACTAGAGTAGATAAGGATAGCTGTCATCCAGCTATTATTCATGGGCGGTGTACCAACCGCATCTCCAGAGCTAACAAGTCGGTGACATAAATACACAACGGTCACCCTAGCATATCGCGAGTGGAGCTCGATATCTCAACACTCCCCCTCGAGCTCAATCCCAATTCCTGCACACCAAGCAGGTCTCTGAACTTGCGCAGCTTCTCTGCGCCCAATGCTTTCGTGAATATGTCAGCTACCTGATCCTCTGTGCTGACATAAACTAGATCAATAAGACCTAGTAAAACCTTCTCCCGCACATAGTGATAATGCACCTCAATGTGCTTCGTTCTAGCATGAAAGACTGGGTTCTTTGCCAAGTGTATGCTGCTCATGTTGTCACAATAAATGACAACTGGCCCATCTGTAGACTGATGCATATCATAGAGTAGCTTATGCAACCAAGCTACCTCACATGTAGCCATTGCTGCACCCCTGTACTCAGCCTCTGTGCTCGACAAGGCAACTGTAGGCTGTTTCTTGCTGCTCTAAGTGACTGCAGCACTCCCAAAAGAGAACACATATCCACTGGTAGATCGTCTATCTGAAATGCTACCAGCCCAATCAGCATCAGTGTATCCATGCAACTGTATCTGAACCCCAGCCTCATAAAATAGTCCATACTGCAATGTGGACTTCACATACCTGAGTATGCGTCTAGCCACATCCAAATGCGGTTTCCTTGGAGCCTGCATAAACTGACTTACCAACCCAATAGCATAGCTCAAATCTGGCCTGGTAATAGTCATGTAAATCAAACTTCCTACTATGCGTCTGTACATAGTAGGGTCTTCCAGAAGCTCACCTGCATCTGCGCTCAGCTTCACATTCTGCTCCAAAGGAACTGAAATAGGCTTACAACCTGTCATCCCATATTTGGACAGCATGTCCAGTCCATACTGCCTCTGCAAGAGCTGTATATCCCACTTGGTGATCTAATCACCTCAATGCCCAAGAAATAACGCAGCTCTCCCAAATCCTTCATCTCAAACTTCTGCCTCAATAGCATTTTCACATGAAGGATATCTTCATCACTATCACCTGTGATGATCAAATCATCAACATAGATGACCAGCAGCATAATCCCTTTCTCTGTTTTTCTCACATAGAGTGAGAACTCTGCCTTGGAAATCTGAAAGCCAATAGTGACAAGATACTGTCCTATCTTATCAGACCATGCTCTAGGTGCTTGCTTCAAGCCATACAAGGCTTTCTTCAACCTGCAAACAAACTCAGGATGAATAGCATGAACATAACCTGGTGGCTGCTCCATAAAGACCTCTTCTTTCAAATCACCATGCAAGAAGGCATTCTTTACATCCATTTGATGTAAAGACCATCCCTTTGATGCAGCCATAGCAATGGCTGCTCTTACGGTTGCCATCCTTGCAACCGGGCTGAAAGTTTCTTCATAATCAATGCCATATGTCTGTGCATACCCCTTGACAACTAATCTTGCCTTGTATCTATTCACAGAACCATCTGCATTGTGCTTGATCTTATAAACCCACTTACAGCCAATTGCATTCTTGTTTTTAGGCAAAGGCACCAATTCCCATGTAGCATTAGCATCCAAGGCATCCATTTCTTCATCCATGGCTTTCTCCCATTTTTCATTTCCCATGGCTTGCTCAAAAGAAGTGGGTTCTGGTTCCTGTATCACTTTGACCATATAGGCATAGTGAATGGCTATAAATCCATCATATTTTAGCCTATCCACAGGATACCTAACCCTGGTAGACCTGCGCAAAATAGGCTCACTTCCAGGTGCTCTCAAAACATCCCTGGTCTTCCTTACTCTAGGTGTAACGACAGAAGGAATACCCAACTCATCATCAATGCTCTGTTCTGAGCCACTGGATTCACCATCCACATAAGAGTGACCTGCATTCACATCAAACATGGGTTGATCTACCTTCTCTTTTCCTTTTCGTGATACCTGCGTACCACTTTTTGCATTGCTTTGAGGAGATTCTCCTGATCTCAATCTGCCTGTCCATGGCGAAGTATGTGAACCACTGGTAGAGGACACTCCAGGTCCACTGATATTTTGTGATTGCTACTGTGCATTCTGTGCAGCATTACCATTTTGTGCATCTACATCAATCATCACATTTACTGGTTTATACCAGCTGCTCATCTCATCAAAAACAACATCTCTGCTCACTGTGAACTTACGTGTAGAAGGGTTATAGCATCTATACCCTTTCTGCTGCAGAGAATAACCAATAAAGACGCACTTCTCAGCTTTTGGATCCACAACTTGGACCTCAACTCATCTGGCACATGGACATAGGCAATGCAACAAAAAATCTTCAAATGAGAAATATCTGGTTTCCTACCAGTATACATCTCCTCTGGCGTCATGCCATGTATTGCTGCAGTGGGAGTCCTGTTCACTATATAGACTGCTGTAGCAACTGCTTCAGCCCAATAATCATCTGGTAGATCTTTTTCATTTAGCATAGCTTGAGATACCTCTCCAATATGCCTGTTTTTTCTTTCTGCAATTCCATTTTGCTGTGGGGTATGACTGCATGAATATTGCTGCTTTATACCATGCTCCTGCAAGAACCTTGCAAACTCATTTGAGAGGTACTCTCCCCCTCCATCTGACCTTAGGCATTTTATTTGCAGGCCTGTTTCTTTTTCAGCCATAGCTTTGAAAGCTTTGAAGTGCCCAAACACTTCACTTTTCTTTTTCATAAAATACACCCACAGTTTTCTGCTGAAGTCATCAATAAATGTGACAAAATAGTGACAGCCTCCAATAGATGTTGAGATATCAAGCTCTACCCCCGATATATCTCCTGGATGACTATCATTTATGTCACCGCCTATGTTAGTTGTACTCGTGGTGTAGTTAGACTACCACGTATGTTTTTGGTTTGGGTTCACATATGAACCACGTATTCTAGGGTTTGACATATAGGGTATTTCCCTCTTCTATTGTATTGTTGTTGTGTGCAAAAGTGAAGAAAGGCTTCACCCTCCAACCTTGTGTCCTCTCTCTTTTGTGTGTTGTGAAGAAAGCTGAACTTGAGTCTCCTATCTCTCTCCCTTATTCTTTACATGGTATCAGAGCCTTGTTCGTGGTAAGGAGCTCAAGAAAGCAAGCCAAGTTTGTGGTGTCCTGGTAAGAGGACCACTGTTGCTTTCCTATTTCGAGCTTGGGAGCAAATCTCTGCAGGTAGCACAGCCAGAAGTGCAGGAGTGCACTGTTTCAGATTGAGAGGCCCTTCGTGGTGTGGCGAGAGCGCAGTATATGCTGCGGGTAAGGGCGAAGCCCTTGGTGGCTTTATTTTTTTGATTTGAGGCTGTTTCGGGGCCCGTTTTGAAGGCGGAAGTTCTTCGCAGGCACTCAGAAAAAGGCCCTGTTTTTCACTGTGCGCGGCTAGTCGGTGGAAAGGTGCCACAGAAATTGCATCGTATGCCTGTGTGCAGAGATATTGGGAGTTGCAGATTCATGCCTGTTGCCTATTGATGCAAAATCGTCACTAGGAAGTGACTGTGTGGTGAAATACCACTTTCGTCAGTGCTGCAGATCTGCCCCTGTGAGGCTTTTTGCAGAAGTTTTGCTATTTGCCCTTGTGAGGCATTTGTTGTGTTTACAGGTTGCTGTTGCAATTCGTGATTTGTAAAATGTCTGAGAATCTGTCTACCATTGTCAGTGAGAAGCTTGACAAGAACAACTTCCAAGCATGGAAGTTCAGGATGACAAACTTCCTTATGGGAAAGGGAGTTTGGGATTACATCAGTGGTGAAACTACAGAACCAGTTTTGGGTACTGCTCCCACTCCTGCTGAATTGAAGGCCTTTAAAGAATGGCATGAAAAAGCCAGAAAATGCCTGTATTGGCTATCTGTTAGCATTTCAGATTCTATGATTGTGCATATACAGGATGTAGAGACGCCTAAGGAGGCATGGGATACATTGGTGAAGCTGTATAGCACAAATACCAAAGCACAAAACATGCAGCTAAAGTAGGAGTTGCACAATGTGCAAAGGAAAAATCTGAATATAAATGAGTATTCCTTGAAGGTGAAAGGCCTTGCAGATTCTCTTGCCTCCATTGGAGCACCTGTTGATGATGAGGACTTAGTGTCCGTGACCTTGAATGGTCTTGGGAAAGATTATGCACAGTTTCGGACATCCATTGGAGTCCGTGAAACATTTCCTGATTTTCAGGAACTTATTGCTCTCTTGCTGAGTGAAGAGCAAAGGAATGGTGGTTCAGCCACCTCAACTTCTCAAGAGACTGCTTTCTACTCGAATATTTCTACTCGAATACAGGTAGAGGCAGGGGTAGAGGAAGAGGCCGTTTTGGTGGCCGTGCAGGAAATCAGAACCAACAGCAACAGCAGGAAAACCAGTCCTATGGAGGAGGACGTGGTAGTTCTAGAGGCAGGGGGAGCCAAAGAGGCCATGGTTCATGGCAAAGGAACCAGCAAGTAAATAGCAGCACAGAATGCTATTATTGTGGAAAGCCTGGACACAAGGAGAATACATGCTATAAAAAGCAGAATGACATCAAAAGTGGGAAGTTGCAGCAAAGCAACTATGCATCATCAAGTGGGCATGGTGACGACAGAAATGAGCACCTTTTTGTGATGCAGCATATGGTTAATTCCATGTCAGGAGATGCTGCAGCTTGCAATGATGTTTGGTATGTTGATTCAGGTGCCTCTAACCACATGACCAGTCATGGTGAGTGGTTTCATGATGTTAGAAATTTGGATAAGCCAGGTTATGTTGAAACAGGTGATGATACTGCGCACCCAATTACGCAGGTTGGTAAAGTGCCATTGGCTATGCAGGATGGCAAAACAAAGTACTTGGCAGATGTACTTCATGTTCCAAAAATCACTAAGAACCTGGTTTCAGTTGGCCAGATGGTTGAGCAAGGTCTGCACGTTAGATTTAATCCTGATGGATGCTTTGTTGCAGACTTGAAAAATAAGTGCCGCTTGGTTGCGAAAGGCAACAAAAATGGCAGAATGTTCACCTTGGATGTTGATATGCCTGAGGTGAAAGCTGCTATGTTTGCGCATGGGAGAGGTGTCATTGCAGATATTGAGATATGGCACAAGCGCATTGGGCACGTGAATATACAAAGGCTGAAATCTATGCAAACAAAAAACATTGTTGCAGGTTTGCCTAAATTCAGAGTTGAGGGAATGCAAAAGGTATGTGAAGCATGCCAAATGGGTAAGCAGGCCAGACATGCATTTCCCAAAAATGCTAAGGTGAGCAGAAGACCTTTGGAAGTGATCCATTCAGATGTTTGGACGACCAAAGCTGCTTCTATTGGTGGATGCCATTATTATGTGACGTTTATTGATGACTACACTAGGAAGGTGTGGATTTATTTTATGAAGCACAAAAGTGAAGTGTTCAGCCATTTCAAGGCTTTTAAGGCCATGGTTGAAAAAGAGAAAGGTGTGCATATTAAAGTGCTAAGATCTGATGGAGGGGGAGAGTACTTTTCAGAAGAATTTTGTGAATATATGAAAGAACAGGGAATTCAAAGGAAGTACTCATGCAGGTCCACCCCTCAGCAGAATGGGGTTGCAGAAAGGAAGAACAGGCATATTGCAGAAGTAGGACGGGCGATCCTAAATGAGAAAAACATGCCTGATTATTTTTGGGCTGAAGTAGTAGCAACTGCTGTTTATATTATGAACAGAACCCCCACTGCAGCTGTCCATGGCATGACGCCTGAAGAAATGTATACAGGCCAAAAACCAGATATTTCTCACTTGAAGGTATTTGGTTGCATAGCTTATGTTCATGTTCCTGATGAGAAGAGAACAAAGCTGGATCCAAAGGCAGAAAAATGCATCTTTATTGGATATGCTCTGCACCAGAAAGGGTATCGCTGTTATAACCCTTCCACCCGCAAAATGCAAGTGAGCAGAGATGTTGTTTTTGATGAAATGAGCAGCTGGTCTGCACCAACTGTTATGGTAGGAGATGCAGATGCAGGAAATGGGAATGCTGCAATAAATGCAGAGCAGCAATCTCAAGCCTTGAGTGGACCCAGAGAGTCCTCTACTAGTGGATCTAATGCATGGACAGGGAGATTGAGATCTAGTGAATCGTCACATGGCAGCCCTGATAGTGTTGTGCAGGTATCACATAAGGGAAAAGAAAAAGTAGACCATGCTCCAGTGTTTGATGTGTCTGCTAGTAGCTCTCATGTTGATGGAGAGTCAAGCGGCTCTGAAATGAGCCTTGATGAGGAACTTGGGATTCCTTCTGTTGTTACACCTGGTGCAAGGAAAAGCAGGCATGATTTAAAGACTCCTGCAACTGATCCAGTTGTACGGAGGTCCACTCGTATTAAGTATCCAGTTGACAGGCTGAGATATGATGGGTATACAGCACATCACTATGCTTATATGGTCAAGGTTCTAGAGGAGCCAGAGCCCACATGTTTTGAGGATGCAGTAGGGCATAAAAATTGGGAAGCAGCTATGGATGAAGAGATGGCTGCCTTGGATGCAAACCACACTTGGGATTTGATGCCTTTGCCTCATGATAAGAAGGCTATTGGCTGCAAGTGGGTTTACAAAGTAAAGCACAATGCTGATGGGTCTGTTAGCAGGTACAAGGCAAGATTGGTTGCCAAAGGTTTTGCGCAGACATATGGCATTGACTATGAGGAAACTTTTAGCCCAGTTGCAAGGATGGCAACCGTGAGAGCAGTAATTGCTATGGCTGCTGCAAAGGGATGGTCTTTGCATCAGATGGATGTGAAAAATGCCTTCTTGCATGGTGATTTGCAGGAAGAGGTTTATATGATGCAGCCAGAAGGTTATGAGGATAATTCACACCCCGATTTTGTATGCAGGTTGCGCAAAGCCTTGTATGGCTTAAAACAGGCGCCGAGGGCATGGTCAGACAAGATAGGGCAATATCTTGTCACTATTGGATTTCAGATTTCCAATTCAGATTTTTCACTTTATGTGAAAAGGACAAACAGAGGGATTGTGCTTATAGTCATCTATGTTGATGACTTGATTATTACAGGTGATAGTGATGCAGACATTAATGAAGTGAAGCTGATGTTGAAGCAGAAATTTGAGATGAAGGATTTGGGAGAGCTGCGTTACTTCTTGGGCATTGAGGTTATTAGATCCCCGAGTGGGATATGGCTGTTGCAAAGGCAATACGGTTTGGACATGCTGTCCAAATATGGGATGACAGGCTGTAAGCCTATTTCTGTTCCATCGGAGCAGAATGTGAAGCTCAATGCAGAGACAGGTGAGCTTCTTGAAGATATTACTATGTACAGGCGCATAGTAGGTAGCTTGATTTACATGACTATAACCAGACCAGATTTGAGCTATGCTGTGGGGCTGGTAAGTCAGTTTATGCAGGCACCGAGGAAGCCACATTTGGATGCGGCTAGGCGCATACTGCGGTATGTGAAGTCCACATTGCATTATGGACTGTTTTATGAAGCTGGGTGTGCATTACAGGTACATGGATACACAGATGCTGACTGGGCTGGTAGTGTCTCAGACAGGAGATCTACTAGTGGTTTTATGTTTTCCCTTGGGAGTGGTGCCATCAGTTGGAGCAGCAAGAAGCAGCCAACAGTTGCCTTGTCGAGCACAGAGGCTGAGTACAGGGGTGCAGCAATGGCTGCATGTGAGGTAGCTTGGTTACGGAAGCTACTTGCAGATATGGGACAGTCAATTCATGTAGCAGTTGTCATTCATTGTGACAACATTAGCAGCATCATGCTTGCTAATAACCCAGTTTATCATGCTAGAACGAAGCACATTGAGGTGCATTATCACTTTGTGAGAGAGAGAAGGTTCTAGCTGGGTGAGATTGATCTTGTCTATGTCAGCACTGAGGAGCAGGTGGCTGATATTTTTACGAAGGCATTGGGTACCGAGAAGCTTTGCAAATTTAGGAGCTTGCTTGGTGTACGTGAGATGGATTTGAGCTTGAGGGGGAGTGTTGAGATATCAAGCTCTACCCCCGATATATCTCCTGGATGACTATCATTTATGTCACCGCCTATGTTAGTTGTACTCGTGGTGTAGTTAGACTACCACGTATGTTTTTGGTTTGGGTTCACATATGAACCACGTATTCTAGGGTTTGACATATAGGGTATTTCCCTCTTCTATTGTATTGTTGTTGTGTGCAAAAGTGAAGAAAGGCTTCACCCTCCAACCTTGTGTCCTCTCTCTTTTGTGTGTTGTGAAGAAAGCTGAACTTGAGTCTCCTATCTCTCTCCCTTATTCTTTACAATAGATGTAGCTTTTGTAGTCCACACATCAGAGTGGATTAATTCCAATGGCTTTTTACTCTCTTGAACATGCCTAGGAAAAGGTTTCCTTGCCTGTTTCCCAAATTGACAGGCTTCACAAACCTTGTGCTTTTCTGCAACCTTGAATTTTGGCAATCCTGCAACAATATTTTGGGCTTGCATTGATTTAAGTCGCTGTATATTAACATGACCAATGCGTTTGTGCCAGATATCAATATCTGCAACTACACCGGTCCCATGTGCAAACATTGCTGCACTCAATTCAGGCATGTCTGCATCTAACGTAAACATCCTGCCCTTCTTCTTTCCTTTTGCTATCAAGCGATCGTTATTTTTCATATCCTCAACAAAGCATCCATGAGGATTAAATCTAACCTGCAAGCCCTGCTCAACCATTTGACCAACAGAAACCAGGTTCTTGGTGATGTTCGGGACATGAAATACATCAGACAAGTATTTCTTTTTCCCATCCTGCATAGACAAAGGAATTTTGCCAATCTGCACAATAGGATGTGCAATATCATCACCAGTCTCCACAAATCCTGGTTTTTCCATTTTCCTTGCATCTTGCATCCATTCTGCATGACCTGTCATGTGGTTTGACGCACCTGAGTCAACATACCACACATCATTTTGTTCTTCTGCACTTGTCACAGAATTGGTCATATGCTGCACCATAAATAGATGCTCATTTCTGTCATCGCCCTGCCTACTAGAAGATGCATAATTGCCTTGCTGCAATTTTCCATTCATAATGTCATTCTGCTTTTTGTAGCAGTCCTTAGCCATATGACCCATTTTGCCACAATAGTAGCATTCAACATTGCTGTTTGCATTTTGGCTTCTCTGCCATCCACCACGGCCTCTTTGGCTCCCCCTGCCTCTAGAGTTACCACGTCCTCCTGCATAGGATTGGTTTTCTTGCGTTTGCTGCATATTTTGATTTCTACCATGGCCTGCAAATCGGCCTCCTCTACCTCTGCCTCTACCTCTGCCAGCATTTGAGTAGAAGACAGTTTCTTTTGAAGTTCCTGCTGAAGAAGATGCACCCCCATTTCTTTGCTCTTCGGAAATTAGAAGAGCAATCAACTCCTCAAAATCAGGAAAATTTTCACGGACGGCAATGGATGTCCGGAACTGTGCATAATCCTTTCCTAGACCATTCAAGGTCACAGAGACCAAATCGTCATCATCCACTGGCGACCCAATGGAAGCAAGTGCATCTGCAATTTTCTTCACTTTCATGTGGTAGTCATTTATGCTCAAATTTTCTCTCTGCACATTGTGCAACTCCTGTTTGAGTTGCATTTTCCTGGCTTGCGTATTTGTGCTGTACATTTTTGCCAAAGTATCCCATGCCTCCTTTGGCGTATTTGCATCCTGAATATGTACAATCATGGAGTCCGAAATACTGATAGACAGCCAGTACATAACTTTCCTGGCTCTCTCATGCCATCCTTTAAATGCCTGCATTTCCTGTTGACTGGGAACATTAGGAAGAATAGGTTCTTCTTCATTTCCTGTAATGAATTCCCAATAGCCTTTTCCCATCAAGAAATTTTTCATTCTAAACTTCCATGCCTGGAAGTTGTTCTTGTCAAGCTTTTCAGTGACAATCTGGGAAAGAGAATCAGATGCCATTACAGAACACTGCAAAATATTCTGTCACTGCAAAAAACACAGCTTTTTGCCTCACACGGGCAGATCTGCAAAACTGACGAAAGTGGTATTTCACCACACAGTCACTTCCTAGTGACGATTTTGCATCAACACGCAACAGGCATGAATCTGCAACTCCCAATATCTCTGCACACAGGCATACGATGCAATTTCTGCGGCAACTTTTCATCGACTATCCGCGCGCGCAGTGGTCGCACAGCAAAAAACAGGGCCTTTTTCTGAGTGCCTGCGAAGAACTTCCGCCTTCAAAACGAGCCCCGAAACGGCCTCAAATCAAAAAAATAGTGCCTCAAAACAGGCCCCGCAGCATATACTACGCTCTCGCCACACCGCAAAGGGCGTCTCAATTAGAAATAGTGCACTCCTGCACTTCTGGCTGTGCTACCTGCAGAGATTTGCTCCCAAACTCGAAATAGGAAAGCAACACTGGTCCTCTTACCAAGACACCACGAACTTGGCTTGCTTTCTTGAGCTCCTTACCACGAACAAGGCTCTGATACCATGTAAAGATAGTGGGAGAGAGGGAAGGAGTCTCACTTGAGGCCATGGATGATTTTTTCCTATTAGTTTCGTTAAGAAGCAAAACTTTTATATTGGTGTCGAAAGTTTGTATGCCTTGATAAAAATAAAGGTTTGAAAAATTCGCCAAGATTTGAAACTTTTATGAGAAAAATTTTAAAGTTTCGCCATAATTTACAACTTTTTCTTTTAAATTCAAAAGAAAATATATAAAAGTGTAATCTATTATACAAATATTGTGAAACTAAAAAAACTATCTTGATAAACTTTCGCCAAGATTTTATATTAATATATAAGCATAGCTTCGATAAAAACATCCCTGCTTGAGGCTTTCTCACAATCACAATGGGGGAATACACACAAAGGTGGAGGCTGAAAACAGTTTTCCTCTTCTTAGTTGTGTAAGCCAAAAGAACTCTAGTACAAAGAAATAGAAGTACCCTATATGTGGGTCTCAAACCAAACTCAACTAACTAAGGTGGCATACTAACTGAGCCACAAACTAGAGTAGATAAGGATAGCTGTCATCCAGCTATTATTCGTGGGCGGTGTACCAACCGCATCTCCAGCTAACAAGTCGGTGACATAAATACACAACGGTCACCCTAGCATATCGCGAGTGGAGCTCGATATCTCAACAATTATTGTACAACTTATTGTTCATTGCTATAAGGCTATTGGGCCTCCCTATTGTGGGTTTACTGTATTTATTCCCTTAAATCTTAGCTTTTGTATTTCTATTTAAGTGTCTACTTAGCTCAGCACAGTTTACAATTTAAAATCATAATATGTCTCTAAGAGCCAAGTTCATAGCAGTGGTGCATAATAAGTGGGTACAAGTACTCAAAACTCATTGCAGCACATTAGCCGGTCCATGTAATTACTCCGCATATGGAAAATCTGCTAAGATGGGCTACAAGCTCCTATCATTTTCTATGCCTATGTAATGGCATGACAAGCATTTAGCTTGCCGGCTAAGTCCTCATGTGCCCACAAACACATCAATAACCACCTGCCCCAACTTTGTGAACATATGCAATAACCACCTAGTAGTGCGCTCGAAAGGCAAACGGGAATTTTCCTCCAATAGCCATGTCCTATCTGCCTCAAACAAGTGATGTGTCCTTGTCATTTGTCCATGCTGGGTGTCTCACCTATTGCATTCCTCCAAAACACGGTCATTAATAGTGCCCTTACCTGCAAGTGCCAACAAGAGCCCATTTTAGGTCAATTCCATCGCAATGTACTTATTCAAAGAAAAGAGAGGGTGATTACCTTCTCCCCATTATTATATAGGTAACCCACTTATAAAAGCACAGGTATGTCCTATGTAGAATGAACCCCACCCGCATTGCATGTAGGTGATAATGTGGGAATGATCTAGTAGCCCGAGAGCAATGTATCATCCCTTGTCTGTAGTAAACCTCTCAGCAAGCTTTGTCATGGCCACTGACAAATCTCTAGAGAACACATTCCAAGTGGGAATGCCACTATCCTTAATAAGCTCTACTGGGGCAGGCTTGTTGGGAAGTCCACCCAAAAGAGAGGAGCGATGTCCACAGTGACCAAATTTGCATGCAAGAGGCCTTGAGCATCTACTCTCACAAAAAATTGTTCTATCCTATGAACCAACATGCAAACATCCTCAAGCACAAAGTTTCTGCATGGAAACATCAATTTAGTGTTACCCACAATGTCATGCCATGTCCTAGTGCTATGAAACGATAAGTTATGCTTATGTATCAGGGCGGTCGACAAGCATGCATACATTTGCTATGACAACATCCATGTATGTATGTGTCTCTAATCCTATGATAAACCAATGCAGCAAGAGATTATGCATATTAGTTTCATAGCTCACACCAACCACGTGTGGGCAAAGAGTACACTCTCAAAAGTGGACGTAATAAAGCAATGCCAAGAAACCAACTTTTACCCTGTGCGGTCAGTGGAATGTCAAACACATCCACATTTCTACTTGCAACAATGATTTGTTCTCTATAATGAATAACTATACAAGGGAATCTATAGTAGTGAAAAAGGACAACCCATCATTAAGGGTTTACCTTATACGGTTAGAGTAGGGGGGTGCTAGAAATCCAACCCCCTCTTGCTTTTGATTTTGCAAGGAGGACTAGACAATTTAGGCTTGTGCTTCAAAGATGAGCCGGCTTCTCTTGATAACACCACCTCTCGTGCATTGAGCTACAACGATGTATGTCCTGGCACGTCCTCCCCTTAGGGTTTCTCGGCCTCTTAAAGCATCACAATGAAGCATCATTCAATGCGCCCGATGCCAGAGCGATGCACCAAAAATGATATATAGAAACTGTGAATGTGGGAGAGGGTCTTCAAAGCATACCCAAATCCAGGATATGCTCACTATTGGGTATGCGTCCCAAGGGGTAGTCCAACCACCAAGGGCACTCCTTGGTTTCCCATTTTGAAAGGCCTTTCTTCACCCATGACTGGGGATACATACTATCCTCATGCTCCATGGATGTCCATGTCATAAAGAAGACTGGCGTGCACATAATCACATTTACCTGCTAGCACAAGAATCGTATCCATCTAACACAATGAATGATTTCTTATCTAATACATATCAGACATGATAGAGAGAGCCTACAGTCAAATAAACTGGTGAAAACAATTCCAATTTCTCTTAGAGAATTGCTCCAACTTCGGGGCTTCTTTTTGGGGCCTACCTTATTCTTCATGTCATTCCATAGTTCATGGAAGGCCATAGTCGCGTGATGTGTAGTCTCAACAGTGACTCACGTGTTGTGGGGATCTTGAAGGAATGCCAATGGAGCCTCCACTCCAAGCTACTCCTTGTGAGAGCAATGCAAGGCAATGTGTTTCCATGAGAGAAAGGGGGAAGGGGTAGAAGGGAGAAGAGAGGGAAGAAGGGAGGGAGAAGGAGAAGAGAAGATGAGAGTGAAGGGGTACTCAAGTGGCAAACACAAAGGCACTACAAGGGAAACAAGAGAACACCCAAAGACACTCTTGGAAGAGAAGAGGGAGCTTGTATTCCAAACTTGTGTATACAACAATGAAGACCAAAGTCAATCATTTGGCCTTTTATAAAAGTCACCTTTTGAAGGGAGGGCCAACCCTTTTCCTTTTTGCACTCTCTTTCTATACATTCATAAGGCTCTTGGGCCCATAGGGTGCCAAGGCATCTTCACTATCCCTTGGTGTGGGGATCCAAGTGCTTGAGGTGGTACTGTCAGTGAAAGAATGCTTACACCTAGCGATCCTCATATTGGGTGAGTAGCGAACTATGGTCCAATTGAGTGGGGTAGCTGACTAGAGTGGTGGAGCCAGGCTCTATTCATGCTTGGTTTGAGGTGATGTCTAGTACTAGTCTCCTCTTTGTCTACTAGTACCAGTCCCGTGGTGGTTTTATCAGCCAACCCATAGCCAATTGGTGATTGCTGCTGTAGCATGTGATAGAGAATGGGTATGTATAGCATGGGGTTGCTGATGACCTCACCATGTGTCTTGAGGTCCTCCCACATCTGATTACAAAAGTAATCTGCCTAGTTGGTGACCTGGGGGGACAGACAGTGTCACCAAGATGTTGGGCAATATCGATTGGTGGTGATCTGTGTGCTTGACTTGGGTCAACCACTGTAGGGCTCATGCTGACTTCTCCATCTCTAGCTTGATGATTTGTATGAAATGAATGCGCCCCTTGCTCTTCTTGTGATTGTACCGGTAGATGTCATTGAGGGCCTTAGACATCTTCTTCTTTATAGAGTATTTGTCGGGGATGACCGGGAAGGCTCACACCACGTCCATGTTGAGGTGGTAGAAGTGGGGAGTGCCCATCGCATCGCGAAGGATGCCAACATTCTTATTGGAGTTGTAGGCTTGAAGAAATTCTCCCAGGAGTCTCATATCTAGGTGACAAGGGAGGCAGTCTGCCACCCACGGGTCCTAGACCTATCATCACTGTGAGCAAATCTTAAACGGCCGGCTCCTTAAGCACTTGATATGCCACTGGGTTGTGATAATGGATGGTGTAGTCATGACCCTTGTACATGTAGCGGGAGTGGATGGCACATGCATCGAGTTGGAGCCATGCCTCTCCAAGCGGCGAGTGCATTTGCGATCACACAATTTTGTATTTCCCTTGTAAGTTGTGTGGGGGCCGGGGTGCATTTCCTTGTCATCCATGAGGGGGGTGTGCCTTTTGTTGTAGGCACCTCTTGGGTGCTGTGTTGAGTAGAGATTTCTTCCTCCACTTGCAAATTTTTAGTTGAGAAATTGGAGGGAATATAGATTGTGGCAAAGGGCATGCTCTGTGATTCAAAGGGACTGGTGGCTTACAGAATAGGGGGTGGAGGCCAAGCTCCATCTCGAACTAAAAAAACTTGTTTTTAGGGTCCATTGGGAAAAATGATGGCAACTAAGTAACGAGGAAATCAATAGAAGAGGAGGAGGTTAATGACATGAATTGAGGGCTAAATTACTGTCTAGAAGAGGGCAAGGGGCTAAAAAATTCTTGGAAGAATTTTGATAGACTTTGACTATAGTTGCTATGGCGATAACCTAGGGACAATTTTATGAAGGGGTGGTTGTGAACATGAGGTATACAGATGAGGCGTTTGGCAGACTGTGAGGTCAGCATGTGAGCATACAAAAAATGCAGAATGGATGTATGAACCATAATCACCTAGTGCTGACTGTGAATACGTGTGGGTGTATGTGTAGGGAGGTCACTTGTGAGCTATGGGTGCATTGTGGTGACATGCCTACCATATAGACTCACCTAGATCTGGACTCGATGATCATGTGGAATGCGGTGGAGATGAATGTCACACCACCACATAGCATGATGTAGATGCTGTTTCTAACTTGTGTCTCATTATGGTTGCCAGAGGTGCATTGGCATGGTGACGATCCTTTGTGGGGAGATCTTTTGTCGCAAAATAAGCAGGTTCTTATGTGATCACAATCGGTGTGGAAACTTGCACTCATGGTTTGTGCCATGCCGTTGGTGATGGTAAGAGTGGAACATCCTTTGACAGTCTGCCCTCCAGCTTGGAGGAAGGTTCTTGTGTAACTCCCCCCATTATAGGGATTAGTTCTTGTGTTACTTCCTCGTTGTCTTGGGCTATCCTCACGTTGAGTTGTACGATTCGTGGTACTAGGGCACATTTGAGAGTGGGGGGTTTGTTTGTTTGTGGTAGGCGTACTACATCCATGATTGATAAAGGTTCTTGTGTTACTACCTTTGGAACCCCTGTAGTTTGGGATTTGAACTTTGATACCTAGACGACCGGCTTGCCGTTGTAACCATCCTACTTTTCCAAGAGCTTGGTGGCGACCCAACGCTTGTGGGGATACTACAGTTGGAGAGGTAGATTAGGGCCTAGGAGCCGAGGTGAGGGATGGCATTGGCTCCACCTCCTAAGTGGGGTTGCCCCCATCGAAGTTGGAGTGACTAGGGAGACATACTCTATTTGGATCTTTTCGGGCCATCGGTTGCTTTTGAAGTAGCATTGAGTGCATAGAATAGCTTCTTGTACTCGCTGTTCATAGCATTTATGAGTGGGTGATAGCAGGGGCGAAGTAATTTGCAATTGTACCTGGCCGCCACCGTGGTTGGTTCTTTGTTCCTTCCGAGGTCAGAATTTCTTGGGAGGGTCAAGATTCGGAGTGTTAGAGGTGGATGGGGCCTTAGGTCTGCCCTCACTTAGAACTTCTTTACCCTAGGCCAGCGATGGTGCAGTAGGGGGAGCAGGACATGGTTCACAAAGCAGAACTACCATAGTCCTTCCACCATTCGTTAGAGATTCTATTCTGGCCCTCTAGTCAATTTGATAGTTTGTGGCGTAGCATCAAGTCCTTCCCAATATTATCTGTTTGTCAGTCGCTTCTGTGGGGAGAACATAAAACTGGATCTCTATTGCCTAGAAAAAACCCGTTAGACTCAAGTCCACATACCCTAACGTACTTAAGAGTTGACCATTGATAGTGGTTACTAAAGCGACAATGAGGTTTAGGGATACCTGTAACTTCTCCCATACATCACGGGAGATGAAGTTGTGGCTTGCTCCCGGATCTACGAGTGCTTGGATGCATAAGTTGGGCCCCTAAAATTGGACATTCAACTTAGTTGGTTCTATCGTTAGCTCATCAGTTAGTCTTGGGTGTTCAAGCGTTGCCTTAAGCAATGTCATTTTCTTACATTGTCTGACTTTAATGTTGCATGCCATGGCTTCCTTGATGGCATGGCATTTCATCCGAGCTACCTTGACCTTGAGCTCTTTTTCGCTATGGAGGGCTTGATGGGTAGGCAAGGTGAGCAGTTCATAATATCTTTTCAATTTGCTCCCGTTAAGGTAACCTTCCATCTCTACTCCATCTAGGGTAGCTATCTAGCACACCCCTTGTGGAGTGATCTCCATCATGGGATAGGGACGCATATCTCGGTATTTGAGCTTACATTTGGTGTTGTGGACACTATAGAGGAGTGTGAGATTGCCCTCCATGAGGTCTTTCTTCTTGAGATTGCAGTCAAACCATTTTTTGCACCACGCCTTCTCCACCTGCTGAAGGTAGTAGGTTGCACGTAACCTCGTCTCATGCAGCTTTTCAGGGTCAATCAAGCATTCTGCCAAGGCATTCTCAATGAGCCTCTCCTTGACTTTAAGGCAGAGCTAGGTACTGTTAGATATCAATGCTCCACTCTCGTGTAACTATGCGGGAACCAACTAACTCTACTTGTAAGCCCCCCATATGAGGAAAAGGCATTTGAGTAGCTCGGTTATGAACACCAGATGGGGGGCCTGATGGCTGGATGGAGTTGGCACACTACTAACCTGGCTACATGCAAGTGTGGGAAGGCGTCCCATGACTGACCGCACTGAGGGTAGATGGAGCATTTCCTGAGGCACAGCCCACTCTCAAGTTGCAGGGCCCGTTTGGAGCCCCAAATGATCCTGGATGGCTCTGGGCTGAATGGATACCATAGGTTAGTTGCTGTATTTTGCACATCGGTTCTATCGTGTGGTCGGTGGCCTATTTCGGGACACCCCTAGTCGGTCGGTTTGGGCAGACTGGGTCGGTCACCAAATTGGGTCTAACCGACTACGACTGGTGGCTATATAAGAGCGAGCCCGTGAAGCCCATTTCATCACTGGCTACAGCAACCCTGATTCCTCAGCATCCAGCCTCTGTCTTCTACTGTTTCTAGCTCGCCATCGAAGCTTCTTTCACGGGAGCGCATGGTTGGGATGCAGCGCCATCTATTGTATCAGTTCTATAGTAATCAAATTTTTGATTCTCCATACTATCTACTTTTCTCTCTTGCGTACGAGATCCTATTATTTGGTGAGCACAGACGTCGTATTGTTTTCTTACAGGTATTACATACTCCATTGGCATAACTACCTCCACCCCAAAGGCTAGGGAAGGGGGTGTAGTTTGTGGCCACTTTATAAGATCTTTAATAGGCCCACAAGGCTACAATGAGCTTATGCTCCCAGTCAGTACAACTGGCCTCCACCGTGCAACTTATGATCTTGCAAAAAGTTTTATTCGAGCTCTCTGCCAAGACATTTGCCCTAGGATAGTATGGCGTTGATTTCCTATGTATAATCATGAATTCACTGGTTAGGATCACTATAGTTTCATTGAGGATATGAGTTCCCCGGTCACTGACTAGCTCTAATGGACATCCAAACCGCATGATAACTTACTCATATAAGAACTTAGCGATGGATCTCGCATCATCCTTTGTGGTGGCTCTCCATTCTATCCACTTGGTGAAGTAAGCTGTGGCCAAAATAATGTATCTGGCCCCTATTCCTTTAGATGATGCCAGCTGGGCTTATAGGTTTAATAAAATATATGCCCCATTTCTCACAGGGCTGATTAGTTCATATTCTAGTTAAGGGAATCATGTCCACCTTATGTGGGATTTGCACATGCTGGCAGGATGTGAAGATAGTGGGAGAGAGGGAAGGAGTCTCACTTGCGGCTTTCTCACATACACAGTGGGGGAATACACACAAAGGTGGAGGTTGAAAACAGTTTTCCTCTTCTTAGTTGTGAAAGCCAAAAGAACTCTAGTACAAAGAAATAGAAGAACCCTATATGTGAGTCTCAAACCAAACTCAGCTAACTAAGGTGGCATACTAACTGAGCCATGAACTAGAGTAGATAAGGATAGCTGTCATCCAGCTATTATTCATGGGCAGTGTACCAACCGCATCTACAGCTAACAAGTTGGTGACATAAATGCACAACGGTCACCCTGGCATATCATGAGTGGAGCTCGATATCTAAACACTCCCCCCCGAGCTCAATCCCAATTCCACACACCAAGCAGGTCTCTGAACTTGCACAGCTTCTCTGTGCCCAATGCCTTCATGAATATGTCAGCTACCTGATCCTCTGTGCTGACATAAACTAGATCAATAAGACCTAGTAAAACCTTCTCCCACACATATTTGTTCTAGCATGATAGACTGGGTTATTTGCCAAGTGTATATTGCTCATGTTATCACAATAAATGACAACTGGCCCATATGTAGACTGATGCATATCATAGAGTAGCTTAAGCGACCAAGCTACCTCACATGCAGCCATTGCTACACCCCTGTACTCAGCCTCTGTGCTCGACAAGGCAACTGTAGGCTATTTCTTGCTACTGCAAGTGACTGTAGCACTCCCAAAAGAGAACATATATCCACTAGTAGATCGTCTATCAGAAATACTACCGGCCCAATCAGCATCAGTGTATCCATGCAACTGTATCTGAACCCCAGCCTCATAAAATAGTCCATACTGCAATGTGGACTTCACATACTTGAGTATGCGTCTAGCCACATCCAAATGCGGTTTCCTTGGAGCCTGCATAAACTGACTTACCAATCCAACAGCATAGCTTAAATCTGGCCTGGTAATAGTCATATAAATCAAACTTCCTACTATGCGTCTGTACATAGTAAGGTCTTCCAGAAGCTCACCTGCACATGCGCTCAGCTTCACATTCTGCTCCAAAGGAAGTGAAATAGGCTTACAGCCTATCATCCCATATTTGGATAGCATGTCCAATCCATACTGCCTCTGCAAGAGCTGTATCCCACTTGGTGATCTAATCACCTCAATGTCCAAGAAATAATGCAGCTCTCCCAAATCCTTCATCTCAAACTTCTGCTTCAATAGCATTTTCGAATGAAGGATATCTTCATCACTATCACCTGTGATGATCAAATCATCAACATAAATGACAAGCAGCATAATACCTTTCTCTGTTTTTCTCACATAAAGTGAGAAATCTGCCTTGGAAATCTGAAAGCCAATAGTGACAAGATACTATCCTATCTTGTCAGACCATGCTCTAGGCCCTTGCTTCAAGCCATACAAGGCTTTCTTCAACCTGCAAACAAACTCAGGATGGATAGCATGAACATAACCTGGTGGCTGCTCCATAAAGACCTCTTCTTGCAAATCACCATGCAAGAAGGCATTCTTTACATCCATCTGATGTAAAGACCATCCCTTTGATGCAGCCATAGCAATGGCTGCTCTTACGGTTGCCATCCTTGCAACCGGGCTGAAAGTTTCCTCATAATCAATGCCATATGTCTGTGCATACCCCTTGACAACTAATCTTGCCTTGTATCTATTCACAGAACCATCTGCATTGTGCTTGATCTTATAAACCCACTTACAGCCAATTGCATTCTTGTTTTTAGGCAAAGGCACCAATTCCCATGTAGCATTAGCATCCAAGGCATCCATTTCTTCATCCATGGCTTTCTCCCATTTTTCATTTCCCATGGCTTGCTCAAAAGAAGTGGGTTCTGGTTCCTGTATCACTTTGACCATATAGGCATAGTGAATGGCTGTAAATCCATCATATTTTAGCCTATCCATAGGATATCTAGCTCTGGTAGACCTGTGCAAAATAGGGTCACTTCCAAGTGCTCTCAAAACATCTCTGGTCTTCCTTACTCCAGGTGTAACAACAGAAGGAATACCCAACTCATCATCAATGCTCTGTTCTGAGCCACTGGATTCACCATCCACATAAGAGTGACCTGCATTCACAAAAAACATGGGCTGATCTACCTTCTCTTTTCCTTTTCGTGATACCTGCGTACCACTATTTGCATTGCTTTGAGGAGATTCTCCTGATCTCAATCTGTCTATCCATGGCGAAGTATGTGAACCACTGCTAGAGGACACTGCAGGTCCACTAATATTTTGTGACTGCTGCATTGAATTCTGTGCAGCATTACCATTTTGTGCATC
The DNA here is from genome assembly GCF_047967505.1 of Dipteris shenzhenensis. Classification (NCBI taxonomy): domain Eukaryota; kingdom Viridiplantae; phylum Streptophyta; class Polypodiopsida; order Gleicheniales; family Dipteridaceae; genus Dipteris; species Dipteris shenzhenensis. The sequence continues at coordinate 8,633,500 of NC_141609.1, read as the reverse complement.
TACATCAATCATCACATTTACTGGTTTATACCAGCTACTCATCTCATAAAAAACAACATCTCTGCTCACTGTAAACTTATGAGTAGAAGGGTTATAGCATCTATACCCTTTCTGTTGCAGAGAATAACCAATAAAGATGCACTTCTTAGCTTTTGGATCCAACTTGGACCTCAACTCATCTGGCACATGAACATAGGCAATGCAACCAAAAATTTTCAAATGAGAAATGTCTGGTTTCCTACCAGTATACATCTCCTCTGGTGTCATGCCATGTATTGCTGCAGTGGGAGTCCTGTTCATATGTAAACTGCAGTAGCAACTACTTCAGCCCAATAATAATCTGGTAGGTCTTTTTCATTTAGCATGGCCCGAGATACCTCTCCAATATGCCTGTTTTTCCTTTGTGCAAGCCCATTTTGCTATGGGGTATGACTGCATGAATCTTGCTGCTTTATGCCATGCTCCTGCAGGAACCTTACAAACTCATTTAAGAGGTACTCTCCCCCTCCATCTGACCTTAGGCATTTTATTTGCAAGCTTGTTTCTTTTTCAACCATAGCTTTAAAAGCTTTGAAGTGCCCAAACACTTCACTTTTCTTTTTCATAAAATACACCCAAACTTTTCTACTGTAGTCATCAATAAAAGTGACAAAATAATGATAGCCTCCAATAGATGTAGCTTTAGTAGTTCACACATCAGAGTGGATTAATTCCAATGGCTTCTTACTCTCTTGAACATGCCTAGGAATGGTTTCCTTGCTGTTTTCCAAATTGATAGGCTTCACAAAACTTATGCATTTCTGCAACCTTGAATTTAGGCAATCCTGCAACAATGTTTTGGGCCTGCATTGATTTAAGTCGCTGTACATTAACATGACCAATGCGTTTATGCCAGATATCAATATTTGCAACTACACCGGTCCCATGTGCAAACATTGCTGCACTCAATTTAGTCATGTCTGCATCTAACGTAAACATCTTGCCTTTCTTCTCTCCTTTTGCTATCAAGCGACCATTATTTTTCATATCCTCAACGAAGCATCCATGAGGATGAAATCTGACCTGCAAGCCTTGATCAACTATTTGACCAACAAAAACCAGGTTCTTGGTGATGTTCGGGACATGAAATACATCAGACAGGTATTTCTTTTTCTCGTCCTGCATAGACAAAGGAATATTACCAATCTGCACAATAGGATGTGCAGTATCATCACCAGTCTCCACAAATCCTGGTCTTTCCATTTTCCTTGCATCTTGCATCCATTCTGCATGACCTGTCATGTGGTTTGATGCACCTGAGTCAACATACCACACATCATTGCTTTCTTCTACACTTGTCACAAAATTGGTCATGTGCTGCACCATAAACAGATGCTCATTTCTGTCATCACCCTGTCTACTAGAAGATGCATAATTCCCTTGCTACAATTTTCCATTCATGATGTCATTCTGCTTTTTGTAGCAGTCTTTAGCCATATGACCCATTTTACCACAATAGTAGCATTCAACATTGCTGTTTGCATTTTGGCCTCTCTGCCATCCACCACGACCTCTTTGGCTCCCCCTACCTCTAGAGTTACCATGTCCTCCTCCAAAGGATTGGATTTCTTGAGTTTGCTGCATATTCTGATTTCTACCATGGCCTCCAGATTGGCCTCCTCTACCTCTGCCTCTACCTCTTCCAGCATTTGAGTAGAAGACACTTTCTTTTAAAGTTCCTCCTGAAGAAGATGCACCACCATTTCTCTGCTCTTCAGAAATTAGAAGAGCAAACAACTCCTCAAAATCAGGAAATTTTTCATGGACAGCAATGGATGTATGGAACTGTGCATAATCCTTTCCTAGACCATTCAAGCTCACAGAAACTAGATCATCATCTTCCACTGGTGCAATTTTCTTCACCTTCATGTGGTAGTCATTGATGCTCATATTTTCTCTCTGCACATTGTGCAACTCCTGCATTTTCCTGGCTTGCGTATTTGTGCTGAGCTGCATTTTCCTGGCTTGCGTATTTGTGCTATATATTTTTGCCAAAGTATCCCATGCCTCCTTTGGCATACTTGCATCCTGAATATGCACAATCATAGAATCCGAAATATTGATAGACAGCGAGTACATAACTTTTCTGGCTCTCTCATGCCATCCTTTAAATGCCTGCATTTTCTGTTGATTGGGAACATTAGGAAGAACTGGTTCTTCTTCATTTCCTGTAATGAACTCCCAATAGCCTTTTCCCATAAGGAAATTCGTCATTCTAAACTTCCATGCTTGGAAGTTGTTCTTGTCAAGCTTTTCAGTGACAATCTATGAAAGAGAATCAGATGCCATTACAAAACACTGCAAAAAATTCTGTCACTGCAAAAAACACAGCTTTTGCCTCACACGGGCAAATCTGCAAAACTGATGAAAGTGGTATTTGACCACACAATCACTTCCTAGTGACGATTTCGCATCAACAGGCAATAAGGATGATTCTATAACTCCCATTATCTCTCCGCATAGGCATACGATGCAATTTCTGCGGCAACTTTTCACCAACCTACAGAGCAGTGGTTGCACAGCAAAAATCGGGCCATTTTCTAAGTGCTTGCGAAGAACTTCTACCTTCAAAATGGGCCCCGAAATGGCCTCGAATCAGAAAAATAAAGTCACCATGGGCTTTGCCCTCACCCGCAGCATATACTGCCCTCTTGCCATACCACGAAGGGCGTCTCAATCTGAGACAGTGCACTCTTGCACTTCTGGCTGTGCTACTTGCAGAGATTTTCTCCCAAACTTGAAAAAGAAAAGCAACACTGTTCCTCTTACCAGGACACCGCGAACTTGGTTTGCTTTCTTGAGCTCCTTACCACGAACCAGGCTCTGATACCATGTGAAGATAGTGGGAGAGAGGAAAGGAGTCTCACTTGTGGCTTTCTCACATACACAATGGGGGAATATACACAAAAGGTGGAGGCTGAAAATAGCTTTCCTCTTCTTAGTTGTGAAAGCCAAAAGAACTCTAGTACAAAGAAATAGAAGAACCCTATATGTGGGTCTCAAACCAAACTCAGCTAACTAAGGTGGCATACTAACTAAGCCACGAACTAGAGTAGATAAGGATAGCTGTCATCCAGCTATTATTCATGGGCGGTGTACCAACCGCATCTGCAGCTAACAAGTCGGTGACATAAATGCACAATGGTCACCCTGGCATATCACGAGTGGAGCTCGATATCTCAACATGGGAGTCACACTGCTTGACAAATTTAGCTGCGTCCCTGAAGAGAGTTAGCCACCAAATGCCAGCCTAAAGCACCTTACATGCCATAACATCAGTGGAAAAAAGCCCTCTTGCAATTCCATATTGGACTTCTTCGAGCACATTGATGTATTCGTGCTTGCACACACATCTACGCATGATGCCATCTTTTCCTATGTGTATATTTGGCTTGCAATTAGTTGATACGATGATGCATCCTTGATGACTTTGCGGGATCAATCTTTCCTGAGGGCTTGGTTTAGAGGCAACCCATTGGCTAGGTAGTGACCGATCTTGGTGGCCCATTCAGGGATGATGTCGATGAGGAAGAGGAAAGCATCAGGAAGGTCATCTTCGACTCCCATTGAAGCTTCACCATTTGGGATCCTCGAGAGGTGGTCAGCTAGGATATGGGTCTTCCCTTTATGCACAACGACTGTGTACTTGGAGACACAGGTGGCTTGGCTTCATGCTATATGTATCAGCGATGTTTTTATTGAAGCTATACTTATATATTAATATAAAATCTTTGCGAAAGTTGATCAAGCTATTCTTTTTAGTTTCACAATATTTGTAGAACATGTTACAATTTTATATATCTCCTTTTGAATTTTAAAGAAAAAGTTGTAAATCAATATGGTGAAACTTTAAATTTTTTCTCATAAAAGTTTCAAATCGAGGAGAATTTTTCAAACCTTTATTTTTATCAAGCCATACAAACTTTCGACACCAATATGAATTTTTTGCCTCTTAATGAAACTAATAGGAAAAAGTCATCCATGATATGTATATACAAACACTTTTTGGGCTGAATTAATATACACTCCTGTTATTTTTTTGGCATTCAATTTCCTTGTGCAATACTTTATCCATGAATGCTTTGTGATGTAAAATGCTTTGGAGTTGTAATATTTTATCCAGAATTGTAATCGTTAGCTTATATATGACTTCAAATTCTAGTACTTTGCCCCTTAACTCGTTTAATTATATATAATAGATTACCAATAGCTATAGATGTGCGCAGAATCATGAAAATTATAATGTTGTTGGCTGCAGGAACTCCATTTCACATTGTAGAAATGGGATTCCTGCAACCACATAACATTCTGAAGAGCGTCCATAAGGGCGTCTATAAGCATGTCCCACTATTATATAGATGCATGTTTAGACATGGGTCTGTAGACATGCTAATAGATGCACCCGTCACTTTTCAATTTAAATAAAAAATGTGCCTGAAAATGCACCTATGGTCCCTTTTTCTTATTGTGATTTATAATACTCTCTCCTGAGCATCTAATATTTGAACTTTTACTTATAATTCATGATTTTTCCAGCATACCATATTTCATTTGCAGTCATTTGAACACTTGTAAGTTGCATTCTTGATACTAAATGTTGATTCCAAGCCTCTAACATTGTAATCCTTTTGTCTCTTTGATTAAGCAAATATCAATATTCGATGTAAAAGATACCTACTCCATGAGAAATCAACGTTTGACAATAATGTAACGAGCCATTCTCACGCTTACATAGGAACTTTTATGAAGCTATTCCATCCATGGAATTGTTGAACTTGACAAGATTGTGGATCTACTAGATATATCTTCCCATCTAACCACAAATCCATATGTGTTTTTCCTTAATTTTTGTGAGTTATCGAATCACTTTCCCTTGCTAAGGGAGATTCATTCCTCTTTAGAAATGATGCATTCTCTACATCAATTTGAAAATGGATGTCCACCTTTTTCTTATCGCTAAGGACCTCCATGGTTTTATGCACTTTTCACCTAATATAACATAACATTAACGTTAGCATTAAATAGCATACACTAGATATTACAAGTTTAAAAAAAATATAAAAGTCCACCTTTTTCTTATTCATAAGGTCCTCCATGATTTTATACAATTTTCACCTAATATAACATAGCATTGACATCAGTAAACAACATAAGCAGTTTAAAAAAATATCAAATCAAGCAAAAAGAAATCCCAATTGCATACAAAATCATATAAAGATGCTTGGAAGCATACAATATTGCGTTATAGATAGTAAGAGTGTATGTATTTGAAACTATCTACTTGCTTGAAAAGATAGCCAAAGTGACCTTTTTTCTACGACTGCACTATTCTCCCTTGTAAGGACAACTCCATAAATTTTCCTTTAAAAAAACAAGTCTTTCAACATTTTCAAACCATGTAGCAGAAGAAAAGAAAACAACTACACAAAATAAATTACAAACTGACTCTTTCTTCAATGTTGCATCATAAGATTCCAAAGCTCGTTATCTTGCATTGTGCTAAAGCTTGTCTCACCTCAACATCCTCCATGAAAGCTTCTTGGATAGACCCCAAAACTTCACCGATGGTTCAAAATCGTGCCCCCCCTTGAGATTGCAATAGGAAAGTTGATAAGGTCGAGAGATAGATGAAATAAATATTAACTTTAATGCATAAGCGAGATTTGTGCTTGGAATTAAAGTTAATCTTCCCCTTCCTTTCTCAAACAATCTTGTCCAGTAGCTCCTTCTAGGCTAAAATACCTTGCATCCTTAATGGTGCATCCAATACATCGGTTGTGTTGATTTTTGACTAAAAATGATTTAAATGATTTGAAATGGCAAAAGAAACTTAGACAGAGAAGAGGTGGCAAATATCTGAAGCTTCAAGCACCCAAGATTTAGCAAGAAGATGATAGGGGTGAATCTCATTCAGAAATCTTTAAAATTTTAAAGCATGGAAGTGAAATGGGAGAGAAACACACCGAATTTTGATGTAGACAGGTCTCCCTCAACTCTTCTATCACGTTTTAATTTGAACTGTAACCAAAATGAAAACCTTATTTGAAGTTTGAACTCAACCAAACTTGCACCATTTGTCTTGAAACCAAATCCTCCCATCGAACCATGACATACCTCTCATTCTCCCTCATTTTTTAGTGCCATTTCAAAATTTTCTTGCTCGAACTCTATTTTCAAATTTCTTCCTTTCTATGAGGGAATCTTTTCTCTCTATTCTCCTTATCATGGGATGGACTCTCATGTCAAATCTCATCATGTTGGTTCTCTACTTCCATTGGATAAAGAGATAGGAAAGGGGTAGGAAAGCTAGGCCATTTTCGTTATTCTATAACCCTCCATTAATTATTATATTACTCATAGGAAAGGGGTAGGAAAGCTAGGCCATTTTCGTTATTCTATAACCCTCCATTAATTATTATATTACTCAATTTTATTGATGCTATTCTTCCATGCCACCATCTCAAGGGCTCTCTAGTTATAGTGCCTTTTTTGAGTCCAAAATTTGTGTAATGCAACTTAGATAACGAATTCCCTTTATGTCTCAATCCTACATATTTAAGACTATAATTCTTGAGTTATAGTTGCACTAACACTGTATTAGGAATTTTGAGAATTTTCAAATAGTTAGGGATTTTTCAAAATGTTTAAGATTCGGGCACATGGTCAAATACTAACCCCTTTTTTGAAAGTGGGACTTTGAAGGATTACCTATAGTGTTTAGGGCAGATTCACTTTTTTAAGATTTAGCCACATGGTCAAACCTTAGCCCTTTATTTGAAAGTGGGACATCGGAGATTCCTGAATTCTCTAATATAGTGTTGCTTTGAATCCTTAGCATACTCACACCCTTCCCAAATATTGATAATTGCTTCAAGAAGATGTCTCTTAAAATGGGGTCCATTGCCACATCATTGGGCACACTCAACCCAACCTAGGGCAATATCTTCATCTCTAAGGACACGATCTATTTTCATCCTCTTTGCCACTTCATCCGCTCGAGGGCACTATCTCAAGAGTAGTTTCTCAAAGAAGCCATTAAAAAAATAATGAATTTAATAAGAGATTTAAAAAGCAAATTATAATGTGGAAAAACATAAATTGACATCCAAGTCTCCACTAACAATGAATTATACATGATACTAACAGAACATATAAATTTAAATTTATAAGCTTAAACTGGACATATAAGAAACTAGCATGTTCATATGAAAAGATTTAGAGAAATGTGACACTCCTATGATGAAAATTGTTTTATATTGACCGCATACTTTCTGTAGATCTAGGTAAATCGAGGGCAGATCTAGGTAAATCGAGGGCATTTCTATTGAGTAGCTTCAAAGGCGTTTCTGTATGGATTTAAAAAAAAAATGAATGAGCTTTATGAATTATTTGTTGGGAATTTCTGCCAATCGTTCTTCGTTTAAAGTTTTCATGCCAGAAGAGTGGGTTATATTTTGTGATGCTTGATTAGTAGCAGATCGATCAATTAATGTGCCCCTCACTAATCTCCTCTGGTTAGCAGGAGAGCCATCCTATTTAGGAGACCAAAATATATATACAAATCACCTTATAAACTGGTGCCACCGCCGCCATACTTGGTATTGTGGCAGAAACTGCTTTACAGAATGTGACCCGAAGATGACAACGCAAGCGTGCTTCCATGTATAGTTCTGAAAGGGAATGTCGTTCCCTGTAAGCTATTAAACAGTATGGGCGCTATACAAAGTGCTTCCAAACCGCTAGGTAGCTGGTAACTGTCAAGCCTCAATGAGATCGTTTTCGATAAACCCATTGCCCTGAAACGTAATCCCTCCTATGTCATGTACATTAGAAAAAAAGTATTACTGAAGTCTCCGCAACTCTGTGGAAAATGGAGTCGAACTACCACCATCAACAGCTGGAAGTATTCCAATTTCCATCAGAAAACTTCGAAGTCATGTCCGCTTGCGTATTTCTCGTGTGGTGGACTCCAATTGCCGTTAAACGTCTGCTCACCATAACTTTGGGGAGGAGATAGGTCAAGACCTGTCCTGGTTGAGCGTTTCGACCTTCCAGCTCTCGCACGCTCTACAACAGCCAGCTGCTCTTCCAAATTTACTCTCTTGATACCCTCTGACCCCAGGAACTCTTCCAGCGTCAAAGCTGAAGGCATGTTTGGAGGCCTGGCGACGCACTGCAGTTCATCCCAGAACAGGCCTTGGAAGAATGTATGGGATTTGACTTCTTCTGCCCCCGCTTTGAATCCAAGCCTCTGGCTAGGCTCCTTAGCCAGCAATTTCCTAATCAGATCATGCAGAGGACACCATGGGCCAGAGAGTTTCGGTTCCTTGGAAACAATGTTGAAGAATGTCTCTTTACGACTATAGCTCTTGAAAGGCGTTGTCCCATAAACCAATTCATACACAAAAACTCCTAACGTCCACCAGTCCACAGCATAATCGTGCCCAGTTGCCCAGATCATTTCGGGGGCTACATACTCCTCCGTACCCACGAAAGAATGCGACCGTCCAGTGCTACCGCTTTTCTTAGGGTCTAGAGGTGTCACACGAGTTGTAGAACTGGACAATTGTTTGTGCTTCACCTGTTTCTTGGCGACAGGAGAGGTGCGGGAAACATGATCCTGTGATTTTATCACATCTCTGTGATCAACGTCTGTACCCACGCAAGAAAATACGGACAGCAATTGGCTCGATCTGAGCCACGCCTTCTCCTTAGGTGGCTTTGATTCATTGCTAGCCAGCTTCAGGCAGAGGTCAAAATCTGTGAGCATAATGTGACCAGTGGACTGCACCAAAACGTTTTCTGGCTTCAAATCTCTATAGACATACCCAAGTTTATGTAGATGGTCCAGAGCCAGCACGACCTCTGCAACATAAAACCTGCGTGATTGCACCAATGAAGCATTAAGGATAAGCTCGAACAAGCACAAATTCTAAAAAACGACATAAGCACTCACGATGGATGGATGTGTGTGAGAGAGAGAGAGAAAGAGAGGCAGATTGCACGATGTAAATGTTCCATGATCGAGCGCTTGAAAAAGAAGAGCATAAAATGTGGCCGACCAGGAATCAAGGGCATGGAGTAAACCTCGCGGCGGCCTCGGTAAGTTTTTTCTCGGGCTGCTTTTGTCTCAGCGAGTTCAGATCTCCCCCGGGGCAGTAATCTATTACAAGAACTTGCTGTTTCTCCGTTTCAAAATAAGCTTGTAATGTGGGAAAAAGCGAATGCCTTAGCTCCGATAAAATCTCTCTCTCCATTGTGGCCCTATGAAGGGCATCGTGTTTAATGAGCGCTTCCTTGCTCATGACCTTCAAGGCAAACAACTTGTCCGTGTCACGGAGAGCAGCCAGGAAAACAGTCCCCATATTACCGTGGCCCAGTGGCTTGATGAGCGTGTAGTTATCCATGCAGGTCGGAGGGAAAAATTGGACCTCTGAAGGGACCGAGGTATTGTGGGGAGATGACGGAATACGGGGCTCTGGAAAGGGTTGAGGAGCCATGTTGAGGAGGAACTAGGAGGGCCGGCAAGCAGGTATAACGTGGAGAATATAGCACACGACTGTTGTTTGTGTAAAGAAAGACGAGGTAGTGGAGATGGAAGAAGAAAACTAGAATTCTTTGGCAGGCGGTGTGGATGCTGGCATGACTGCAAGACGGAAGGGATGGAGTCACTGCTTCTGTGTGAAGGCTGAAGCGTGGGGATGAAGGCAATGAAAGATTCAAGCAGGGAAAGAGATGGCTTGTCCTGTCTTGTAGGAGAGGATGAAAAAGAGACACTGTGTCTTTGCGTGCTTCACCTATACTCGATTGCGAGGCATACCGACCGCCATGGTTTGTGTGCACTATTCTCATATTGCTGAGCTTGACCAAAAGAATGATTGGATCAGGGCGGTCGGCGGTCGTCTGTTCGACTAAATTTGGGCTTATCACGTGGGTGAGCTTGATCTCTGCATGGGACAATCTCAGCCGTCCCTTTTATCCACATCCATACCCATCCCTGCCTTCCACGTGTACGTTACCCAGCGATTCCTGTGTACGCGACAATCTCAGCCTTGCGTTTTTACAAAAAATGACCTGATCCTGACCGTCCATGAGTACTTCTAGAATCCTATCTGTATTATCGACTTTATAAGTGCCGCGTTTCCCGGATGATACGACCATGCATACGGCAAGGTGCTCTGTTGATGTGGTTGTGGGTCCCACGAGCGCTGCTGACGAGGTGGCTACTTCAGACCCATCTTCTTCATGCCTTTTCCTTAGCCGTGGATAAAGCGGCTATATGCTTCACAATACTAGGGCAATATTGCATTTACCAATAGGGATATCTTTTTCTGTGAGCAAATATCTCATCGCACTACCCACTACATCATGTTTCACCTATATATTGATGCACTCCTCCATGCAATGATCTTTGTCCTTCCTGTCCAAAAACCATTCTTTCTTGGGGAGTTTCTCTGTTGCCATTGTTACATAGTGTTGTCTCTATGCCAACATGGACTTAGGTAGTACAGAATGCGTGTGTAGAGTAGTGGCAAAGCTCCGCTTGTACTTGCATAGGGCTAGGAATAATCTCTCGTAGCAATCCTTACCATCTTCCTCCCGTGCAATGTCATTATGTGCATCTTCCTCTTGGCTCATATTGTGATCTTCATCTTCTTCGCTAGATTCATCGGGATCAATTGGATTCGGCATTGGTAGTGGCATCTCCATATCCACATCTCTATCTTAAAAATTTTGCTTAATTCATGGTGCAACTTGGATCACGTACCACCATCATGGATCAAAACGATCCGAATGAAAAACCACCTATATTGAAGATGGGTGCCAAATGTCATCAATTATATATATGAAATTATGCTTAAGTACATGTATCAATGGATCTTTAAAAACGAAAGCTTCGATTAATTAAATCATTAGTATGCACCTGCTCACAGTGCTCGGGAAGAATAAATTTAGTATCACTTTCATTGGTCCAATGTTTGGTGGAGTCTATTGCAAAGAAACCGCTACTATCTTTTCTCACTGTCGCATGGGGACCGTTGTAAATAGTTCTAAACCATTTTACATCAAGAATGAAAATACTAAATCGTCTGAAATCAACTTCATAGATTTTGCGTGTGGTTCCACAATAATCCAACTGTGAGGAGAGAAGATTGGTATCCGAAGCACTTGCTCGGCTATCTTGTGTGAAGTTAGCCATGACTCCACAATCATACGTGACACTCTTTGAATCGATGCGTTCCATGCGAAAATGTCGTCCATATGACCATAATGCACTATACATTTTGTACTGTAAAAGAGCATCACTAAAACAATGAAGATGCATCTATTTTATAGCGTATATTGCCACAAATAATTACTTAATTACGTCAAGAGGTAAGAAACTTACATGCATCATACATCCAGATGATAACTCTCGCTCACGCTCGTTTATTATCTTTCCATCACGTTTGGCTTTACGTAGAGCCAATTGTAGCTAATCAAGTGACATGTGAGTGGGGAGAAGAGCCAGATCCCGTGGATATGGTTGTGATCGCCTGTACATTACTCTGAATCTCATCCTTGCATTTATTCTTTCTGCTTTGGCCACTTCATATCTCTCAATCCACTTCTGCATCTCAGGGCTATTGAGGATACAAAACTTATTGAATTTCTCCATTTGCTCTTCGCTCATCTTTCTTTCAATCCCTTTTCCTTGAGGAACCCTCGGGGGGGTCACTCATCATATGTAACCCTATCACGTGAGTTCAACAGAAGGATATTTTTTATTTCTGAAATTTACAAAAATAAATATACATAAGGGACTATTTAAAATAGTTTTGGAAAAAATTTACAGATTTGTATAGAAAAGGAGTCCATTTTATTAATGAAAAAGTTATAAATAAGGGATTTTAAAAATAGGCCTTGAACGCACGCGATATAGAGGATTTATACACAGTGACCCCCCTGAGGAGGAACCTTGCCAACGATGCGATCATCATCCTTGTTATGCCAAGCTTGCGGCATATCGGGATCCGTGGATGCAAGAAACTCCGTGATATATACTAATGACTCTTGCACAAGCCATCCCTTTGCCGTGCTTGCTTCTAGTCTTGCTCTTCGTCTTACAAATCCCTTCAAAGTTTTCATAAACCGCTCGAGAAAAAACATCCATCGACTATGAATGGTACCTGCAATAGCCACCTCATCAACTATGTGCACAAGCAAGTGGACTTGAGTTGTCATAATGCTCGAGGTAAAGTGCTTCTCAAGCAAGCATACGGCTTCAATGGATTCCACCCTAGCCTTCTCGATGCTCGATATGGAGATCTCTTTTTGAGATATCCAGCTATTTCACATGCCCAGGTAAGATATTTTCATAATCAGTCTACAGATTATTCAGCTTAAATTCACGAAAATGCAATCAATGTGATTTGATAGTAAGCATACCTCACAATACCACTGATCTTGAATATAGCATTCTAACATCTTCTTGTAAGCACCCTTTTATTGTAATTGGGAGGATGAACTATCAAAGCAACAAAGAAGTCATGTCAACAATATAACATAATCATAATTACGCTAATGCATCACGATTATCGGTACACTAATTCTACAGCTTAGAATACCTGCAAGACCTTGTGCCAATCATGGGACTTGAGCCCACTAAGCTTATTGTCCTTTAAAAATGATCCTTTCAAGCAATGCATGTACCCTGTCGGTGTTTGAAAAGAGGCAATGTCTGCCTTGACTGCTGCCTCCTCCCTCGTAGAGAGGATCCACGTTGCTTTCAGGAGGACAACTTTTCCCGAAGCATGCACTTGGGGCCACAAATGAGACATCCTATTCATAGCACGCAAGTCTTCTCGCACTCCTCTCGAGTATTTGGAACCAACCAAGTGTGCCCAAATAGTAGCCCCCACATTCTTGAAGATATGCATAGGATCCAAGAGATGATTGATTTGTAACTGACCCCAATAAGGAAGCTCGTGAAAGATCCATAGCCTCTTCATACTAGGAGGACGTTCCTCTCCATTCGCCCTCCAAGCTTGAATCCAGTCACTTGCCTTCAAATATGATGGTGGTGGATCAAGCTGACCTCCACGTGCGAGATGGTCCAGTGGAAGGTATCGAGCATGACCTTCATAAACATTTTTCCTCATATGTTTGGAGTATCATTCAAGTGATTTCAAACCCAATCCACAAACATGACAAGCATGGTACCCACTTGTAACAAGTCCTGCATGCATGCATGAATGTGTTAGTATAAGACATGTGTGCGAAACAGAGTCATAAAAGCATAATCTTATATTATACTTGTAGAGACACAACCACATACCTGCGCACTCTCCATATCCTAGGTAGTCATGCATGGTCCACGTCAAGATACCCCTGACCAAAATATCATTGGTATGCCTAGGAGCTCTGGAAATATCAAAGACCCGCACTCCTCTCCATAATATCTGTAACATTTCTATCAAAGGTGCCATGTACACGTCCATATTTTTTGCCTTGTACTTCCTTGGCACAAGTAATGCAAGCATGAGATGTTCCTTTTTATTGTTAGCCATGGTGGGATATTGTAATTCACCATGACTATGGGCCATGTCGACCAAGATGTTGAGCATAATCCAAAAGGATTCACGCCATCCATGGCGAGCCCAAGATGTAAGTTGCGTGGCTCCCTTGCAAAGTCCGGCCACTGATTGTCTATGTGCTTCCAAGTTGCACAATCTGTGGGAATCCTCAATGTGTCATCAGTGGAACGATGAGATGCATGCCATGTCATCAACTCCGCTATGGATTTGCATCGAAACATGTGATGTATTCTTGCAATGATGGGAAAGTGTCTCAAGACCTTTACCGGTATCTGCTCACCCTACAAATCATCTCTATATCATTGTTTCCCACACTTCGGACAACTAGCCAAATCTCCATGCTCACGACGAAAGAGAATACAATCATTATGGCAAGCAGGGATGGTATCATAATCCATACCCACCGTTGTTAGCATCTTTTTCGCTTCATCTCTTGATGCGGGCATGGTATTTGGTGCAGGCAACATCTTCTAGAGCAACCTATCACAATTCAAACATACATAGGCTTCGAATAATGATGATTCGATACACTAATCCATACATGATGATTCTCAAAACAAACGATATCCAAATAATGAGTCAAATTAATGCAAGAGCTAACCTCATTAAGGCCGAGACACTTGTATCCGATCACCCATACTTTACTTGCAGATTCAAGATTGAGAGACAAGCATGTAGTTTAGACATCCTAGCACCCTCGTACAATTGTGTTGATTGCAACTCTCGCATTTTCATCATCTAGGAGACTATAGTCTTGCTCAAAGTGTGAAGGTATATGCATACCCTCGTCAGCCTCCTTATCCTATTTTAAGATTTCGTGTAAATATAAGATCTTGTCTCAAGGTTTCGTACCATAATGGTATCCAATATTAATCACGAACTGAAATAGCTTTGACTTACCGATAATCCATCAACATGTGCAACACCAATGACGGGTACTAGTTCAAGCTCCTCCCCATACATCCACAAGTGGCGCATGATAATACGACGTTGATGTCGTACTTCTCACTTGCAATGAGTGCAATGACAATATAACCTCTCTGTAAGCCACTTTGTGCTACGAGTGGAAGCTCGTCCGATGATGCGCCAACAAGGAAATATATTAACAGTTATAAAATAGCATCTATGAGCTTCTTTTTTAACTTTAAATAAAAAGTGTCTTGAAGCGTCACTATATAGCGACGTTTTGCTCTGTTCCGTCACTATATAGTGATGATTTGCTCTATTCCATCGCTATATAGCGATGCTATGGACTAAAACCCGAAACCTCGCGACGTGGCGCTTTCTTTAGCAATCTCTATTGCAAGAAAAGCAATCTCTCCTCCCCCCTATATCCGACGACCTCGCTTTCCTCCACTCTATTCTCCACTCCTCACCACTACTCACCCCTTTCCTAACACTTGTGCTCCCTCTCCACCCTTCTCCCTCTTTGCTTGTGTGAAAAGAAGTTTTTTAAGAAGGTGACTCTCTTTGAACAATGTAGGTTCGTTTTTTGTGAGATTTCGTTTTGTGAGTGTTGAAGCATGCTTCTCCTTGTATTGCTAAGGCTATGTGCTAGTTTTCATGCTTGATTTTCAAGGATTGAAGACAAAAAATGAGATTTTGTGAAAGAAAGAAGACTCACCTCTTCTAGTCTTTTTTGTATTTCTCTTTCTTCTCTTTCTCCTTGTCTCCTCAATCCAATCCCTTTGAGAAGTTGCTTCTTTAAACTCCTCCTTCCTCTAACTAGTTATTTGAAAAATGGTATGTTTCCTCTCTTTTGTAGGGCCAGTCCACAAAACATCGAGCGGGACTATTCCAGGTAACAAAGTGCTTCCTCTTTTTTCCTTTTGTTATTTTTGTTATTTGCATTGGCCTGCAGCTACCATCTTAAGTGCTAGCTGCAGTGATGGGCGTAGGAGCCCTCTCTTCCCCTCTCTTCCTCTCTCTTCCCTTTTCTTTTCCTCTTTTCTCCTCTTCCTTCTCTTCTTTTTCCCCTCTTTCAATCTCTTTTCCCTTCTTCTTTTTCCCCCTCTTTCAATCTCTTTTTCCCTCCTTTCCTTCTCTTCTTTTTTTCCTCTTTCAATCTCTTTTCCCCTTTTCTTTTTTTCCCCTCTTTCAATCTCTTTTTCCCTCCTTTTCTTCTCCTTCTCCTTCTCCTTCAATCTTTCAATCTCTTTTCCCCTCTTCCAATCTCTTTTCCTTTCCCTCTTCTTCTCTCTTTCCCCCCCTCTTTCCCCTCTTTCAATCTCTTTTCCTTTCCCTCTTCTTCCTCTTTTCCTCCCTCTTTTCCCTCCTCTTTCCCCTCTTTCATGCTCATGCTCTTATGCTCATGCATAAGCATAAGCATAAGCATGAGCATATATCTCCTTCTCTTATGCTCATGCATAAGCATAAGCATGAGCATATGTCTCCTTCTCTTATGCTTATGCTTATGCATGAGCATAAGCATGAGCATATGTCTCCTTCTCTTATGCTTATGCATGAGCATATGTCTCCTCTTATGCATAAGCATAAGCATAAGCATAAGAGAAGGAGACATATGCTCATGCTTATGCTTATGCATGAGCATAAGAGAAGGAGACATATGCTCATGCTCATGCTTATGCTTATGCTTATGTCTCCTTCTCCTTCTCCTTCTCCTCTTTTCCTCTTTGAATCTCTTTTCCTCTTTTCCTCTCTCTTTTTCCTCCTCTTTCCCCTCTTTCATGCTCATGCTCTTATGCTCATGCATAAGCATAAGTATAAGCATGAGCATATGTCTCCTTCTCTTATGCTCATGCATAAGCATAAGCATGAGCATATGTCTCCTTCTCTTATGCTTATGCTTGCTCTATATGCTCATGCATAAGCATAAGCATAAGCATAAGAGAAGGAGACATATGCTCATGCTTATGCTTATGCATGAGCATAAGAGAAGGAGACATATGCTCATGCATAAGCATGAGCATATGTCTCCTTCTCTTTCTCCTTCTCCTTCTCCTTCTCCTCTTTTCCTCTTTCTCCGCTTTGAATCTCTTTTCCTCTTTTCCTCTTTTCCTCCCTCTTTTTCCCCCTCTTTCCCCTCTTTCATGCTCATGCTCTTAGGCTCATGCATAAGCATAAGCATAAGCATGAGCATATGTC
This sequence comes from Dipteris shenzhenensis, assembly GCF_047967505.1. Lineage (NCBI taxonomy): Eukaryota > Viridiplantae > Streptophyta > Polypodiopsida > Gleicheniales > Dipteridaceae > Dipteris > Dipteris shenzhenensis. Next base: position 8,616,779 of record NC_141609.1, on the reverse strand, counting down.
TCCTTCTCTTATGCTCATGCATAAGCATAAGCATGAGCATATGTCTCCTTCTCCTTCTCCTTCTCTTTCTCCTTCTCCTCTTCACTACAGATGATGCAATGGCAGTGTTGCTTAAAAGTATGCCTGAAGATTATGATCATGTTGTTACCACTTTGAAAAATCTTCCTAATCCTACTCTTGAAAGTCTTATTACTGCTCTTCAAGAAGAAGAAAGGCACATGGAACTCCGGAGAGGCAATGACATAGCCTATGCCATAAAAACTCAAAAGGGGAAGTTTTCACCTTGCAAACATTGTGGAAAGACTAATCACCTCTCAAAAGATTGCTTCAAGATCAATCCTTGCAAACATTGTCGCAAAAATAATCACCATGAAAAGTATTGTAAAGCCAAGAAGGAAGCAACTACAAAGTCAGAAACTGCCAATCTACTTTCAGTTGATGTGCCTCCACAAGATGAGGCCTCCTATGAAGACTATGCTTTTTAAGCACTTTTTTGTCTTTTCCTCTTTTCCTCCCTCTTTTCCCCCCTCTTTCCCCTGTTTCATGCTCATGCTCTTATGCTCATGCATAAGCATAAGCATAAGCATGCGCATATGTCTCCTTCTCTTATGCTCATGCATAAGCATAAGCATGAGCATATGTCTGATTCTCTTATGCTTATGCTGATGCATGAGCATATGTCTCCTCTTATGCATAAGCATAAGCTCCTTCTCCTTCTCCTTCTACTCTTTTCCTCTTTCCCCTCTTTGAATCTCTTTTCCTCTTTTCCTCCCTCTTTTCCCCCCTCTTTCCCCTCTCATAGATTGGATCCATAGCAAGCTGCGATGGGTCATCTTCCTATAGATGCAGAGACGCAACACGCATTTCGCATAGGAATAAAGCCGTGGTTTATTGAGCAAGAGGCAATGGGAGCGACGGTCGATTGGGCTGAGGTGGCTGCTCGCACGGTATAAGTCTACTCCTACTTGTAATCTCACTTTTCAAATTGTTTTATTCTTTAAGTTCCAATCTAATTTTCAATTTATATGGTTCACTCTTAGGGTCAAAGCTCGAGCGTCCCATCACCGGAGACGAGCGATCACTAGGGCTAGGAATCAGACACATGTGCGAGGGTCAGGGAGCAGGCGCAGCTCCCGAGGACCAAGGATCCGCCAACAAGATGAGGACAAGGACGAGGACGACAAGGACGATTCGAATGAGTAGTAGTAGTAGCAGTTTGCATATACTTCGCCATGTATGTCATTTTGTATATCGGCTCGTTTGAGCGATTTGTATCACCCTTTTCGAAACTTGGGTAATTTTGTAACAAACAATGTTGTATATGTTCGACATTTATATGCTTTTGTTGCTCGATCATTTCATTTGAGCGATTTTGTAACACCCTTTTCGCAAGGAAAATTTTGTAATAGATTTTTTTTTGGGTAATTACAAAAAAAAAAACATTAGTGGGGCAAAACAGGGCTTGCTATGGCCCTGTTTAGCCCCACTAATGCTTTTTTTTAAGTTTTGTTAATCGTCGCTATATAGCGACATTTGCTAGTGTCGCTATATAGCGACGATTATTAGTGTCGCCATATAGCGACGTTTATCAACGTTGCTATATAGCGATCGTTCTTTTTCGACGCTTTTAACGACTTTAATAACGACGTTTGCGCCCGTAAAAAAATTTTTAACGTAAAAAACGTCGTTATTTTCGTCGAAAAAAGGACCTATGCCTTGTAGTGTTTCAAGTCGAATACTCGAAGTAGTAGAATCGCGCAGACTAGCGATCATGCCGCCCCCTAATGTGCCGCCATGCCTCGTGGCATTTATAACCCCACGTGGCAGAGTGTTTGCTCACTACCACATCATCTCGTGCTACCACATCATCCTTGCCTTTACTTGCAGTGTGCCCTCTCCGAGTCCATGTCCATATGTCCTCACGACGTAGTCTGACCCTACCCGCTGTCTGATGAACTTTGACCTGCAGTCTAACATGCACTCTCGCATTTACTCTCCCTCCATTTCGTGCCACGTCACCCATTGGGAGCCTCCTACTCTGCCTGCTCTGCATCTACGTGAAGGATTTGCTTGCTCATCGAGGATCTGCATCTGCCTGCTTTGCATCTGCACGATGAGGTGGCGCGCTTCGCAATGCATCTGCCTCTGCCTCTACGCGGTGAGGTGGCACGCTTCGCATCTGCATCGGCCTCTGCCTCTTCTAGTAGCAATTGCGGGCCTGCGACCCCATGTTCTTGATCTAACGACAGACCTCCCGAATCTAACGGTGGGCAAACTCCAGACTTCCCGGACCTCCGTCCTCTCTTCCCTAGCCTCCAAATCCTCTCCACTTTGCACTCTCGTCTCTCCCTCCTTGAGCCTCCCTCTCTTCCCGAACCTCCCCCAAACCTCCCTCCTCCCCCGAACCTCCCTCCTTCTCCCGCCAACCTCTAGAAATGCTTCCATGTGCAAGGTCTGGTAAACCCCGCCTTAAGGAATATAAGAGATAAGAGAAGGCGACATTATCCCACAAGAAAAAAAAAGAAAAAAGAAAAATAAATGCGACATTATCCACCATAAACCTCTTCACGCGTCTATGCTCAATGTATGTCGTGTACACTGCAAATGCGGCTCCTCTTGAGGTTTCAGTTCCGTTTCCCACAACCCAATAATTTTGCAGATATCAGTTTTTAATTGATTCGTTGAAATGCATTTTTCAGGGAATGTGGAGCCACCAGCCAGCCTAAGATGATCTGCTGAATTGTGCGTTCAGCTAAACGCTATTATCCTTTTGCTCTCACGATTTTTCAAGCTATTATTGCAGGCTACAAAGTTCTTATTTGCACGTTCCAGAATATACGACAACACGACTGAGAGTTTTGAACGCCATTCGTAGACAAAGTATGCAAGAAACAGATTTTGTCAAGTGGCGACACCATCTACATTATAGACTTCAGGAATCCAATCTTTGATTGAGCCCCATGTTGACTATGTAAAATCCTAGACTACTTTCATTTCGACTAAGCATTCAAGAAAAAGATTTTGTCAAGCGGCGTCAGCATCTACACATGACTTCAGGAACCCAATCTCTGAGCCCCATCATCCATGTTGATTATGTCAAATGCCATTTGTACAGTTCTACACAGTTCTAGACTATATCTGCATCGGAAAAAGGAATCCGTCACGGTCATATACCACGTGACTTAGGAACCCAGTCTTTGAATGCTATGTAGATTACTATGTAAAATGCTAACATTTCGAAGCAATATGTCCAACGGCAACACGCTCCTAGGCCTACCATTGCGCTCGGACAGCCATACCATTGCCAGCAACTGCATTTGGCAAGGATATTCACATGGATATACGCTTGCTGGTTCAATCTTTTATGGACTTTGCAGCCTTGGAGCCTGGAGGCATCTCCGTTGGGCTCCACCATCTGAGTAGTCCTTCTCCACGTTTGTGTCACGCTTTATCGACCTTGAACATGTAGCCAGTGGGCACATTATTGCCAAAGGTGGCTATTCACCATTCGCCCCTCGTGTACGACAGTTTTGAATCGATTGCTAAGGAAAAGGCCAAACGAATGGCAAGTTTCAACAGTTTGAACTTTAGTTCTGTCGAAGCTCGGTTTGCAGTCTTAAAGCTGGCCATTCAAAAGAAAGAAGGCGATCCATGAGTGAGGCAAAATGGAGATCACCCAAGCTTGTGGTTTGTGAGCAGTGGCGGGCCGGTCTACACGTCGCCGGAATATCACGAGCGGGTGAGGGAGCGGCACCACGTCGCCATGTCGCTCCCCTATCACAAAATGTATTTATATACTTGTCAAAATGGATCATTGCAGCCGCAGCAGAGATTAGGTTGGTGGTGAGGTCTATGTTCCGCGGGCGTGAAGGTCTTTGGGTTCAAACCCTGGCTCCCACTCCAGCACCTGGAGACATCCTAGCACATGGAGACATTTTTTGGATGAGGACACATGAGGACATCCTTGGTACTTGGTTATTTTAAAGGGCTTATAGCCCCACGAAGTGTAGCTCATCCGATGTTTTTCGGGCTGGGAAAATGGGACCCATCGGGACAAGGTCATATAGGACAAGCTTGGGTGATCTATATTTATCCTCGCCTGCGATCCATCATCCAGCAAGACATCATATGTAGATCTTCGAGACTCGAGAGCGGCATCCCCTCGGAAATCGAATCCGGAATGTTGTTATAGTCAAAACAAAGTGAAGTATTCTAGGAATACGTACTACGTAGCCAGCTTCCCACATTTCATTTCTTTTCCCACATTAGACGTAGAATAATAAAAACCTGCTAGACACGGAGGACTCCAGTCTGGATCCATGCAAAGCGATAGAGATTACATCGAGTTGGGCCTACAAATCTATGGGGGGGAAATTACTCCTGAGGGTTCTTTGGATTGTTCTGTTAGTGAGCTACTTTCTCTTGTAGCGCTTCTATGGGCTTTGCCCTCATTCTTTTACTCTTTTGTACTCGCCTTTTTTTGGGCAAAAGATGGGGGAAAAGATACTTGTTTTCTCTTGTTAGGTGTTCTTGTCCTCACTTTTCACCCTTTTGTTTGGTCTCGTTGTCTTTTTAACTAAAAGCTTGTATTATGCATAAAGGTAAATATAGATAATGACCTAGAAAACAAAGGGTTAAGAATTGATTTACAAAGTCTATCTAGGAAGGTCCAAAAATCAAAGTTACATTTTACCCAAAAATGACTTGAGAAGTTGAGAACCTAAGCCCCACTGATGTAGATGAGGGTGTCTTAGTCTTGTTTTACTGGGCACCCTTCATATAAATATATCATAATATTTTCTGGAAAAAAAGATCCTCGCGTTGGACTACTTCTCAAGATTTCCCATTTAAATTTAGATCTAGAGAAATTTGCAACACATTGGATGGTAGACTCTTCGAAGTTCAAATGTAACCACAATACAATGTGTATTAAGGAGCAACTCTTATGTGCTTCAATTAATAGTACTATCGCATTAATGGCATTAGCTTGTTTTCTTAGTGTCAGGAGTGCACAAGCTCTCTTCCCTAGTGCCCACTACCTCCTAAGCGCAAAGACTCATTCCTGCCATATTGCCATAAAGCATCAATCTATGGGCATTCCATGGACTCGAATAAACATCGTAGCTTTTAGCAGAGCTTTCTGCACCATGCACAGTTATTGTGTGCATGTTCCTTGCACAGTTGCATTTGTAACTCGCTCACAAAGCCAATCTAGGTACAATTCGCACACCCATGGTAGCCAAGTGAGGTACAAGAATCAAGACATAGCAATTAAGTTCATGAGAGGAATGGGCAAAGATTTGGATCTGATAATAAGAGTTCTAACCTGCTAGCAAGTCACATGATTCATGAAAATTTGTTTCATGCAATCAATACCCATCCCTAGAGTGTCCTAATGGCTCCAATAGAATGGCTTTCATAGGACATGGTTCTATCGACCTATCTTAAGTGTTTGCCAGGGATTATTCTCAACCATGTTCCTAAAGTGTCCTTTGATACTCAAAGTCCTAAGAGAAACATGGATAGATGTCACGAGCTATGGCCCAACTTCAATCTTTGCAGAGTAATAGGACCATCCTAAAAATACTGCATGGCTTAGTGAAAAGCCACTTTAAGTTGGAATTCCTGAGGCACTCACACTAAGATGATGTTGACGTGTTTTCCTCCTAAAGCATAATTCTCCTTCTTCTCCTCTCAAGGTCTAGTCATATGTCCTAGTTTGTTGTAGACATGTGATTCATTGAAATGTGACCCCACTAAATTCCTAAAGATCTAGAAAACTCCTCTAAATAGGGAGCTAAGATTAAATCCATCAAAGGGTATTTCCACAAATACCAATAGCTCCATGTTAGTGATACTAATGCAATTCTTTGAGCTATTCTCATGTTGTTATATACAGGCCCGTAGGTAAACTATTGCGCCTTTTACACATGGCCATCTTTTGTAAATTCTAGTTTGCTAGCCATTGAATAGGTGCTTCTAAATTGTAGCTCTTCAAATCAATCGATACATCCAAATAGTATAAGCCTACTGCAAGACTCTTTTTACTTTCAATGCAGAAAACTATAATACTCTTGAATATTCATGAAATTAAAAGGTTTATATAGACATGAGACATGATGGAAGCCTCTTTTATACTCCAAAAAATAGCAATAGCTATGCTTGCAATTTTACATTATCATAAGTTTTACAAGAAATATTGCTCTGGATGAGTCTTTGTACAAATGGGCGATCCAAACATTTGCTTGTTTGAATGTCCTTTTCTATCATCACAGAAATGAGCGATCCAAACATTTGCTTGTTCAGAATGTCCTTTCTGTCGGCACCTATCGCTTGGGTGCCACCCATCTTCATTTACTCTCATCTGACCACCACCACCACCACCACCTTCACTCTTTCTCGATATTTGAATGGTGTTATCATGGGAATTCTTCATTTGCGCTATCTCCTTCTCGAGCATATTTATGAACTCTGTAATGTGCGAAATAATTGGTTGCGATAATTTTATTGTCTTCTACATCATACCCCATGTGCTTCTTTGTTTTCTTTGACCTTGATTTCCAAGGTACTATGACTATCTCTGTGGAAAGTTTTGAAATTGCATCATGGTTTGGGACCCATTCCCTTTTCAGACAACTACTATACAATGTATTGCTATCTTGGTTCTCCTTCCTACCCCTTGGCTCATACCATACCGCTGTAAATGTTATAGCTCTCCCACAGTCATCCATGCTCACGTCAACTACTTTTGCAACCCAAAACTTCATGTTCTCATGTTCATCATCCGATGGTCGAACTATAACAAAACAATGGATGTCTATGTCTATTTGTGGCATAAACTCTCTCTTCTTGGGTCCATAATATGGATGTGGGAGCAGCGATTCAAACTCATTTTCAAAGAGACCACATGCTGGGCGCAAGTTGTTCCAACATTTGGCCAAAATAAAGGCCGTTTTACCTTAATATCATCTTCTCGCATTTTTGCAAGGTCCTTTATCAATTGGTAGGTCTTGCTAATTACAACAGTAGTGTGTTCCTTCCAAGAGGGCTTCCAATCTGGAAATCTCTGGAGCATTTCCTCTTTGTATGTAATAAAAGCTTTTAAGCCTTCTATTTCACCTTTGGATTTCTCGCTGAATTCTTTTATAGGAGTCCATGTTGGATGCATTTCTTTGCTTGGGATTGAAGTTAAGAGAGAGTAAGGTTCTTCAGGTTCCCATTTTGTATCAAGAGAATAGTGTTGCCACTACATCACTGGTTTTTCATCCTTTAAGAAAAAGTAAAAATAGTGTGGAGCGCTATGACCTATCAAGGCATCACCACCTTTTTGTATGAAGGTAGAATAAAGCTGTTCCAATCATACATCCTCTCAACCATTGAGCATACTATTCCTTCCTTACAGCCACCAACTTGCCTCCCACATTTTCTTATCAAGCCATCCATCGTCTCCATGTCCTTGTGTTTTAGTTCTCTTGAAACTGTGCTAAATACCTGATCGATATCCTCATGTGTGTGCCCAACCAACAAAAACCCAAGTTCAATCTCATTGAAGATTCTATGAGCGATTAGCATTGAGCAAAATGCAAAGAAGAGTACATTCTTATTCTCTCGTCCGCAATTTTCTGCTTGTACTCTCAAAGTTGCTGGTAGGCGACCTTTTACTGCCTGTACATTGTGAATTGCCTTCATAATGGATGTTACAACTTGATTGCTATCATGTAGATGCAAGGAATCAATCCATATGTCTACAAAAAACTTAAATCCATGCACTAACACTCCACATAGATGTGCCTTTAAAAAGTATTTTCCTTGTAGCTTAGGTGGAGTGTTAATGAATAAAGGTAATGTTGTTGTATTTTGATCCTAGATACCATCTACAATAACGCACATGTACTCATTTGGGTGAGAAATAGCTTGCTCCTTCCAAAATACATATTTTATTCTAGAATGTCGAACAAGTCCATGATGAAATTCTCTCTTTTTTTTGTAAGCTTCTTTTTGTTCTGGAGATGTTGCACTCTCAAGTGCTCGCTTTAGATCATCACAGTCATTGCACTTTGACATTTTTTGCCTCTTTGGGATTTTAACATGTCCAAAGCTTTTTTTCCAAAGAATACAAAGTATGAAAAGATGCTGGTGCATGCCCTCTTTGCCTCTGTGTTTCTCCAATAGAGTTAAATACTTCTTTTTTAGTCATGGAAGATGCATTTTTTATAGATGTGGTTGCGGTAAAGCATTTTCATAAATGTAATCTTTCAAAATTGCTATTGCCGCAACCGTTGAGGCTCTTGTTTTAGGCCTTCCTATGTTTCCATGAATGTTAAATTTAACTATATACTTTGCTTTATTAGCCAAATTCCAATATGTGCCATGTGATAATCCTGTAATAATGCGATATGCACTCGATATGCATTATTGCAAACACTTTTTCCATTTATAAGAGGCCTTATCTATTGTCCTGAACTTCGCCTCTCTTATCATTTACAAGAAAGCAAGACAGTCTTGTGAGTAGGTATTCATTTCTTCTGCTCCCTTTCCTTTGCTAGACATGTTCTCTACAACCCTTGATGTCATGTAAGTTAATGGATCGCATACATCTACGCTTACAGCATGTAGATCACATTGCTTTTAGCATAACATCTTCATTCATTACTCTTATTCTCTTTGGTTGCTTTTCTGGATCTGCTTGGACTCGCTATCATTTCATGCATCTGTATGTCCATTTTGGGACCTTCTGTACATTCTTATTTGGATTTGTGCAGTTCTCCTTGTAAGATTTATTTGTCACATTGTTTTCATGGGATGTTGCATCCTTGATCTTATCACTCTGATAGTCTAATACTGAATAGTCCTTTGTTGATGTCATCCTTGCATTTTATACATTCGTCAAACCATTTGTAACATTAATTGTTTCACAATCAAAGTCAAATACCGAATAGTCCTTTGTTGATCTCATCCCTACTTTTGATAGAATCGTAGAACCACTTGTCACAGTGGCATTAGAGTGTCCAGAATGATCTTCAAACTCATCTATTCCTAAGAGAACATCCTTCATTGATGCACTTTCTATCGATTTCACAACTCCATAGTCAGTGGCGATAGAGTGTCCAGAATGATCTTCAAACTCATCTATTCCTAAGAGAACATCACTCATTGATGCACTTTCTATGGATTTCATAACTCCATAGTCTTGAAACTCCTCTACTTCAGAGAGAACATCACTCATTATATCATCGTGCATGATTTCCATAATTCCATAGTTACTTGGTTTGACTCCAAGAACTTTATCAGTATCCATGAAGCCATCCATGCTTGAAAAGATATCACTTTTTACATCTTTGCCCAAGTTCTCAAAGTGCATGAACTCATCCACCCCGGATAAGGCATCACTTGTGAAATCTTTTTCTTTCTCGGTACCAATGAACTCATTGACTCCTGATAAGACATTAGTGCTATAGTTGAGTGCATTGGAATCATCCATCTCTGAAGGGATAGAGCTTGGTACATTGGCATATTCTTTCAATTCTTTGATGTTGTAGTATACATTATGTTTATCATTAAAAGCCACATGTCGAGTCTTTCCAATCTTTAAAAATTGCATGCTCCATCTCAAATCCTTACCTACCTCATAGTAGGGACATCCAATGACATTGAATTATCATCCATACCATCATTAGTAACTTTTTGAATTGTCATCTGCGCAAATGTCCAGTGTTCCACTTGTTCAAATCCCAAGACTTGACCTTCCGCTACATTCTTATTTGCAAATGATAACATTTTAAAATATCTCCCACTCTAAAATCCAAAGATATGCACTTTGTATTCCTGATGACATGTGTTGGATAAGTCTCATCTCTGACCCATGCAATAAATGCTTTGTTGGAAGTATTATAGGGCATAACATCTCCAAGGATTTCCATATCCCCACACTTATGCTTTAGCTCAACATGTGCACTAAGAATCCTTAATATGATAACCGCCACCTTATCGTCGCCAAGACTTTTAAAGTGACAAATAGAATTTGGATCACTTTCATGGATTGTAGCAAATGCAACTACTTCTCTTTTGCAACATAGAATCACCTCCATCCTTAGAATAAATTTTGTAGCCATCTCTTTTGTGAGTTTCCTTTGCAAACAAGCTGTAACAACCATTATAAACAACATTTGTCTCTTCTCAATAATCTACTTTATTAATTATTTAGAAATCTAGATCTTATTTATAAAATTAATTAAACCCTAAACCTTAATTCAAGCCCTTGAAACCATAAACCCTAATCCCTAAACCCTTAACCCTAAATCTTAAACCCTAACCCCTGATTTCTAAACCCTAAATCGTAATCCTAGCCCTCAAAACCCTAAATTCTATACCCTAATCCCTAATTCCTAAACCCTAACCCCTGATTCCTAAACCCTAACCCTTAAACCCTAAGCCCTAAATCTTAAACCCTAATCCCTAAACCTAAATCCTAAACCCCTAAATCCTAATCCGTAAATCCTAACCCCTTATCCTTAATCCCAAAACCCTAATTCGTAAACCCTAACCCTTAAACCTAAGCCCTAATCCCTAAACCTAAATCCTAAACCCCTAAATCGTAATCCGTAAACCCTAACCCCTAATCCCTAATCTCAAAACCCTAAACCTTAACCCTAGCCCCTAATTCCTATACCCTCAATCCTAATCCTGGACCTCTAAACCCTAAACCCTAACCTCAAAGTCCTAAACCCTAACCCCTAATTCCTAAACCCTCAATCCTAATCCTAGACTTCTAACCCCTATACCTTAAACCCTAAACCCTAAATCCTACACCCTACACCCTAACCTGCAAACCCTGATTCCCAAACCCTAACCCCTAATCCCTAATCCCTATATCTTAAGCCTCTAAACCCTAAACTTTAACCAGTAAAAACTAATCCCTAATCTCTAAACCCTAAACCCTAGCTCCTAAACCCTAAACCCTAAACCCTAACCCCCAAACCCTAAACCCCAACTCGTAAACCCTAAACCCTAACCCCCAAACCCTAAACCCTAAAGCCTAACCCCTAAACTCTAAACCCAAACCACCAAACCCTAAACCCTAACTCAAAAACCCTAAACACTAAAGCCTAACCCCCAAACCCTAAACGCAAACCACCAAACCCTAAACCTTAAATCATATGAGTGTTTTCAGTAATATCATTTATTTAAGTATTAGTTTTAATTAGGATCCTACTTAACCTTAAATCCTATGAGTGTTTTCAGTAATATAATTTATTTAAGTAATAGTTTTAATTATGATTCATAAGTAGAAGTGGAATTGATAGTAGGAATGTGGGAGGTGGAGTGGGAGTGGGAGTAGGAGAGGAGAGGTGGGCGTGGGAGTTGGAGAGGGAGTGGGATTAAGGGAGGTGGGGGTGGGGGTGGGAGGATGGGAGTGGGAGTGGGAGAGGGAGTGGGAATGGGGGAGGTGGGGGTGGGGGTGGGAGGATGGGAGTGGGAGTGGGAGAGGGAGTGGAAATGGGAATGGGGGAGGTGGGGGTGGGAGAATGGGAGTGGGAGTGGGAGAGGGAGTGGGAATGGGGGAGGTGGGGGAGGGGTGGGGGTGGGAGGATGGGCGTGGGAGTGGGAATGGGGGAGGTAGGGATGGGAGGATGGGAGTGGGAGTGAGAGGTGGAGGTGGGAGGATGGGAGTGGAAGTGGGAGTGGGTGGGAGAGGAAGAGAAGATAATGTGATGGAAAGGCCAATGGGAGAGGAGATAATGATATAGAAGGACCAATGAGAGAGAAGCACTTAAAACCCTAGTTTTTCTTATATATGTTGAGATATCGAGCTCCACTCGCGATATGCCAGGGTGACTGTTGTGCATTTATGTCACCGACCTATTAGCTGGAGATGCGATTGGTACACCGCCCACGAATAATAGCTGGATGACAACTATCCTTATCTACTCTAGTTTGTGGCTCAGTTAGTATGCCACCTTAGTTAGTTGAGTTTGGTTTGAGACCCACATATAGGGTTCTTCTATTTCTTTGTACTAGAGTTCTTTTGGCTTTCACAACTAAGAAGAGGAAAACTGTTTTCAGCCTCCACCTTTGTGTGTATTCCCCCATTGTGATTGTGAGAAAGCCTCAAGTGAGACTCCTTCCCTCTCTCCCACAATCTTCACATGGTATCAGAGCCTTGTTCGTGGTAAGGAGCTCAAGAAAGCAAGCCAAGTTCGTGGTGTCCTGGTAAGAGGACCAGTGTTGCTTTCCTATTTCGAGTTTGGGAGCAAATCTCTGCAGGTAGCACAGCCAGAAGTGCAGGAGTGCACTGTTTCAGATTGAGACGCCCTTCGCGGTGTGGCGAGAGCGCAGTATATGCTGCGGGACAAGGCGAAGCCCCTGGTGACTTTATTTTTCTGATTTGAGGCCGTTTCGGGGCCCGTTTTGAAGGCGGAAGTTCTTCGCAGGCACTCAAAAAAAGGCCCTATTTTTTGCTGTGTGCGACCACTGCGCGGCTAGTCGGTGGAAAGGTGCCGCAGAAATTGCATCGTATGCCTATGTGCAGAGATATTGGGAGTTGCAGATTCATGCCTATTGCCTGTTGATGCAAAATCATCACTAGGAAGTGACTGTGTGGTGAAATACCACTCTCGTCGGTTTTGCAGATCTGCCCGTGTGAGGCAAAAGCTGTGTTTTTTGCAGTGACAGAATATTTTGCAGTGTTTTGTAATGGCATCTGATTCTCTTTCACAGATTGTCACTGAAAAGCTTGACAAGAACAACTTCCAGGCATGGAAGTTTAGAATGACGAATTTCTTGATGGGAAAAGGCTATTGGGAATTCATTACAGGAAATGAAGAAGAACCTGTTCTTCCTAATGTTCCCAGTCAACAGGAAATGCAGGCATTCAAAGGATGGCATGAGAAAGAAAAGTGAAGTGTTTGGGCACTTCAAAGCTTTCAAAGCTATGGTTGAAAAAGAAACAGGCCTGCAAATAAAATGCCTAAGGTCAGATGGAGGGGGAGAGTACCTCTCAAATGAGTTTGCAAGGTTCTTGCAGGAGCATGGTATAAAGCAGCAATATTCATGCAGTCATACCCCACAGCAAAATGGAATTGCAGAAAGAAAAAATAGGCATATTGGAGAGGTGTCTCGTGCTATGCTAAATGAAAAAGATCTACCAGATTATTATTGGGCTGAAGCAGTTGCTACAGCAGTCTATATAATGAACAGGACTCCCACTGCAGCAATACATGGCATGACGCCAGAGGAGATGTATACTGGTAGGAAACCAGATATTTCTCATTTGAAGATTTTTGGTTGCATTGCTTATGTCCATGTGCCAGATAAGTTGAGGTCCAAGTTGGATCCAAAAGCTGAGAAGTGCATCTTTATTGGTTATTCTCTGCAGCAGAAAGGGTATAGATGCTATAACCCTTCTACACATAAGTTCACAGTGAGCAGAGATGTTGTTTTTGATGAGATGAGCAGCTGGTATAAACCAGTAAATGTGATGATTGATGTAGATGCACAAAATGGTAATGCTGCACAGAATGCACAGCAGCAATCACAAAATATCAGTGGACCTGGAGTGTCCTCTACCAGTGGTGTCCTCTACCAGTGGTTCACATACTTCGCCATGGACAGGCAGATTGAGATCAGGAGAATCCCCTCAAAGCAATGCAGATAGTGGTACGCAGGTATCACGAAAAGGAAAAGAGAAGGTAGATCAGCCCATGTTTGATGTGAATGCAGGTCACTCTTATGTGGATGCTGAATCCAGTGGCTCAGAACAGAGCATTGATGATGAGTTGGGTATTCCTTCTATTGTTACACCTGGAGTAAGGAAGACCAGGGATGTTTTGAGAGAACCTAGAAGTGAGCCTATTTTGCGCAGGTCTACCAGGGTTAGGTATCCTGTGGATAGGCTGAAATATGATGGATTTACAGCCATTCACTATGCCTATATGGTCAAAGTGATACAGGAACCAGAACCCACTTCTTTTGAGCAAGCCATGGGAAATGAAAAATGGGAGAAAGCCATGGATGAAGAAATGGATGCCTTGGATGCTAATGCTACATGGGAATTGGTGCCTTTGCCTAAAGGCAAGAATGCAATTGGCTGTAAGTGGGTTTATAAGATTAAGCACAATGCAGATGGTTCTGTGAATAGATACAAGGCAAGATTAGTTGTCAAGGGGTATGCACAGACATATGGCATTGATTATGAAAAAACTTTCAGCCCGGTTGCAAGGATGGCAACCGTAAGAGCAGCCATTGCTATGGCTGCATCAAAGGGATGGTCTTTACATCAGATGGATGTAAAGAATGCCTTCTTGCATGGTGATTTGCAAGAAGAGGTCTTTATGGAGCAGCCAGCAGGTTATGTTCATGCTATTCATCCTGAGTTTGTTTGCAGGTTGAAGAAAGCCTTGTATGGCTTAAAGCAAGCACCTAGAGCATGGTCTGACAAGATAGGACAGTATCTTGTCACTATTGGCTTTCAGATTTCCAAGGCAGATTTCTCACTCTATGTGAGAAAAACAGAGAAAGGGATTATGCTGCTGGTCATTTATGTTGATGATTTGATCATCACAGGTGATAGTGATGAAGATATCCTTCATGTGAAAATGCTATTGAAGCAGAAGTTTGAGATGAAGGATTTGGGAGAGCTGCGTTATTTCTTGGGCATTGAGGTGATTAGATCACCAAGTGGGATACAGCTCTTGCAGAGGCAGTATGGATTGGACATGCTGTCCAAATATGGGATGACAGGCTGTAAGCCTATTTCAGTTCCTTTGGAGCAGAATGTGAAGCTGAGCACAGATGCAGGTGAGCTTCTGGAAGACCCTACTATGTACAGACGCATAGTAGGAAGTTTGATTTACATGACTATTACCAGGCCAGCTGTGCTGTTGGGTTGGTAAGTCAGTTTATGCAGGCTCCAAGGAAACCGCATTTGGATGCGGCTAGATGCATACTCAGGTATGTGAAGTCCACATTGCAATATGGACTATTTTATGAGGCTGGGGTTCAGATACAGTTGCATGGATACACTGCTGATGCTGATTGGGCTGGTAGCATTTCTGATAGACGATCTACCAGTGGATATGTGTTCTCTTTTGGGAGTGCTGCAGTCACTTGGAGCAGCAAGAAACAGCCTGTAGTTGCCTTGTCGAGCACAGAGGCTGAGTACAAGGGTGCAGCAATGGCTGCATGTGAGGTAGCTTGGTTGCATAAGCTACTCTATGATATGCATTAGTCTACAGATGGGGGCCAGTTGTCATTTATTGTGACAACATGAGTAGTATACATTTGGCAAAGAACCCAGTCTTTCATGCTAGAACAAAGCACATTGAGGTGCATTATCACTATGTGCGGGAGAAGGTTTTACTAGGTCTCATTGATCTAGTTTATGTCAGCACAGAGGATCAGGTAGCTAACATCTTCACGAAAGCATTGGGCGCAGAGAAGCTGCACAAGTTCAGAGACCTGCTTGGTGTGCAGGAATTGGGATTGAGCTCGAGGGAGAGTGTTGAGATATCGAGCTCCGATATGCCAGGGTGACTGTTGTGCATTTATGTCACCGACCTGTTAGCTGGAGATGCGGTTGGTACACCGCCCACGAATAATAGCTGGATGACAGCTATCCTTATCTACTCTAGTTTGTGGCTCAGTTAGTATGCCACCTTAGTTAGTTGAGTTTGGTTTGAGACCCACATATAGGGTTCTTCTATTTCTTTGTACTAGAGTTCTTTTGGCTTTCACAACTAAGAAGAGGAAAACTGTTTTCAGCCTCCACCTTTGTGTGTATTCCCCCATTGTGATTGTGAGAAAGCCTCAAGTGAGACTCCTTCCCTCTCTCCCACAATCTTCACAATATATACTCTCCTCCTCTCATTGTTTCTCTCATTTCAACAAGGAAGAGCAAGAGGAGAAGCAAGAGCAAAAGCAAGCACAAGCATACATCTCAACTTTCTTCCAGGTACTTTTTTTTCATTTGTATTGTTTGAAATTTTATTATAGAGAGAGAAAAAAGACAAAAAAAAGTGAAGGAGAAACATTTAGAGAGAGATAGGAAGAGAGAGAGTCTCACTACCTCAGCAGCGAGAGAGAGAGAGAGAGAGAGAGAGAGGGAGAGAGAGGTAAAAGCTCGGTAAAAGAGAGAGTGAGAGTGAAAGAGAGAGGGGGAGGCCTGCGCAAGAGAGGGAGAGGGCCGTGGCTATCGAGAGAGGGAGAGTGAGAGGTAAAAGAGAGAGAGAGAGAGAGGGCCGCGGCCACGCAAGAGGGAGAGTGAGAGTAAAAGAGAGAGAGAGAGTGAGAGAGAGAGGAGGAGGGCCGCGCGACAGAGGGAGACAGAGAGGGGAGTGCCGCGGCTACCGAGAGAGAGAGAGAGAGAGAGAGAGAGAGAGAGAGAGAGAGAGAGAGAGAGAGGGGGGGGAGGGCTACACAAGAGGAGAGAGAGAGAGGCGAGAGAGAGAGGGGAGAGAACAAGGCACGGGCGATAGAGAGAGAGCGCGAGAGAGCTAGGGAGAGAGAGAGAGAGAGGGGAGAGAACGAGGCACAAGCGAGAGAGTGCGAGAGAGCTAGGGGGAGAGAGAGAGAGAGAGGGGGGAGAACGAGCCACGCTACCACGACAGCGAGAGCGAGAGAGAGAGAGAGAGAGAGAGGAGAGAAAAGAGAGAGAGAGGAGAGAGTGCGAGAGAGAGAGGAGACAAAAGAGAGAGAGAGAGGAGAGAGTGTGAGAGCGCGAGCGAGAGAGAGTGGGAGAGAGAGAGAGGTGCACTGCCATGGCAGCACGCACGAGAGAGAGAAGAGAGGAGAGAGTGGGAGAGAGCGAGAGAGAGAGAGAGAGAAAGAGAGAGAGAGAGAGAGAGAGAGAGAGAGAGAGAGAGGCATCGCAGCAAGAGCGAGAGAGAGAGGAGAGAGAGAGAGCAGAGAGAGGCCCGCTGCCACGGCAATGCGCGAGAGAGAGAGAACTAGAAGAGGAGGAGAGAGAGAGAGAGAGAGAGAGAGAGAGAGAGAGAGAGAGAGAGAGAGTAAGGCACGCTACCGCGACAACGCACCTGAAGAGAGAGAGAGAGAGAGAGAGAGAGAGAGAGAGAGAGTGAGGCATGCTGTCACGACAACGGCAGCGCGCCCGCGAGAGAGAGAAGTAGAGAGAGTGTGTGTGTATGTGTGTGAGAGAGAGAGTGAGAGAGAGAGAGAGAGAGAGAGAGAGAGAGAGAGAGAGAGAGAGAGAGAGAAGAGAGAGTGGGAGGGAGAGAGAGAGAGAGAGAGAGAGAGAGAGAGAGAGAGAGAAGAGAGAGAGAGAGAGCAAGAGAGAGAGAGAGAGCAAGAGAAAGAGAAAAGAGAGCGAGAGAGAGTGAGGCTGGCTACTGCGACAGCACGCCTGCAAGAGAGAGAGAGTGAGAGAGAGAGAGAGAGAGGAGAGAGAGAGAGAGAGAGCGCGCCCACGAGAGAGAGAAGTAGAGAGAGAGAGAGAGAGAGAGAGAGAGGAGAGAGTGGGAGGGAGGAGAGGGAGAGGGGGGAGAGAGAGAGAGAGAGAGAGAGAGAGAGAGAGAGAGAGAGCAACACTATCATAGCAGCATGCGAGAGAGAGAGAGAGAGAGAGAGAGAGAGAGAGAGAGAGAGAGAGAGAGAGAGAGAGAGAGAGGGGAGGGAGGGGGAGAGAGAGAGAGAGAGAGAGAGAGAGAGAGAGAGAGAGAGAGAGTGGGAGGGAGAGAGAGAGAGAGAGAGAGAGAGAGAGAGAGAGAGAGAGGAGAGGAGAGAGTGGGAGAGAGCGAGACAAAGGCACATTGCCACGATAGCGGCGAGAGAGAGATATAGGAGAGAAAGAGAGGCGAGAGAGGAGAGAGTGGGGGGGGAGAGAGAGAGAGAGAGAGAGAGAGAGGCAAGAGAGAGAGAGAGAGCGAGAGAGAGAGAGGGAGACAGAGAAAAGACAGAGAGAGGAGAGAAAGAGAGGCGAGAGGAGAGGAAAGAGCAGGGGGAGAGAGAGAGAGAGAGAGAGAGAGAGAGAGAGAGAGAGAGAGAGAGAGGCACGCTACAGCGGCAGCACACGAGAGAGAGAGAGAGAGAGAGAGAGAGAGAGAGAGGGGCGGATAGGAAAGAGAAAGAGAGGAGAGAGAGAGAGAGGAGAGAGGGGGGTGCGCTGCCACAGCAAAGAGAGAGAGAGAGAGAGAGAGAGAGAGAGAGAGAGAGGCGCACGGCATAGAGAGAGAGAGAGAGGAGGAGAGAGAGAAGGCGCACGGCATAGAGAGAGAGAGAGAGAGAGAGAGAGAGAGAAAGAGAGGAGAGAGTGGAGAGAGAGAGAGAGAGAGAGAGAGAGAGAGAGAGAGAGAGAGAGCAGAGAGAGGAGAGAAAGAGAGGGGGCACATGGAGAGAAAGAGAGGGAGAGAGATGGAGAGAGAGAGAGAGAGAGAGAGAGAGAGAAAAGCAATCTTGTGTTTGAAAAGACAAAACGTGTGGGAAACTTGAAAAGTGTGAAAAGACAAATGTGTGCGAAAAGGAAAACTTGTGGAAACTTGATTTTAAATTTCTTTTTTTTTAAATTCTAAAATGAGTTCACTTTCATTTTCAATTTACTAGTTTAATTCTCAATTAAAATTTTTAGAATATAGTAAAAAAAATGCATTTTGTGTTGGAATATAGAAAGTATAATTTCAAATTCATCACATTTTTAAAAATTTTAAAGTAGTTTAACTTACATTCGTATATTATTAGTTTAATTTATTTCTTTTTAGGGAGAATTAATATATTGTTCTAAGTAAATATTAAAATTTTTATCTTAAGTCTTATTTTCTTAATTTTACGTTTAAATTTTTATATGTTTTCATACACTTTAAGTTAAATTAAATTTATTTATATTTTAAAAATTTGTGATTCAAACTAATAAGAATTTACTTGTCAAAATTTAAACTTCTTATGAATGTCAATTTTAAATTCTTATTAGTTTTAAGTTAAATTAATTTGAATTAAAAAAGGGTTTGGGGGTTTGGGTTTAAGGTTTGGGGATTGGGGTGTTTTAGGGGTTTAGGGTTTAGGAGTTAAGGCTTAA